>NC_136941.1:11582611-11746707 GCF_949987615.1 Pollachius pollachius
AGACCATTAGACATGTTTCGAGCATCACTTGAGAAGGCAAGGTCCATGCCGGTTATTTACCCCAAGGTGCGGTAGCCAAGAGAAAGATTGACTGTGTGTTTGTTGATGAGTCACCCTGGTCAATCAACAGTCCCAGGCCTCCTCGGAACATCAACTGACTTTCGGCTGAACTTCTTGTTTAGTTTTTGATGAGGGTTGCATTGACTGGTTTGTTGTAAGCTAGGACCGAGGATGGTCCGGCCGTCGTGTCTCTCGTGCGCTCGTTCAAGGCTCAGTCCACGGCCGGCGGGGCCCCCTTGCGTTCACCCAGATGCTCGCCGGTCCCCAAGGGCGCGGGAAGCAGGAGATGATCACACCCGAGCGGGCGCTGAAAGGAATTTGTCCGCTCAGCGTTTTCTTTTCGAAAACGGCCCGGCGAGTTGTTGTTACAAGGGTGTTCAGTGGGTCGGCAAGGGGATTTGGGGGGGAGATCAAGTTATTAATTAGCCGGAGCGTTTCAACGGGGGGGAACTCTACGGCTGGAATGGGAACTGACGTGCCACGTCGACTGTAATGCCAGCGGTGGCTCTCTGCCAAGGGGGGGCCGTGCGTAGGCACGCAGACGGACCCCCCCCCCCCCCCCCCGCTGCTTTCTGGCCAGCTTTGGGGAGGGATTGTGGGTGTTTTGGCTGCGATGTGGGGATCAGATCCTGAGAGGTATTGGGCGACTGATGTGGAAGCAGATCCCTGGTGGCACAATGGGCAGGCTCAGGAGAAATGCCTGGCTGTGCGTGCCATGATGTGTCGCGGGCTACGGGTTGATCGTGGGAGTCAAGGGTGAGTGGGGTCATGTGCAACCCCTTGCTGGGAGAGGAGCTAGGCCTGTTTCCTGTGTCATGTGACCCGCCAGGCCAGGGGTCAGGGATACTGCTGAGGAAGGCTGCGATAGGAATCTGCAGGAATTTTATCAGTGAGAAAAATCTTCACACTCACACAGCACACAGGGAGGCCTCTGTGCCGGTATATGTTATACCTGTAAGCTCGGTTATGAAACGATCCAGTCGAAAAATGACAAATCATTGATCAGGAATCGGAGTGCAAGATGGAGCAGTGTGTTCATAAAGAGCCTTGTTGGTTTGGAAATACCAGATGAATGAGGTTACGCACTTAGCCAGAGGCAGGCCTTGGGAATTGCCAGTTCCCATCCGAGAGATGAGAGATGGCGGTGATCAGCACCTGATTTTGAAGCTTCCCTCGAGGTAGGAGCAGGCAGGATGTTCCAGCTGCTCGATGAGCTGACAGCTGTGTTCTGTGACGGAAGCACTGTCGATCCCAGAACAGGGGAGCCGTTTGTAAACAGCAGGTCTTTTCCGACCCGCAGGGTAACCTACTGCTGACCTTTAACAGATTTGTGTCATCCAAAAATGTCTAGAGTCAATGTCAATGGCTGTTGACTTTGCGTTCAGTTTTATGCTCACCGTGTGTGTCTGTGTCTGTGTGAGCCGAAAGATGTGTGCAGCAAACCCAACACTGGTCCTAATCCTTCCCCAGCAGTAGTGTAAACACAGGTACAATCGCGCCATTATGAGCCACACTGGTTTCTTCAGAACTTTTTGGATGGCGTCATTCATGTTCATTTTTTGGGGTTGTTTGCATGAGCAAAAGCAACAAGGAGCCCACTGAGAGATAACAGAAAAGGCAAGAGCAAACATATCACTGTGGTGTGTTTCCTGTCTCTGCCTTTGTTTCCCCCTGCTCTCCTGGGGGGGGTTGAGGGCAGGGCTGCTGTGGTACACACCGGGCTGGGTGTAACCTCACTCCACAGTGGAGACTTCAACCCCAGTAAATCACTCTTCTCCGACCCCCACCCCCATCCTCCCCCCTCCCCCCTCCCCCTCTGTGTGTTTTTCGACCCCAGGTCTGTCATGGCTCCAAGGTGTGGGGAGAGGCGGCTCTGCCAGAGGACCTGGAGACGGAGAAGACCCTCCGTGTGTCCCGCAGCTTCCTGAACGACGACGAGGACTTTGCTGCCGACGAGGCGTCGGGAGGTGGGCTCAGCTGGAGGGAGACAGCGGGGTGGGCTTGCTAGAGAGAGACGGGGGGGGGGGGGGGGGTTAGCCTGAACCTCAACAGCAACTGTTTTTAATTTATAGGAGCTATATGTTTTTGGTTTTGCGTTCCCGACATTGTCGTCCGTCCGTCCGTCCCCCCACTGCCCCCCGTCTGTAAATCGTTTTGCTGTGGGGCTAATGACACAGGAAATAGTTGAAGCCATACGCAATGTAGAAGCAATTTCAAAAGTCATTAGTATTTACCTCTCAAAGAGTTTCAACATTCACATCATGTCATGTGCAATTATTGGCAAATCCTTTTTTGTTGTTAAAGTATTGTCATGTAAACCTAAAGTCAACCCACCTAAAGTTAATGTGGTGTCAGAGATGACGTCTAAATCTGGGTGCTGCTTATAGCTCCTCAGCAGGCCTATCGAACTATTGACTGCATTCACAGAAAGCTCACTCTTGAAGATACATTGTTGCCCTTGTTCTAATCCACCATTGAAGCTGTGTTTGACCAGGCGTGATTTATATCTTACAGAGCTTCCAAGTGGAGAGGAAGGGGGAAGCACACCATGGACTGATCCCTCAGAGACCACAAGTAAGTCATTTACTGGGGCCACTGGGGCCTGCAGCTCTCTCTGTAGAGCCACCTATTGGCTCCACATATAGTGGTGGCTGCTGTGTGTGTGTGTGTGTGTGTGTGTGTGTGTGTGTGTGTGTGTGTGTGTGTGTGTGTGTGTGTGTGTGTGTGTGTGTGTGTGTGTGTGTGTGTGTGTGTGTGTGTGTGTGTGTGTGTGTGTGTGTGTGTGCGTGTGTGTGTGTGTGTGTGGCTGTGGCTGTGTTTTTGTGGGTGGCCGTGTGTGTGTGTGTATGTAAGTGCTTGCATGTGTGTGTGTAACTATGTTTTTCTGTGTTTGAGTGTAATGCATGCTAGAGAATGTGTATGTGTGTGTCTTGTGTGTGTGTGTGTGTGTGTGTGCGTGTGTGTCTGTGTCAAAGTACTTTTATTTGTGTTTGTGTGTGTGTGTGTGTGTCTGTGTCCATGTGTGTGTGTGTGGTTCTGTCCGTGTGTGTGTGTGTGTGTGTGTGTGTGTGTGTGTGTGTGTGTGTGTGTGTGTGTGCGTGCGTGCGTGCGTGCGTGCATGCGTGCGTGCGTGTGTGTGTGTTTATGTGTATGTGTGTATCTCCATGCCTGCCTGCACATGAATGGTGTTCCCTTCTCTTCCTGCTGCTGCATCTCACAGAGTCAGGTCAAAACAGGGGCCCCACATCTTTAGGAGACACACATACATCCTCTCTCCTCCTGAAAGCCTAGAGAGATGCATGAGAGTCATGATAAAAGCTCTGGTAGACATCACAAAACATCCTTGTTTTGAATTCCACCCCCAGGAAACCTTTTTACAAAGTCGTGTATATATAAATGGTACACTTTTCAGGATTCAGATGATAGTGTAGTACAATATAATATATACATCATAATATATTTGTATCTTGGATGTGGAAATTCTGAGACATTATTATGTTCCTATACAGCTGTGCGCTTTGGGCCTAAGGATTTGCTAAGACCCCAGGTTAATTAATATAAATATAATATCAATATATGATGTATATCCATGAAATCATGATATTTGTTCAACTCACCGCCTCTGAAGGGGTGAGAAGCTTTGAGCAGCGCCTATAGTTGGATCTTTGTTTTTCCCAACAAAAGTAAGTGAATACGAACTGGCCTGAGTAGGGATTGCCCAAAACCGAACAAATTCACAACTTTCCAATTTGTGTAGACATTTCACTGCGCATACTTACGGGCTTGGAGACTGAAACCTGGAAGTGAGTGATTGGATGTTTTTGTTGCTAAATTACTCTACCTAATCTCACTGGACATGACCAACACAAATTAAGGCTATCAATCCCTGTCTTGTTGTTCCTGTGAAATCATGCTGATGAGGGTGTAAATGTGACTCAGCTACCCATAGTGCACCGTTGACTCTGCTCGAAACTGCGATTTCTGCTGTTTCGGTGTCAAAGGTCTGTTTCATGTGCAATGTCTCTCGCCATTGTGGCAATGCGTTGGAATAGTTTCCTGTCTCGCTGTAGAGCCGGTGCCTTCCATCTCAAGCCTTATGGGGCTATTAATACCTCCACGGCCCCCTCACCCCCTCAGCAATTTCCCTGGCACTGCATGGCTAAAATTAAATGTAAGTCAGACTGTTTACGGCCGTGTCAAAGACAATGTCCATCGGGGGGCAGGCTCTTCAGTTTGTCCTTGATGCCAGACCCGGGGCCCCTGACAGGCCAGGATAGTAAATTACATCATGGCACATGCATGTTTTTTGTAGCTGACATCAGAGTAGGGGCATATACATTCACATACACATATAGTATGATCCGTGCTATGGGCCCCTGGAATCAGGATACGGACAGGACATGTCCATATCTCTTTTAACATTCTTTAAAATCAGATACAAGTATATGATGCAGTTATCTGTGAATAACAACACTAGATAAGAATAGCAAAGAGGTTTTGTTGATGTTTATGTTTCTGTTGTTACTATCCATTCGAGAAGTACGCTGTTCTCCATAATCAAGCTGCAGTGAATCTTTAATGTTCAACCTCTAGCTAACCTTGAGCCGTTGGTGTCTAATAAGCGCAGGTTTTGAAAATAGGACCGACGATATTCTTCATGTGTGAAAAGGAAGTGAATGGAAGTTGGGAAAGATATAGTGTGACATTGTTAATAACTGAAGGATTTGGCTTAAAACACCCATGTTTTGCAGCTCAACCTTTGCCTACAATAGGCCTTGTTACTATAGTTTATTGCTTCTTCTGCTATAAACTTCCTAGTTTTGTGTGCCTGCAAAGGTCACTAATAGGAGCTTGACACCATGCAGTATTTTTCCTTGATGTATTTAATACCTCCACGGTGGTTTGGAGTTTGCACGCGGTCCACTTTATATGTCCTATGATTAGATGAGGTGGCTTATTGCAATGCTCTTATTTCAGCGTGACAGCAGTGAGGGTTATAGTTGTTGTCCTGCATTGGTTGCTGTACACATCCAGCCCGTAGGATACCATCCTGGCTTCTGGGTTCCCTTTCTGGTTCTCTCTGCAGACAAGTGTAGCCTTAATTGGAGGGAGCACTCAGTGCTAGGGAGAGAGAGAGTTGCAGTTCATGATGAACGAGGCGGGCGGTGCTACCCTAACCCTGACCCAAACAAGGTGTAGCAATCGACAGAGCTAAACCGTAAACCATATGAAATAAATAACGAGTTCAATAGATGAAAGGAAATTTGCACAGGAAGCTATATAGATTTTTGCTTTCTTCAGACAAAATTAAGCCAGAGTGAAGTAAGCGAGAGCGTTATTTATTTATTTAATCTGATTTGTGGAGTGTTTTGAACAACGTAAAGCTACTCCCATATTTAGAAATCAATGGCTGCTCAGCCCAGCTCAGACTATAATCATCATTCGATATCCATTGTGAAACCACAACGTTCATTAACTCACAAGGCTAGTATCCTATGCTGCCTCTAACCATGTGAGCTAATGTAAACCATTCACGTCCACTGCTCTAAGAAATCTGAAATAGTCGAATGTGGCGATCATTATCCCCATTGTCCAAACCTTTGCTAATCTCAATCTGGTATGGTTTCATCCAGCAGCCAAATGTCCTCCCAGGGAGAATGTCCTCCACCTTCATAGTAATACAGTATCCATAGCCCCAAGGAGATGTGTGTGGGAGTCAACATTCAGCTAATCTCTCACATCCGATCCCATGTGCCGCAAGCTTCCTTATTCTGTCATTCCCAGTGCATTATTGTCCGGTTTGTTTGCAAACCATCCAAACAAAGGGGGGGTTTGGGGGGGGGGGGGGGGGTCGGGGAAAGGATGTCCAGGCCTTAAAGTTCAACTGATTCCCAGTGCTCACTTTGGAACAAACTCATAATTCCTATTTCCATTGTGCTATCTTGTCCTGGCTTAATCCCATAAAGATACAGACTTTATTAAGTATTGTGCAGTACATATTCAAATGGTTTTGACACAGAGCCATGATTAATAATATGTCACTGTCTCAATGGCATGCTTGTGGTTTCCACAGCGTGTCTTATCACCTGTACCTCGAACAATAGAGAGAAGGCAAATCCTATATCATAATTACAGCTCCGGATCAACCCATTCCTGACATTCCTCTGTCATCAAAAAAACAAAGGAAGACGGTAATGTTCAGGAGCAGGGCATGACACCCCTTTTCTAAATGTAAGAAAAGAAGAGGTGTGCTGAGGTTTCCCCAGACGTCACGGTCCTGTTGATCCGCTGGGGTTTTAAACGGCGCGCAACCGCAGGCTTACATCACTGCTGGATCTGCTCTGCAACAAAACCCGTGGAAAAGGGGGGTGACACAGAGTGAAGTTAATTCTGTCTTTGGAGGAGGGCAGATGTGGTCAAATGATAACGTAAGACAGGGGCGGGGAGCTGGCTGCTTGGAAGTGGGGGTTGGGGGGCTTGGAAGGGGTATGGAAAAGGCCACCCACTCAGTGTTGCTGCCTTTCTCTGGACATTTGGTGGAAGCCATGTGTGCCACCGTGTGTGTGCCTGTGTGTGTGTGTGTGTGTGTGTGTGTGTGTGTGTGTGTGTGTGTGGGTGTGTGTGTGTGTGTGTTTGTGTGTGCGTCTGTGTGTGTGTGTGTTTGTGTGTGCGCGCTTGCACGTGTGTGTGTGTGTGTGTGTGTGTGCGCTCGCTCGCCTGCACGTGTGTGTGTGTGTGTATTTGGGCACGCATTAGCGTCTCGGAGGGAGGCTTGCAGATCGCTACACTGGGGGGCACAAGGACAAGTGCTGGCAGCTGCAGTTATTTTAGTGAGCTCTTTGTTGTTGCCACGCTGGGCTTTAAAAAGGGGGTCACACACACACACACACACACACACACACTCTTACGCACATAAAACCACCAGCAGCCACCCTGCAGGGCAGCATGCTCAGATGAGGCAGGGCCCAGGGGAATGGCTTTGCTCAACTCTCCATTACAAACTTAATTACCTCTGAGGACAATGCATTGGCTAGAGGACATCAGGGTTGAGCAACACACAAGCACAGCATGCTGTAGAGTACAGCAGTCTGAATAATTTGAGGTAATAGTTTGTCAGGATAGTTTGGGATTGGCCATAGGTTACAGAGTTTGTCCTCCATTGGCAAATAGTTCATTGCCGGGCGCTATAAGCTGCTCCAAGTCCCCATGAAGGTCGCCGTACTGTACAGCCACTCTGGGTTTAAATGAATGCTCTGAGTCATGGACTAGAGGCCAACCCCTAGCTCCCTGTCACTGACTAGGGGCCAACTCCTCGCTCCATCTTGCCATGTGTATATTTGCCAAAAACAAATCTGTTGCCATGGAGAAAAGGATTCCAACTTCATGATAGGAAATAACTGATCAAGATTTCACAGTCAGAGCATGTAGTATGTTGTTATTTCTTAGGAGTGTGACAGACAGGATGGTACAATAGAGTTGAAGATAATACATAGGGCCTTCTCTCTCTCTCTCTCTCTCTCTTTCGCCCCCTCTCGCTCTCTCTCTCTCTCTCTCTCTCTCTCTCTCTCTCTCTCTCTCTCTC
Source organism: Pollachius pollachius (assembly GCF_949987615.1). Lineage (NCBI taxonomy): Eukaryota > Metazoa > Chordata > Actinopteri > Gadiformes > Gadidae > Pollachius > Pollachius pollachius. The sequence goes on from NC_136941.1 coordinate 11,590,254, forward strand.
GCTCTCTCTCTCTCTCTCTCTCTCTCTCTCTCTCTCTTCCTCTCTGACATAGATAACAACATATCTGCAGCCTTTGAAGTATCGAATGATTCATTAGCACTAATTAGGTCATTCATCCACAACTTCTAGCAAGATATTTTCACAGCAGGTGTTTTCTTATGTTTTCCACTTTTTGGCTGAACCTTTCTTGAAGATCCATTTCTTGTACAAATACCTTGAGATACGCCCTTCTCGAAGTTGTGGTTTTGCGCTGTAGGCTTGGTGTGTGTCTGTGGTCGTATGTGTTGTGTGTACAGCTGTGCAGCAGCTGGATCCCGCACATCGATGTGAGTGCAGTAAAGCTGTGATTTACCCTAACCGCTGTCCATCCAAGCTTACGGACTGGATTTATCAGGAATCTGGACCGGAGTGCTTTGTGAACATCCCTACTGTCAACACATCACTATGGGATTGTGCTGTTTTCATGAGAAGGGTTTCATTATAAGCATGCTGAATGCAGTTGGCTGTCCTTTAGAGTTGGCAAGCAAAAAAAAATTATTTTTTTTTGGCCCCAAAAATATTTTCCCTCCCATCGCTTATGCTTTTGTGTTATCGGTGTTCAGGATTAGCGAAAGTGAACTTCTTCTCGTGTGACTTTCCGATGCGTGCCAAATGGTGTTTGTGCAGCCAAAGTAACGGAAGAACGAGTGAGTCATCACGAAGGAGAATGGGGCAGCTTTGTCCCCTCTGCCCTCTGGAGAGGAGTGATGAGGGGGACAACAGGACGCTGGCGCTTCCAGGGATGCCGCAGGAGCCCAGCGGTTGGGCGTTTTTGGACAGGAGACAAGCATAGAGTAGTGATTGTCTGAGTGTGAGTGTGTGGATGTGTGTGCCCTGTAGGATATCCCCTGCAGCCGTCTCTCTAAATTGAGGCGTCCCTTGGGTGATTGGTGGTGGCCACGTCTAAAGTTACCAAATGAACATCATGGAAGAGGATACTTTATTAAAACCTGCTCAGCTATAGAAAGAGGCACATAAGCCTCGTAAACACTACGTATCGCAATACCAACCACGCCGGGGTGCATCTCTGACCCCCTGCACCTGTTTTCCGTTGAATGAATATCTTCAGTCATTTCTCTTTCGAAAAACTCACTTTCTCTCCCTATTCATTTCTCCTGTCTCTCTTGTTTTCTTCTCTCGCAACCCTAACCTCTCCGCACCTGCGCGACTAACTCGGCTCTCATCTCACTTTTCCTGTTCTTACCCTGACCCCCCCCCCCCCCCCCCCCCCCATACATATTTCCCCCCTCTCCAACCTCAACATCGGGTCTCTCTCCCGCCTCCCCCCCTTGCCTTTGCCCTTACCCCCCCCCCCCAAACCACTTCAACCGCTTACAGTAGACGACAGGTGGGATTCTCCTGAGCTGGGGGCGATACAGAGCCCAGTGGAGCAAGACTACAGTAAGTCCTCTCCTCGTTTTCTTCCTACTGCTGTGGCTTCTCCCCTCCCATCGGCTTTTGCTCGAGCAGACTGAACCCTCCGACACACGGGTCACCTGTTCCGCTCAGTTATGCATTCATTTCCACAAGCGCTCTCTTGCATTGCATTCCCGAGAGGGATCAGATCAGATGGGGCCCTGGCTGTTTGAGGCGAGCTGCTGTGTTGCTGCTGTGTGGTTTTTCCTTTTGCTATCCCATTTTGTTTCCTTTATTCCCCTTCTCACCAAGAAGCCTCACACTTCCTTCCAGGGCTTTCTGCTGCTAGTGGAAAATGGGCTCATTCCAATGAGTAATGCGTTTCATCCCACACCCCCACCCCACACCCGACAGCACCGACCAAGGAAAGGCTGGAATAAATAGAATCATGCTTATTTTATCAAAAAATAAATTCGATTTTTTGTTGTTAGATAATTTTTTTCCCGCTCTCTGATTATGTGGGAAAATATATAGCCGCGAGGGAGCGTGTGCAGTCGCACGAGTGGGTTTTGTGGGGGTTTGTGTGGTCAAAAAGCAAAAGTGTTCCACCGTCCCCTGTGGTTTGTTATGTTTACACTGTGCGCTGTGCGACGGTTCCCAAGAAAGCAGAGTATAGATTTGAGACCCAAGAAAGATCCCCCTCACTCCCAGGGGGAATACGTTTTTAAACGGGTCACTGTTTGGATGACCAGCAGACAGATGCTCCCAGTTTCCTGGCCCCAGCGTTCAGAGAACGAGATGTCAAGTGAAAGGGAAGGTCCCTTCTGGGGTCGGTTCTTGCCCTGTTCTTGTGGCCTCCGACTTTCCGTCTCCCTTGTCTTTTTCCTCAGCGGGCCTCGGTGCCGGGTGGAGGGGTTAAAGGTTAAGCTAAATGCGGCTGGGCTTTAAAGGCCACACTGGGCCCTCTGCTCAATCAGTTCTTTGTCTGGTTTCATAGGCACTTATGTGTTCAGAGGGGCCCGCTGCACAATGCCGCCACAGTTTAGCTGCACAACTATAATAGCTACATACATTTTTGAATTAAAAGTTTGGAATGCTATTTTTCCAGGCTCTGCCTTTTGCTTTCTCACCCCCCCCCCCCTTCCCCCCTCCCCTGACACACGTCATGTGTGCTCTCTGACGGGTTCGCCCTCCCTGTATTCCATCGCTGCTTGACAAGGGAATTTCGGCCCATCCCAATAGAAAAAATGAGGGATGTGCACGAGAACGGGGCCCGTGCTTAAAGAGAAGAGGCCGCTCGTTAGCAGTCGGTTATCACCACGGAGCCCTAATCAAAGGATCTCAGGGGCCAGACAGAGAGCGCTCGGGCTCCGCTTCGGGCGGTCAACCGTCAGCGAGTACCCAATCAAGTGATGAGATTAGCCGCGGGTCATTTGAGGGCCTTTGATGAGGTGCTTTGATGTTTGCCTGATTCCGGCTTGCCATATTCAGTATTCCCTTGTTGGCTCTGACATCCCCGGCCCGCGCTGCAAGCTATCAGGCCGCTGGCCAAGCTACGTGGAGTCCTGCAGCCATGCTGGTCCTTGACAAGCCCTGTGTGTTTTTATAGCCATTCTCCAGTTTGCTCAAAGGCAAAACGAAGGCCCTTCTCAACGGGGGGATGCGGGGTCTTGTTAGAGTTTACCACCAGGGGTGACTTCTTGTGCCAAATGCTGCTTGTAATCAAAAGGGAATTTAGCTTGTTTTGAGAAAACCAGACGTTGAACTGCAAGCTAAGGCTTGTTCCCACCGACCTTTCTTTCAATGAATCCACTGCCTGTGTAAGAGACACAATGGATTTAGGTTTTAATCAGGAAGCACTGTGTAAGCATGATAGCGTTCTGCCACTATTGTCCCACCCCTACTGACTTAATTATGGAAAGAGACCTTGTGGTAAGTATGTGTATATTTTGTAGATGTGCTTACAAGTTTATCCAGGCACATGTTCCACACAGAATTTAGCAAGTAGCATGGAGGCATTTATTGTATGCTGCAGCCCCACCAAAAAACCTCTGGTGAACTCCTTAGGTCAAGCACCACCCGTGGCGGTAAGGCATGCCAAATTAGCATCTGACTGAGAGAGACAGTGCAAATATTGACTCCCATCCTAAAGCCACATTGCCAATGCTGATATCAGAGGCAGGCGCTCCCATTCCAGCGAGGCGTTGAGGGTGTGAGAATGAGGCCTGCGACGCTATTTTAAGATCGGCTTGTTCAGGTGGGACTCAACAGGTTTTTAGCATGCACATGGCAGTTTCAGTTCTTTTTGTGATAATCCGATTTTCACAACTGGACGTTAGCAACATTTATTTGACAAGTGCATCTGATCTGATGTGAACAAAATATGTGTTCAAAATTGAAGTGAAGGACCAACCCTAGCATAGCAAAAACTAGCGAAAACTGTGTGTTGTCAGAATCAACTGTTGAACAGCACTTAACTAGATACAGAATTCACCTGATATAACCATAATTGTCACAACTTGAGATTGAGCATGAGGTTCCACTGACTCTATGTCGTCAAAACATTAAGATTTACTGACTCAACTGGACGATATTGACCAGGCTGTCTTCAGTTGAAACGATTACGTGGATGTTTTCAGTTATTTACTTTGCTTTCAACTTGTTTACTTCTTTAATGTTTCTAGGAAGAGAGAGAGAGTGAGAGAGCGAGAGGAACACACTGTGCTGCTGTGATTCTCTGGTTATATTTCAGTGTGGGGAGTGTGAGTGTGCCTGTGTCAGCCTGGGTCTCTTGTGAGAGCCCATATGTGGTCAAGCGCTGCAGTCGTCCTCTTTCAGTACAGACCAGACCATGGTTTAGATATGGAAATAGACACCATATTTTGGATGCGGGTTGCATTGCTACCACAGTAATGTTTTCGAGTTTAACTGCAGAGAATATTCTACCACATTCTTCATCTTAAGGGAATTTCTTCCATAAACTTTATCCTTAAATATTGACATTTTAATAGGCATTCAATTGTGAATAAGGATGTTGTATTACCACATAGCTGGTAGCTGTCTGTGATGTGGGCTTACAGTTGTCCCCCTTTCGTTTTGCTTGCAGTCTATTACCGAGCGCTGGTCAACTTCACCAACTCCTTGGTGTACGGCCCGGAGCTGGAGGACATCTTCTCCACCGGCTTCACCGAGATCTCCGACGCGGTGGTGGACACGGTAGGGCCCTCCCTACACCTACATCGCCCCAGGGGCTCTACACTCGGATAGGGAGGGCCCTACACCTGGGTTCACCCCAGGTGTAGGGCCCTCCTTGCGCGTGGGTACACCCGGCACAGACCGCTACAGATAAACACAACTCCAACATTGAATAATATTGAATGACTTTGAATGTATTTATTTATATGTTATGCTTTATTTGACATGCAGTTATTTGTCAGCTGTATTCTTCTCATTAAAAATAATGAATGAATGTACTGTCTTGCCTTTTTAATGTTTAAATGTTTATGAGGCTATTATTGATGTTAAATTTATCCTACGGTTAGGCTTAGCATAATTTTGGCATCAATGAACAGTGTTTAACTTATAAATCGTACCCCCCCCATTTTAAAACCATGATGTATGCGCTTTAAAGTAAATGTGCGCGTGTGTTTATTGAACTTTTCCACGCTGTATACGTTACTCTCTCTCTCTCTCTCTCTCTCTCTCTCTCTCTCTCTTCCAGCTGGAGTCTGAGTATAACAGGATTGAAGGAGTTCAGACAGTCAGCGTAGTTCTCATAAAGTAAGAACATACACTGCCTCTAAATCTTGTCTGTGTGTGTGTGTGTATGTTTGTGTGTGTATGTTTGTGTGTGTGTGTGTGTGTGTGTGTGTGTGTGTGTGTGTGTGTGTGTGTGTGTGTGTGTGTGTGTGTGTGTGTGTGTGTGTGTGTGTGTGTTTGTGTGTGTGTGGGTGTATGTGTGTGGGTGTGTGTATATGTGCGTGTTCGTATGTCTGTGTGTGTGTGTGTGTGTGAGTGTGAGTTTGTGTGACACCCCTCTGGTTTATAACATACCGCTGGGGATATCACTGCTGTCTCCGGGTCTTAACACAAAGTAAATTTGATTCTTTATCGGGGGAAAGCGTTGGCTGACTTGTATGTTAACAATTCATCACGTTTTGGGGTTTTAGTTTAAGTAAAAGATTCCAGGAAGTTCCTGACAAGATGAGACATAATCTAATTGACTCACTCTACATTTGCCCCCTGTTATATACTCTATCTGGAGTATAAAGTCTCCTCTTGTATCATAAGAACGATGGTACTATTGCACAACTCCTTGTACCTGTTTGACCTTTGTTATGAGTTATCCACGTAAAGGACCATCCTATATGGTGCTGACATGATCTACAGCAACTTCAACAACCCCCCCCCCCCCCCCCAATCCCCTCTGTAACCTGCCTCCTGTGTGTGCTGCTTCTCTCCGCTGACAGGAAGGTCATCCGGGAGGGCGGCGTCGACGTGTTTGTGGAGCTGGACGTGGGCTCCGACGAAAACAGCAACGACGAGCAGATCCGCAGCATGCTGTACAGCGTGGTGCAGGAGGGCTCCATCTCCTCCTACGTCACCTCCACAGAGGGCTTCAGTTTCAGACGTCTGGGAACAGGTGAGGCCCGGGGGAGAGCTGGCGGTGGCCTAGCGATGATCTTTCTTGGAATGGGTTTCTGATAATTTCGGTCAAGGTGTGTGTAAGGGGTATGCTCCCAACTGTGTAGGTCATCATGTCCAACATGTCTCTTTGGGATTTATCTCCGCCTCTTGCAGAAGTGGTGTCTATGGAAGCTCAAGGTTTGTACTGTGCTATGTATGCTGCATGGACACCGGTGGAAGTGCTTTATAAACAGTCTAGCTGTGCTGCTCTGTAACCTTACACAAAGGGTTTTGCTGTGGACTGGATGTGAAGAGAGGCCGAAAGTTTAAATACAAAACCACCCGATGTGGCCCGAGGGCAGAGCCTTGGATTTGAATGTCATTAGGAGTAAGGATAAATACCTTTGCATGGCATGGCGTGTTCAGTAAGGAATGCAGCTGTCTGCTGAGAGGATGAACTCTGATTTACGCACAAGTACTCCTATGCACTCATGTGCCGATAGATAGCGGAGGCATAATGGTTACTATATATCTGTCTTCGTCTTCTGTGCCAAAATAAAATGTGAAATCGGTATCAATTTAGCAATGAAGAGCTGTTCAATGACTTCCTGGGATTAGGAATATTACAGATAGTAAATAAAAATAAAGGATTGAGGCAGCTTGCATAAGGATGCTTGCATATGGTGTGCAGATGGTTTTAACAGCATGGCCCATTCATTTGAGGTCAGTGGTTGAAGTGTGAATGGACTTTCCCCATTGCCTCATTGTGTTTGTAATGCAAGTGTTCGCATGTTGTTTAACACGCAGCAATGAATATGTGGCGACTCCAGGTGATACCTCTACGCTCTAGCCTTGAACCGCATGTCTTTAATCCCCCCCAGTCACCACAAACATCAGGCCTTGCATGGAAGATGAGCACAAGTGTGGTGATGGCTCGTGCATCCTGCTGGAATACCTGTGTGACAACCGACCGGATTGCAAAGACATGAGTGACGAGATCGATTGCGGTGAGTCAGCGTCTCTGGCCAACCCCCCCCCCCCCCCCCAAGCTACTACGTCCACGGCTGAACGAATGACCGTACTTGGGCACCTGTTTATGTGGACTTTCCCACGTGATGAGAACGGCATGGGGATTGACAAATGACCGCTTCCTTTAGGCAACCGACTTCCCCCTCCATTCCTGCCCACGCCTCCCCCCCTCTTCCCCACCACCACCACCACCACCAGTACCACCGTCAAGAAGCCCCCCAAGCCCCTGACCCCCCCTGGCCCAGTGGGGCCCTGCAGGTCGGACCAGGCTAAGTGCCAGAGCGGGGAGTGCATCCCGCGGGACTACCTCTGTGACGGGGAGAGGGACTGCACCGACGGCAGCGATGAGTTCCGATGCGGTGAGGCTAACGGGGGGGATCCAGCTCGGGAATGAGCCTAACATAACTCATGTTAGGATAGAGACTTACTGCAGTACTGACGGCTGTGTTCGGTGTTAGATAGATGATAGATAGATGTATGCTTTATTGATCCCCAGGGGAAATTCAAAGGGTATTCGCATGCATTTGAAGCCGTACTCTCTGAGGCCAGAACGTGGTCCACTTTGACGGTTCCCCCGTTACGGGTTCAGGTCAACGGGGTGTCGACATGCAAGCCTTCAGAAGGCGTCCGGTGGTCTCATTGTGTGTGTCTCCCTCCCAGGTACCCCGTCCCCCTGTGAGCCCAACGAGTTCAAGTGTAAGAACGGCCGCTGCGCGCTGAAGCTGTGGCGCTGCGACGGAGACAACGACTGCGAGGACAACTCGGACGAGACCGACTGCCGTGAGTCTCATTCTAGAGCTCACCTGTTAGATTCGATTTGATCAGATAAACTTTCATGTCCGTTTGCAAAGAAATTTGTCTTGCATTACACATCTCTTCAAATCTCATAGCAAGACATAAAAACAGCACATAAAAACATTTACACAACATTTAAGAGTCCAATAGTCCATACACACAGATAAGTCCATAAGAGTCAGGGGTCTCACAGTCCCAATAAATCAAAGGCCATAGATGTCTCTGGGGTGTGTGAAGTTATGTTGGGAGTGTGTAGTGTGTTTGCATGTGAGATGTATGTGGAGTCTACTTTACTCTTCTCTGTTGGTTGAGCAATGACACGGAATGAGGGAGAAAAGAGTGTTTGTATTTGTTAGCGCATGGTGCTACCGGTGTTGGGATAGGGATCAGTTAAGCTTTGATAAGTGTGTGTTAGGAATTCAATTAAAATTTAATTGAGGAAATAACAATTCTTCTTCATTGTGGCATATCACACTTTCACTCACCAAGAACTTCCTGCCAACTCCACTGATTGGCGGGGTGTGCGATGGATGGGTATTTCAAATGTTTCAACACACTGTGTGTCCCCGTCAGCCACCAAGAGCCCCGGGGACACGTGCGCTCCGGAGCAGTTTGTGTGCCGCAGCGACCGGGCCTGCATCCCGGCCAGCTACCAGTGTGACGAGGAGCCCGACTGCCCCGACCGCTCTGACGAGTACGGCTGCAGTAAGTCCCAACAGGCCGGCGGCGCAGTGTAGACTCACCTCGGGACTCTGTCTCCCTCTCAGCTGGTCCCTCTCTCTCGTTTCTCCCTCTGTGTTTCTTGCTCTCTCTTTTTCTCTCTTTCAATCTCTTTGTCTTTACCTCTCTCTCTCTCTCTCTCTCTCTCCCTCTCTCTCTCTCTCTCTCCCTCTCTCTCTCTCTCTCTCTCTCTCTCTCTCTCTCTCTCTCTCTCTCTCTCACTCCCTCCCTCCCTCTAAATACACATGCACAGTTCACCACACATCAACAGACATGTCTCTGTTTCAACCTTCCTCCTCCTCCTCCTCCTGCTCTTTGCTCCTCCTCCTCCTCCTGCTCTCTGCTCCTCCTCCTCCTCCTCCTGCTCTCTGCTCCTCCTGCTCTCTGCTCCTCCTCCTCCTCCTATCTGCTCCTCCTCCTCCTCCTGTTCCTCCTCCTCCTCCTGCTCTCTGCTCCTCCTCCTCCTCCTCTTCCTCCTCCTCCTGCTGCTCTCTGCTCCTCCTCCTGCTCTCTGCTCCTCCTCCTCCTGCTCTCTGCTCCTCCTCCTCCTCCTCCTGCTCCTGCTCTCTGTTCCTCCTCCCTCTCCTCCTCCTCCTGCTCTCTGCTCCTCCTCCTCCTCCTCCCTTGGTCCCCCTTGGTATTTCCCTTATGAGCCGTGACTAATTTGCGTTGAACTGAGGCGCTTTTCACACATGTGAAACTGCACACACTCACACATGAGACACAAACACACTGATATAAAAAAGAAATGTGCGTCAGTTTAAACGGTTCTCCCTCGTTCCGCCCCCAGCGCCCCCGTCCGTGACGAACCCCCCCCAGGAGGCGGTGAGCGCAGCGCGGGGGGAGACGGTCACCTTCTCCTGCCAGGCGGTCGGCGTGCCCACGCCCATCATCACCTGGAGGCTGAACTGGGGACACATCCCCACCAGTGGCAGGTGGGACCCCTTCCACCACATGATTAGCATCGGTCTGACCCCAAGTCTGCTTGACATGAAGGTGCTGCATTTTGATATGCTGTGTGTGCGTCAGTGGAACATCACAATTATTTTTATACGAAAGAGAACAACTGTTTGGTGGGGGTAAGTTCACACTGAGGTTTACAATGGGAACTCATTCCTTTTAAAAGTTTTCCCTCAATTCGATTGCCCAATGTACCAAATAGTTTGTTTTATGGGTGTCACTGGGGGGAACATGTGTTGGGAGCTGTGGATAAGTCCGGGGTGTAAAAAGGCGCGTTGCCGTTGGCAGAGTACGTAGTGGAGAGGATATGCGTAGGAGAGAATCATCATCTGGTAAACTGAAGTATTGCCTCAGAGATCCAATGCTCAACCCACTGCGATCCGATGACCTGTGTGGACCTCTTTCTGGCTTGCAATTTCTCTGATGATTAATAGTATACGCTGGTGATACGTATCCGCACGGAGCCTGGTGCGAACGGGTTCTCCCGATGCCAGATGCTTGGGCAATTATATTTAAAATAAAATAAAATATTTTCTTTAGAAATATCTTTCAAAAAAGGATTTAGTTTCGACACATTTGGCTTGAGAATAAGTTGATGTTTTCATAGGTTCTTATTATTGTCTGTGGACATTCTTCATTACGTTATTTTATCGTATATTTATTTTACCTTGTACATAGTCGGAGGGAAACATTCAAATACAAAGGACACAGGACTGACTGAAGGTCTGAAAAAAGTGTTTTTTGTACCGCAGTGACTCCACGGTGACCTTTAACCCTGTCCTTCCTATGTCTCCTTGTTGTGTTTTTGTACCGGGGCTGCTGCACCCTGCAGGGTCTCCATGAGCAGTAAGAACGGGCGTGGCGTCCTGATCATCAGGGACGTGAAGGATGCGGACCAGGGGGCGTACACGTGCGAGGCCATCAACGCCAAGGGCCTGGTGTTCGGCATCCCCGACGGAGTCCTCACCCTCACCAACAAAGGTGACTCAGGTAGCCTAGCCTAGCCTAGCTCCTCCGCCCAACAAGCTGTATTAACGTAGAGGACGGCTCAGGTAGCCTAGCCTAGCTCCTCCACCCAACAAGCTTTATTAACGTAGAGGACGGCTCAGGTAGCCTAGCCTAGCTCCTCCACCAAGCAAACTGTATTAAGGTAGAGGACAGCTCAGGTAGCCTAGCCTAGCTCCTCCACCAAGCAAACTGTATTAAGGTAGAGGACGGCTCAGGTCGCCTAGCCTAGCTCCTCCACCAAGCAAACTGTATAAACGTAGAGCCGTTGATTATATTGCACACTTTCGGATATCGTAGGGTTCACCTTGAATAAGATCATGAAATACAAACACAAGTACAATTCTGGTCAATTTATCTCAAATGCTATGCTATAATAATAATATAATGCATACATACATACACCTCCACTATATCCCATATATTGGCGGCAAAAAAAAAGCACAGCTGAGATACATCGCTATTCCTCCCAGTCCTGTGTAACCTCAACCGGAGCGTAGCACCGCCACCATGGCTAGACAGCAGCAACATGGCTCGTGTTATAAAAGACATTCAACCCGAACACTGTGTACACAAAGGGGGAAACAACTGTCCGGAAGGCCACTTCGGTGTGGACGGCCGCTGCGTGTCCTGCTTCTGCGCCGGCATCACCAAGACCTGCCAGGCCACCGGCCGCTACCGCAACCGCATCACCCTGCGCTTCAACCAGGAGGACAACCTCCGAGGTACGGCCACAGGGACAGGTTGATGTATACGCTTAGACGTATTCAGGGGGGCTCATTGTGTGCAGTAGTTGATGTTGGCCTTTGACATGTGTGGAGGATAATCTAAACAAAAAGCCTCAACGGGTAAGGTACAATTTAATATATATATTATAATATATAGCTACATCATGTATGTGTAGATAATATATATATATATGTTATAAATATCATATATGTAACATATAATTGTGAAGTGTTTGTGGTGAGGACTGGTTTTAACCTGTTGTGCATTGATTGCTCAATGCACAACAGGTGTGCAATCAGCTAATCAGTCTGACTCGGGCCAGGTGAGGCCCGAGTCATTAGTTATTTGGCAAAAAAATAAATCTGTTTCTGTCTCTCACTGGGGCTCTCTCTCTCTCTCGTTTTGTCGTGAAGGAGTGAATGTCACTTACCCGTCAAGGCCAGGCACCCCTCCTCTCTCCTCCACTCAGCTGCTCATTAACCCGGAGTTGGAGGAGTTTCAGCTGGTCGACCTATCACGCCGCTTCCTCGTCCTCGACTCCTATTGGACGCTGCCTCGCCAGTTTCTGGGCAACAAGGTAAAGCAAAAGTTGACTTGGCTTGGCCCCTCACTGATGTCATTGTATAATTGTATCTTCACACGTTATTTTCAGGGTAATTATAAGTTGGTAAGTAACCTTGACTTTAAAGTTTAATTGTGTTGCAATGGCAGCTACAGGTCACTTTGTTTCAAATACCAGAAGCAAACACTGTACTTAATCAATGAAGTCAATTAAGCCCGAACATGGGTTTATTTTCTAAAGCATAAATCCCATTGAACCAAGCTTCAGGGATCCAGCAGTAGGTATGGATAAGGTAATGGGGCGGCATTAGCTCAGGAGGTGGAGCGGGTTGGCCGGTAACCGCCAGGTTGCTAGTTTGAGTGCCGAGGTGTCCCTGAGCAAGACACCTCACCCTAACGGCTCCCGACGAGCTGGCTGTCGCCTTGCATGGCTGACGCCGCCAACGGTGTGTGCATGAATGGGTGAATGTAAGGCAAAAAATTGTAAAGCCATTTGGGTATAAATGCAGTACATTTACCATTTAGTGACAAAGTGCTTTGAATTTGTCTGTACAAGTGCCTGCCTTATCCCCCACTCACCCACCCGTGTGTGTGTGTCCAGGTTGACTCGTACGGAGGCTCTCTGAAGTACAAGATCCGCTACACGCTGGCCCGCGGCCTGACGGAGCCCGAGGAGAAGCCCGACGTCCTCCTGGTGGGGAACGGCCGCAGGCTGGTGTACCGCCGGGGAAACCCCACCTCCGCCCGCGTGGTCAACCAGAAGGAGATCCATTTCACTGAAGTAGGTCTTCCCTTTGACGGGACTCTTTTCTCTAGAGCAGTGACGGTACCAGGGTTGGTCAGACCGTACCATGGGGGGGGAACTGCCCACTGGTTTGTTTTGTTGTAGGACTAGCAAAACGGTTTCATATATTAATAATGATAGCTATAAAGTTAGCTAGCTATAATTAGATAGCTAGCTAACTTAGTTAGATAGCTTAGCTATAACGTATAATATTAGTTCAAAGGAAGGTATTGACTGGTAGTCTTGAGGTCCATATCTTTCAGAGTTGATACAGGGTTCTATACAAGGCACTAGATAGACAAATACGAGATTCACATGTGCCCTGTAGAAGGTTTCAATTCTGTATGTAGGTGAGGAACATCATGAACACGAAGACCTCGGAGCGTAGTAATACGTGTCCTAGACCAGTGTACTAGCTTGTACTATAACATGGGTTCTGTTTGGTTCTGTGAGGACCACTGCTCTAGTGTAGTAGCTTGTATTATAACATGGGTTTTGTTTGGTTCTGTCAGGACCACTGCTCTGGTGTTCTAGCTTGTATTATAATATGGGTTTTGTTGGGTTCTGTCAGGACCACTGCTCTAGTGTAGCAGCTTGTATTATAACATGGGTTCTGTTGGGTTCTGTCAGGACCACTGCTCTGGTGTTCTAGCTTGTATTATAACATGGTTTCTGTTGGGTTCTGTCAGGACCACTGGCAGCAGTCCAACGGCAGGTCGGTGAGCCGGGAGGAGCTGCTCATGACTCTGGCCAACCTGGACACCATCAACATCCGCACCGTCTACGACAACCACATGGTGAGCGTGGCTCTCAGCGACATCATCATGGACACCACCAGTGTGGCGTTCACCACGCATGGGCACGCCAAGGACGTAGAGGAGTGCAGGTGAGGACAGGTCTTCTGCGGGGGAACTGGGATCGTATCTGTTCATTTATCTGTGTGTCTGTCTGTGTGTCTTTGTGTCTGTCTGTCTGTCTGTCTATCTCTCTGTCTATCTATGAACTTATGTATCTGTTTTTCTCTTTCTGTCTGTCTGGCTGTCTGTCTTTCTGTATGGCTTTCTTTTTATCTATCTGTCTCTTTCTGTCTGTCTAACTGACTATCGCTCTGTCAGTCTATGTATCTATGTTTCTCTGTCTGTCTGTCTGTCTCGCCGTCCCTCTCTAGAGTGTAACCAGTCTTAGAGACGTAGTGTGGTACTCCTTGATGAATAACGCTCCTGATGTGACCCCCAGATGCCCTGCAGGCTACACGGGCCTCTCCTGTGAGGTCTGCTCCACTGGCTTCGAGCGCATCCCCGGCGGCTCCTGGCTGGGCACCTGCGATGGCTGCAACTGCAATGGACATGCCAGCGGCTGTGATCCGATCAGCGGAAACTGTCTGGTGAGAGCCTATGTCCTTCTTGCTAGCTGCCAATCCCAATACTGTGATCATCATTCAACATTCATTCATTTTTTTTAAAGATTAGTATTGGCGCCTCAAGCGTATATGAAAAATTGTGTGTGATGCAATGCTCTAATAGCAGCATATTAAAAGCTTAAGGGGCCGATCACACCTGAAACTTTTTGCAGGCATTTGTTACTGTTACCAAAGCACCCATGGAACATCTACACCTTCACCTCAGGGTGTACCTGGCACTCCGCCAAAAAGCTTGAAGCGATCACAGCGGAAAAAACACGAGGCGCTCGGCAACTTAAAAGCAACGAACTAAACACTGTGTCTTCCCATCGATTAACAATGACAGAAAGCCGGCGGCGGCTGTTAAACCGCAGGTTAAAGACGCGTGCGTTGTGATCAGGGCCCATACAGTATGTGTCCGGGGTTCTTGAGCTGTGATGATTTCATGGGAAAGAATGAGCAATGTGCCCTCCGCCCCCACAGAGCTGCCAGCACCACACAGAAGGTCCTCAGTGCGATAAGTGTCGACCGGGCTACTTTGGAGACCCCAGCCGAGGTCGCCATGACGACTGCAAGCCCTGCCCCTGCCCATACACTGAGACATCCCGCCGGTATGATGCCGCCACACACGCACACACGCACATCTATGCATACATTCATACACACACACACACACACACACATTCACAGGCACACATAATACACAAATGTGAACACAAACACACAACCAGTAGCACATACTCATTTGTATATCTGCCTGTGTTTTTGTGTGTGAACTATGGGAACTCTTTTTTTGTAGTTCCCCCAGTGTTAATCTCCCTCAGAAACAGAGCCTTCATTCATTCTTCCCGTCAACTCTTGACCTGTGCCACTATCCATTAACACTCTGCTGCCTGCATTCATCTGTGGTGGGGTCTGTGTTGCAGATTCTCTGACACCTGCTTCCTGGATACCGACCTGCAGGCGACCTGCGACGCCTGCCAGCCCGGCTACACCGGGAGACGCTGTGAGAAGTAAGAGGGCGTGGATGTCCGGACACGTTCAGACCACATTAGACCACAGACCACATTAATGTAGTCTGTATAAATAGGAATATACGGCCCGACTTTGATCGATTTAGACACATGTTGAATCTCGTAGCTTCAGCTTGTCGTGAAAGGAGAGATTGATTATGGAGAATAACAGTCCTGCATTGTTAGACCTTTTGATATGGTTTGTGTTCAAAATGAAAAAAAAAGCATGAGTTGCAACACAAAATTCAATTTCACGATTGGTAACTGAGGTGGGAAACATGCCGAAATAATGCCAGATCAAAGGTAAATATTATAATCAACTGCTAGAACATTTGCTGACAATACTTCATTCATCGTGTGCTCATAGGTGCGCTCCTGGTTACCAAGGTAACCCTCTGCAGCCCAATGGACGATGCATTCCTAATCGTGAGTTCAGCTTACTCAGTTACTCAAAACTCCCCTTGACCCCCCTCCCCCAGTACTATTACCCCCTCCCTCTCCTGCAAGGACAGTGGAGCGTGTGCTCACGCTGCAGGAATGCGAAGGCGCTGAAACGCCTCCAGGTTGCACCTTCTGACTTTTCCATGTGTCACATATGTTTCCTTCCTTTCTCCTCTCTTCTTTTATCACCTTTTTTCCCCACCTCCCCTCCCCGCCTCTCTCCCCTATCATCTCCTCTCCTCTCCTCCCCTCTCTCCTCCTATCATCTCCTATCTCCTCACCACTCTTCTCTCCCCTCATCCTTGGCTCCTCGTCTCCTCTCTCCTTTTCTCTCCTCTCCTCCCCTTTTCTCTCCTCTGCTCTCCTCGGTGCTCCTCTCTTCTCATCTCCTCTTGTCCCATCTCGTCTCATCCTGTCTCTTCTCTATCTCCTCTCCTCTCTCTCCTCTCCTCTCCTCTCCTCTCCTCTCCTCTCCTCTCCTCAGAGAGCAGCAGATGTGATAGCAGAGGATCATTCAGCTCCAACAGCAGGCCGTGCTCTTGCAAGGTATGGAGTTTTAATGTACCAAGATTGTCATGTTATATAAATGTCCTATTCATATGTACATTACATATGTATGCACGCACGTACGCAAGCAGGCCCATTCCCTGTATGTTTGCCTGTACATTCCCCTCACCAACGCTACCCTCTCCATGGCTCGGTGTGTGCAGAACAACGTGGCCGGAGCCCAGTGCGACCAGTGCAAGCCCGGGTCCTTCCACCTGACGGAGGGCAACGCCGAGGGGTGCATGCAGTGCTTCTGTATGGGCGTCACCAAGGAGTGTGCCAGCTCCTCCTGGAGCAGGGACCAGGTAGGGCTATCCTCTCCCCTCCATGTAGTCCAGTCGCAATAGACGGCTGCTGTTCAATCTGTGAAGAGAGATATACTGTTTACTTTTCACTTATTCATGAAGTGCTTGATCATGGATCAATGCGATTGACTGCAGACATTTCTTCATAGCTACAGAATTAAAGCTATAGAAATATAGACGGAGATTGGCATGTTTACAGATTTACATACAGATATACAACTATGCATAACCCGATGGAAAGATATACAGATACAGAGATATTTCAGATCGTCATCCGTCAGGTATGTGTGTGTGTTTACGTGTTGCGTGTGTCTGCGTGCGTGTGTGTGCGTCTCCCCAGGTCCAGGGGGGCGCCAACGGGGAGCGCTTCTCCCTGACCAACCTGGCCCAGACGCAGGGCACCTCGGAAAGCCTCTCCCAGACCGGCACCCAGGTGGTGTTCAGCTCCTTCGCTTCCCTGCCCAGCGACACCTACTACTGGGTGCTGCCACAGAGCTTCCTGGGGGACAAGGTGAGGGGACGAGGGAACGTTGGGAAGAGGGAGAGCGGGAGGGCGGGAGGGCGGGAGGAGGGCCCCTCCTGTGAAGTCGTCCGGGACAAGCCCAGTCAGGCTGCAGACTCCCCTACCGCTGCATGCCGCGGCTTGTCCCCACGATGGAGAGACGGCGCTGGAAGCACCAGAGGCTCTTCTCTCTTCTGGAGCCAGCGTTGGAAATGCACACGCATACGTCTCCACTGTAGTCATGTGATCTGGTGCCCCCTTTCCCCTCCGGCATCGTCTGGGCCGGTGAAATACCTTACCCATCACTGAGTGTCGCGAGAAGAGCGCACGCTGCTGTCTGGATTCGCTGTTTATCATTGTCTCTCTCACTCACTCTCTCTCTCCCTCTGTTTCTGTTTCTCTCTCTCTCTCTCTATCTCTCTCTCTCTCTCTCTCTCTCTCTCTCTCCCCACCCTCACCAGGTGACAGCCTACGGTGGGGAGCTGAGCTACATGGTGCGCTATGAGCCGCACCAGCGCTCGCTGGTTATCGACGGCCAGCCGGACGTGGTCATCCAGGGCAACGGCATCTCCCTGGAGCACCACTCCCAGTCCCGGGTCAGCCCACGCACCCCTGTCACAGTGACGGTGACCTTCAGGGAGGTGCGTTGGTTTTTGTTCCTCCAGCTATTGGCCTACAACAGGAAACCTTAGTAGGTATGAGGCATGTAGAAGGAGGCCTTGCCGGACAGGTGAGGTAATACTTCGCGTGAAGGAGTCGCCAATGAAATAAAAGATTGACTTCGGATCCCGAGGGAAGATCAACTGCGATGGAAACGTTTGCTCTCGTTTTTCACGCTCATAAACAATATCCCGTTCGTACGACACACACACAATACGATACAATCGCCTTCATTAACCCTCAAGGGGAAACAAAGCCGCCAACGTACATTCATGACCGTGAAAAAGAAGGTCAATAGACCTGTGAGACAACACAACAGCACAGGCAAACCGTCCCAGAGGAGTGTCACAGTAGAGCAACGCAAAGGCCAGCATCCTCACATCAAACATGACTCCACCATGACTCCACCCCCCCCCCGCCCCCCCCCCCCCCCCCCCCCCCCCCCCTGCCAGGCTGCTTGGCGCCGCACCGACGGCAAGCCCTGCACCCGGGAGCACCTGCTGATGGCCCTGGCTGACATCAACGTCTTCATGATCCGAGCCACCTACGCCGACAGCATGGCCGAGAGCAGGTAGGCCCGTCGTTTGACCTCCAGCGCGCGTGAGAGGCCATGCTTCGTACGCGTGCCGCGGATCTGCGACACTAACTCTGTTTGCTGGGAACCATCTGTCGGACCATTGATTACTTCCCCCCCCCCCCTAAATTCAGACAAAAAGGATAACGCATCTCCTGGAACAATGATGTGGATGGTCGTCTAGTAGTCGATGGATGTTGGTGGTCCAACACTCTAGTAGATGACTATTGACTAATGACTAATGTGTGTTGTGAACAAACACACATTAAGTCAGCTACTAGAGTGTTGAACATATTAGGCAGCAATCTTTTATTAGAAAACAGCTTGCGATCCGACACCCCTTAACTGAAGGCCTTGGTGACATTGGGAGGCTTGGGAGGGAAGGTTTTGGGTCGGGTTAACCTGGCATTGATTCATGTGTGTGTGTGTGTGTGTGTGTGTGTGTGTGTGTGTGTGTGTGTGTGTGTGTCTACAGCATCTCAGACATCAAGATGGACATCGCTGTCCCACATTCTACGGGTCACGAGCGGGCCCTGGAGGTGGAAGAGTGTGCCTGTCCTCAGGGCTACAGAGGGCCCTCTTGCCAGGTACACACACACAAACACACACATACATCTAACCATGTGTGTACATTTACACACACATACACAGTCTCAGAAGCCTGAGGGAAACCCCCAGACGACTGGAGAACTGTCATAATTCATTACCCTGCTGAACAAAGAGGTGTTGTGTGTTCTCTGACAGTTCTTGTTCATTGTTTTTGGTCTCAGCTATTTCATTGTGGTTGTTTTTCCCTTATTGCAGGAGTGCGATACAGGCTACACCCGCACAGGCTCCGGCCTGTACCTGGGAACCTGCGAGAGGTGTGCCTGCAACGGACATGCCAGCAGGTGTGACCTGGACACCGGTGCATGTCTGGTAAGTTGCGCGGTTTCGCGCCCTTCAGTTCTCGGTGAACACAGCCGATCTCACTTTGATCTCTGCAGCGGAATGCACTTATGGTTTTCTGGTGAATCCCAACATGTGTACGTTTTATTATTATTCACCGCTCAATGAATCTCATTGTGTGTGTGTGTCTATGTGTCTGTGTGTGTGTGTCCTGATCAACAGCAATGCCTCCATAACACCGCTGGGCCAAGGTGCGAGCACTGTCTCCCTGGTTTCTATGGAGACCCTGCGACCGGCGGAGCTGAGGCCTGCAAGACCTGCCCCTGCCAAGGATCCTCCTCCAGGTGAGTTCAGGAATAAACCTCCATACCAGATCCGTACCATTCCAAACCAGGCCATACCATTCCAAACCAAGCCGCACAATTCCATACCAGACCGTACCATTCCATCCAAGACCGTACCATTCCATACCAGACAGTACCATTCCACGCCGGACCGTACCATTCCATGCCAGACCGTACCATTCCATTCCAGACCATACCATTCCAAACCAGACTGTACCATTCCATACCAGACCGTACCATTCCATGCCAGACCGGACCATTCCGTACCAGAACGTACCATCCCATACCGTACCAGACAAGACCATACCATTCCATACCAAACCAGATGGTACCATTCCATTTCAGACCTCACCATTTCATTCCGTACAGACTATATCATCCCACACATTTTGGATGTGAAACACTTACTCTGCAACCCCTTCTGCAGATCCTGTTATCTGGATTCAGACGGTATGCCCACATGTGAAAGCTGTCCTCCCGGCTACACTGGCCGTCGCTGTGAGAGGTAGGGCTGTCTGTCTGTCTGTCTGTCTGTCTGTCTGTCTGTCTGTCTGTCTGTCTGTCTGTCTGTCCCTCGCTCTCCTACTCTCTTTCCCCCCTTCTTTCTCTCCCTGTCTTCCTAGATAGACAGCTAGACACACTGGCCAGAGCTGTTGTCATGGGGGGGGGTGTTCTGGGTCGCTGGCAGGTTGAGGGCGGCAAGGTTATGGGTTGCAAGGCTTGCGGTGTACAGTGGATGGATGGGAGTGGCCAATCACGGCCTCACATTCTTGGAGTTTTGAAGGTGTTTTGGGATGCAACCTTGTTTTGTATGTGCGCTCTTTTCTCTCGGACTCTGAGGCTGCTGGATTGCTGTTGTTTCCCTGGGCAATATAGTGAAGTTAGAGTGTATGGATGTCTCATACTCCATTGTGCATTGTATGATATTTCATATCATATTCATATCATATTTGTATAGATTATAATAGGCGGGTCCATAGAACAAACGTTACTTGAGAATGTTCCTTCACTTGCCACCGATACCTTCTCCTTCAACACAAATGCTTTCCCGGACGCTGCTCTGCGCTTCAGCTTGTACGCTTGGCTGGTTGATAGTCTGTATCTGGAATCGGCTGGCTTATGGGTTCTGTGGATGTGAGTGTGTGTGTGTGTGTGTGTGTGTGTGTGTGTGTGTGTGTGTGAGTGTGTACGCACAGACATGGTTTTTAACCTGGGTCTCTGCGGCATAAATGCAGACAAAGTGACATTTATGAAGATGGAAGGCTTGTCCGGGGATCCTTGCTGCTCCTTTTGTCCCTCGAAACAAAGAGCAACTCACCATTTTGAAACTGATCCTGTCTCCCTCCATCCCCGCCAAAGACGCACGGCGGCGGGGCCCACGGACACTTGCGACCCCTTCCAGCAGGGCCAGCTCGAGGGGTTCCTCCCCTTGGGCTGCAACGCGGAGGCCGTGTTCAATTTCAGCCTGGACCTGGACTTCACGCCCTACGGCAGCGGGAGCAGCGGGGACGGCGACGACGATGACGACGGGGAAGACCCCCGCAAGCTGGCCACCACGCTGGGGCCCCGGAGCACGGGGACGGCCCGCCCGACGCCCACCCGAAACCCGGCGCCCACCAAGTCTGCGCCAAGCTACCGCACCACCCGCGCCGTTGTCACAGAGCCCTCGGCCCCCCGGGTCCTCGCCACGGACCCCGCGGCCGTCGTCCCCGTCACCCGCCGCCGGTTGCCCCCCAGACTGCCGCCCCGCGTCACGGTCAGCCCCGAGGAGAGGCAGGCCAGCTTCCAGCAGCTGCTGCGCCTGCACCTCAACACCTTCAACCACCGGCTGAGCATGCTGGAGAGCAACACGCTGGACATGAAGGACAGCATCCGCCTGATGACAGAGCAGCAGGGCCGCCTCAGTACGCAGCTGGAGGGGCTGTTGGCGCCCAGGAGTGCCCAATTGGTGATTGACGTGCCCGAGAGGCAGGGGCAGGTGGGGGTGCTGGAGAGGAGCTACGGGGACATGGAGTCCCGCCTGAGCCGGCTGGAGAGCCGGCTGGAGATCCTCATCGACGGGTTCACCGATCTGGCCCAGGAGATGAACAAGATGAAGCGCCACAGACACCAGGAGCGGAGGGCAGAGCCCGTCCTGCACAGCGGGCCCCTCGTCCCGTTCGGCAGCCCCGTGTCGCCGGAGTGGGACTCGGTCGCGGTGACGGTGACGGGAAGGCCGCTGATGCGTGCAGCCACCTCGGCTCAGAGTATACCCCCTCCCCGCGTGACGGTTCGCAGACCCACCTCCACCGCCGCGCCGGATCAGAGGCAGAGGCTGACCACCACGACCAGGTCCATACGCCTTCCTGTCAAAAAGTCGACCAAGGTCACCAGAAGCCACGTCGTTATCAAGCCCCCCGCCAAGTCGAAGGTCTCACCGGGTAAGTCAAGGGAAAGTTCGGAGCAGAAGACACAGGCTAGAGCAATGCCTGTGAAAAAGGGAGCAACTAGCAAAGGATCTGCCCTCCCAAAAACAACAACAACACAACGACCTCAAGTGATAAACAAAGCAAAAGAAAGACAAGCCACAGTAAAATTCCAACTGGAACCGCCGGCTCATAAAGCCAAGCAACCACCGAAAAAAACACAAGTAGCTGAGCAAAGTAAGTTGGATAGTAAAAAAGGAGCACCGCAAAGTGGGAGAAACGCTGGGAAAGAGAAGTCTTTTAGATCGGACTCACCTCATGTAAAGAGGGCACAGAAAGTCGTCCAGAAGGCAATGCCTAAGCCGAAGACCAAAACCGTGCAGGAAAAAAAAGCAGACCACAAGAAGGAAACGTTGCACCGAGTCAGGTCAGTCTCCAGGAAGGCGAGGGTCACAACCACGATTAAGCCTCCTAAGACAACAGCTTCTAAGCTAACCAAGACAACAAAGACAACCACGAGACGGAAGCCCAAATCTGCACCAGTTAAAAAGAAGCAGCGCCAAAAGAACACAGATTCTAATTTGGGTGTCTTGGACCTTCTCCAGCTCTTACAAGAAAACAAGAGGTCTAGAAAAGGAAAGACAATCCAAGATGGCTCTCTCCATGTTGTTTTAGGAAGGCTGGCCATTCCTATCAGAATCATCCCAGATGATTAAAGGTTCTCACTTTGTGGAACTTTAATGTATGTATATATCTGTTGATTATTAACGTAAGATTATGACTGATTAAACTTCATGAAGGCATGCCATTTACTTTATTTCATATGTTTATATTTTATATTTTATAGGAACTATGTTATGAAATACTTTTAAGCGACATACTTTTATGTAAAAGAAATGACCAAAACAATTGCACCAAATCCTGCTATGAAGATACAGCTGATCAGAAGTACCTTTAATTTTTAAAAAAAAATGGTCCACATGGCTAAACTACCTCAAGTTTGTCTAGTTCTTAATCATTTCCAGACGCATTTCAACTGACCCCATTTATTTTTGCATAATATATTGTCCTATCAAACGATACAGCTATTTCCCTAGAACAGAATCACATCGCCAAGTTGTATAACGCTTGGAAAGATTAGCATTATGTTAATGCGAATTAATGCGGATTCATACAATTCCTCAAAGTTTGTCAAACTAGGAGATGTAAGGCTCTTCTAGGGGACCTACTTTAGGTTGACAGGATCTCCGGGAGTTGTTGTTATGATGTTGAGGAAACTTGGTTTCAGAAATAAGCAAGACCACAGCATAGATTGTCTTTGAGCTTGATATCCTACCTGTAAAGCTTCTTACCTAGCCTAACGCACAAAGCAGAAGCAGAACACATCTTGCACCCCTTCACACTGAATACATATTAAATCCCACGCGGACTCGACGCCAACGACATTTGAGTGTGTGCCGGAAAAACACTCTCCACTGGGGTGATAGGTTAAGCTCCGCCCACAGTGTGGAGGCGCTCATTGATTGAAATCGGAGTGAACGGCCAAAGCAGATGCGTATCATGTTTGGGTGCTGAGCTCTGGTGTGAAACGGCCTTCATACAACAAGCCATTTGTATTCATAGATATGCCCTGAATATACACTAGTAACTCCTCATTTAGTTAGTTTTGTCAGTATTGTGTATGTACTGTATGTAGTACCATTGCTCCCTCACTGTAACACGGATCATAAAAGGCTTAGCAAAAAGGATAAAGAGGTTGATCTTCTATATGAAAAGCTGTGCAGCCGTGTTGCGTTTCTCTGAAGCCCGTTTGTAGCGTTCACGTCTCCTAGGAGCGGTCTGTTGGCTGTTGACCTGTGGACCTGCCAGAGGACAGGGGAGGTAAGACCAGAGGCCAGAGGCTTTGCTAGGGGCACGGCGCACCTTGCTCCGCGATATTAAGACGGTCTTAATATGTCACCCCGGGGGGTTTTCATGTCTTCTCTTCTGCGCATTGTCGCTGTAGCTTGGCTGGTGCTTCTCTGCTGTGTCTTGGACGCGATGATCTCAATCTGCCCTGATATGCCACAGTGGAGTATTGGGAGAACCCTTCAAAAAAGCATTTGGAGTTTGGTGTTATTGTTATTGTGTTCTGGCTTGAGAGATTGGACCAACGTTCATCTTCTGCTTTAGTTAAATTTTTTGGGGGAACTCTCGAGTCATTGTTTGTGTATGTTATCCCGACCGCTGGCTGCCCATTGTCCAGTTTTGAAGTGGGGATTCATTGTAAAAATAAAGATAGAATTGCGATCTACTTGTGATAATTTTGAACACATAAACATTAGCTCACTTTCCTCCAGGCTATAATAAAACCACTTGAGATTGGAGTCTGCGTCGCTGCTTGATTGGTGATTGATGGTCCGGGGTTAAGAGGCGTCTTCAGGCCGAAGCACATCACACGTATCTCTCTCCGAGCAGACTTTCCCCCGTTTCCTGTCTCTTTGTCTTTGTGTTAGAAAAGCCTGCATCCTCTCGTGGGTGGAAATATTGATTTTCATGTCTTGACGTCTTTTGGCCTTTTTTCTTTTTTTTCAGATGTGCTGCTGGTTACACTGGCAACCCGCAGCTTGGACAGACGTGCGTTGAGGGCAATGGTGCGTACGTTCCTCCGAAAACACGACTTGATTAATATGTTGTCAGGATCAGCAGTCTTCCCTCAAATTACTTGGTACTTGGCAACCAAAAACACTAAAGCTAAGGCACAACCAGCGTGACATGCCGAGGGCAGATGGATAAATCTAATCGTTTGGATTTTAACATGTTAGAAATCCACTTAATCTTCTCGCTCAAGGTCTCTTCCTTTTTCCCACTTAGTCTTTTGGTAGATTCCATCCCCTTTTAAGGGGTTTAGTGTTATGGGATGCTGTCAAATATGGGCCTGTGAGTCCCTTTGAAATCATACTTTTATTTCCAACTAGGCTGTATAAACAAACTTGTCCTGAGGAGTTGTTCCAGAATAATGATGTTCTACGTGGCTGGCCTCTCTTAGGTAACTGCTATAACTGTGACCAAAGAGGTACTGTTGGCTGCAATGGAGGAGCTTGTAACTGTAAGGTAAGCATCCAATATTCAAATTTGTCACTTTTCTACTGCAGCTAATGACTCCATTAAGAATATCTGGCCTAGAAAGGCAATCCATCCAGGGTATTTTTTCCGAAAGTAAGTCATTGTCTGAAAATGCGATAACTCTAACTGTAACAGACAAAGTGACATAATGAAATGGTGTAAGCTTATGTATGTGTCATTTTCCAAAAACTCATTCCTTCATCAATGTCAAAGCAAAACAAAAAGAAAAAATCTGTTTATCACAAAGTTGATGCAATGGTCGATGGTCTTCAGATGAACGTCGAGGGCTCGTCTTGCGCCAAGTGCAAGTCTGGAACCTTCCACCTCAGCCCGGACAACAAAGATGGCTGCCTGTCTTGCTTCTGTATGGGAGTGACTCAGATGTGTTCCAGCTCCACCTACTACAGAGACCTGGTAAGGCCTTCGGATCTCACAACACTTTTTAGCAGCTGGGGAGAGCAAACACCACTTTCACCACTTCTCCTCACTTACAACCCAAAACCCCAACAAATCGTTCAACAAATTCAAAACAAGGAAACAAATAATCGGACAATAATTTATTAAACGGACAACGTCCGGACCAAATGGTCCCAATATGCTACAACAGCCTCCTGTATTCTTACTACTATTTTTCGTGCTTCTCCTCTTCCAACAATGCATAGGCCCTCTGTATATATTATTCATTATTATTTTTATTTGTGTTGCTGAACTTCTTCGCTATAATATAAACATATTATTATTACTAGTATACAGCATTCTGCATGTCTGATCCCCCAGAGCTGAGTTTGTGTGTGCTGTGTCTGCGTGGCCAGGTCTCCTCCGTCTTCACTCCAGGAAACTTCCAGGACTACGCCCTGGTGAACCGCCAGCGAACCAACCGCATCACCTCTGGCTTCTCCGTGGAGGTGTCCACCGACGGCACCCAGCTCTCCTACAGCAACTTTGACTACCTGAACCAGGAGCCCCACTACTGGCAGCTGCCCGGAGCCTACCAGGGGGACAAGGTTAGTAGCCGTGTAGCAGTAGGGACTGATGACTGATGGACAACGGAGACGTTGAGCAACAACATGGAGCTGCTTTTAAAGGACTTTCCCCGAGGAGCAGCCGGGATTCTCTAGGATTCCCCGATGTGGGGCGTTCCTCACACTCCTCCTCACACTTTTCTTGCATTTTATAACAGCCCGCCAAATCTTTCCTTTTCCAAGCAACGCTGCGCAAACTGCCTTCTTCTTCTAATGCTTTTTTTAATATGTTTTTCTGCAAAACAAGTTCAAAGGAGTGTTATTATTAGTCTGGATTACAAAGTCAGGTTGAGCATCGAGTCGGAAGATCGGATTTGTTGATCGATGAGGGTGATTTATTCCTTGTTTCTTTCTTTCTTTCTTTTGGGATTCGCTCGGCCGCTCTCTAGAAGCGCTCACTCTTGGCACGCACTAAACGCGCCGAGCAGGTAATGCCGATCAGTGGTCGCCTGCGTTTTGATTGTCAAACAACCAGACGGAATATGACAATGATTTTCTTTGAGCATGGGAGTGCCGTGATATGAACCTTGGAATTGCATTGTGGAGCTGCGCTGTTAAAATCCCTTGATAGTGTTTTGCTAGTAAGCACTGGTTGCTAAATTCCTTAACAACTGGTGACACCTCCACAAGCATCAGCTTGTTTCCATGGGAACCACTCACACCACCGTCAGACCACACAGGGAACTAGTGTGTCTAGCATGTCGAAGGAAGTCTCTTCCTGCACCGTGCACACTGCCTCTGCATCTCATATCCGTAGAAACGGGAGGAAATGACCTCATTCCACTGGAAGTCCCCCCCCGGCCTTTTGTCTGTGTCTGTGTGTGTGAGTGTGTGTGTGTGTGTCCGTATAGCTGCATGTGTGTGATTTAAAAACAAGGGGTGGTTAGGCATGTGAAGGCCTGTGTGTTTCCAAACTTGGTGGCGGGCGCGATGGTTGTGATTAGGTCTCTTGCAGGCCTTCCTCCGTGGTGATGTGTGTGTCTGCAGTCTGAACGCCCCCCCCGCCCCCCTCCATCTGGGAACACTTTGAGGTCTGTGCTTGTGTACGGCGGTAGTCTCGGTTTGAAGAGCATGTCACAGCACACACACACACACACACACACACACACACACACACACACACACACACACACACACACACACACACACACACACACACACACACACACACGCTCGTGGATGTAGTGTGGATGGCTTGGTGGAATCCTTTGTGTGTAGCTGTACCGTCTACACCTCCGACCTACGACCCCTCCGTCCATCCTCCAGCCTGACCTCTCTCTCTGTCCCGCATCTTCGGTACACCCCCCCCCCCCCCCCCCCTCCTTCAACCTCCGTAGGGCTCCAGCAGATGGCTGGATGACGATGTGTGGGCGCTCCTCGCTAACCACTCCAACGGACAAGGCCCGCCTCTCTTCCCTCCACCCCTCTCCTCTTCCTCCTCCTCCCGGTTCTCTGCCTCTTCTTCCTCCTCCTCCACCCCTCGGTTCCCAAGTTACTCCTCCTCCTCCTCCTCCTCCTCCTCCTCCTCCTCCTCCTCCTCCAAAAAGAGATGGTCGTTGCACAACCTGATCCCCCCCTCCTCCCCCCCATCTGAGCCCTCCTCCTCCTCCTCCTCCTCGGGGAACCCCTCCCTGGCCCCGCCCCCACCGGGCCCCTCCTCCCCGGGCCCCCCGGCCCCGCTGCAGCAGGTACACCACCGGCAGTGCGGTCGGCTCTAGAGACTTTAGAGAGCTTCGGAGAGCGTTCGTGGTGCGCGTGGATGATTCTGCTCGCTGGTTGGTGGTTGGTTGATGCCGATGTGTTTCGCCCTGTCTCCCCCCCCCCCCCCCCCCCCGTCGTTAGAGTCCCCCGAGGCACGCGTTGAGCAACGCCTCCGCCGGTGAGCCCGGAGCGGACGGCAAGGTTAGACGAAGCCGAGATGGAATGGTTTCTGCCTGTGACTCACATGGCATTCGCCGGCCGTGGGTTCACCGAGGTTGTACTGTTGGGGCAGTACCTGCCCTCGGGCCGAGTAGAAGCGCTTGCCCAGATAAAACGGCTTTAGAGTTAATGATCGACAACAGAGCCTTTGTGCATGTCTGTCAATGTTTAAGCTGTTGCTCACCGGGGCGTCGCCCGCTCACTCTGGATCTTCGACTGAGTTGACTGAGTTGATCACAGAAATGGAAAACTTGCTCGCTGCTGTTGTGTTTCTTAGCGTTGCTGCATGTTGGCCAGGGGGTGGTGTGTTCCTAGGTTAGGCAAGAAGCGTGTGTTCTGTTAAGGTCATCCCGCTGTAAGCGTCAGTGAGAGAGTTTACGTGGGTTTTATAATAGCATGTAATCACGCCGTCGGCGGGACTAAAACACAGCAGCTTGGCGTGAACACAGTCAAACATGTAATTTTCTCATCATTGGCGAGGGGAAGTCGCTGTTTTTACTCGTGCGACAGGCAGCGCATGCTGTGACTCCCTCATAACTAGCAGACCAAGTGTGTACTTACCATGTGCGTGTTAACATAAATACTCCACGCTGTTCTGCCTCAAGGGCCCCTCCCCCCTGGATGGGGGTCTACTCCACTGCTAAAGCCTGCTTGCTCTGCTTTGCTCTGTCATCTGGTGCTTGTGCCTTAGTCTCTCTCTCTCTCCCCCTCTCTGCTTATCTCTGTTGCTTTTATACTCTCCCTCCTCCTCTGTGGTCGTCTCAGTACGCTCTGGTCTTCAAAGGGTTCAGCTCCCGCCAGGAAGAGCCGCTCTACTGGCTGCTCCCGGCCCACTTCACAGGGGACAAGGTAACCGTAACAACCAAGGGGTCTCCTCCTCCTCCTCCTCCTCCTCCTCCTCTTTGTCCTCCTCCTCTGTCCCCTCATCCTCCTTCTCCTCCCCCGTCTCCACTTCCTCCACCAGCCCAGGCCTGATTAACCTCTGGTTAACCTGCCCTGGGAATCACAACATGGTTTCTATTGCACTCCCCGTGACCTTCAGTTCAACGTCACAAAGTCCTCACATGCACTCAGATTCTGGCTCTGGTTCAATGGTGGTGCACTGCAGTGGTGACCTGATGGCAGTTGACACTCCGGATGTCAGTGATGATATATAATCCATCGTCATACTGCTTGATTCAGAAACGTGTGATCATAACTCATAGTACATACCGTCACATGGTAGGTTCTGTGGTTTGCTGTTAATGTCGATAGTGAAGTCACATGAAGTTTGTTACATAATTAATATGATAAATTATATACAGGATTATTTGAAGTGGTGAGCATCACCTAAAAATAACTTAACAAGTTTAGATTATCAGCACTGATCACATAGTACTTCTGTGGTTGAACTTTCTTTGATCCATGTTTATATCGTAGTTCTATGTGAAAAGTCCTGATAAGAAGTGTGTTGCATCTAAAGTGTGCATTTCGTAAAGAAATAGTGAAAACATTCCCATAGCGAGCGAGCCTCCTACATCTGTGTGTTTTGGGTTCAGGTGGTCTCCTACGGTGCCAAGCTGAGGTACACCATCTCCTACGTGGCCAGCTCCAGGGGAACACACCTGGACGACGCAGACGTTCAGATCATCGTAAGCCAAGTCTCTCGCCGCGACCCCTTTGGTCGCCGCCGTTACCACTGAATCCAACCCATGAAAAACACTTTTCGCTGACGTTTTGTCTCGGCGATACCCTAGGGCAACGACATCACCCTGGTGGCCCGCCAGTCCTGGCAGAGGAGGCAGCAGGGAGCCCGCGAGTCCAAGCGCTTTGAGATTGTCTTCAGAGAGGTGGGTGGGGGTCGCACATCACACAGAGAGAGAATGTGCGTGGGCACGGTTCCTGGGCGAGGACACAGGCAGGTTCTTGCGTCACAAAGGAGCTGTATCTGTGTCTCTGTTGTTCCAGCTGTAACGCATTTTGATTCCTATCTCATGTGCTGTATAATTAAATGATACGATATGATGGTAATCATACATTACACCAAATAGGGACTGACAATGAGGCCTTTATTACTACAAGATCTGGGACAAATTTGTCCGGATCTGTGTGTGTGTTTATATACCATATAAACATGTATATACAGTACATGTTTACATACTATGTCACTGTGCGACAAGGCTGCGAATCCAGAGAGATATATATTATGTTAAACTCATATACAGTACATTTTCGGTGCATGTCCAGGTGTTGTGGTTGAGGTTGATTGATATCCAAATATAGCGTATGTATATGTCTTTGAACAATATGCATGATTTCACAACATTGAATAGGTCATAGGCAGCCTGGACATAGTCTTACCTAGGCAAGGAAAGGCAACTTTATTTATACAGCACTTTTCATACACACAGCAGACTCAAAGTGCTTCACATAGAAACATCGTCATAAAATAAAATGAAATAATAAAGAAATGCATTGTAGAAAGTGCAATGTCTTTAAGAATTAGCAGAAATTAAAAGCAAACATAAAATAAAATGAAGTAAGAAAATAAATACGGAAAAGAAAATAAAGGCAAAGTAAAAAAATGCATTTTAGAAATGCAATGCATTTAAGATTTATCAAAAAGCTAAAGCAAACAGGTCCTAGTATCCGAATATAATCTGCAATGTTACCCTCTGGGGTTTCGCAGGAGAACTGGCAGCGTCCGGACGGCATGCCGGCCACCCGGGAGCACCTGATGATGGTGCTGGCCGATCTGGACGACATCCTGATCCGCGCGTCCTACTCCAGCGAGATGCGCTCCTCCAGCATCTCCGAGGTCAGCATGGAGGTGGCGGTGCCCAACTACAGCGGCCTGGCCCAGGCATTGGAGGTGGAGCAGTGCCGCTGCCCGTCCGGCTACCAGGGACTCTCCTGCCAGGTAACACCCCGCCCAGGGTGCTTGTTTTTTTTAAGCTGGCTGCTTGAAAAGTAAAAGTCCTTTGCAGTATCAAATGCCATTAGTTATTGGGTCAACCTTTTTAAGGATTCAGATTGATAGGCAGCAGTACTGGAATCGTTTTTGTGTCTACATTAAAACCTAGTGATTGTTGTAAGGATCACTATTATCACTATTAGTATCCCTTATGATAATGTATTATTATTAACTATACCTTTCTAAGGCGCAATGTTTGGTTCAGAAAGTCACATAAACATGGGGGGGCATTTACTTTGTAAACTGTCGTTGTTCACCCCTGCCACTACCCACTACAGAACTTTGACATGAGATTTCACTGTCTGTCCTAGGACTGTGCTGTCGGATACAGCCGTACGGGGGGAGGTCTGTACCTGGGCCACTGTGAGCTTTGTGAATGCAATGGCCACTCCGACTCCTGCCACCCGGAGACTGGCATCTGCACGGTACGGCTTCTTCTGAAGAATCCATGACATAGAGGCGCCAGGCCTCCATTGAAAGTTCACCTCTACGTGGGGGGGAAAGCAACTTCCTGTAGACTTATATGGGAGCAAGAACAAAAACGTTCTTAATGTTGATGCATAAAAAAGATATGATTAATATTTTGGTGACCAAAAAAATCACTGCAATTATTATAGATCCAAATAAATGTAAGTGAATTAAGTCAAACATGTAAATGTATACAGATTCACTTATTATCATGAATGAGATACCAGTGTGCGTTATTATATGTGTTGTCTTCTGGCTCAGACACACGTGGTACTCCCTAAGACAGCGACAGGCAGCCTCAGTCAGTGACGGAGTGTTTTGGTCTTGCTTTGGTGCAGAGCTGCCTGCACAACACCCAGGGCGAGCTCTGTGAGCAGTGTGCCACCGGTTTCTACGGCGACCCCACCGTCGGGACCCCCGAGGACTGCCAGCCCTGCGCCTGCCCCAACACGGACCCCGACAACCAGTAAGTCCTGGACCCACACCCTCCCCACCAACCTCCCATCCTGACCACACCCTGGATCCCGGCCGGTCTGTAGCATGCAGGCGTGCCGGGGCAGAGTTGCTTCCTTACAGCCCAGCGTCATTCACACCATTAAATCAATACGATTAGGTTTCTATTTTGGTTGCACTATCCCCCCTCCTTCTGCTGTGGGCGCAACATGCAAGAATGGAATTTGATTCTGGCTTATTTACTAAAAATGAAAGCATTTTTTTATTTTATTGGATTTAAAAGTGTAAAAAGATAAACACAAAAGTACATCAGTATAAGGAGGGGGATGATCCCATGTGTGCTCGCATCAAATGTGTTTTGTCTGACAGGTTCTCCCCCACCTGTGAGAGTCTTGGTAACGGAGGCTACCAGTGCACTGCCTGTCAGCCTGGTTATACAGGCCAGTACTGTGAACGGTGAGCCACACACTCGCACGCACGCACGCACGCACGCACACATGCGCGCGCACATAGACAAAAACACACAAACACTTGAATGTATTGATGATGATTGTTCTTTTATTATATTGTTTTACTTACCCCAAAATGAGACCATAATGTAGTTTAATCCATGAAAAACAGGGAGATTCACATGCATGTAAGGCTAGATCTTATCCCCTATCCATGTAACCATATACTTTCATATAAAGATAATTCGTTGTGACCAAATATATCTCTATTCTACATAATCATTCACTTAGTAGCATCGATGATAATGCTGCCCAATCTACCGGAAAATATTTTCTACCAGATTTGCACAGGCATAGAAATATAGCTTGAACCTGCATGTTAACTAGCTTTCTGACACCCTATATCAGTGTACATTACACCTGTGAGCTTTAACTCATTTCATCTACACTGTTTGGTTCCCCTTCACCAGCTGTGCTCCGGGCTACGTTGGCAACCCACAAGAGAGAGTGAAGTGTCGTCCTTTCGATGGTAAGTCTGGACTGTTGTGGACACAAGGTACCACTGTTCTGAGGTAGAAATACAGATACTGATACACAGATGTTAATTTTCCTGCATGAATGACAGGTACAACATTAAATGTACTAAGAATCAGAGTCTGAAGAATTGTATGCAAAGTTTGCTCTCGAATACATGCAATAGCTGCAGAAATAGAACGACTTCCAGCCTACAGGATATAATATAACAATTAAGATACGTATGTATGCATATAACATTACAATATTAATCCTAAATCAAAACCATAAAAAATACAAATAAACGTTCCATCTGAGCAAGGGCAACATTCTGTCCTAAATCCCTCCATTCCTTCACCTTCTCCTTGTGTGTGTACCGCCCGGTCCTCCACAGACGCAGCCTCCCTGGTGGTGAAGGTCTACCCAGAGCGGGTGCTCACCTCCCAGGGCGGCTCAGTGACCCTGAGGTGCCAGGTGAGCGGAGCCCCACCCCACTACATATTCTGGTCCAGGGAGGACGGGCGGCCCATCTCCACCAGCGCCGAAAGAGGCAGAAACGGTAGGAATGCGTTTAGCATTCTTTGTTACCGTTTGTTGGAGTTTTGTTGGACTATTGGACTCGTATTAGGGTTGCTAAAGAGACATGGGTTAATACATGGTAGATGGTGTATATGGTAATATATGTCATTACAGTATAAGTAATTGTACATACTTTCGGTACATTATTATACGTTACATAATGAATATACCATCCAATGGATTGAAGATGCATTTGACAAACATATTAACACCAAACACACATCTCTGAATGTGTGTGTGTGTGTGTGTGTGTGCTCACAGGAGAGGAGCTGCACTTCAGCAGCGTGCAGCCCAACGATGCTGGCGTCTACATCTGCACCTGCAGAGACCTGCGCAGCACCAACAGGAGTCGGGCCGAGATCGTGGTCAAAGGTACCTCGTCTATGTCACCATGGCGACCACAAACAACCCCAGTTCCCCCCAGAGGTTCACTAGGACCCACGGTGGTGGTTCACCAGGACCGACGGTCACTAAATGTATCCAGATGTTTCCATGAGCTCCATATAGACATGCTCGATCTCTGACCTCAGTGAGATGGCAGCTTTGTAATATACTGTTGTTTTCAAGCATTCATGTGGTTCTAAGCCTCTGGTGTAAGGTTAGACCTACCTGTTTCAAATTTGTTCCGCCGCCTTCTCGGATACAAGGTCCCTTCCCCTTAATGTTACGTTCAACAAATCAATTTGAGCGCCTGCCTTCCCAAGCCAACTAAATTGGTGAGCAGTTGATTCTATATTATTTAGCAGTGTTAAGCAGTTGAGTATTTAGCCTCCATTGAAGTGACCCCAGTAGTGGTGAAATGACTCCGGTCGCTCGTCTTCTCCAGCGGTGTCGTCCAAGCTCATCGAGGTGACTGTGGAGGAGCCCCAGACCCAGAACATCAGACCAGGAGCCACCGTCAGCTTCATCTGCACCGCCAAGAGCAAGGTGTCTGTCGGCCCGTCTGTCTGTCTGTCTGTCTGCCCATCTAAAACAAAACATCCAAATAAAGTACATGAAACCTAATGGCAAAAAACATGCCTTTCAACTGTTTGTATACGCACAATATATATGTGTGTCTTAATGTGAATTAATAATTAATTCACAAACTATCTGTCTGTCTGTCTGTCTGTCTGTCTGTCTGTCTGTCAGCCTAACTGCCTGCCTGCCTGTCTGTCTGTCTCTTTATCTATTTATCTATTTCTCTGTATTTCTGTTTTACTTTCTTTCGGTCTGTTTGTATGTTTTACTGTCTATACATCTATCTATCTGTCACGTCTGTCCGTCTGTCTCTCCGTCCGTCTGTCCGTCCGTCCGTCCGTCTGTCTGTCTGTTACAGAGGCACATTTTCTTTTGCCCCAGGATGTGGCGCAATCACACACTGGCACCAAAGTCCAGACAGACAGCACACTGCTAACACTCAGCCCGGCCCTCTGTAGCGTGCCTGTTAACCCTGAACTCCTTGTTCTCCCCCCCCTCAGTCTCCGGCCTACACGCTGGTGTGGACGCGGCAGGGCAACGGCAAGCTGTCCAACCGGGCCATGGACTTCAACGGCATCCTGACCATCCAGAACGTGCGGCCTGAGGACGCCGGCGTCTACATCTGCACGGGCTCCAACATGTACGCCATGGACGAGGGCAACGCCGCCCTCTTCGTGCTAGGTTTGTGATCCTAGGACAAGTCATCCGCAGTCGCCCGCTCCCCCACGCAACCCCCCCAACACGCAACCCACCCCCCCTCCGAGCCCTGCCCTCCGCCCTGCTCTGGCTCGTCACCGCGGAATCCGACCCCCACCCCCTCCAAAACACAACCTCCCCCCCCCTGCCTCAACCCCCTTTCTTTGGTCCATCTTGGAATGGTGCATGCAACTGTTTTGTGGCTGCATATTTCTTCCAGTGTGCTGTGACTACTCGGCTATGGGGTAACATGGAGTGTGTGTGTGTGTGCGTGTGTGTGTGTGTGTGCGTGTGCGTGTGCGTGCGTGTGTGTGTGTGTGTGTGTTTGAGTGTGTGTTTGCCCCTGGTTTATAACCACTCTGCTGCTTTGTCCCTCTGGTTGTATCTGTCCTGTGTTTGTTGCTTGTTTTCTGTGTTGTTTGCTGTTGCTTTTATTATAACAAATTGTAGTCGCTACTTGGTGCTGCTTTTTCTATGTAAAACCAAATACAGCTTGTGGGTCTTATTAAATTAATACCTTGAAGTTCTTTTTTGCATTTCCATATGGGATCAATTATAATGGTGGTCAATTTAAGTGTTGGTTTAATCAAATAATTTAATAGTCAGACACTGGCTAGCCATCTCACATTCTTCTTCATGGGTGGTTTTAATGTTTTTACGGTAGTCCTTTTCATGGTGAGGTGAAATGATTGGTGGTGGTTTTGGTGCTTCTTGTAGTACTGGTGTAGCTTACTGGTCGCTAGCATGTTAGCTGGGTTATCAGGGTTTCCTTCCTCTACTGTGTCACCCTGGGGACCCTGGGTAGAACCCTCACTTCGTGTCACCAGCCTAAGCCCCCACCACCCACACAGAGGACCCCCAGCCACACTGAAACAGGCATTCAAGGACGTCCGTTTAGCGACCAACTGTCTCAATAATACTCATGTGCTGCCACATCTAGTATTCCCTCACTCTCCTGGCCATACTGAAGAATACTCATAAACAATGCCGCGCTATATCAGCCATCATGTCGTAGGTTGAACGACAGTTTTACTTTTAACACGTATAGGCGTTGAGTCTGTACTGTTACAATGCTATTGTATAACTGCCTCTAGACTACAGTACTGTCAGATAACAGCTAGACAGGGTAAGATAGCCCTGTTTCTTTGTTGTTGTTGTACATGAAATGCTAAAGGAGATCTTTTTTCTTTTCATAAATCATAAATGTGTAGATTGTATGCCTACTTAGTTAACGGTCAATTAAAAAGATCTCTGCAAATAATAAGAATTTTTACCGCAAATGATGTGATGATCTTTTAAAAATAATTAGAATCGCCATTTGGATACACTATTTCAGTTATGCTCATAATTATTGATGGAATGAAATCTTTGAATGGTAATTTACATTAAACTATGTAAAGAATCAAATTCCCCAGCTCATGCAATTTTAGCATTGTTGTTTTCAACAATTTATTTTGTATATCTTAGCAGAGATTTTTATCTCACACATTCATACAGAGAGCACATTTTTAACCACTTTATGTATCTTGTGGTCTGATAATGTTACCACAATTCAGTTTCAAATGTATTTACAATTACTACTGTATGCACCGGTGCTAATGTAAAGATTTTATATTTTCTGTTTTTCTTTTTGTTTTTTTTATATTCGATTGATGTTATATACGTACGTATGTCACCAGGTATTGTATTTATCTTAACTGTGAAAATGTTTTTGTGAGAGAACAACCGACCAAACAAACTAAATGATTTGATTAAAACAATAGATGAAATAATAGATTTTGCAAATTACTCAATCGGGGTTTGTATGTTGAGATCCTTTTTTATTTATTGATATATTTGAGGATAACCACAAGCTGTACAAAGAAAGTCCAAAGGTATTGCCTTACTAACCTGCATGTGTAATGTGTGCTTCTACGCTTTATGCTTCATGGCTTTATGTCTTCTGCTTGTACTGTTATACCCATGCTGCATTCTGTGTGTTTGCATGTGTGTGCGTGTATGTGTGTGTGTATGTGTGTATGTATGGCTACAAATGCCTAAAGGAAATTTGTATCCATGGTATCAGCAGGTAATATGTGTGTTTTCATATTGAAGCTATTATCAGACATCATCACTTGATGAGCTTTCCTTATATTATATATATATATTATATATATATATTTCCTTATATCAGTATATAAATGTCAATTGTCAGCGTGGAAGGTAAGTGAAGTGCTACCACCAGACAGGTCATAATATGAAATCTGAAACTGGGCATTGATATGACTTATTGTTAGTTTGCAACACTTGTTTCGGAGTTTAGCACAACATTTTATGTAATCACAAGACCTCTTGAGGCTGAATGTTGAACCCATGAAACTGCAAATACCTGGTGACCACATCCTTATTGTTAATCTTGATAGGTGAGCTCTCTTTTTGATCGGGTGATGGCTTACTCTTAATGCGACGATCCTCTCTAGAGACCTCAAGGTCAGGAGCAGAGCGAGTAGAGTGCAAATCAATCACACAAGCATGGGGTACAGTGTATGTGTTGGTGTGTCCAGTGTTTCTGTGTGTCTCTAAGTGTATTTACATTCCCTTGTGTTGTTGTTTGTTGTTTGTGGTCCCTATTGTTAACATTACTTAAAAAAACTCACAAAAAAAAAAGAAAAACATCTGGCTGCTTGCAGATGCAGAGTTTAATATTCATTCGAAACGGGGGACAGCCGGTCAGCTACTCCCCCCAACCACCCCCCAAGGAATAACCAAACTGACATGTCAGTTCACATGTTCCATCCCTACCTCCCCCTCCCTCCCTCTCCCCCCCTCCCCCTTGGTGTCTCCAGAGCCCTCACAGACACAGATGTTTTACACAGCCTATGAAATGTTTGAAGGACATAGACAGCGTAAGTGTGCACGGTCATGGTCTCCCCCTCCTCTCTGTCCTGGACTCCTGGTCTGGAGGAGCCTCCTCCTCCTCCACCTCCTTTTTCTCCTCCACCTTCCATGCATGCATTCCACCTGCTGCAGCACAGACATTACATACCGTATGTATATACATGTGTGCAGAGTGTGTATATATATATATATATATATTTATGTATATATATATATATATATATATATATGGTAAACCTGGTAGTGCTCATGTACAGTAAATCCTACAAGCATACACTGCATGCAGACATATATACAAACACATACACGCACATACGATGGCCAGAAGGGCTTTCGATGCGGTGCATTGTGTGGTAAATCTGGTAAGAAGACATCTTTAGACTAAGTCAAGGTATAAAGATGTAGTGTATATTTCCTCTCGTCATGACTTCACACATAACACTATCTAGTTGTACATGAGCATTCCTGAGTAACGCCTGCTTGTTTTTGTTCATCACGGCTGGAAAAGTTGACCTTTATTCCTGTTTTCTACTCCTTCTGAATGTTGAGTCCATCCATAATCACAATGATCCACGAGAACCAATTTATTCATCGCAATAACCATCTGATTGAAAATATTATAAAAATAATATTACGATCATTTCTTGCGAAAATTGTTCACAAAATGCAACAAATCAATTATTATGCTCGTCGGCTTAGTTGTCAAATGTAACACTCAACAGTCAGGTAGAGGATATTTCCTTTTTTCCATCTGCTTTCTCATTCTCCCCTCAGAAACCATGCTACACTGTGGGCAGCGTTCCCACCCAGGCTTCAAACATCATACTGTGCCTAACACATCTCATCCCATCCTCATTCACATGCTGACACATTGCCTGGCCCTGGCCAGGCAGCTGCTACTCCAATTGTGTGTATGAGGACTACCAGTTAGCCTATAGGACTTCGATAGGACTTTTTTTTGAACACCCTAGCCAACTATTATAGTGGCTAGGGTGTTCAACTCCCAGCCGAAAGGTTCATGGTTCGATGCCCAGTGTCTACCTGTAGTAGGCATCTGATGTCTAACCCCTTAAAGCTCCTCAATGACACTTTGGATAAAAGTCACCTCATCATTGAAATCATAATTTAGAATTGTTTTCCTTATCTTATATGTACATTGGATACTTCTATTGATGAGCTCGTACTGGTTGAACTCCAGCACTTACCAATAAGTATTTCTTATAAATAAGAATAACTTGTATGAAAAAAAGTTTATTTATTTGCCCTTTTGATATAGATAAGTAAGTCTCATTAAGGTTAATCACCTTATTTGCAAGAGAGACCTGATAGGTAGAGATTACATTTCAAAAGGTCAAGTAGAATGATAAAGCAGCTTCAGTATATCACTTACACTCATCATTGTACTAGTTAGACCATGTCCTATTAAGTGACACTCATTAATACTTTAGTTAAGTTGAGTTAATTAGTTCATTAGACAGGAAATGTGCACAACAAAGTAGTTAGGCCAGAGTTGGCTAGCTAGCTCATTTTAATCCATGGTCCGTTATAGTGTAAAAACAGACAAGAAACCTTCAGAATGTGATGGAAACATCACACACCCAGCATTCAAACGGCAAAGCCAGGGAGTGAAGTTCAGCTTCAGTTTTCCCGCAAGAGTCGTCCCCTCCACACACACACCCTCCCTGCTAAATGAACCAGGGCTTTCCTCAGTGTGACGCCCCGGGATTATACAGGCTTGGATCGGACGCCTTTGCAGTGATCCCTGCTGGTCCAGACAGAGTGCCCAGTGCCATGCCCAGTTCCAGCCTGCCACCTCTTATTAGTGGTGTCTCGTCTGAGGGGGGCCCAACCCAGCAGACAGGCCCCAGGCTTCCACTCCCTCACACAGTCCAGTCGGCCAAGGCAATCGTCAAACAGCCACATCCCTCTTTCCATACGATCACTTGCTGCTTGCTCCATACAACAAATCCACCCAGATTTTGCAAACAAAAAACAACCTTACAGTGCTTTTCTTTTTTATTGTCTTTTTTTCCGCACACCAGCTGGGCAGTTCAATTCTGCACCGTATCTCCCTTTGTACGTGAGAGGGTGTTCCCTTTCCCCTGGGGTTGACTGTCACTTGTCTCTTCCTATCAGCCGGGGAAGGGTCGCAGCCCGTGGCCACGGTCACTCCCGCAGTGCTGAGCGTCCAGGCGGGACAGCGGGCCGAGTTCCGCTGTGCCGCTGCCGGGAGTCCCGCACCGGCCGTCGAGTGGATCCGTAAGTTCTGCCACCACAGAACTTACCCGAAACATGACCCCCCCCCCCCCCCCCCAGTCAGACTGTGCTGTAACCGACACTGAGCTACTAGCGTTGGAGGCTGCAATCGTCATGTTGTCGTGGTTGTGAAGAGGGTTTGGTGATGTCATTGTTGATGTTGTTGTTGTTGTTGTCTGGCCAGAAATCCGACCGCGTTCCCAAGCCAAGGTGCACGGGGGGCTCCTATCCTTTTCGTCCGTGCAGAAGTCCGACGAGGGGGAGTACATCTGCAAGGCCCTGAACACCCACGGCGAGCACACCGTGCGAGTCACCCTCTATGTGCAAAGTACGCTACGTTTTTTGTGTGTGTTTTTAGCGTCACATCTAACTTCCAATTGAATGCCCTTGTGGGGTTATTCATGTATCAATAAATTAAACGAGTTTGCCTTGCAGAGTCCAACACAGGCGGACATATTATTGGAGGCGGTCATGGCAACACAGGTGGTCATGGCAACAACGGTGGTCATGGCAACAACGGCGGTCATGGCAACAACGGCGGTCATGGCAACACCGGGGGTCATGGCAACAACGGCGGTCATGGCAACAACGGCGTTCATGGCAACAACGGCGGTCATGGCAACACCGGGGGTCATGGCAACAACGGTGGTCATGGCAACACGGGCGGCCATTCCCACACTGGCGGTCATGGCCAAACAGACTCTCAGGTCAACACAGGTCTGGTCAGCCAGCCCCAGGTTCAAGTGAGCCCCCCCAGTGCTGAGATCCACGAGGGCGAGACCCTGAGGCTGTACTGCCGGGCCTCCGGATCACCCGCGCCCAAGCTCACCTGGCTGAGGAACGGGGGTCAGGTTCCGCCCCAGGTGAGACCCTTCACCTCCGTCTCGGGGATAACAATCGGGCCAATCTTTTTGAGCATGGATTGAGTTCAACTAATTGAATTAAGACTAATTGATTCACCTTCTGGTGTGCCCATGTCTGTCACATTGTAAAATTGCCCAGCACCACATTATGTATACACATTTGTTGCAGGTTGATTCTCCAACTGTTACAGTCTTGTGACCCTTTTTTTCCCCTTTTTTTCTTTGTTTCCTCCCCATTTACTTTTATCCCTCCCTGTTTTGTTGTTATGGGGATGTTCGCTCAGGCCATTCCCTCTCACGGTTTCCATCAGTTTAAAAGCAACAGTCTCGATCTGTTACAGAGACGTATTGAAGAGCTGCAGGTCTGTCCATCTGTCCACTGTCTGTGCGTCCTGTCCGTCTTAGCTCCACCCCATTGTCCTTTTTATCACTGACCACTCCTCTCCATGTTGTCCACTAAACGCATGATTTAATATGTTGCCTAGTAACCGCACATGGTAATAACCAGCAAACATCTACCACCACACGTAACCCCTGACCAGAGTGCACTAGGGTCCATTGTAAAACAACACCCAGCCCGTCCCGGGTCGGTCCCTCTGGTGTATGTTGGCATGGGGAGATCGTGTTTTTTGCACCACGCTCGCGGAATGTTGTGTTCCATGGATCCCTCTTGTGTTGTTATCATCCTCCATCGCACCATCATTCCCCGGCAGATTTTGCGGCTTAAACACACCGTCAAGTCCACTCACACGCGTTGTGTGTGAGCACATGAACTAAGGGACTAAGCACACAGTAGGTGCTGGAGGTATTTCAGACTTGCTTTGCCTCTGTGCCAGCCCCATTCCTGCTGCTTCCCCCCCGCCCCAGTCGGTGGGGTCTGCTGCACGCCGTTGTGGGAGGGAGGGGGGGGGGGGGGAGCCCCAGGGTTGTGTCGGCCCCTTTCCCACCGGGGGGCGAGATTGGGCTCTGCCATGCGGCCACGCATAAACACTCTGGGGGGGATTGGAACAACACACCGGAGAGAGGGGATAGCGCTACCCCGGGTGCTCAGATTGGTGCGATGGGGCAGACGTTAAGCTAAGCTTTGTTACGTGGAATACACTCCACCAAACCCTGCCCTGAACCCCTACCCCTGGCCTACTCAGTAGTACCCCTCCATTCGTTTCATACCCCTTCTGGCTGTAAAAGTGGGGAAAGGTTTGCCAAGAGTTTGTCTCCTTGAATATTTTGCTTGTTTGCTAGAGTTATTGGGAATTTCTTCAAGTTATGAAGAATCATTGTGTCAATAGGTAAGAACTATGGGTTTATTGCGATTTGTGTACATCCTTCCAAAGCTGCAAAGTCATGCTTCATTCTTTGGCAACCATCCGGTGGTTGCGTTTCAGTCTGCGCCCTGTATATTCCTAACAACTATCATTTTGGCAGTGTTGAATTGGCTGAAATGGTTATTTTAATCAAATAATAATTCCCTTATAACTACTAGAATTCCGTTGCTAATTCAACTCTCCTTGTTCATCTCAAGTGGTCAGATTAACAATCTAAAATCAAAGACGCCGTCTCATAGTCAACTCGGCCTTAATTGCGTAGCCTACACACATCCATATAAAAAGCACCACAATCATCCTGAGAAAAAAAACATGTTGCACAACATTTAGAGCCTTAGTATTCCATGTGCTGTCTCCTAAGGTAGTCCCCAGTAGTGCTTCTGTGTTGCTATACCCTAGCGATCAATGTCAAAATGTCAATTATGTACGTCTGTGTTTTGTCACAACGCCGTATTTGTTTAGCTCAGGTAAGTGATTTGCTCTGTGTGTCGCATTGTCTGCAAACACCAATAGGCCTTAAGCCCTGGAATAGAAGATATCAGTCCACAGGCTGCTGTGTCAGCACCGGTCATGACTTCTTCTCGTGCCCCCTTCAGAACCGCATGGATCGCACTGACATCGGCACACTGCTCATTCCCAACGCCAAGGCGTCCGACTCTGGGAACTATATGTGCGTCGGAAGCAACAGCGCTGGCTCAAGCAGGGCCTCCATCCAGGTCACTGTGATCAAGGGTAAGGCATCACAGAGCTGGCGTCCTTGTCATCCAACCGATACACTATGATAACAATGCATTATATTATCACGCGTGGTTGGGGGAGCATTCATTCAACACAGGATTGCATAGTTGTGCTGTGTTATGGCATGTATTTCATGTTTTGTATCCATTTGTGTTTGCTATTTGCATTTATGTATATTATCTTAGATGGTATTGTGGTTCATGTCGCGTCTGTTTTACTTCATGTCCTGCATTCAGGATGTTTAAATCATCTTATACTGCAGACATGAAGGTCTTTCTTTGAGTTTTGGTAGTTTTAATGAATCTCAATCTCAAAGAACACCACTGTTTTCTCTCCAGCGGACCATGTGACCGCGCCGGTCAGCATCCAACCCTCCATAGCTGACGTGCAGGAAGGCCAGAGCCTGGTGCTCAACTGCTTAACCACTGGGAGCCCCCTGCCCAGAGTCACATGGACCCGGGCCAGAGGCCGCCTGTCTGCCAACCACC
The DNA here is from genome assembly GCF_949987615.1 of Pollachius pollachius. NCBI lineage: Eukaryota > Metazoa > Chordata > Actinopteri > Gadiformes > Gadidae > Pollachius > Pollachius pollachius. Next base: position 11,633,600 of record NC_136941.1, read on the forward strand.
AGGTTGGCCCCCTGGACACAGTTCACTCCCTTTATACTGCTGATATATGAAATATGAAATATGATTTGGGATATTATGTGGCTTTTCAACGCTTTTTTATTTGATGATCAGCAGGTGATATTTGTTTATAATATGAAATAGTTCTGGAAATATTTAAATTATAATCGTACATTTATTGTGCAATATTTCACGATAATCTCAAATAGTATTTCACAGTCATTTGCATTTTAGCACATCTCATTTGATGTCCCATTCCGTGTGTGAAGGTTCTTGGCAATCAGCTGCGCATCGTGTCGGCCACTCCTGACGACTCCGGGGACTACATCTGTCGGGTGATCAGTAACCAGGGCAACCAAGAGACCCCCGTCCACCAGGCGGCGGTCTCCGTGTCCGTCACCTCGTCTTCCTCCCGTGAGCGGTTGATAAATCCAGCAACTCAGCGTCCAAAACAATTCTAAAACTGAACCCTTAAGATTGATCTCTTCTACACTAGCCCATACCACCCCCTTTAGCGTGTGACTCAGACATGGCTTATTCCCCCAGTCAATCGTAGATGACGGTAGCTCAGATCAGTAGGAGGATCAGGAGGGACATGAAGGTGACCTCATCAGAGTGGGAGGAGGCCATAGTAGGACAGTGAGAGTGTAATGAATGGCTTTTCCAGTCCTGCTTTCCATGGCTGCCCAGTGTGACCTCAGTGGGCTGTAGGTTCTTGTTTTCCCAAAACGCTTTTCTGTGATCTCATCCTCATTCCATGCGTCTAGGATTCCACTAAGACTTGTGAGAGTTCTTTCACTGCTGCCAGCGTAGGCTGCTGTCTTTCTCCCTCGTAGTCCAGGAACCCTGAGGTTTTTGTGCGTCATTTTGTCAGTTCAGTAAGGGGAAGTGTTGTTTTCAGTTCGATTTTTCTTTTTATTTATTCATCTATTTATAATTTATTGTTTTCAATTATTGGTTGCGTAACATATTCTTATTTCCAAAGCCCATCTCCCCTTCCCTCCCTCATCAGTTCTTCATAAGCATAACCCAAGCCTAAAATACCCAAACAAAAATAAATTATAAATGGTCAACATTTACAAAAAACACTATGTAATTATATATAGATATTTTTATAATAATATTTTTGTTATAACATATTATAATAAATCCTAATAGCCCGTCCCTCTAGCCGTAGCCTGTGTCAGGGTGTCCCCCCGAGGTGTTCTGCCCCTGACCTGCGGCTCCCCCAGCAGGCCTGCAGACGCCCATCATCTCCATCGAGCCCCACAGCGCCTCGGTGCGTCTGGGCCAGGCGGCCAGCTTCAAGTGCCGGGTGTACAGTGGAGCCACGCCCGTCCGCCTCGAGTGGAAGATGTCCAACAACAGAGCCCTGCCAGGTGGGCACCGCCAACGGCCATACTGAGATGTTCATCCTGCAAGACATTTAATTTGTTTTTTCGGTTGCTTGACTCTTCCCCCAACGGAAACTATTAAAGTCTGAACCAATTTCAAACCAACAACAACAACTACGTTTAAAAGCACCTCACTTGCACACCTGTCAGTAAGAAGTTGCTGTTTTTTTTGGTAATCTTGTGTTTTTCGTTGAACGTCCTCTATGGTCCTAAAAAATCGGCTTCTTTTTCCCCTAAGCTAACGTCAAGGTCTCCCGGGACGGTTCTGTGATCACAATTTCCAACGCCCAGCCAAGCAACCGCGGGGCGTACCACTGCGTGGCCAGCAATCTGTTTGGTATCACCCAGAGCATTGTCTCCTTCAATGTCAGAGGTCAGTCCTGTGTGCGTGTGTGGGTGTGTGCGTGTGTGACTCGACGATAGAGTGCATGTCTTTGTTTGTGTGTAACACAAACAGACATACAGGACAAGCAGAAATGCACGACGAAAAAAGTTAATTAGGGTCGATTGATGAATTACACAATATTATGTTTCCCTGACTATTGGGTATCACAGACACTATGCTCATATCCTTGGAAGGGTTTTAGTTTCATTGAATGTGGTTGTATCCATTGATTTTGTCTTTACAAATCTGTGACGTTGTTTATGTCCGCATGTGTGGAGCCCAGAAAGACTAGCGGACTTCATGGTCCTCAGCTAATGGGGATCCCTTAATACAAAAATACAACTAAAATCGTCTCTGTTCAGTCGAAAGTGCTCCCACCAGTGGTCAGTCAGGGTCAACACTCCTCACGGTTCCCCCCCCCCCCCCCCCCCCCCCCCCTCCCAGAGCCCCCCGTGGGGTTGGTGACCCCTAGCGGGCCGGTGAGGGTCCGGGTCGGCGACCCCATCGTCCTGGAGTGCCAGTCATCCGGAGAGCCCCGCCCGTCCGTGTCCTGGCACAGGCTGGACAGCAGCCGCAAGACCATGCTCGGCAGCCCCGCGCCCGTGGACTCCAACGTCGTGCTGGAGGTACCGGAGATCCGTTCGGTCGCATCGGGGCGTAGAGATGTGGAGGGTGTCACTGTGATGAGACAGATAAAATAAAGTCAACACGAGGCACAAATACAGTGAAAAGTCGAAACATTTTCTTTTCATGCTTTTATCGTCCATGACACGCTGTATAAACTAAACACCATCATCAGTGTTGTGATAATTATCATTTTTTTTATCATCTTTATTGGAGGGATGGGTAGACAACAATCAACAAACTGTACACAGAATGTCTGTGTATCCCTACCCTCTACCAACATAAACACATGTTGGTAGAGGCAAAAAGAATAAAAATCATTCTAAGGCCTCAGAACGTCCCTGTGTGCAGGTTCTGTCGGCCCGGCCGGAGGACGCTGGCACCTACGTGTGCACGGTGCGCAACAGCGAGGGCAGCTCGGAGACCCGGGTGAACGTGGTAGTGGAGGGCGGGGCCCGGCTGCCCAGCGCACCCAGGGCCTCCGTCCTGGAGCCCCTCATGATCGTGGAGGAGGGCAAGACCGTCACGCTGCACTGCAAAGCACATGGTAACCACGGGGACCCAGCCACACAGCCTCGTGAACATTCATTATTTGAACAGGTTTCCTGTTTCCCGAAATGATTAGAATTCGTTCTTATGGTGTTCCCAAAAACAATACAGATGTATCTAGGCATCCTTATTGTGTTCTTTCTCTCTCTCCATCTTTCCAAATGTGCTCTGTCATTCTTTTAGCTTTTAATATTTTTGTTCTTATATTTCAGTTGGGGTAGTACAAAGCACTTTGACACATTGCTTCTGTTTGAATTGCGCTCACCCTCCCGGTCTCTCTCTCTGTCTCTCTCTGTCTCTCTCTCTCTCTCTCTCTCTCTCTCTCCCGATCTCTCTCTCTCTCTCTCCCCAGGCTTCCCTACCCCCAGGATCAGCTGGTCTAAGCTGCGCTCCCCTCTCCCCTGGAGGCACAGTGTGGTGAACGGCAGCCTGGTGCTGCCCAGCGTGGGCCGTCAGGACTCTGGAGAATACATCTGCAACGCCACCAACAACCTGGGCACCAGCGAGGTCATCATCACGCTGGACGTGGAGAGTGAGTCCCACAGAGAGAGAGAGAGAGAGAGAGAGAGAGAGAGAGAGAGAGAGGGATAGAAAGAGTTAGAGAGAAAGAGAGAGGGAGAGAGAGAGAGAGGGAGAGGGAGAGAGAGGGAGAGAGAGAGAGGGAGGGAGAGAGAGAGAGAGAGGGAGAGGGAGAGGGAGAGTGTGAACTAATGTCACTCATGGTCATTTAGCCTCATACTACTCTGGGATCCAGCAGTCCTCCTGTTTTCTAGCAGGACTTCTATGGGGAGACGGCACAGAGCCTGGGTCGGAAATCCATAAACATTAGAGGGGTGGAGCCTTGTTTCCCCTTTTCATTACGGAGCCCTGTTCATCCAAATGAGAGCCGGTGCTGTCTGACTAGCTCAGATCAGCAGATTGTTAATCTAAAATCTGATTTGTTGGACTACCCTCATACTGAGTAAAAGCCGCTTCAAACATCCTCCAAATTGAATTGAAAAGAACCGAATTTCCCCCGGAACCAACTCCATTTGAATGCTACAAGGTCACGGCTCATTTCGACCAATCAGCATTCGTCTCCCCAGTGGTCTCATCTCTTATCACCTCCCACCGTCTGCCCCCCCCCAGCCGTGCCCTACGCCACCGCCATGCCCGACGACGTGGCGGTGCGCGTGGGGGAGGTGATCCGGCTGCAGTGCGTGGCCCACGGGACACCCCCCCTGCAGTACACCTGGAGCAAGGTGGAGGGCAGCCTGCCCGCCCGGGCCATGGTCAGCGAGGGCGACCTGCAGATCGACCTGGCCACCCCGGACGACGCCGGCAACTACAAGTGCGCCGTGGCGAACCGGATGGGCCGCAGCGAGACCCTGGCCAAGGTCACCGTGAGATGTGAGTCAACGCGGGGCCGCTGGATGGGTGGCTTGATAAAGGGTTCAAACTAGTCAAACTCGTTAAAGTCAATTTGCGCCAGGGTTCGGACTCTGTAACCGCTGACCAAAGTGAGAGGAGGATTCAGACCTTTCAAAACGTACGTGGTAATTCATTCTTACCTAGCAATTGTAAATGCTAAGCGCTTGTTTCTAGAAATATCTTTACTGTACCGACAGCGATATATTGTTTCTCTTTCTTCTGACAAATAGATCAAAAGCGTCTGCCCTCAATGATATTGATAATGTAATTCTAGTTTCGAACTCACTGAAGCAATGGATGAACATTTTCCAAACTGTTATAATCCACTGGAGTAAAACAAGGAATCCTAAAGTGTCTCCTAAACGTACTCGAATAATGAGTACAAGGTTTCAAAAAGTTCAAACTAAACTAAGGTCTCCCCCCTCTGCTCTCTCTCTGCAGCCCCCCTGGGGGTCCGCATCTACCCCCAGGTGGACGTGAAGGCCCTGGGCGGGACGGTGGAGTTCACCTGCTCTGCAGCAGGGGGCGCTGAGACCACCATGGAGTGGCTGAAAGAAGGAGACGTTCTGCCTCCAAACCACCATGTCAAGGACGGTGTGCTGAGGTGAGTCACACACACACACACACACACACACACACACACACACGATTGCATTCTTATAGGGGCTGGAATATTGAATACAGTTTATGGCCAGAAGTAGTACTGGCCAGGGAAAGGTTCTGGGTTCAAACGCCAATATCAGCATTGTTCCTATAATGCTTTGTTTGCTCATGTCATGATACTCTGTCATAGTAATGGTAATCAAGCGAGTTGTGATACTGTGAAGTCATCAATAAACGTATGTTTGTGTTTCATCCCTGCATGTATGTTATGATATATGTATAAGTGTTGCTGTGTCTTTTCGGTAGGATTGAGAATCTCAAGCAAAGCGATGAAGGCGTTTACATCTGCAGAGCTAGCAGTCCATACGGTCAGGCCCAGGACTCCGCTAAGCTCACCATCCAAGGTCTGATATATCAATGGACTTATACTATATATATCTATACATATATACAGAGTGTATTATAATGTATATGTACTGCAATGTTTGTTTTCAAGAAGATATACAATCATTCATCCTTATTCTTTGTTGTACATGCTCCACCTCTGCATTTCTCCACCAATAAGAAGCTTACGCAGCTGCATGAATCCCCCACAAATACCAATTGGCTCACACAGAGCCAATTCACCTGAAACTGATGTATCCTGGAAGTGCATGTCACTCACCTGCTGTCTCTGCCCCCACCCTGCCTCCACCCTGCCTCCACCCTGCCCAGCGCTGCCCAAGGTGATGATCAACGTGCGCACCTCCATCCAGACGGTGATGGTGGGCAACGCGGTGGAGTTCGAGTGCCAGGCCATCGGCGACCCCCAGCCCACGGTGCGCTGGAGCAAGGTGGGCGGCACGCTGCCCGCCCGCATCATGGTGAAGGAGGGCATGCTGCAGATCAGCCAGGTGACGGAGGCCGACGCCGGGGAGTACCGCTGCACCGCCACCAACGACGTGGGCTCGGTGCAGTCCCAGGTGGTGCTCAACGTCCAGTGTGAGTGTGTGCGCCCCGATAGGAACCCGCGGTTCCCGTTCACCAGTCGGCAATCGCATCATTGCGTTGTTCCTGGATTGATGTGGGCAGACGGGTGTTGTTCAATTTAGCCGCTGCTCCATGATCCGGAAGGACTAGCGGCGAGTGAGGCCGATCAGAATTTGGGGCTACAGTCGTCACTGGTGTAGAGTTATAGAGCTGCCCATTGTAATAGGTAAACATGGGAATATTGTATGTCTGGTGTGCACTGCACAACTGCATTGAAGAAAAACATTCAAGTGCACATACAAATGCATAGAAATGGTGTCGATCTGTAGACCTTTCATACTTTTCACTTCCACTGTCATAATTGTTTTATGTATGTATCATTTGTGCATACATAAACCCATGTGTTTAGCGTGTGCATGCAGACATACACAACCGCAAGGAAGAACTTGTATAGTACAACAGTCCGTGTCGTCTGACGGGTGTCTCTGTACGTCTCCCTCGCAGCCCTGCCTCAGATCGCGGCGCTGCCTGAGACCAAGGAGGTGACGCTGGGCTCGGACGCCGTTCTGCCCTGTGAGGCCTCAGGGTATCCTGAGCCCAAGATAAGATGGTCCAAGGTACATGGGACGGCAGGTCCACCATCCACGCAGATGAAGCCTTCAGAGCTGCTGGCAGGGCCACTGCGCTCCTTAGTTCTTCACGTCATTCACTCACAATAGTCAAGAAAAGAAAAGCTTAGTTTTGATTTAATTCGTTTTTTTATGATTTGTATTGGTGATGGTATTTTATAAAAGAAAAATCCACCACTTGAGGGTTGTGAGGTTTGAGTGTTGATGAGTAAAAGTCAATCCATTCATCAACCAATTCCTGTTTAAATCCAAGCTTTTAAGCTACAAACTGCAGCATTTGTTTTTCAAATTGTCAATGTACGCTCTCACTTTTTAGATACAGGAGTTCCAGTGCACCTTGGAAAACGCTCAGCTTTAAGCACTGGCTGTCTACTTTTTGTTGAGCCCACACGTTGTGCCTTTGTGTCTCTCCTCTGCTCGCCTCCAGCTGGGGGAAGAGCTCCCACCCAAGTGTTTCCAGGTGCTGAACGTACTGACGGTGCCGCGCGTCACCCAGGAGGATTCTGGGACGTACGTGTGCACCGCCGCCAACAAGCAGGGCAAGGTGGAGGCCTTCACCAGTCTGCAGGTCCACGGTGCGTCATCCTTCTGGGTTTAGCCTCCAAGCGTTGTTTTAGGTCGCTTGTGTTGTTTGCACAATCAACAAAGTTACATTGAAAACCGACTTTAGCAAAACGAACTGTACCGGTAAACCAAAAACAAGCCAAGGGGATTATGGCATCTCACATGCAAACTGTAAGGAAATTAAACGTAGATAATAACATTTATAATAACAATAAGAAAACAAAATACCAAAAAAAATATAATCTATTGATAATTTATCACCTTAATGCATAACATAAATTAGAGCAAGACAAATTGACAAAGCACTGCATCATTCCTACCTTTTTTCTCATCTCACTTTGTAATGGACTGAGCGATGATTCCACCTGACTGTGTGTGCGTGTGTTTGTATGTTCTGCGTTCAGAGAGAGTGATGCCCTACTTCACTCAGGAGCCCCTGTCCTACCTCTCGCTGCCCACCATCAGGAACGCCTACAAGGCCTTCAGCATCAACATCACCTTCAGACCCGACAACGTTGACGGTGAGAACGCCACCTCTAGGGCCTTTCATCAAGCACTTCCTGATTAATCATGTATCAATCCTCACTTGAACCTTGTCCCAGTTCTGTTTCCTTTGATGTCTCTTTGTGTATGTAATATGTGTGTGCGTGTGTGTTGGTCTGTGTCTGTGCCTCTGACTATGTACTGTATATGTCTTTGTGATTGTGTGTCTGTGCCTGCATCCGTGTGTGTGTATGTGTGTGTGTGTGTGTGCCTGCATGTGTGTGTGTGTGTGTGTGTTGATGATTGTCTCTGTGTGTGCATGTGTATGTGTATATGTGAATGCGTTTGTGAGTGGGCGTGTGTGTGCCTGCGTGCGTGCGTGTGTGTGTGTGTGTGTGTGTGCTTGTGTATGTGTATGTGTGAATGCGTTTTGCGTGTGCCTGTGTGTCCGTGTCTAAACATGAGTAACGTAACGTCTTCTTCCTGTTCTCCCTGACCTCTCCTCCTTCCTGCACACGGTGGGTGAAGGTGTCATATTGTACGCCGGTGAGTCTGGGTGCTTTGAGCCACAGTCAGACACCAGACCGGCTGCTGGTGGCTCCTTGTTGGGCTACAGCACCACTGGTTTCCCCGGCACGGCATCCCTGAAATGAAACATAGAGCACTTTAGGGGCCTGTTGTAACGTAACACGTGGACACATGGTGAATGGCCTATGTCTCATACGACAGGCGAGATGTTACAGTCACTATTTCCGGATTTATAATTGACCCTGACTGGGGGCCTTGGTATGAAGCATATGCCATGTTGTCATGAATCTATATTCAGTCACCGTTGTGTACGTCGTCTGTGAGCGCTTCTTTATCACCCACAAGACAGCACTGCTTTTAAAGGTGATGCACCTTATAGCATATATAACTATGGCATGTTTTTATATGTTGTTGTTGTTTTTTTGTATGGCACTGTTATTGATAATGAGTGATACATTCAGTCTGACATAGTTGAGAAGATAAACAGAAAATATTTATTATTTGTTCATTATTATTTAATGCGAATCAATACATACAGTCCTTTCCATAATAATAAGCAGCAACCCTATTTTTTTTTTATAATTTAATCAGTAAGACATCTGGCTGTTTTATCAACGACATCATGGATTGTTTCAATGAACACTCGTACAGTTGTTTTACAACAGGAAATGCTAAAAGTATGTTTTTGGATCAAGCCATATTGAAACAATCCACAGTGTCAGTGATCCAGGTTGTCTTGGTATGCAGGCGGCATGTTAGTGCAAGCGATGACCACATGTGGATGGTGTGGCTCAGCGAGCATGATCACTGGCATGGTGCTCCTGGTAGGGGAGGGGGAATGGAAGTGGACCACAGCTCTGGCTGTCACTCAGGAATGCCCAGTAGAGCATCACCTGGCTTTCCATTGGCTTCATTATAGCATGTTGCCCTGCAGTACGGTTTGCAAACCACCAGCCTTTGTGTGAGTGTGTGTGGGTGTATATGTGTGTGCGTGTCTGCGTGCGTGCGTGCTTCGTAAGTGCATGCTTGTGTGTGTATGTGTGTGTCGAGAACAGTACAAGGTAAATACAAATTCTCGTTAACAATTCTAGAGAAAACAAAACATGTTGTCACTGACATAATGAATATTGCAATGCTTTTGGCAACTTGGACAAATTGGCAAAAATCTTGCAATAATACAAAGGGATGGATGGATTCCCCACTGGAAAAAATTGAAGGCTAATAAAATCACCTGGCTATATATTTTTTACCATGTACTGTATGTAACAGATGGATGTGTGGATATGTGTGAAGATGCTTGTTCCCCATGCTCATTCTGGTACATGTGACCGTCCAGGGATGATCGTCTACAACGGCCAGAGGAAGAGCACAGGAGCAGACTTCATGTCCCTGGGACTCGTCGGCGGACGCCTGGAATTCAGGTCAGCTTCCTATCCCTCTGTCTGCCTTCTGTCGAATGCAGATCTATTTTTAAGTGCGGCTATCTTTGACGTAGAGCAGCCCGACCAAACGGATTTAGACTGCGATGTAACGGAGAGACAGACACACCTGCACTTCGCTTGGCACCCTGAGATGAACCGTTTCATTCATTTCACAGCCAGAGCCATGTCCGGCAACACGCTGACTTAAAGTAACCACTGTTCTTCTGTCTAACGTGTTTTAAAGAACGGAGGAGCGAGGTGATCCGTCAATGAAAACACCTGCCACTTACCACATTAATCTAATGTCATGTGGGGCCAAGAGCCACACAACTCTCCACCCCCCCTTCTTATCCTCAACCACAAGACTCTTCAAAATATAATTTCTACAAAATATAATTTTCAACCTATCCATATATTGGAACCCCTTCAGGTTCGATGTGGGCTCTGGCATGGCCACCATCCGCGACCCCAACCCCATCAAACTGGGAGAGTTCCACACAGTGGAGCTGCACCGTAACCTCACCCTGGGCTCCCTCCGCGTGGACGGGGGGGAGGCCATCAACGGCAGCTCCCAGGTACTGCCGCCCGTCTCTCTGCCATGGCTTCATTCAAGATTCAAGATGGTTTATTGATGTACACCCATCTGTGGTGGATACAGCGGTACGGGAGCTTTGGTGTGACGGTTCTTCCTCTCTCTCCGCAGGGCAAGTTCCAGGGGCTGGATCTGAACGAGGAGCTCCATGTGGGGGGCTACCCCAACTACACCCTCATCGCCAAGACAGCGGGCATCAAGACCGGCTTTGTGGGTAAGGCATCGGTTTGTTATCTGATCCAACATGTGACGTTAACACACAGTGCTATTTTATCGTTTACTCGCTTAAAATAAGGGTTAGGGTTAGGGCTCTAACCCTAACCCTAACCCTAAATGTTTGGAAATAAAACAAATTACTATGGAAAATACTATGAAATAAGGTAGTTAACCCATTTGTGCCGGCTGCTGCGCGGCGCAACATTGTATCTACTAGATACAATGTTGCGCCGCGCAGCAGCCGGCACAAATGGGTTAATAAAATAGCTAGGTTAAAGCCTTTAACGCCTGAAGCCTAAACCCCCTAGGATTTTCAGTATGTGACTGTTATGTTATTGTTATATTTTAGTTTTTTCATCTTCGTGTTCCAGCGTATTTGGATAGAAATGTGCTATGAAAAATGTAATCCATTATTTCGACAATTATTATGAGAGAACCAAAGAGTCAGTGGATGCCTCAGAGCTCTTCTAGGATGGGCTTCAGACTGAATGATGTATCATTTGAGAAATGTCCAGAAAAAAACACATGTGGTTGTGTTGGCTTCTCTTCATCACAGGCTGTATCCGTCAGCTGATCATCCAGAACGAGGAAGTGATCTTCAAAGATCTCGACCGCAGCTCCACCGGCGTCACCAACTGTCCCACCTGCAAGGACCAGCCCTGCCAGGTCAGTGAGGAGGAGTACATAACTATAACTATAATAACTAGTTTGGTGATCTGGAGAGAGGGGACCATGGAGCTGCTGTTGAACTATACTAACTAGTTTACTGATCTACAGAGGAGAGACCTCCCAGCTTCCATTGAACTATGCTACACAGCTTTGTCTGGTGGGGTGTTGAAGACGCAACCAAAGAAATAGCAGCCTCAGGATGTCTAGGATTTCTGAATTACAATTAGATATGATGAGATACCAAGTCATTGTTAACCGACCAATCGCCACACAGCACATAATACAGAAGATGATGAGGGGCTGCTGAAATGATTGTTAGATCTGTAACAGTTTTATCAATTTGTTTAAACTGTGTTTTTGTGTCTGTATGTCTGTATGTTGGTGCAGAATGGGGGCAATTGCGTAGTTTCAGAGGCCAGCTTGTACAAATGCGGCTGTCTGGAAGGATTTACTGGCAGCAACTGCCAGCATCACTCTGCACTGCATTGCCACATCGGTAAGTCTTTGCATTGTGGTTAAAACCGTGCGACCTTGTGTTAACTCCAAACATCACCCTCTGATTACAATAACAGCCCTTTTCGCACCACCGAATGGTTCCTACAAGGAGGACCACAATCAGCACATTATCAGTCTAATATAACAGGTCTATTTACTGTTGGTATTTTCTTTATCCCCAGACGCATGCGGTCCTGATGCCACCTGCATCAACCGTCCCAACGGCCTCGGCTACGACTGCCGCTGCCATCTGGGCAAGTCAGGAAACAAGTGCATGGGAGGTAAGAGAGGCAGCCGGGGTCTGAGGTCATCACAGGGCCCGTTCCCTTTTTTGTTGACATATCATGTGACCTGGGACTTGTATTTATTCTTTTTTTTATATTTATTATAATTGTCAGTTTGAACTGTGAACACAACCGTTTTTTGGTCTTTCACCAGTACTAGTAATATTAGGTAAAAATAATGATATCCACCAGAAAGGTAAACATATACTCGCAATACGTATGACTAGCATGAGTCACAACATGCTAGTCGTCCTTTATTACCAAGATAGTCCCACACCGCACACACAGACCCCGAACTTTCACCTTTCTAAATGTTATATATGTACTCCCTCGCTCATCGACATTAACACTCAGTGACTTTTATTCATATTTGCAATAATATTCAGGACAAAACAAATACATCCGTAAAATATAAAACTAAGTCGGAGATTCGCCCTGCAGGTGAGTTGGTGACCACGCCCATGTTTGATGGCGACGCGTCCTACATCGCCTACCCCCCGCTCACCAACATCCACGACGACCTGCGGGTGGAGCTGGAGTTCAAGCCGCAGGAACGCGACGGCCTCATGTTCTTCTGCGGAGGGAAGAAGATGAAGGTGGAGGACTTTGTGGCCGTCTCCATGGTAGACGGACACGTGGAGTTCAGATACGAGCTGGGCACAGGTAGGAAACACACACACACATAGTCACACACACGTGCTCAGACATGTGCACAAACACACACACACACATATGCAGAAGCACACACACACACGCACATACAAACACTTATGCAGAAACACACATACACGTACTCAGACACGTGCACACACACACACACACACACACACACACACACACAAAAGAAAAGAGCATATCACTGTGAAATAATTTCATGGCAATTATCCACAACATTTCAACCAGGGGGAATACTTTGGTCACAACTTGATCAAAGGACACCTTAATCATATTTTAATTTGATGAGTGATTTGATGATTTGTTTTATTATAACCAGAGTAGTAAAACACAAAAAACGATCATTATAACCCACAAAATATCAAAGTCCCATTGAACCATTGATGGCGATGACGTCGTCGTCTCCGTCTTGCCTCTCCAGGCCAGGCCATCCTGCGCAGCCCGGAGCCGGTCTCCCTGGGCCAGTGGCACCGAGTGGTGGCCGAGCGGAACATGAGGGAGGGCAACCTGAGGGTGGACCAGGGGCCCATGGAGAAGAAGACGTCCCCGGGCAAGGCCCAGGGCCTGAACATCCACACGCCCATGTACCTGGGAGGGGTGCGGGACGTGGGCATGCTGCCCAAGCCAGCCAACATCAGCGTGCTTTTCACGGGATGCATCGGAGAGGTGGGATATGGGACTCTTCTTTGCTGTGTTTATATAAAAGAGCCAGAGCTCTATTGTTTCTTACGCAAACGCATTCATGATAATAACGCTGTGTTATTGTATTGACGCCGCAAACAAGAGGCTTTATGTAAATCACAAGTCACTGATCAGAGATGACCCATCTATCTGAAAACCTACCTGACTATTCATGTAAGCAACTTACCAACTTACCAATCCCAGACGTAAAATTCGGATGCTGAAAGTCCAGTTGCAGGAATCAAAAGATCAATAAAAGAAGACAAATAAAAACTAATAGCAATGGCAATTCCATCATTTGATTTCACAGAGAGTTGAGGTAGAAATCTCATAGATGTTACATTTTCCTTTAACCCCCCCACCCGCCCACACTCAGGTCTCCATCAACAACAAGAAGGTGGACCTGTCCTACAGCTTCACGGAGAGCCGCGGAGTCCGCAAGTGTGCCGAGGACAGCCCCTGTGACCGCCGGCCCTGCCTGCATGGGGGCCACTGCATGTCCAACGCCGAGTACGAGTACCAGTGCCTCTGCAAAGACGGCTTTGAAGGTGGGTCCTGGGTCACATGATCACGGAGAAGGTGTGGTCCTGGGTCACATGATCACGGAGAAGGTGTGGTCCTGGGTCACATGATCACGGAGAAGGTGTGGTCCTGGATCACATGATCACGGAGAAGGTGTGGTCCTGGGTCACATGATCACAGAGAAGGTGTGGTCCTGGGTCACATGATCACAGAGAAGGTGTGGTCCTGGGTCACATGATCACGGGGAAGGTGTGGTCCTGGGTCACATGATCACGGGGAAGGTGTGGTCCTGGGTCACATGATCACAGAGAAGGTGGGGTCCTGAGTCACATGATCACGGAGAAGGTATGGTCCTGAATCACATGATCACAGAGAAGGTGGGGTCCTGAGTCACATGATCACGGAGAAGGTGTGGTCCTGGGTCACATGATCACAGAGAAGGTGTGGTCCTGGGTCACATGATCACAGAGAAGGTGTGGTCCTGGGTCACATGATCACGGGGAAGGTGTGGTCCTGGGTCACATGATCACAGAGAAGGTGGGGTCCTGAGTCACATGATCACGGAGAAGGTATGGTCCTGAATCACATGATCACAGAGAAGGTGGGGTCCTGAGTCACATGATCACGGAGAAGGTGTGGTCCTGGGTCACATGATCACAGAGAAGGTGTGGTCCGGAGTGTTACCTTCATATGATTACAACCTACGGACCGTTTTCAAAATGGGGCCATGGCAGGACAGACACAGGTGAAGCTCAAAATGCTTATTGTGGGACGGCTCCTTTAATGTGCCAGGGCAGAGGTTAGGACCCAACTAGTGAAGATTAGTCTGCTGACTGTACCCTGGTACACAACAGGAGCAGAGCTGTAATGAGTGTAACCTGTGTTCTTCCTACCATGACACCACTGTGAAAAGTTTCCATAGTGATGCCTTCTGCCTAGAATAGGCCAGCAGCCTCGTGATGTTTGGAACAATTGATTTGCATGATGTATGTATAATATCAGCTATCATTGCAAATTAACAAACACAGAAACACACACAAGTATATATTTACATTTATTTTAATAAACTATTATGTTTAATATGTTTAACGTTGCCTTTCAACCAATGAAACATTTGAACAAAAACATTTTTCCTAAGAACCAAAAACAACACAAGGCCCTTATAAACGCCATACAGTATGCTGTTTCCCACGTCTTTCCGGCCTGAGTCTGACCTCTGACCCCTGCAGGAGAGCACTGCGAGGTGGTGAGGGAGGTGTGCCAGAGAGACCACCAGTGCCACAGCGGCGGGAGCTGCGTTGAGGGCCAGTGTGTGTGCACGGCGGGACACTCGGGCCTGTACTGTGAGGAAGGTAAGTGACCAGGACACCAGTGTTAATGCATGCGTTAAACTGTAGAATCACCCCTAGAATAACATAGACATAGATGTAGACTAGAATCATGGAATGTGATGCTGACTCAAATTTAAGATCCGAAGCCTGTGTTTCTACAGGGCATTGGAAAAGGGCTGGGAAATACATCAGACGAAACCCATTGATGCTTTTTGTTCCATAAGTTATTGTTTCAGGATACCACTTTTACCCGTATTTAGATTTTTTAATAGTTGGATGTGGCTGTTGTTCAGAATATCCATAGCACAGTTCCTCTACCATCAGTTCGCTGTGTTTAGTGGGAGCTTTGTGGAGTGTGGGGCCCTGTTTTGGTTTCTCATTAAGTGCTGTCTCCCCCGTTCACCTCCATGGCTAACATATCCCCGCGCACACAGGCCCGCTTTCCAGCCACACTGAGGCCCCGTGGAATTTGGAGGGTAACGGGGTGAATGGTACAGTACCTGAATATCCAATCTGCCTGAAACTACCGTGACTAACAGGGGGGCCCTTTTAAACTCTTGGGAGGGGCCCCGTGTCCCTTCCAGCCTCGAGCCGACTCGTCCGTCTACTGCCTGACACACACACACACACACACACTCACACTCACACTCACACACACACATACAAAAACACACATGCATACTGTATGCATACACACACACATATGATCAAGCATACACCCACATGCACACAAACACACACTCAGAAACACACAGCCAAGCATACACGTATACGCAAACACACACAAACACACACAACAAAACACTCAAACACACACTTTTGTCTGAATGAAAGGGTATGATAACTGTTTGTTGGCTGTTTTTATGGAGGGAAATTGAGCGGTCGAACGTCAGTTCGTTTTTGTTGCTCTCAGTTATTGGACCATGTGACCCTTTTCCTGTGCGCCGTATCGACTCCTCATCACAACAACATCCATCCATGTCTCTGTGCTTCTTTACAAACGCTCAACCTTAAGAACAAGTTAAAAATAAAAACAGGAACCACTGTTTTATTTGTGCTTGTTTTTTTGGTAAGCGGCTATCTGTTCATACGCTGTGCACCGGGTTTGTCATCACTAACCTCCGAATGTTATGTCAATGTTGTTTGGGCCAATATGCACAAATCAATACATGTTATGGATTATTTTGCATGGAGGCGTGGTCTCTGGGTGAGTTTGTATGGTTAGTAAGCGTGCAGCAGGTGAGTGATGTCTGAAAGGGGATGACATTGTTAGGGAGGAACAGTCAGGAGGGAACAGTAAGGGAGGAACAGTATGTCACCATTCTGCTTACCATAACGTCAACAGTCTGCAGTTATAACCTGTCTGAGTTGACAGGCTACGTTAAAGACTATTTACTGAATTTGGTAATCCAGTAAAGTCATAGGATGTTTTATATTAATGATGGACTGCGCATTTACACATTTGAGTCTACAAAAAACTGGAAACTATTCTTACACCTGGATGTTTTTAATGCATTCACCACTAGAGGGCACACTGCTCCAAGCACACAAGCACGTTCAAGAGCAAAATGTTACATAGGAAAAATGCAAGGATTCAAACTATTCCAAATGTTCCCTTTCCTTCTCTTTAGACTCGCCCTATCAGTATGCAGCACATTTCAACAACGATGGCTACATTTCCCTTCCCAAACTCATCTTTCCCAGAAGGTAAACAAAGAGGATCTTCGTGAACCAGTGCCTGTGATTAAAAGCTGTGTGTGAATACATTGGATTTTGCCCGAGACACTTGACAAGAGAGTTCTCCTGGTGGTGTGTGTTGCAGCGCCCAGGACACGCCCGAGACCATTGAGCTGGAGGTCCTCACAACCTCCTCGGAGGGCCTGGTGCTCTGGCAGGGGGTGGTAGGTCTCTCCCACACTTCAGCCCTGAACCCTAGAGACTGAGACGCATACCTGGCCCCGTGGTCCTTCCATACAGACCACTAATCTCACCCGAATGTACCAATTGCCTGCTCTCTGTTCCTACCCACCTAACTCTTTGCATTTCCTCTCTTTCTCAACATATCTCGCAACAATTGCTTTCTTATCACCTTTCTTATCTTCTTATCTTCCTTTGTAAAGAAAAAAAACACTGTTAACACACCACATTTTTACAACATGTGTGCACAGTTCCTGATTGTATAATGCACATTTAACATTGGCATTTTCTTCTGAATGGCTGAAACAAGAAAAACAATAGCATGTCAATAAATGTAATGCTTTATCATTGTAAATCATTTGTTAACAAAGTAATTTATGGCTGTGTTTGACCCCACTACTGCATGTTGCCTGCGTCAGCCATGCTATGCTAACTCACCCCATCCATTTCCTCAGGAGACCAATGGCACACGCCATTTGCGCAAGGTGCATGCTAACAAAAAGGTATCAACTCAAACACAGAGGAAATACACCAGTTGGAATCAGTTGAAAAGCAGGCCAAACACTGGTTGTCAACTTTTTTGACAAAATCCAATAGTGGGAAGTTCAACTATTTGGTTATTTGTATGCAATTCTATTCAAATTGACTTATCAGAATCCAGCTTTATTGGCCAAGTATGCTTACTTATACAAGGAACTTGACTCTGGCTTTCAGTGCAGACTGACAGAACAAACCATACAGAAATATATATAAATTGCAGAGCCAATTATATCAAAGATATAAACATAAAACTGTTAGGATATTTAATAAACAATGGTAGACAATATAAATCCTAAACAAGATTTTGTGTGCAACGGAGATGCAGGGAGCAAGTGCAAAAGGTAATAGATATAAATAAGTACTGAATATTTAATTGTATTGTGTACAGTGGATGCACTTAAGTAACATGTTGGTTTCGGCAGGGTCACAGTTAGCTGTCATGAGGGTATGTTTTTCCAGGGACAAAGTTATATGTTCATAAGGGCGATGGCCTTTCAACAATGTCACTGAGGTGTTTTTTGATTCAAGATAGTGTATTTAGCTATTTTTAGTTTTACAGCACTTTTAGTTTTTAGTTTGATGACAGTTACACCTTCTCTCTTCTTCTTGGAAGCCAATGGATTTCATTGTGTTTGATAAACACATTCTGTTACAGGAAATGGGCGATAGGGGAAAGGGCAAGGACTTTATCAGCCTGGGGCTGCAGAACGGACACCTTGTTTTCAGGTAATGTGTGTTTATAGACAAAGGTCTGTTTATTCCCTCTTATTGTAAGCATTACAGCTCGTATTACAGAGGACTGATGTTGCGTGCATTGAATCCAGTTACCAGCTGGGCAGCGGAGAGGCGGAGATTAAATCGTGGGAGCCAATCAATGACGGCCAATGGCACAAGGTCACAGCGGTCAGGTACGGTACAGCTAGATGATACCTATATGTTTGTCTGTACATTTCTATAAACATCTTTTGGGATTTATACATATATATTTAAAATCACTTTTTGTTTTTGTTATATATCCTGCTAAACAATAAAACGTATAAGGTAAATATATTTGATGTTATAAATGTTTTTTCTTTTTCAACATGCGATATTTTTTTTCCCCCTTGCAGAACTGGAAAGGAGGGCTACATCCAGATAGACGGGGGAGACATGAGACACGGACAGTCCAAGGGCAAAAGCCTCATGGTCAACACCAAAGGCAGAATATACCTGGGTGAGAGCATGTAGTGACATCATCATTAGGACATTGACCCTGGGTGAGCATGCAGTGACATCATCATTAGGCCATTTACCTTCGGGGGAGGAGGTAATGACATCATCATAAGGACATTTACCTTGGGAGAGAGCACATAGTGACATTATCATGAGGACATTTTCCTTAGGGGGAGGAGGTAATGACATCATCATAAGGACATTAACCTTGGAAGAGAGCACGTAGTGACATCATCATGAGGACATGTACCTTGGGGGAGGATGTAATGACATCATCATGAGGACATGTACCTGGGTGAGAGGATTAGGTGTCAGGTCTTTTATTTTACCGTTCTCTTAGCTCAGCTTCAGTGATCAGACTCTTGCCCTCCCTATCAGCTTACACTTATGCTGCAAGCTCTCTCGTTTACACTACCTGACCTTTGGTTTGGAGTTCTGATATAAACCTCTTGCATGGGTGTTTTTTTTATTTTTTTAGGGATGCCCATTGTCTAATTTGTTTTTTTGTTCATTGCAGTTTCCAGTTTTGTGCCTTTATCTTACTCACTGGCAAACTGTACTATTGGTTAGTGTACGCCCAGGCCAACAGTGAGGGCAAAAGTCTGATCAGTGAGTCAGTGAGAAAGAAGGCAAGGGAACTGTAAACAAAATGACATGATATCAAAAATGAAAAAGACCAGGTTAAACCAATTACACAAATAGTTGTTTTGAAACTTAAATGTTTTACTTTTGAGATTAAACTTTATTTTTTTCCATCAGTGATTGTTATTCCCTCTCAAATTCTTTCTCAAAATTTGTTTGAGAATTAAAAAGTTTAGTTTGATTATATTGTCACAAATCTGATTCCACAGAAAGATTCTATTGACTATAATAAATACAAATAATACATATTTATAATCTTCTGATGTTGCAATGAGCCAACCGAGCTGATCTGTGCATGTGTGTGCGTGCGCGTGTGTGTGTGTGTGTGTGTGTGTGTGTGTGGTCCTCCAGGAGGCGCTCCGGACATGGTGGGGATGACGGGCGGGAAGTTCTCCGGCGGCATGCGGGGCTGCGTGCGCAGCGTGTCGCTGATGAGCGCGTGGCCTGGGGCTCAGCCGGCGCACGCCATCGACCTGCAGGCGCACGCCAAGCACGGCGTCAACGTGCAACCCTGCTCCTCATAGACAGCAGTACACACACACAGACACACACACACACACACACACACACACACACACACACACAACCAGAGACTATAGAGTGATGGAGTCACACTCCTCCCCACACTCCCGGACGCACACACACCCGCAAACGCAGAGAAAGAACGAAGATGGATAAAGAGAGGGGAGGGGAGATAGAGGAAGAGAGAGGGAGCGACTCATATAGAACCTGTTACACACTCGGTGCTGCGCTGCTACCAAAAACACACACACACATACACACACTCACACAAAGAAAAGCAAGGATTCTTCTCTCTGTCTGCGTTAAAACCAAAAAACTAAAAAAAGAGATAACATTTCAACCGTATTAACAAGTCTTCCTTTCCTCTGTGTTGTATTCTCAATGAAGGACTATTAACACAGGAGAACCAGAACAGTTGACATATTCCCGGTAGTAGCTTAAGACCAGCAGAGTCAAGAGTCAAAGTGCATTAGATCCTCAACGAAGGCTCAGATCCTATGGAGGTGGAGATGTTTTTACAGCACTGAATTTTTTTATTTATATGCATATGAATATATATATTATATTTGTGTGGGGGGCGGGGGGAAACGTGCAAACTAACCACAATCGCTTTTCTTATTTCCTGGTGTGTCCAGGTCTCTTTTTCTTCGGTTTTCTTTAGAGGTCTTAGTGTGATTAAGATCGAAAGAAATTTTCAGATCTTTAGGCCTAACCGTCTTCACTTTTCTCTGTGTTACCGTAGTTCGGGAGGTGAGCACATTTAACTGTCTTCTAGAGACTGTTGGGAGAGGGGGCCGTGGTCACAGCCACAGGCTTTCATTAGACGCAACTCAGGTTAACAGGTGGAATACAACATGCAGAACTGCATGGAGCAAGGGGATTCAGGAACGGAACAGTGCGTTGTTGATGTATTTCCGAATCACCAGACACTCGCTTTTACTGGTGTCTTATGTTTGGTCTTGCTCTTCCCATCCGGATAGAAATGGGGAAACTTTGGTGCTATACCCCCTCACAACCACAGTTGTCTTTTGGTGTAAAGTTTCAGTTGTGTCACAGTGGCTTAGGTTTGGGAGTATGCAAATGGTAACAATGAGATATTACTTATTCATGTCGGTCCCTAATGGAGTAGAAAACCAATTTTTTATCTATACATTCTAGAATGTGTGATTGTTTGTCTCTGTGAGTTTATCTATGAATGGCATATTTGTGTGTGTGTTTGTGTGTCAATGTGCGTGTCATGTGTGTGTTTGCATGTGTCATTTTTTCTTATATCGAAACAGAAAGTCTATAGCAAAAATGCCTCAACTTGTTGCCGAACGTTAACCTTAATGTTTCTAGTTGCTACAGGACCAGTGTTTGCTAGATCCACCTTGTAGCCATTCAACAATGTCTTCAACAACAGTTGAGGCCTTGTGTGTGTGTGTGTGTGTGTGTGTGTGTGTGTGTGTGTGTGTGTGTGTGTGTGTGTGTGTGTGTGTGTGCGTGTGTGCATGTGGCCTCCCTCTCCCCATAGAACGCCATGCTCACTCGCCCCCTACTTGATCATATGAGTAGACATTCATCACCGCATGTTCACCTCGGGCTTCACAGACCATGTCACCTTTTTTTGTACGCTTAAAATGTTTCATATTCAAAAAAAATAGCACTATAATTTTACTCACAGTTGCTTCATAATTTATTGTTTCTTTCATATATATTTTTTTTTCCTATTTTCAAATTTTTTTTTGCTTTGCTTGATACCACTTTTTGAAGCAATACCTTTACTGCTGTTCTTTTTAGTTATCGTTTTTTGCCTCCCACATCCCCCAACCCCATTTTTATTTTCATGTTTCCCGGAAAAACTTTTGTTTAAACATTTCTCCACCTGTAGTGCCTGTACTCTCTCAGCCATTATACATGACCTCTGTTGAGCCTACATTTCGCTCCAGGACCATTATCCTGAACAACACAACAGCTGGCCTCACTTCAGAATCAGTCTGAGCATTATGTTGCATACAAGGAAGCAGCCATATTATTTGAGGGAAAAATGTGCTGTCGGTCAGGTTAATGAGGGCAAGAGATTCCCCCCAAAGAATGACTACTTTGGGTGTTGGGTGTATGAATTCACAACTGGAGGTCCATATGCACTGTAAATTGGCTTGCCCCACCATACCTTTTAACTACGTCAAAGCAATGATTTGAGAGAACAATTATTCATGAACTGTTTCTGATTGGAACATTTTCCATAATGTTGTCATTATTTCTTTCATTTTTAAATTGTTCTCTAGTTCATGTTTAACTCCAGATTACAGGCCAAAATGTGGAAGTAATGTATCATGGAGATCAGTGATTGGAATTGTACAAGTTGAAATAGTGTCTTACCGACTATTTCTTTCCAAGTGTTTAAAGTACCCCCCTTTTTTTATTTTTTTTTGGTGTTTCTTAATTAAAAACAAAATTCATGTGCTAATTATTATCTCCTGTCTTTTTTCCTTTCACCGTTTCAGGATTCTGATTACATTTCCTCACGTTTGAAAGTGATCCTTTGAGCTGTTGGAATGAGTCCTGCATTGTCGATAGCCACAGCCTTCCCCAGGCGGTCCTGGGGGAAAGCAGTACTCATTGTTATTGACTCAGACAATCTCTGTTGTGTCCAAGACTCTCAGGTTTCACTTAATTTTGCATATCTCAGGTTACGCAAAGGAAACCCACTACAGTGATTGTCAGAAGAAAAGGCAGTCGGCTGTCGGCTCCTGTCTCCCCGACACGGTCCAAAAAGTGCGAAGAACAAATCTGACCGTCTACCGACTTGAGTGTATGTTCTGCGCTTGCAGGAGACGTAATGTCTCTATAACAGCCGGCGGTGCTAATCTGTATTTTGTCCAAAAAACGAAAACGGAAAGGACGTAACATCTCTCTAGAACAAACACAGCATGCTGAAGTCAGACATTGTTGTCAGCAGAGAGTGTTGAGAAGTCAAGGATTGAAGTTGTCGTTACTAAATCAAACTAATACGATGGCTAGTTACCCTTGATGGGTCTCGGTGCAGTGTCATCCCATATTTACAAGTGCACTAAATGCAGGAAGTTCAGAAGAGGCGCTGAACTTCCTGCACTTAGTGCACTTGTAAGTATGAAATGCCACTGCCATTCAAGAAAGACAGACCCAACTTACCAGATAACAAGATATGTGCTATCCACCGTATCAGATGCTTATGAAGGTAGCTGAGGAGAAACTAGCAGTACTACCAAGACTACAAGACCTCCATGGACGGGACCATAACCAGTGGAGATGTAAAGGTGGGAGATACCTCAGGTAGTGACCCAGAGCTCAAGAAGGCCCAGGTTCATGATACTCAGGCAAAGGAGGTGGGGTAGATTTTAGATCGCCTACACAAGTTCTCCGACTGGTTAAGAGTGGTGAAAGTTGTAACCATGCGAAACAAGTCAAAGGTCTGAAGTGGAAGTCCTGTGAAGCCAACAGTTTAGGAGAGAAGCAGAGATGACCATAATCAAGATAGTTCAACATGATGCAACCTTATCTAAAGAAGTCTTGTGCCTCCAGCATTACAAGGAGATGGGTCTCGAGTCCAATCCGAACAAGCTACATTTATTAATGGTCTGCGTGGTCTGAGTCATCAGGCTCCTTAATGGTCTGCGTGAGGCTTGGCCCCCGTAAAATGCTGCTCACTGATTCTTGGGAATTTGGATAAAACATGTCCCACTAAGAAAAGTGCTAATTCTGTTGGAAATGAATAACATTTTCATGAATAAAAAGAATCAAGGTTATAATCAGGGGGTCCTTTGCACAAATGTAGGGTTATTTTATACATTCATTTTTAATTTGTATTAATTGAATGATCATATGCTGGCCCATTGCCTACAAAATCAGTTGTCCTCGGATAGGATAATTATATTAAACTTGATTAAAAAAACTAAAAGTAATAATTGAATTTAATAATATCTTTACCACATGAAAGAGTACATTGTAATATGTATTAAATACTACAAAGAGTGAGCTTTGAACAATATTTACTATTATTTGTGGTTGCTCAAAATGTGTTCCACATATTCGTCACCACCGTCAGATATTTATAAAAAGCAATAATAATCAGGCAACTACAAGGTCAAGATCATTTCTGAGGACCCCCTTTTCAAACCTTCAGCTCTACTGCATGCTTCAAGATCATTCAAGCTCCTGTAAGTTTGCTATTTTCTCTTAAACTTGTTCATATTTTTCGACACTGCTACTGTTGCAACCATAACATGTCAACACTGTCTCTTTTGTATAAAAAGTATTAGATTAGATTATGCCATAAATGTATACTTTTAAAGAAGAGGTCTGAAGTAGCTAGCAACAGAGGGGAAACAAGATGGCTAATGTGAAGAACTCTTGCATATCATATGAAAAAGTAGGTTTTCGTCACCACCGTCAGACGTCACCACCGTCAGGTTTTCTGTCTGACGGTGGGGACGTACAGTCTAACGGTGGTGACAAAAACCTCCAAATGGTCCTCAACGGAGGCTAGGATATAATTGTTGATCACAATAAATACCAATATGACCTGTAATGTTTCAGTAACCACCGTTATATTTTTATTGATGTAATTCCCCCTATATTTCTTCCTAGAATAAGCGGGATAATAGACTTCACGCCATTAGACTATCCTTAATTAACGCAGTTAATGCACTCCGCTGCATGTCGTGGTGGCATTACAACCTCAAACGTTAACTTTGGATAGTCTAATGGTGTGTCGTCAATTAACCCTTACTTATACCATATTCATTTGGCTTGCGTCATTTGGGATGCACATACGGTAGTGCACCTACTACCTACCTACATAGCACATCATACAGTATCCCTTGTAGGCTATGCATCTCCAATGACTAAAGCCACATGAAAATGGCATGACAACATTTAACCAAATTGAACATTCACTGTTTTTCCCCCAAATTTCATAGTCACTACACTCAACTTTGACTTTATGGGCCCTATTTTAACGGTCTGAAATGCAAGTGAGAAGCGCCAAGCGCAAGTAGCTTTGTGGGCGGTTCTATGGCGATGTTGTTATTTTACCGGCACATAAATGACTCTTGTGCCCAGCACATAGATGACTCTTGTGCCCAGCACAAATCTAAAAAGGGTTGGTCTGAAGTAGCCTAATTACCCGTAGGTGTGGTTTGGGCGTAACGTGCAATAAACCAATGAGAGTGCCATCTCCCATCCCCTTTAAGAGCCATGAGCGCATTTGAATCTGACAAGTTGATATTTTGACAGGGCGTTTGCAGTCTCCGATGAGACAGATGCATGACTACATGAATTTCAAACTTCAAATGGCTCAGTTTATGGCCAAATAATATGGCCTAATTCACACATGGAATAGCGTTTTCTTCCACAACTTCAGAAATACTGAGTCCTCAAATAAATTTCGGCAAAGAAAACTTAACACACATATGATATGCGGTAACTGTGGTTCTATTTAATGATATACGCAATACATTAACAAACGTCGTTTCTTACCAGTATTGTATGCATTATCGTTATCGACTTGTGTTCCTAATATGCATGTGTCCCCCCGTTAATATACATTGCCATGGACTGTATTATGCGTTACGTGTTAGTTTGCGTGTGTTTAAACAGATGGACGCACACACGCGCGCCCGCTTTCATTAATTATTTTATGCACACACGCGCGCCCGCATTCATTCATTCTTTTTAACACTCACTCGCGGTAAAACAATGTTTTCTCACAATCAAATATTCATCAATCCTAAAAGTTATGGGCTTGCACACGATGTCTGTGTCAAGAAAATATGTGTTTTCTGTACGGTGTTTGCAGATGCATTGATTTAAAAGTACAACTTATTACCGCTGTATCAGCTGTTCTTTCCCAAATAAGTTACCAAGAATGTGTGGCTAGGTAGATGAGAGAAGCAAAGTGTATGCGCGAGGTGCACAAGCAACATTATGCATGCGCCCTTAAAATAGCATCTGAACAACGCGCCACTGACTTTAAACCAGGTATTTCCTGGTTTGTGGCGCAATTGTTTTCTGAAACTGTAAAATAGCACCAGGGAACGTTTGCGCCAGAACACGCCTCCTCCTTTCACCGAACCGCCCCCAGGGGCGCAAGATCATTCCCTAATTTACAGGCGCGTGGCGGTGGAGGGAAAAGAACGCTCTGCGCCAGTTGCAAACTAGCAACGACACATGCGTCAGTGTAGAAAGTAAATTGCGCCGGATGCAAGATATGGCCCATCGTATTTTAGGAAGTTATGGCTAGGCATCAGCTATCTGTGGATGAGAGAAGGAGAAAAAACAGGGAATATCAAAAGAAGCGGAGAGCGAAAATACACAGTGAGGCAGAGTTAAAGGAGGTATACCTCAGAACAGAAAGGAAAATATGGAAGAAGAGGGTGGAGGTAGGGAAGATGCATGCAAACATATCAATGACTTGAATGAAAGGGACAAGAGAAGTCAGAGAAAGGCTTGGAAACATAAACAACAATTATCAAGAAAACGTAAGAGAAAGGGCTCAGATCACCCAGAAACTCCCCCAGACAGTCCAGTGGATCAGGCCTTACACGAGCCCGCACGGAGTAGGCAGGCTAGAGAGATGAAAGATTTAAGAAATAAACTTGAAAAGGTAACAAAGGATAGGGACGAACTGAAAAAGCAAAGGGCACGAGAAAAAGCTACGAATAAAAACACACAAGAATCACCAAGAAAAAAAACAGCAGCTGCTGCGGGGAAGCCAACTCAAAAACCCCTCGGTCAAGAAAACTCTGCTGCTCCACAACGCACTCATTCATGAATCGAAACAAAACAAGTCAGCCCACAAGAACTTGACTCTGTCAGGCAAGGTTCTGAAAAAATGTCAGCTAATTCACCAGACAAGGCAATTTGGTGTTGATTATAACGCACCGCGGCAGAGGAGGCTTACTGACAAAAAACCTGCATACAATTACTCAGAAGGTTCAGGATTTCTACCATAATTCAGCACGGAAGGCAACTGACAAACAGGACACAATCACACGCAAGAAAATAAAGCATCAGAGAACGAATCTGACTGATTCTAACCTTCACAAGAAGTTCACCAAGAAGGAACCAAGAGTGAAGCTCAGTTATTCATCTTTCTGTGCCTTACGTCCATTCTATGTCACAGCACCAAGACCGTCGGATCGTAGGGCATGCCAATGTCAGTACCATGAAAATGCTAAGCTGATGCTTAAAGTCCTAAGAGAAAATGGTGTCAAGTCCAGCAAACTGGAGGATAGTTTTGAACTTGTCTGCTGTTCACAGACAAGCGAGGCATGTCTTCTGCGCTCCTGCACCCGGTGTCTCCACAAACATACACTTCCCACACCACAGCAAGACCAGACCAATGTTGAATGGCAGCAATGGGAACGAGTTAAGGATCAAACATCAGATGGGCTCCACTTCAACACAAGACTTGTGATGCACAGTGGCACGCTCTGAGAGTTTGTCCAGCGATATGAAGACAATCTGAAGACAGAAACAACAACACACATGTGCATGATTGAGAAGTGCAATGATAGCACAGTAATTGTGCATGTAGACTTTTCTGAGGCATGGAAATGTAAGTATAGTTCTGAGGTACAGTCATGCCATTTTGGTCAGAACCTCCCACAGCTCGACCTGCACACTGGCATGTACTATACAAAAGAGGAGAAGACAGGCTTTTCCACAGTATCAGAATCCAAACGACAAGATGCGTCTGTCATTTGGACTCACATGGAACCAGTCCTGACAGATATTCGTTTTAAGTTTCCAGAAGTTGATACTATTCACTTTTGGTCAGATGGCCCCAGCAAGCAATAAAAGAACAAAAAAAATGTTTCTCTCCTCTGCAGTGTCCCTCCAACTCTAGGTTTCAAGAGAACAACCTGGAACTTCTTCCCCACCTCACATGGGAAGGGAGCCCCAGACAGCATTGGAGGAACTGTGAAAAGGTCTGCAGACAGCCTTATACTGCTGGGGAATGACATTATGAATGGGAATGTCTTCCATGAGATGGTTGGAAGAAGCCTCTGCAGCACTAAGCTCTATGTCATTACTGAAGCTGACATGCAGCCATATGATGCACTCCTTTCTCACCCACTAAAACCTGTACCTGCAACAAGGAAACTCCATCAGATCACACCGACACACCAAAACGACTCTGAGATCCATTGCAGATCACTGTCCTGTTTCTGCAATGAGCCACAGATGTGCGAGTGTTTCAGCCCAACAATATTCCAGTTGACTGCCAACACACCCTGGGTATAGATTGAGGATGATGGTCCTATATTAATGAAAAAGAGGAAAGGTCCTTTGGCAATGTTGATGGAGGAAATGGAACGGGAGGAAAGTGAGCAAGAGCCAAGGGAGCAAGAACCAATGACCAAGAGTGGTCCTGATGGGCCTGTGACAGATCTATCTCCTCTGATGTAGTTCATTGCAGAGATTGGCTTGCAATCATTTATGACCATGGCTAGCAAAGGCTGTCACTGTGGATGCTTATCATCCAGATGTAGAAGTGGAGTTTTTCCACCCTCATGGGCCCAACACACAATTCTATCCAAAAAGAGGTGGAAATGATATGTGCTTCATACTATTTGACCATATTCTGGTCAAACTTG
The DNA here is from genome assembly GCF_949987615.1 of Pollachius pollachius. Classification (NCBI taxonomy): domain Eukaryota; kingdom Metazoa; phylum Chordata; class Actinopteri; order Gadiformes; family Gadidae; genus Pollachius; species Pollachius pollachius. The sequence goes on from NC_136941.1 coordinate 11,662,075, forward strand.
TGGAACCGTCATCACCAGGTCGTGCAAGCAGGACGAGGGAGATATACAAACTGGCTGCTGAAGTCCTGGACTTCATAGAGGAGAAACATATACACCATATACCTCCTGATAAAGCTAAATGAGTGGTGGAGTGATGTAAAACAGTCAGGGAATACTCACAGGAGTTCACATTTGAATTATTTTTATTTTTGTGCCAGATGTGTTTTGTGGTATTTACATAGAATGCTTTCTGTATTTTGAAAAATTTCAGTTATTCAATTATATTAAACAGTTTATAGTCTAGTTTACAGAAGAATATTATCTATATTATTTTATGAGTGGGGGTAACTACATGTAAGTTAAATATGAGGACAGCGGAATTCTATCTTATTGCTACTGGTAATAATTTATTTTTTACTTATGATGATTATTAAGGGGTTATTTTATTAATGATAGCCTATTGCTAATTGAACCTATATGTTTCTTATTGAATGTTTGCCACAGTGCTCACAATTGTTATTTGTTATCTGTCCTTCACGTCCAATATACAGTTTACAGTCCAGTTTACAGAAGATCATAATTTGTTATTTTATGACTAGGGGGTACTAGATGACAGTTTAAGATGATGTCAGTGATGCATTATACATTATTCCTACTGGTAATGACTTTATTTTTTACTATGATTTGATATTTGATGATATGGGGATGGGGTACTTTTAATGATGTTGCTTAATTCTTTAATTTTTTTTTTTTTTTTGGACCAAAAGTTAAATAAAGTTGTTGAGCAAGAAGCCATTGACTGGAGTGGAATACATTTTTTGTAATTGTATGTTGTAATTAGGCCACTGTCACCGCCGTCAGATTAGTGTCACCACCGTCAGTTCTAAGTCTTCTATTACATAGTCTTGTATTGCGGTTTCGTCCTTCCCACGCCGTAGACATCCACACAAGTCTATGGACAAACACAACCGGTTAAAACAAAGACAACACTGACTTGCCCTCATTCAGATGCAATATTAGCAGGTCATGGCCTATTATAGAAGACAATTATAGTGTGATGTACCTTGGCATATCTTTATTCACATGTAAACTATGTTGAAATAGGGTGAAGGTGACACACATTGCAAATGAGCCATTATTGCTAGTTAATGGTGAAGGAGATCATGGCATGTGTTCACCATGTCCCCCGTAATGTAATGTTTATGTGGGTTCTGTATGAAAGATTACATGTGAAAGGAGGACCAGAGGACTTTGCTTTGTTGAAATGGGGTGAAGGTAACATTCTTGATGAAAAGTTAAAGAATAAAATAAATGAAAAAAGCCTAAATACAATGTGTGTGTGTGTGTGTGTGTGTGTGTGTGTGTGTGTGTGTGTGTGTGTGTGTGTGTGTGTGTGTGTGTGTGTGTGTGTGTGTGTGTCAGGTTGTGCTCTTCAAAAAAAAAAAAAAAGGTTCTGGACAGAGTTCTCCACGCAAGACACGAGATGTGTTGGCACCATTCTAAACTTGTGATCTATGCCTTTGCAGGCAACTGCAATGATGTCCTCTGGTGGCCTCTCTTCTGCAGACATCCTTTCAAGCTCAGCCCCTATCATCCGCATCAGGCCCATTGAGGTCTTTGCCACGCCATTATTCTGATGTGACCTGCTGCGCTTAGCAGGAGGCCTTTATGAAATGCAATGGACGTCTTGCTGGATGTCTCAATGTCACAGTTAATGTATTCGTCGATGGGCAATGGCTGATCTGAAGCCTCCTCAGTCTCTTCCTGGCTGTGGCCATCGACACTTGCATCGACACTGGCGCCTGTAGTGGTGTTAGTAGGGGCTGTGGGTTCCTAAAAAATCACGAGCGGACTCAGACTATTCAAAGAAACACTATCACATTTTTGTCAGTCAGGCAAAACAAAACTTCTAAGTTCTTAAGTATATGTGTAAAGTCGATAGTGAACACTACTTTGGCTTCATTCAGATGACAAATGAGTATTATTTAACGGGATAATAACATTAATATTAATTAATGTTATATAATTTATATATATATATATATAATATAACTTGAATTAATATTATAAAAATGACCATCTGAAATTGGTAGAAAAAGTCAAAATGATAGTGATTTTTATTCAGAAAAACTCCAGCACCTTCCTATACTTGTATTTAATAACACCTCTCCATCATGGCTACAATGTGGATGTAAAGGAGCAACGTGCGTCCATCCGGCGTCTATGTCTGTGATCCAGAACCCTAGCTCTGGCGCCCCCTAGTGGTAGTCCACGTCAGCAGGCTAGTGGGAGGGCTACATCGCACCCATGATCGTACCAGGATAGCTGTATTGCACTCATCATTCTGCCAGTGATGTATTTAGGGAGTCTGGGAGAGCAGAAGTACACCTGAAAACAAAAATAATTGACTTGCTCTGAATTGAAGAATATACACATATGCGGTTCAGGTACGTTTTGGGATTAGGTGAGGTTTTTTAATCGAAATTGATAGTCTGTGAAGAATTAAATAATTGTTTTCGCCAGCCTGGCAAGATTGTGGTGGGAGATGGCTGTAGCAGGTGCGTAGCCCGCTACCAGTAAGCGGGCTACTATGTATACTGCGGGTGCAGTTGGTGTAGAGCCGGTTCAGAAGAACTATGGGAGCCCTTAGATATATCTGACAGCAGTAAAGCGTGGGGAATGTCGGTGCCTGGGAAAGCCATTATTTTAAGAAGTTATTGACGTAACTCATTTTCTATAGAAATTATCTTACTCACCGAAAATAGTTTGTGTACACATCACTATGTAGCTTGCCAGCTACATAGTTGCACTATTGCCCAATTTATAAGGCGGGTTAGAGATTGGCTCGAAACCTTTATAAAAATACATTTCTTTCACTTTTTTTTATTAATGCGGCGCAAAAATAGTATGCTGTCTTCAGGAACTGCATAGCATGGCGGAAGAATGATGATTCATTTTCAATAAATGGTCGTATTTTTTGTGGCTCTTTGTTTATTTTGTGTTGTTTCACGCTATAATGCAATCATGTGATTGTTGTGATACTCCGCCATTTTGAGATGCCTCCAGGGAGATGTAGTCATATCAAGTCGGTGCCAGTTTGTATTATTGTAATGCTGCTCCACTAATCTAAACCACATTCTCTCCTTATTTTAAATTGCAGAGGCGGTTACGAGGTTGGACCAAATTATCACACACTATGATCTGGACGTTGCCGTAGGCGAAAAATGATGTCTTTAGAGACGCAATCAGTAACCTGAAGCAAACTTTTTTTTTGTCTGGTAAGCCTACTGCAAATCAGGTGAAGAGTGTATACAGTATATAAGCCACAATAAAAAGAAGAAAAGAAGGCTATGTTCTGTTGAATAAATGGGGTTATATATTCAGACAATAAAAACTCAAATAAAACATTGAAACTTTGACATTTTCTCCTGCCATAATACATGAAAAGACGCTGAAAGTGATTTTCATCATTGTTGTTCAAGGTTCCTCTACGTTTATTTTCTGTCTTCATTGATATCCAGAGGTTCAGATAATGCTCTAATGAAGTAGACTAATAGACTATTGGACGGTCATCGTTTGCGAGAGAAAGCAATTGGTCCTACCTCATAGTTGGAGGAAACTAAGAAGAAAAAGTTACATTTTTAACTCCAAATGAACCAGATTGCTTCAGTCAGGTAAGGTCAAATGCAATCTCAAATCAACGTAATGGTTTCAATAAAAGACGTCGAAAAATTCCCAGACTCTCCCTTTTTAACTTGCTTGTTTGTTGGACTCAGCATACTCACATAAAGGGGCTGAGGGTGTATTCATCAATTAATCCCAATTCAATTCGCAGATTAATGCCTTCATATTAATTTAAAAATACCCGATAGGTGTTTCCCACAGATCTGTAGGCATTCTAGGCTTATTAGTAACCTATATTACAGTCATGGGATCAAGCAGAAATGTGAACCATGATGTTGAAATACTTTTAAAAGGATGAGGTTGACATCGTTTATTTGAGTAGTCAAGATAAAGCACATTTACACACATGCAGGTCTATAGGCCAGTATATTCAATAGCAATCAATCATCAGAAATGTCAGATTGCATTCAAGGTACAGTTAGTTGGGATAGTGTTCTCTGTAACTACCTCGACAACATGCTCTATTCGGGATAGTGATGCAGCAGAACATATATCTTTTTGTGAGTGTAATTATCATTATTGTTACCTCCAACAGTATCTATTTAATATATATATTCAACCGCCAAGGTGCATATGCGTCACTTCCGGTGGAATATTCTGGCAGGTTACAGCCACGGGCTTTAAAAGGACGCGCTGCGAGACACGGAGACGTTCTGGACCACTGGTGCAGCTGTTTATCAAACGGGTAGTGTTAACGTAAATGATACATGCAAAAATATATAGATATACATAGATATATTAATTACAATTGGTTTTAGGCCGACAAGATTTGACGCCTTTATCATTTTGCACGAATATTCTTTCATCTTTGGAGGTGCTTGCAGGTAACTCAAAATGCAATTATTCCCTGCTGTATCACATATAATAAGCCTACTAGAGATGTTGACATTTCAATGGAATGATGGTGTTATTTAAAAAAAAAAAAAAAAAAAGTGTGACGCAGTTTTTATTTCGCAGGCCGACGTTACTCTTTGTTTCATTCTCGTGTAGGCTCCGATTGATTCATTTTATATATTGAACGTATCGATTACCTTAAGTGGCCTATTTGTAATCGGACCAAAGGGTCATTCTAGACAATAGTAGGCTATGAATAGTCGTTTGACTATTTTCATTGTGATTATTTTATGGGATGCAGTTCTTTACTGACGCATCTGTAGGGAAACGAGTCGTTTCCTTACAGATGCACTTTTATTGTCTTTTTTAGTGTTGGCTAGGCCTAACTGTAGGCTCATCCGCAGAGGTCAATGTTCATGCGATGTCAACATTGTTAATAAAACAGTATAAATATTTTTTAGCTGCTGTGGACGAACCGCCTGTAGACATCATGCTCCTGCTGACGCCATCCTCCGGTATGTGTTTCTCTCCTCATATTGTAGAGCTGTATAGCCCGCAGAGCCCTACACCTGGTGACCGTGTAGGACTACACATGTAATTACCTTACAGCTACGGTTACACTGTGTCTCTGGTTGCCGTCTCAGTCTTAGCTCTCTATAGAACGGACAGTGTTCAGGTGGTGTCGTAGGCCTACAATTGCCTATGAAATAACTTTACAACATGTGAATACTGTCCGCTTTCAATAGAGGTACATGGATATTACCATTAGATTATAGACTAGCTTGGCTCTCATCAAACTTGGCAGAAAAAAAACCGCATCTCATCTGCTCAGGGTAGTTGAGGGTCAAATGAGGAAAGACAATAAATATGGAAAATGAATGAAGGCCTATTCTACGAAATGCAACATACACCTGTAGAAGGCCCACTCTAGCCTACTTGTTGAGGTGAAATAAGCCATTTAGGGACAAGCTAATTAGTTATTCTAATCCTAGAGAAACAAAGTGAGTTCAGTATTATGAATCATAGACAGAATATATTAGTCAAAGGCAGACAGTTAATCGCCTACATGAATATGCTTCCAAATGTTAGGGGTTGTTTTGATAGTGTAATAATTAGTGCCAGTTAAATACCTATTTCCCACCGTGCATTGCACAAATTAGGCAGCATTCTAAAAATAAGTACACCTTTAAAATGTCAGTAGATCTGGCTCCAGTCCCCCTAGTGGCAAGGGACGTGTTTAGTGGTACTTTGATTAAGCTGACAGTGTGCCAATAAAACGTTACGGAAATCCTGGAACTCAATCCAAGTATCCAGATGTCAGTATTCGGCCTAAGCTATGAAGAATCAAGGCATTGATTCATAGTATTTTTGTAAACTTGTCTATAGTAAGAGGCTGTATGCAGCTTATATGTCATTAGATCTGCAATGCCTGGGCCCTAGTTGTTATTAAAATGACAAAAAGCATGATGTCAAGTGTCAGATATTGTTGGCTCTTTGCTGTGTCTCATGCACTGTTTTCTTTCAGATGAAGAGTCTCTTGCACTCGCCTGGCTTTGGAATCACAGGAAGTTCAGGGTGAAAAGCATAATAGTAGGAACATGACTTTCACCCTTTTTGCAGATAGAAGTTAGCTTGGCTTGGTTTCTTTAGGCTTAACAGAATATGTGTTCACAAGTAGTTTCAGATTATTTGTTACCTGCAAAAAATCTTATGGACAGTACAATTATAAAAGTGAAAATGCATGCCAGAGGCTAGAATCCACCCGATAGGAGCCATGAAGTCTAAAATCATCTCAGTTTTGTGGCAGCCGAGGTTTTGCATTGTTTAGGTTTAGTGTGACACTGACATTCCCACTTGTTGAGTTTGATGAACATGGCCTAGCCACCAGGATTTACCTGTTAATCAATGAAATGTTTATGCTTGAAGTTTCAAAGTATAACGTTTACAACCTTTCTTAATCTGACCTTGAAAATGATTGTCATGAAGGACATTTCCAAAACATGTTCCCAAATTGAGACCTGTGTATTTATGACGACAAAACTCTTGAAGCATTTGATTAGTTGATTATATAATGTATGCATGCATGCAAAAAAATATAATTTTTTTCTTTCAGAATACACATACAAAACCAGAAAATACCATGTGTTGTATGTAATAACAGTTAGCTGTGTCCTTGTACCGGTCACTTTAAGATGCCTTTTGATTTTTGAATACTGTGGGTGCAACTCACAACCACTGTAGCACACAAGGACTGTGGAACTTTCCACTGACAAAGTATGATTGCATAAAAGCACTTGATAGTAATAAAGAATTTGTTGTATGGCTGTTGCCCATCTTCAATGTTTGCATGTTGAGGTTTACTGCATGCAGTTGAACTGTTTCTCTGTGTCATTTGACAATGTTTATCAGCTGTATTGTGTAAACATAGCCACATGGTAAACATGTTTGGCATTCACAAATCACAAATGTTGCATGATTTAGGCTGACTACCCCTGATTGAATGAATGTAACACTTGCCTACGTTTTAGTGTCATTCTGAAACAAATGGATTAGTGTATCGTAAGGTTGGTGTCCATCCAATAAACATGCGTTTTGGTAAGTGATGTTTATTTCTATAAGGTGAAAGAATCCATTTTGAAATAACTAATTCTTGTTGGAAAATGGTTAAACATGTAACTTATCCAGCCTAATTTGGCAGTAAAGAGTATCAGTTAATGTTGCACTACAGTATTTCTGTTTCACACTTTATTTTTCTACTGGCCAAGTTTATTTTACATCTAGTGTAATACTTTTTGTTTGGTCAATTAAAATGATAGTTTTGGGGGAAACAAGCTATTTGACAATGTTAGCCACCACTTGGTGGACTTCTAACGCCCAGAAGAGCCACGACCTGAAAGGGCAGCTTCAGTAAGGTCATCAGATCCATTTTGAATCTAGTCTCTCATTTATTGGCGGAAGCAGCGAGAATCAGCGTAACACATACTCATGCTAACGTCCATCGCTGTGTGGTATCAGGTTTCTTCCAGCGCGTCAATAAGCTCTTTCTTAGCGAGCGAGCCAGAGGACTGCCCATCAAGGACTTTCTACGGCGAAATGCAGCCAACGCCATCTCATTGGGTAACATGCTGATGGGCATGGCCTCTATCCTGTGCAGCCTGAATGGGTAACTACCAAAAACAAACTCATTTCACTGGCAAGGTCAAAGTAATAGTCTATAGTGATAGTAATTAGTTGTCTGACTAAAACGAAATTATCAGACCAGTTGTCTGACCATTACTAAATAGTCAGACAACTATTTGTTTCACCTATAAAATGGGTTCTATTTATAATATCCATCATTATACAATACTATTGTAGTTAGTTATGATTGCCGGCCATATTGGATACAAAACATTATTTTCATTTATACCTTCAGATATGTTATTAATACAGATTCTTTTCTTTGTTCTTTCTCATCAGACACCACTATTTAGCATGCTGGCTGGTTTTGATTGGCTACCTGCTGGATTTGGCAGATGGAGCAGTTGCCAGGCGACTGGATGCATGCTCTCCCCTGGGTGAGTGAAGTGTTTTACTTAGCAGCACGTCCCACACTAGAACTATGTGGCTAGTGCTTGAACTGGAAGGGAACATGGAGTACATCGACTTAAATAGCCCCTAACTGACCACTATAGGCTTTTCTTGAAAAAGTAATTCTCTTCACAAATATTCCATTAAAACAATGTCCCTTTTGTATCACAGTGGTCCAGTGTTCTTCCCCCTCTTAATAAATAGATTATGCATCCCATCATTAGGGAAAAGGCTGGAGTTCTATGTGAGAGCAGCCTTTCACCGTTGTTTTAGCATAACAAACAAAGTACTCTGTGAATAGCAGTCAACTAGAAGTACTACCAGAATCCCGAATAAAATCAACTTATTAATTTGACTTATTCCAATTGACCGAATTTAGAAATACGTGAAATCTGAAAGTCATTTCAGTATGCCATTAATGTGTCGTTATTGCAACTGTAACGGACCACATCGACTTAATGTTTGGCGATATGGCATGAAGTAAAATATATTTCATGAAACAAAAATTCTCACGGGCCAAAAATAGCTCCCAGCAGTGTTGACAATCGGACCCTTTGTGTCCTCTCAGGGCCTTTCCTGCCCCACCTGTCTCCCCTCCCTTCATATTTGTCTTTGTCAATTGAACAATAACTTTTCCGATGATGCGGCCTAAGTCCTGAGGATCAGGCTCCGATTGTCTGCCTGATCCTGCTGCTTTGAGGGCCATGGCATATCTCAAATTGCTCAAATAGTTCACCCTGGGAGGTGGAATTCCACTGGCTTTTTTTTTTGTCATAGCTGTGGACTGAATTAGCTCATCCTCACGATCCATCCATAAATCCAACAGAATGCCCCCCAAACACCTCTGGGAATGTTGTTTACCCATTTCTGCTGACGCTGGAAATTCCACTGCACTGCAGTGTGTTTGTGACATCCACCTACATCAATGTAGGTTGATGTCGCTTTTACATACATGCATGCACCTTTACACATTGCAAAAGTCTCTTTTATGCTGCCGTGTCCCTTGAACTCTATTTTGGATTTTATCTTTCCTCAGGTGCGAAATTGGACGATTTTGCTGACTACACCACCTTTGGCATCGCCACGTCTCTGCTGCTGAGGACGCCCCACCTGATTGACAACATCCTGTGCATGTGCTACGGGCTGTCCGTGTTCATCCGCGTTTGCTTTTATACAAGCGGTACGGCAGTAGTTGCAAAAAATCAACCTAAACGGTTTAATGAGATGAATCTATTTGATGACTTAAACAGGACATGGAGTTGGTTAGCTAATAGGTTGATATTTAAATTATATCTCCTTATATAAGTTAGGTATACATTGTACTGGTTTGAGTTCATTCCGTATGGAAGCTTGACACATTCTTAGTTAATTCATGTGGTTACCATAATCACATCAAATATATTGGTGGATTTGCCTTCCTCTTTGGAATAACTCATTAGGGTCTCAAACAAAGGCCACAGATTATACATAGATTCGTTGACCTTAGCTCAACACAACAACTCAAATGTAACACCATAACCTAAAGGGATACGCCAAGATATTAGTTAATTGAGTCTCATTACAAATTCATTATTGTCACTACTTTATGGCGTCTTCATTTGTGTCATAATGGAGCTATACCTCCTCCAATTAACTTATACTATCCATCAATTACAACTGAACCAGCTCTTATCATATGTCCTGAATTAATCATATCTCAATTTTTCACTGCTTTAAGCCCATCCCCTTATTTAATTTATTTGTGTTTGTATGTTACAGGGATCCCGTTTGTGTACCGGGGCCTGCCCTGCCTCTACTCCTCTGCCATCCTGGCCAGCGCCTCTCTTCTGTCGGGGGGTAACACAGTGTTGCTGAGGACCACCGCAGTGGCCCTTATCCTCTTTATGGTCAGCCGCAGCTTTTACCCTCACGACAGGGTGCTGGAGTCTCAGAACTGGAAGAAGGCCATCTATGCAGGAGGTAAAGCACCGTTTGGTTGGCATATTCTCTCTCTAGCAATAGGATTAGGTGTTTGTTTGTTTGTTGGTTTACTTTGGGAAACAATTTGTGGAATTCGAAACCTTCATGTTGAAATCCATTTTACAATTTGGTTGGAGTCACATTTTGGTGTTCTTTGATTTTATTGCAAGACAAAAACAAAATGAAAGGGAGTCTACTACCTTTGAGAACATAACACATTTAAATGTTTTTTTTTGACACTGCAGGCATCATCATGGTGTTCTCTTCCATCCAGTCCTTGTGTTGTGTCTACTACCTTCTGTGGTGTGTCTCCTACATGCTCTTCCCTGGATCCCTCTGGAGCAGCAAAGTGTAGAAGAGAACACACTCCAGTGGCCTCTGTCTCTCTCTTTCTCCCTATCCCTGCCCGGCTGGCAGGTAGTCAGAGGCCATCCAGGGCCCATGGAGCACACCAAAGCCCATGGAGAACTTCTTGAGGTCACTGAGGGTCCAACCTTGACTTGCTTACACACTAGCAAAGAGAGTCCTCTCGCAAAGTAAATTCTTAATTTACTTCTAATTATGTTATTAAGGGTTTATCTGGGTGTGCATTAAGCATCATAAAATGATGCTCCATGAAATCCATTGCGATTTTAAATTTCCTTCCGATCCGAGTATATTTTCCCTCCTGGCTACGTAGCCAAGCGGGTGACCAAAGGCCGTGCCCTCACATTACGTTGACGGTGAGGCTGTGTGAAGCTACAACGTTTCAGACTTGGTACAAACTACATCAAACAACAAATGGTGGTGGTGGGGGGTGTGGGGGGGTGGTGGTAGGGTAGGGCAGTTCTTCAGGACACACCACTACAAGTCTTTCCAAGACACCGTTTATTAGGGGACTTTGAGATGTACATTCATTTACTTTTTGGTATTTTTCTGAGAAGGTGTGTAGTGGATACATCCCTCTGTGATATGTTCTGGGTATTTTATGTTCGATCCTGTTGTCCATCACTTCAACCTTCATGGTATGCCCGGCAAGGGAAACCTACAACAGGTTGGTTGGTGATGTTGCGGAGTATGGTTCTTTGTGACCTGTATGTAGTCCTAGCAGGATCTGATTCCCAGCCTGTTCTAAAACGTAGAATCTTTTTGCTGTTGCAATTACACAATGACAATGATTACCCCCTTTCCCCCACCCAAATATGTAAAGCACGTAGGACCAATCTGACTGAATTGCCCTTATTTTATCCAAATGTAAACAGGAGATGTTAAAGGAAAACCCTTGAAATATATTTGGTTTAACATTGACTTGTGTGACATTATGGGAGTTCAGTGTCCTTCAGCGATGGATGATCCTGGAGCATCCTTTGTCTTTTTGCTGAGTTCTTCAGACATTTCAAAATCCATACTAGTGCGGTCAGTTTTTTGCACAATGGGAATGTCTATTACAGCATTATGGCAGCTTTGTATTGACGGAGAGTTTGTATCAGCACAAGTCAGTACTGTCAGTATATATTAAGGTATATTGTCAATTCCCTTTGACTGTAGTCTACTCGTGAGGTAAATGTTGTATCCAATTCTAACACTTGTTGAGAAAAGGCGCTTTGACCCATTCTATAAAAATACAACTCATATAAATCAATCATCTATGTAACATCTCATTTGAAATATTTGTTATTCTGATTTTAGGATACTGCGAAGTAAACAATGACTTTAATATTGCCATGATCGATTCTATGTTTTTTTTCTTTTCTCTATTGGATTTTGGTATTTGGGCATTTTGCTTGTACATCTTTGCCTCTGTTTTATGAGGCTATTTGGTTTGACTTTCTAAAGTAATCCATGCATGAATACATTTGTGTGTACATTTAGAATAATATCCTTTGTTAAAAAACTTGAAAGGAAAATAAGGACCTAGAATGAAATTGCTGTTCTTTATAAATAACTGGCATACAATAATTGTCAATTAAGTTGCCTGCAATGTTGAAATTGTAAACATCGAACTAGATATGGTTTTGCTGCTCTTCTATCTGCAGCTTCCATAACTTATTGCATTCCAGTTCTGATTAAATAAACACATTCATTCCCAATGTTTCCATGTCCTCTCCCACTTTGAAACTGCAAGGTCACAGTGTTGTATGCATTCTGAGCATCGTCGGGTCATTGTCCACATTTGCACAGCAGATAAGGGCATGTACAAAAATCTGTATTTTTGATTCTGCTCATTTTGAAAATAAAAAGACGGCAATATGACGTATTTTATGGCATTTTTCTGAATTATGGAAATACTGCTCTTAAAAAGTAGCACACGTATCTTGTATGATTATGTCCAATGTAACTTGACTCCTTTGCGCTGTTTTCAATCGATCATAATGGTACTTGACCATGTCCAGTATACACCTTGATCACAACCATATTATTCACCATACAGAATCACCATACAGTCTTTAAAAACCCCAACACACTATAATCACCCTAACACACACTGGATTCATGTTTGATTGGGATGTCTGGTGACACCTCCCATAAGTGGGGACGTATGCCTGCTATCTTGTTGTATTGGGCGGGGTCTATGAGCCCTTGGGACGGCAGGGCTTCCGTAGCGGCCAGGTCCAAGGTGGACCCCAACAGCTTGATGATTGCGGAGAAGGTTGGACGGTCCTTGAAGCTCCACATCCAACAGTAGTTCATCAGGTTGTACCTAAAACCACACACATTTGGGAAAATGTTTGATACTAACGAAAATAGCAAACGAAAACGAAAAATATTGTGGCTCTATGTAGGATTCCAGTCATTGTAGATTTAAGAACAAATTTGATTTGTATTGCGTCTTTCATCAGGACTCCTTTGAGTTCTAGCATTAATACTTTCAGCTGGGCCAGGAGTCATGGCTGCTCCGAGTAGCAGGTTATGCTATACTCACAGAGGGGCTCCGCAGCCTTCTGGTTGTTCCATTCGGTAGGAACTCTCAAGATGTGGAAGCACAGACTGGGGTTCCAACTCTGGATATGGAGGGGACCCTGTAAAAAAACAAATATATCACAAAGGATTGAGACAACAATTGCACTTCTGTAGAAATGTACAATTAATGAAAAGGACTATCAATACCAAACTGATAATATCTTTTCCAATATGACTTGAGTTGAGGAGCTATTAGAAATGTATTACAATACCTGCGGTTATAAGTTCATATAATAAGATTCCAAACGACCACCTAGGAAATCAAACCGGGAGCCAAAGAATCAGAAACAAATTATCATAGTTAAATTATAGAATCATAAAACTGTGTATGTGCTGCAATGCAAGGCCAAATGCAGGTCAGTTCAATTAACTTTCAGTGTAATCTATTAACCGGTTGTAGGAAATTAGTTAAAATGAGGGTGTAAAGCTGTACAATCCCGCCATAACTCAAAACTGAATACACTCACACATCACTCCTGTGGAAGGCTGGCTGGTTGGTAATCCTCTCAGGAGCCAGCCACTTTAGGGGTACCTCCATGGGCCGCTCCCTTGTAGCTCTGTCTGTTTGGTGCTCGGCAAATGCTGTGCCCAATCCAGACACCCTGGCAGACAGGTCTGGGCCAATCAGAATGTTTCTTGCAGCGACATAACCATGCACTACCCTGTGTTCTGTCAGGAGGTAATCCTTTGAACAGATAAAAAAACAACAACATGTATGATGATTAAATTGAACCAAAAACTATGTTGGGCTTTGATGAGTTTGTACTACTAACATAGCATCTAATATATGTTGTATATGTGTTTTGTATGGACTAGTGTTTTGCAGGAGTGTATGTGTGTGTTTGTGTGTGTCTGCATGTTTCATAATGTGCTCACAACAGAGTGACTCACCAGGCCCTCTGCCACCTGGGTCGCCAACAGAAACACTGACCTCTCCGAGACGTGCAGCGGCCCCTTGTCTGAATCCTTCTGGAAATACAGCCCTCTCCCTCACTTTACTGTATCAAGGGTTTGCAGGCCTATCTTTCAACTCTATTTTTGCTGCTTTGTCGGGGGGGGGGGGGGAGAGAATTGCGATTGAACTTACCTCTCTGAGGCCCCAGAGGAAATGGAGCAGGTTGCCTGGGCTGTGGGCCTCCAGGACCAGGTACATGGGCAGACGCTGCGCCTGGCAGCACAGCATCCGCACAAGCCGCTCACTCTTATTATTGCACACCTTGGCGTGGAACAGAATCCACTCAGCAAACTCTCTTTCTTCAGACGGGCTGGCGGGATCTACAAAGATATGGTACAGAACAAGATCGAAAAACAAAGCAATACAAAGATTTGAAAAGAAGCGGTGCTCCATGTCTTTCCCTTTTAGTTATGTCCATGACGGTTAAAAGGAGAGCAGACGCACGGATAACAGGTCTAAGTGTTTGATCATTACTGTTAACAGTGAGCAATAACTATTCTTTTGAATTAACTACTGATGTATTGTTGGGGGGACAGGATAGTCTACTGGTTATAGGGTGTGTGACTCTCAGCTCAAAGGTTCTGGGTTAGGACTTCAATGTCCGCAGTCTAGTTGTGTGCAAGACAAAACCCTTCCATTATGTCTGTCTATTAAGGCTACTATTGCAAGCCTAACCCACTTTCTGGGTTTGTTCTCTATTTTTCAACCTTGATAAATAAGGGAGTTTTTCCGGCAGCTAGGGTTAGGAGGGGGTTACCATATAATTGGGCCTATGAATCCCCTTGAGAACGTAACTGTGATTAAGGGCTATACAATTCCAATTGACTAGAGCTCACCCCGGAGGGCCTTCACCACCACTGCTGTGGAGCGTCCCTCTCTGGTCAGCCAGCCTCCGCAGACAGGGCCGTAGCTCCCCGTGCACAACAGCTCCACGCCTTCGACATCCCACTCTGCAGGCATCTCCCACGGGTGCAGAGCCTCTCTCACTCCACAGGGGATCACAGGCACTGCACCCAGGGAAGAACAATGCTGACCTTCTGGGGGGGAAATAAAAAGGACAAATGTCAATTCCATACGATAAGCCCGGGAATGGATCCACTGTAAACAGTCTCTACTCTACATTTAACAAGCAAACTGAGTCATGTGAAAAAAAGCAAACTGAGTCATGTGATTCCGTGAACGGATGTATATGTGTAAATGTTCCTACTGCTGGTGTCCTGCGCTGAGCTGCCTATAATGCTCAGCGGGCTGATTCTCCTCTTCCTGAGGACACTGCAGAAGATGAGGGACACCACGACCACAGAACTGATCACCAGTACAGCGGGAATAACGACCACAGCCACGGAGTCGGACGCTTCTTCATCTTCAATCAATTCAATAAGAAAAAACACAAACAAGGTACAGTGAAGGAGATCCTGAAATACAGTATCCACGATCACAGCACACGCGTGTTGTCCCAGAGAAAACCTCAGAAAGAATGGGAGCTAGCCATCAAGCTTCAATATACAGATAACGAGACCTTTAAAACATACAGCATGCTGGACCCGAGCTGCTGTTGCTACACCTTGCCTGCACCTCCATGGGAGAGAGCTGACACTATTGTTGACATTTCTCCTATACATAAAAAATGACAGGGATACAATAAATAAGTTAAAAATATATATCCTTAATCATTTTAGAGGTCACATTACAGCAAAGCTATTACACTCGCAACATTTTATTGAATTGAATGTATTATGTGTCTGAGCCAAGCAATGTTTGCCAAAATCTATTGTTAAAAATGTATACTTTTTATATAACATATTACAATTAAATATAGCCATATAAATGTGTCAATATTTTATGATTATTATTCCATCCCCCTACCGTGTGTATTTCCATTTTATTCGAAAAATCTTCTTTAAAAGGGTCCTTTTAATCAATATAGAAGCCTTATAAGACTAAAAGAAAACCACTCTTGAACACAGCTCTGAATGTTTCTCGGATGTCAATGTCCTCTCTATGCAACTGCTGACCGTTAAAGACACTCGTAATTTGACCGGACGTTAATAATTAACATAAGACCCACATGATAACAGGTGCATTTCTGTCCTCTGATAAATATTGCATTGCCCTGAGTGTATACGGACTGCAACCTGTAATGTAACCACAAGATGGCACAAATCGGCAACAAATAGCCGACTCTTGTGCTCATTATCTCAGGGGGAAAAAAACATTGACATCTGCAAGAGCGATGCTTTTGTGCAATAGTGATGAAATAAGTAGAGGCACATTTATGAATAAAAACTTGATAAAAAAAATATCATGTTCTAAAAACAAGCGAATAACGTCCTTTCCGATAACAGTGAAGTCGTTTTCTGAGTGCTTTACCCCGCCTTTCCGATACGAAGAATACTCAGGCGTTGAATAAATGAACACAGAAGACCCGCCCACCTCATTTCTTATTGGCTAAATGGCAACGTTCTAACACAAACTAGCCCGTGGATTGGATAGAAACCACTGCAGTCAGGAAATCAACGCGGAACATGATCAGAAAAGTTATCGAGTATTGCTTAATCGGATTATAGAGTTTACTGCAGCGCAGTTTGAAAACATGGCTCACTGCACGGTGTGAAAACAACTCATCGCCAAGACGGTTTCACGTTGAATAAGCGTGTTATTAGAAGAAACTCCGAAAACTGCAGTCCAAAGACCACCAACCGGATCACATCTTGGCCAGGTAGGCTGTGTTGTTCCGTTTCCAAGGAATGCCTTGCTGATGTCATTCTGGAGGAGGGCAGAACAGGTGCGCTGACTCAACTTCTGTGTGCGTTGTTCTTTGGCGAAGGACTGCAAACCGATACTAATTCACGCAACACAACCACCCGCGTCCTGGTTTGAAGCGGTTCAGCATCGGTTTAGGGATCTACTCCTATAGCGTCACACAGTTCTCTAGGGTGACCAGTCCTGTGGCTCAGGGGGGCTCGGTGGTCCGAAGAGAGAGAGAGAGACCAGCTTTATTTAGCCACTGCGCGTACTTCACAAAACTGTTTCCACATTTTCCCTCTGTGTTTTATAGTTTATGATTAATCCTCGCAAGCGGTTATAGTCTTGCGTGGCTTTTGGAAGTCATTGGTGGCTCATTGAACGGAATTACGCACCGGAACGCGCAGGAGAGGGGAGAGCGTGAGAGACACCGGAGCATCACCGTGATCCCTCTCCCTCCTATGCGACAGCATTGACGCAGGTCTCGCCTCCCAGATGTACACAGGTGGTGCTTAAATAATCCAAGATAATGACAGCTCCACAATAACAGACGACTGTGATCAGTGAATGGGCTGCTGTTCGCCCGATGGAATACGACGCCAGAGGACATATTGCTTCGTGTCAACTTCGATATCTGCCATGATTTAAACGTTTCATGTCGTCGCGGTTTAGGAAACAACATTGGTCTTACGTTAAATAGCCTGCATTCGTTATTGGACTCGTTTGAACGCGCGGAGAGACATCAATCATGTCCAAGACATTGAAAAAGAAGAAACACTGGTCCAGTAAAGTACAGGAGTGTTCTGTGTCATGGACCAATGATGGGGAGTTCGGCACCATGGTCGACATTCAAGGGGGTGCGGAGTCGGGAGAGTTCCCCAACCTCGGACCGGTAGTTTCAGAAGCAATGGTTTGTCACGTCGGACGGTTTCCCAGCCCAGGAGATGTGCTGCTGGAAGTGAACGGCACTCCAGTCAGTGGGCTCACCAACCGAGACACCCTTGCTGTCATCCGCCACTTTCGGGAACCAATTCGCCTGAAGACTGTGAAACCAGGTGCGTGGTGTTTAAACAACAATACTACTACAACTTTATTATTCTGGGAATACCTTTCCATCTTAAACACACACGCACGCACGCACGCACACAAACACAATGATTGAGCTATGCATTTCTAGATAAACTCTGGGGTAAGAACAGGATACGTTGTAAAAATGCTTTGACACTGAATCTTGGTCCTTATCTGTACTTGTGGGACAATTTTGTTCGCTTGTCTCGGTGTTCTCCATTGACCAGATACAGCCAGAGCAAATTATTTATGGAATTATTTGTGAAGTGTATTATCCAACAGTTTCCCTCAGCGCAGAATGTGGATACCTTCTGTGGAATCAGAATTATTCTCTGGCATTGCTATCAATTTATCACCCTTCTGTTTCCTGTGTGTACAGACATATGTACCTGTCCAAAGGCCCTACAGACGCACATATCAAGCCACACCCACATTCTCTTCACATGCCTTGCCATTTGTTGCCTGTTGTTTACTACGTGGCTTTGGTGATCTACCCTCCAGTCTGGTTTTCTTGTCACTCATGTTTCTTGACATATTTCTGAACAGCCATCCAACAGGCTCGACCAAAAGTGCTCTGTGTTTGTGTGTGTGTGTGTGTGTGTGTGTGTGTGTGTGTGTGTGTGTGTGTGTGTGTGTGTGTGTGTGTGTGTGTGTGTGTGTGTGTGTGTGTGTGTGTGTTGATCCTTGCTTTGATTGGTGAGGGGCACTTTGTACACTTAGACAGGATTTTGGTTATCTGAGCCCCGCTGACGTGCCAGCGCCGTTCTGCCCGCAGTTTTAAAGGGCGAATCTGAGTGTAATTGATTCAATTAGGCCCATCTCCTCAATTCCCTCAGATGCTGCGTCGGATTGTGTACTAACAAGATGAAATGGAGGACGAGGTCTACACCGTTGTGTAGCTCACAGGCATTCTAAACCCTGTAACCATTGAACGGCTACAGGGAGGACTGGAAGAGGCTTTCAGAAATGGAAGTGTGTTGCTAGAGTGGCCCATCCACACAGTGTTGTTTTGAAACCTTTTACAGATACTTTTTTAACCGTTTGTTGCCACTGACCGACTTTATGTTATCAAAATCAGTGTAAAAGATCCCCTCTTCCAGCAACAGGAAGTGTGTGTGTGTGTGTGTGTGTATTCACACTAATGTCAGACCTGTGGAGCCCCCCCGCCCCCCAATTCTTCCCAATTCTTGTTATTATATCTCCTCTCCCTTCCTGCATGATTAATTCATGAGTCATCCATCTTTCATGGTGTGTCCATGCCAAGATGAGCCGGCTGATGAGGAGGGTCAGATGTGTGCACTCGGATTCTCTCTCTCTCTCTCTCTCTCTCTCTCTCTCTCTCTCTCTCTCTCTCTCTCTCTCTCTCTCTCTCTCTCTCTCTCTCTCTCTCTCTCTCTCTCTCTCTCTCTCTCTCTCTCTCTCTCTCTCTCTCTCTCTCTCTCTAAAAGTGCACTATTTTATATAATAGAGAGAAAATGGCTTATGATAAAAAGGCTAGATGATGATTGGGTCTAATGTTGTGAGCTAACCGGGGTTAATATTCTGGGTTGGGGGACGGGCTAGGGAGCACTTTGCGAGGAGGCGTCTGTCTCTGAGGCGCGTCTTCTCTTTGCTCGACGCTGACGTAATGGGAAGTAATCTTAATCCCGTAATGGGAAGAAGTAGCAGTGGCCTGCTTGTGTACCTGCTGCTTTGGATAGCACAGCAAAACTAAAAGTTCCATCTGCCCGCCAGGGAAGCATTTACAAACACATTGTTTATCCTGTAGCTGCCAACTGAACAACCCGTCCTCCCCTCCCACCCTACTTTCTCTCTACTTGGTATTCATTCCATCAGATTCCCACGCACACACACACCTTCCATATGGCATCTCATCCTTTTCTAAGCCCATTTCTATTACTATACTTAAATATATAATAATAATATGAAGTCTACCTTTTCACAGCTTTCCACATCTTCGTCTCTCTGTCCCTGTGTGTGTGTGTGTGTGTGTGTGTGTGTGCCCATCCCCCGCCATAGTAACGTACACCAGTATCTGTATAACATAAGTGGGAACCCCCCCCCCATGTTAATACTAACTGAATGGAATTCTGAATGCGCAGTGGTATGACGTTCCTTCCCATTGTTGCGCTACAGCTAACGCTACACACATGGCCATGAGAGGATGTTCAAAGTGCTCGTCCGGCTCCAATCCAGAATGTGTACTTGGCGTGTCCTCCTCTCACGGGACCGGAGGAACGCGCAGCCGTGCACGCTAACCTTGATGAGTGTACGGTGATAAAACGCTATCATTCGTTGCTAAGCCAGCGTCTTCGTAGCTGCTCATTGATTCATGCCATGAACAGATAGGTTATTGGTTCATTGGACCTTAATACATAGGCTTATACTTACGGTATATAATACCCTGATGCTTTTTTGTAATACAGGAGGGCATGTAGTTGAGGATTCTTATGGGGGCACTTTTGTTCTTGCTTGCAACCATTCTGTTTGTGCAAACCTATAAACGACCCATGTTAGTAGCCCCCTAACAACTTATAATGGCACTGGAAGTAAATAATGTCTACCGTCCTCTGTAGCTGATTTAAACCCATTGACGGATAAACAATTTTCTTACAACAACAACCACTATGACTTTTTTGAACCGACAAATCCAGCTGTTAAGCCAACCTCATTCTCTTTCCTTTTCCTCTTGCTCTGCTGATGATGAGGTCCCACAACCTTTTGCAGGCCCATGTCTGGCCCGGAACACCTTGAGGAAAAGCGAGCAATGTACGCATGGCACAGCTTGAGCCCGTAAGAGTCATTGGCTACCAACCCCTCGGGGCTGCTGCCAAGGTCACTCACTGTGCCCAGACTCTTCCTGAGCTACACAAAATAATGAAAGATTTTGGTTCTGCTCACTACCTCCCTACAGTTCCCTTCTTTCCCCCTCTTCCTTCTACCTTCTTTGAAGTGTTCTGAGTGTGTGTGTTAATATGTTAAATCCTAGTTATCCCTGTAACTTTTGATGAAGCATGTGTCTGTGTGTATCCAATGCTGGTCAGGCTCTGATAGCTGTCACTCTCCACCCATGCATGAAGCGACACGTGTGTATTTGTGTGTGTGGGTCTGTGTGTAGGTATGGCTTTGGTCTACAGAGACCCCAGATACCAAGTTCTCTCTCTCTCTCCTTCTCTTTCCCCCTCACACCCCCGGAGACAAAGAGTAAAACAATATAATATAACCCCGCCTTCAATCTGCTCCATGAGGGATCACAGCCATACTGATGTGATGTTCTCTCTTATGTTCTGTTCTCGCAGCTTGAAAAAACCGCAGCAACTCTTCATCCTTCCTCGGGAGGGATGGGCTCATTCCTTAATTAAACTTAATGCCTTTGTCTTGTAAGAGAGCCCTGAGGCACATCTCCTTGGTGGTTAACCTCCAACACCACGCCTGGAGGTCGCCTTCCTTCCTGCGTGCCATCCTGAGTGACAAAGACAACCCGGCACCTGATTGCCCCTGCTTGGCTTCTTGTCTCACCTTAAAGAGGAGGTCAGCTTCTAAGCATTTCATGGACAGGGCCTTGGAACACGGTGTTGGTGATGAACAGCGGCCATTTTTCATGCTTCCTCAGAAACAAATTGTCATTACAATTTTATTAAATTCTGATATGCCTTGATCACAGAGGTGTAATAGTAGGGGTGAGCCTAGTCGTTATCTTCTGGAATTTATTATGGGCACTTGGATGCATACAGAGGTGACCCATAATTAACTTAAAAGATAACTTTTTTTCTTTTTTTTTTCTTTCCATCATTTAGCCGTGTTTGTGGCAGACTAATGCCGGCAACAATTGTATCGTAGTAGGCTATAATCTCTATATACTCTATAGTCTTTCCCTGATGATTCTATCTTTTAAAACCAGAGAAAAATAAAGAATTTCAAAACGGGAGCAACGGCGAAAGGCGGTTGAGGAAGCAAGGAAAGAATAGTAGGGTACTAACGTTGGTAGGAGGAAAACGAGAATGAAAGATGGAATTATAATTGCAGCGTGAGACAAATTCGGGCCTTCATCCCCACTATACTTAAGAGAGCACAGAGCACCACCCTTTGACAGCCTCCACCCCTCCACCCCGTGACTGCAAACCCTCCAAACTGCACCAGCGCCTTCAGGCTTTTCCAAACCCCACGTCTTCAAACTACACCTACTCAACCTGCAGAGGTGTGTGTGTGTGTGTGTGTGTGTGTGTGCGTGTGCGTGCGTACACGAAAAGCAAGAATGAGGGCACATCCGGATTGTTCTCTCCCTCCCTCTTCTGACAGCCTTATGAAGTAGAACAGCATCACGTGGGAGGGGCTATGTGCACGCTCATGCAGGCTGGGCCTACGGGGCTGTGGTGCTTCTCTGTCTGTAATTTTGTGCACATATTTGAACAGATGCGACCTGCTGTCCTCTCTCTCTCCTCCTCTTGCTCCCTCTCTCTCTCTCTCTCTCTCTCTCTGTGCAAACCGGTGGTTTTATTTATTGATCAGATGCCCTTTGATTCAATTGCTTTGTTTTTATCTCTTGTGTTCTTCTTGTGCCAGGTGGTAGCATGGGTTAGTCCTCACTCTGCGTTTGTGTGTGTGCGTGGGAGTTTTCTGTGTGGGGGTGTGTGTGTGTGTGTGTGTGTGTGTGTGTGTGTGTGTGTGTGTGTTGTATCACTGTATCTACCATTGAGCATTGTATTTACTCTCTGGGCAATAAAGGAACAGTCAATCTCAGTTGAATCTCAGTTGGAACTCGGGGGCTCTCGTCACGTCGTAGGCTTGGCAGCTTCCATTAATTCAACCCCCTCCTCCTCAAGCCCACTCAGCTGTTTCCCTCCACCACTTGAACCACGAAAAGATCCATTTTTATTTGTTCACTCCCTCTCTCCTCCTCCCCATTCGGCTTGTATCCATGACAGCATTGCATACAAAAAAGAGGCCACCTGTTACACGCACACACACACACACACACAAAAACACACACACACACACACACACATACACATACACATACACACACACACACCGCCCTTCTCGGTGGTCGCCCCTCCAACCAGCTGCTGCCCCAGGAGTCTTGTCTGCGTTCACAACAACGCTGCGTCATTCTTTTATTTTCCCATCGTCTATTCTAGGGACTGAACATCGTTGACTTGGATGCTTCTTGCTACCTTCGACTGGGACCATTTATTAGATGCATGAGATGTCCTACAGTTAAACACTGATTTGGGTTATGTGCGTAGTTCACGCCGACATTGGCATTAAGCTAGCTACCGTAACTTTTTGTGGTTAAATATTCACTTTAAAAGAAAACACTGAGACTACGTTCATAATGTTTGCATGGCTCATACTGATTGCAGTTTCTTAATGGTACAGTTTCTGTTAAGGGAGGCTTTCGATAGGCATTGTGATTGAACACTGAAGCACTTGACTACAGTCGGACAAACTGGCTGGAGCAGGCAAATGAAGAGACGGGAACTCAAAAGCCCTAAAGAACAGAGCTAGAACTCAAAAGGCTACATAGCTAAAGTGTAAGTGAATATAGGTAAAAATGAATCGGCCATCGACCATGGCTTTGGCATGTCATCTCGCAGTCACTTTCCCTAGTCAGTGGCAAAAACATAGGATTTCTTTAGTAAATGTGACAAACTGGCATATATTACTGTGTTAGACATCTGTAGACGTTTAAAACAAGAAAATCATGATTTTGGGTTCACTGGTCAAGTTCATTAAAAGTCGATGTATCAACCTATTCATTTGCTATTGTTTAATTCTTACCAACTCTTGAGTTGAGGTTATGGAGATAATGCATATTCAACCTGCATGATACATAGGGGGGAGAAGCCAGGATGATATAAGAACCATGAGATAATGGGCTATATACCATTGAAGCCGCACGGCTAGGTTTGTGGCCAAACACCCTGTTTTTTTACACAGTGGCCTGTGCAAGTATAAATATACCCTGCAGGCAAGCGGCTGCATTGGGGTTCGGAAACAAATCCATCCGGTGTTGTGAGTTCTTCAGGTGATTGTAATTGTCCTCAGGAGGGGATGTTCTCATCCAGTCATCGGTGCACTGAAGACTGGGCATCACAGCTTTCCTGCTCGGTGGAGATATGCTCCTTCCAGTGACCTCAGGAATGCATGGATGTGCTGATCCCCGCTTTGCATAGCTTGTTAGCCTATTTAACAGATTATTGATCAGCCTCCGCCTCTCATAGACCAGCATACATTAATCTGTACATCCATTAATAAACACTCTAGTCAGCAATTATGAACCCCATGTTTCACAGATTCGGGGGTTGGATAAATGAGGTGACTGTATCGAATGCCGAGAGTTCTTGCACTGCGTGGCGGCGGGTGGTGCCTCCCCCTGTGTCCACTCCTGTTCTGCGCCAGACTCCATTAACGGACTCCTCCGTGGTTCACGGAAGGCAACTGTTATGACGGGCTGTCCTCGCTCTGCTCGTCTGATGATCAGTGTTTCCTGTGTTCCGCTAATGGGCCACTGGGAAACGATGAAAAGCGCATTGTACCCGGCTCTTCTGTTTATCAGAGACCTTCTATAACCTGACCTTGCACTGTGACAGGCCAGCCGACACACACAAATACAAGAACACAGGGTGATCGTGTGTGACCATATGCGATCCTCCCTCCCTGTTATTCCAGGGGGGCCGGTGAAAAACAAAGGATCCCATCCACGAGTAATCAATGTTTAAAGGACATGATGAACGTTGCTCTCAGCATCTATTGACCTGCTATCAGAGTATCCTTTAACGGCGATTGTTGAACGCCCGCTCCCAAACATTGTGGCCGGCCGGCGCATTGATTTGCCCATGGGATGATGAGCCGTACAACTGCTCTGTGCGCTTCAATGAATCGATCCAATATATCGTTAGTTTGGATTTTACATATTAGTCTTCCTCTTTGGCTCCCTGTTCATGAAAAGATTTATATATTGAAAATACATATCCCACAAATTGTCCCAATTTTGTTTTGTTTCATTGTCATTTGAGCTATTTGTACTGCTCTCAGTCGGATGCTATAAAATGGTATGGATTATCATAGCTGATGATTGTATCGCAAGAAAGGCCATACTTTTAACTACATTCAGAAGCAGTGGAAGGACGCGCTCTGTGAACACATTCTCAGGGTCGTATCGCCCACACAGAGACGCCAGGGTCGCGTCTCCCACCAACACGGCAGGTCGCCTGTTTGCTCTGCGGAATGGCGGACATGTCTGGAATGCAGATATTTCCAGTTAGTTTGGGCACACGGTGTGCTGATGGCGGGGGCCTTTGGCTAGTGTACTGTTACCAACAGGTGCTACTCTTCCTGTGTCACATTGTTTGAATTTCTTCCATCCAATAATAACAGCAGTTTCAAGAGACAAAATAGAACCCCCCCCCCCTCTCCTTCTTCTATTTTTTTCCCATCAAAGTTGTATTTATTTATTTTTTCACGTTTTTTTGTTTGCTTGACACAGCAGCAACCGCTTTTTGATCCATTGTCCCATCGTGTGTGTGTGTGTGTGTGTGTGTGTGTGTGTGTGCGCACCCCCTCTACTCTACCCTGACTGAGCTCCAGATTGTGTGTGTGTGTCGGTCTGTGCGCACGTGTGTTTGTGTCGGTCTGTGCGCGTGTGTGCACCTCCTCTACTCTACCCTGACTGAGCTCCAGATCATGCAGCCTCTGAGGGCCAGTACAGTAATCCTGGCCCTCCACCATCCCCTGGTCCGTCTGGGGAGCTCTCTCTCTGACGATACCAACTGGTCCGAGGTGACACGGCCCCAGCCTATTGGGATTTCAGATGACATCATTGCATCTAGTCGCAAAGCTCTGTCTGTCTGTGTGTGTGTGTGTGTGTGTGTGTGTGTGTGTGTGTGTGTGTGTGTGTGTGTGTGTGTGTGTGTGTGGGCGTCTTCGCACCCTCAAACATGATTTCACTCGACGATGAGGTCGGCAGTAAGGTATCAAAAGGAATGTGGATCAGGCAATTGTTTGCCATGGCTTCAAAAATGCATAACCTGTTTTTCGTTTGGTCTTGTATTGTTTAAACACACACACAAACACACTCATGTTGAGGAAGAAGCAGCCACGCAAGTGTATCCTGGTGTGGTTCGGACCGGGCCGTGTAGATACTGGGACCTTGCCATCAGTGATTCATTAATACAGAGACAATTTTATGTGCATTTTAATAGTTTGGCTGAAGCTTTTATCCAGAGCGGCTTTCAAGTGAGGCTGAGGAACAATCAAAGCACAGCCTCCACGTCGCAGCAGCTACAAAGCGTACAGGCGTTCACTCAACAGCCTGGAGGAGAAAAGGGCTGGGGTTTCTTTGTTGCTTGTGAGTGAAGCGGGCGAATATCCCGGCAGCGGCACGACAGAACACTAGTGCTACATCAAACCGAATCAACAAGGCGCTAGTTATCGTCCTCTTCAGGTGCTTTATAAGGGAATTGAAACGTCCCCTCAGCTGACATTATAATGTACGGACGGGGTATTCGGTCCTGCCCGGTCTGTCAACACGCTGGGGTGTTGGATGTAGAATGTATTAACATTTCACAAAGTAAAATATTGCAACGCTCTTAATATCTTTCCGTTTCTTTTTTGCAGCTTAAGAGTTTAGCAGATTGGGCTTTCACATAAAAATACTTTGCCCCTGGGCGTGCAGCGTGGCTCTGGCAGCTTCTTTAGCCAGGCTGCTCCTGCCTTGATATCTGCCTGCCTCTTGGCTCGGCTCTGGGCTTAAGAGTGTGTGTGTGTGTGTGTGTGTGTGTGTGTGTGTGTGTGTGTGTGTGTGTGTGTGTGTGTGTGTGTGTGTGTGTGTGTGTGTGAATGGGCTCTTTAGGAGCTGGCAGGATGACACGGCTTCCTCTGACTGATTCAACACTTCAGGGCCAGGATGAGGGAGATGAACACACACACACACACATACACACACACACACTTTGAAAATGTGACAGACCCCCTACATTGCGTCCAACTGAGGAACTGTGAAACGTCTACAACATAGTAACGGGTTTGAATACATATTTCACAGTTTTGTTTTGGTCCATTAGTCATCACACACCAAAACACTTTTGACAAGCAATGAACACAAACACACTCAGAACCTTTCTCTGGCATCTTACCTGTCAACCAATCAAACATGCTGGGCGATGGTCCGGCAGGATAGGCTGTCACACGGTGATACTTCTCTGGGCTGCTTTTACCATTTTTCCTGTTAAAGAAAAGCTTCCTAAAACATGTCCTGGCTGTCAGACATTCAGACCGGTTCTACCTCGAGCGGGCATGGATTGGTTGAAGGGTTAAAGATCATCTATACATAGCCTACCTCATACTGTGGGACAGAGTGGTGTGATAATCGTTTGTGACCAGCCTGAATCCTGCACAGCCTTTTGTGATAGTCCAGCGAATCTTGTGTGAAATTTCCACGATTATGCACTAGTGTTTATCAGGAACACACACACACACACACACACACACACACACACACACACACACACACAGCCACAGCCAATAAACAGGATGATGGATAAAGTAAGAATGCATTTTGACAATTTCCCGCCCTCGCTGTGACCCTCCCCTGACACATTAGTCCGGTAAGAGGTCATGCCAGTCAGTCCGTACCGAAGTAAACAGGACTGGGAGGTTCCCTGGTGAAGTGAAACATGCAAAGTCTGTTCCCACGCAACATCGCACACAACAGCGTGAGAGCTGCGTCTGTGTGTGTGTAGTGTGATTTTGGATGCAAATGTGTGGCATTACGCGTTTATGAAAGGGAAGCTGGGGTTGGTTTCCATAGTGGCCTCTAGCCATGTTTGTTGAAGGGCCCCTCAGTGCTTGTCGCACAATCATCTGTTTTTTTGTAATGTTGGATTCATGCAGAACCCCTTTGAAGAATAGCAATCAAAGTTGCATTTGAGCTCTCTGTCTAATGGAGACCTGTGTGTTTAGTAAGGTGTTGGTACTGACCTTATTTAAAAACGTTGTTTCATCTGACATGCAAAAAATCACTGGCTTGTGGTTTTCTTGACCTGCTGATCAATGCCTCATGTCTCTCAACCTAACTGGGTTAGGTTGGAAGTCTCACGTCCCTCCTCTTCTGTAGGTCTTGTGCAGACGCTTGGTGGCTCACAGCAGAGGAAGTGGCGGAACTTAAACAATCTAACTTGGCTTGAAAACACATGAACACACACACACACACACACACACACACACACACACACACACACACACACACACACACACACACACACACACACACACACACACACACACACACACACACACTAAAAACACACACACACACACACGTCTTCAGCCCTTTTCCCATTTCTCTAGCGGTGTTTACATCAGCTGGCGATTTGTTGGCGTTGTATTTCTTTGGAAAAAGTTTTTGAGAGGCTTTGGTACAAGGTACAAGCACACTTGATAAGGTAAACATTGGACTCGCTCAGTCTCCTGGTAACACGGCATGGATAACTGATGGCCAGCTGTTGTACAACAACACTCCCACATGACTTCAACGCCCGCCTGATCCATTCCAAACAGCAGTGGGCTTTCCCAGGGGGAGAGGGAGGCAGGGCGAGCTCTTGAGTTGACTATAAAGGTTTGCAGATTGATCCCACAGTCGTAACGTTGGGTGTTAACCGGGTCACCTATCTGCAAGAGGGTCGCATCAGCATGGGGAATCAATATGTATATCGCCATATGTATGGAATGAAGCGCTTCCCACCGGAAGCAGGATCTCAGACGCTAAACCCTCTGCAGTTAGCCAAGTCTGGTAATTCATGTACCAAAAAAATGACCACACACATATCTCCCTCTAAGCTGGAGAGACAGGTGCTTTGCAGGAGATATAAAGAGCAGATGTTTCGGATTAGGGAAATGCCCTCCACCGCCGGCCTCAGGCAAATGGCCGTCCGCTACCTTATCTCGTGTCAGACGCATTAGCCGAGTGCTAAAAACTAGCTACACTTGTTTGCAGGTTTCGGGGGTGTATCTGCACAGTATTGTGTTTCCGGATAGAGCCTGTTCTTCCAGATACTACCCTGGCCGGCTGTGTTTGTCGTCGCCTATTACAGCAGATTGAAGGCGGAGATAGTCGTCGGCCATGAAAGGCTCTTGTTGTGACGCTCCAGTGAGGCCGGAGTTTATTTCCCCTCTCCCTCGCCTTGGCAACCGACGGGGCGAACAAAGCACAGTGGGGATGAGGTATCGAGCCACACTGCCGCGCCACCGACCAATTGGGTGTCAGTTACCCCGGTGGACATCCAAGCTCTGGGAAAACAGATGCAACCTATTCTCTCTGTTCCTTTTAAATATTTAGAGGGAAAGCCTGGTCGGTGCAGGGTTTAACATAACATGGTGGTCATGACTGACCGTGCATGGACAGTTGTTTTAGTGGGTCTGAACATTTAAGTGTTCATTTAAGCACGTAATTAATGTTCTCGAGTGCAAGCTCTATGTTTGTGAATGTCCGTGAAGTGGGAGTGAGAAAAATAAGGCATTTCAGCGATGCCAATTAGGTGGTTCTCTCAACCAATACGGGATACGCTTGGCGAGGAAAGGGCTGGCGATTTCTAGAGCTTGAAAACACACTCACTCAGTCACTCAGTCACTCAGTCACTCAGTCACTCAGTCACTCACTCACTCACTCACTCACTCACTCACTCACTCACTCAGACTTTGTGATTTTTAACACTTTTTTTTTTAAAGGATGCATTAAAGGCAAGTTCATGGCTCATAATGTATCTTTTTATATTTTGGGGTGTTATATGTATACATAAATGGTATATAGCAATAAATGAACCGGCAGATATTTTTTCTTTTTTAATAGTTATCTAGAAGATAATCAATATTCCAGTAACCAAAGCAACACTTGGCAGAGCGTAAGAACAGCGATGGCAATAAAATGATAGGACATTGTTGGTATCAATCCGTTCAGCATGAATTGATGGATTGACCCTGAAACGCATCCATTCTGACACGAATGTCATGCGGAAAATAGCGAGCCACCTGCCCACCTGATCATTAAGCACAAAGAATTAAACGTGTCAAAATCAGTGTCACCTTGTCAGTCCCATGGTGGGCGACGGTGTTATCATTTGCCAATTTTGGCTAATGATGCGATTCCCCTCCCTGCTGTGGGAGTTCTGTCCTGGTGTCGTCACCACACAGACACAGGCCAATTTGATGAGACCAGTCGGTAGGAAGTGCTTCAGCGATCATGCGCTGCTAAGAAGCTGGCCAGCTTCAGCCGGAGCTACCCCTCGCTGCCTCATTAGCCTCCCTGACCAGGACACTCCTTGGACTCTGAACTGCCGTTTATTGGGGCAGAATGTTTTTTAGTAGGACTCAAACACAATGACAGGCACACAGATACAGACACACAGAGACAGACACACACATACACACGTTCCTTTCTCTTGAGCCTCTAAACTTCTGAGTGAATAAGTAAACACATCAGGGGGCTGAACTGGAATAGGGTTGTTCTAGGCTGTCTCTCTGTTGAATAGTGTAGTTGTTTTGATGTGTGTGGGCGGCAACATGCCTGCTGTGTTGTTTCATTGTAGGCGAAGGGTACTCTCCTTCAGATGATCAAAGTCCAAAACCGCCTGAAATCCAAACAATGCACTAATGACGACTTTGCCGGGGCATTTTGACCCATTTTCCCCTCTCCATTCATTCAGAATATCGATTGGATTTTTGTTTGCTGAATCATGATCCACCAGCTTCAAAAGCAAACGGCACTTTCAAGCATTTCCGGTCAAGTGTGTGTGTGTGTGTGTGTGTGTGTGTGTGTGCGCAGTGTTCCTTTCATCCGTAAAAACATGAGCTGAGCAAACACTCCAGTAGGCCTAGTAGTCCAAGCTGAAACCAACTTTTAGTGTTTGCTCAGTCAGCCAGACTTTAGGTTCACAGTCTCAAAGGCCACACACGCACACACACATGCACACACACCTCATGTAATGTTACTATACATTGCAAAGCTAAATATGATATAATTCTGATAGGCTTGCAATCAAAATAGTGTATAATGTACCTTGAATCAAGATCACAGTATTCACTGAGGCTCTCACTATTCCCATACATATGTAGAATGTCTTTTAGAATTCAAAAGAAGCAACATGCGCTCCATTTCTAAGGAAGCCGACCATTCATATTTAATGCGGATATCAATCATCAGGGATTAGCCAAACGGGGGGAGCGAGGCACAAGAGCGGCATGTGCTTGTTAAGCACATCCCATAGTTCCCGTGGACGTCAATCAGGATGGATTAAGCAGGCTGCCAGGCAGGGCACATATGCAGCATGGGGATGGTTCTTCTGTGGCCGCCTGTAGGCCAGCTGGTCACGTGGCCCGCGCTGGACGCAGGGAGGCTGGGAGCTGCAACCCATGAGTCAGGATTAAATCCATGCCCAAACACCAAATAGTACTGACCTGTTACTGATGTCCACACTGGAATAGTGAGCATTAGTATTATCATTAGTATTGTTTGTTTATTTTAGCGTTATTCTTTTTTTTATAGAGAAGAAGGTATGGGAGAGGGAAGGACATGCAGCAAATGACCACGGGCAGGATTCCAACCCGGGTCACTGCGAGCAGGACTCAGCCTATATGGTACGCTCCTCCCGGGGAGCCACCTGGGCGCCCCATAGATAGCATTATATGTATATTTGTGTATATTCAAAATTATTTTCAAAACAAACGTCCTAAGGGGGGTGGGGGGCGGTTTCGGTCACATTATGATTAGCATTGACCTCATCGATGTGCACGTCTAGACGAAATTCCTCCGGTGCCAAGGCGGAGGTGGGCCGGTTTATCCGCAGTACTACAGACACAGGGCGGCATTGAGAGCAGCAGAATAACAGCCCATCAGTTCTTCAGTCCTCAGTGAATAACGGCATAACAACCCAATGGGTCATTGAGGATCTAAAAGCTGTTTTCTGGTGTGGGCGGGAATCGAGCCCTTGAGCAATCCTGGCCCTCGTCCCTTCAGCCCTCCTCCGCCAGGCACGGTGCTCCCGCCAAGTGGCGAGGGGTTACACCCGGCCCGCCAAGCAGTCACTACTACCAAGCCCCTCCCTCCCATACACACACACACACACACACACACACACACACACACACACACACACACACGGTGCTCCATGTGCCTGAGGGTGTTATCATTCATTCCCAGCAATTACTCAGATCCATGAAATGCGTCTCCAGAGGAAGGGAGGGTGCAGAGCGGGTGGGCTATTGTTTTAAACGTGTTCCCTGTGCCAGACTTCAGGGGGAGAGGAAACTCTTAGAGGGAGGAAGAATTAATGTAGAGAATCAGAGCGATTGAGAGAGAGACTCGGGGGTTGTTTGAGGTGAGGCAGACAGTTGTGTGATCCAAAATAGGCTGTTACTTCGGACTGACAGTCTGACAGATTTTTGAATTCAGAAATGGTTGCAGTTTGTGTGTTTTCATGTGTAATTGCGTAGCAGAATCTTAGGGAGGCCAAGTGGTGTATTACTACATTACATTGTGTCGTATAACAGATTGCACTCTATCTAGTAGTTTGGTTTCCTACGGTCGATGGAATTAGCTTGCCATTCAAATGGGGGATAAAAGCCTTGTGTATACAATACATTTCAGACGACCACAAAAAACAGCTGTGTAGAGGTGTGTGTGTTTTTGTGTGTTCGTGTGTGTGCGTGTGCTGTGCGATGATGAGATCAGATCACTGGTTCAGGGTTAACCTACTGTGAGCATAGCAGACACAGCTGTGGACAGAGATCTCTTTGTTTGAGACCTGATGTCTTTTTCCTCCAGATTTTCTTTGTTTCCTAACACCAGGTCTCCCAGGAAATTCCGAGGACATTCTCAGGACATGCATCATAGTATTTCTGTTTGTATTTGACATGCCCCAGCAGACACTACATAGCAGTATTGATCACTGGCTAAGCTTTTATTAGCATTCACCTGTGTTATGTCTGCCTGGCTCCTATATTAGCATTCACCTGTGTTATGTCGGCCTGGCTCCTATATTAGCATTGGCCAGTGTTATGTTGGCTAGGCTCGTTCTGTTAGCATTTACCAGTGTTATGTCGGTAAATCTCCTATATTAACATTGACCAGTGTTATGTTGGCAAAGATCCCATATTAGCATTGAACAGTGTTACGTCTGCCTGGCTCCTATATTAGTATTGACCAGTGTTTTGTCGGCCTGGCTGCTATACTAACTTTAACCAGTGTTGGATCAGCCTGGCTACCATATTGGCATTGACCAGTGTTGTGGCTGCTAGGCTCCTTAATCAGCATACAGCCCTGTTGAGTCGGCAAGGCTCCTATATGAGCATTGCCCAGCACTGCGTCGGCGTGGACCCGGGTCAATACTGCATCAAATAAAGACCCTCCAGAGACCTTGGCAGTGCACTTGTGACGCATGAAGGGCAGGGCTTGATAGGTTGCCAAGCTTAATGACTGACGGACAGTCCCCTGTCGCCGCCCTTCTCCAAGCTGAAACAGACACATTCCCTTGCTCTTGAGCAAGCACAACCGTCACTCAACCTCTGTCCCCCCGTTTCCGTCTTTCAAAGTGTATACCGTCCTTTTGTTTTTCTTTCATTGGGTAAGTGAAAACTCTAAGATCGTTGGCATCTCCATCCACCGCTTCGCTCCTCCTCACCCGTTGATCCTCCCCAGCCTGCTCCTCGAGGAGGCGCAGGGGCTTTCGTGAAAGCCCCGGGTAATTAGGATGCTTCTGTCAGCCACCCAGCTCACAATACCAAAGTATACACAGCCGGCTGCACTCCTGCCTTCATCTGTCACCGCTGAGGAGGACTTCTCGGAGCCCTGGCAGTCGCCACCCCATCGACGCCAGTGGCGTCTCAGGAGTAAGGCCAAATCTTCGATCGAGGAGTATGAATCAGAGTCTGAAAAAAGTCTCTCTACTCTTGGTTCTACCGCCAGCACATAGAGGGTATTACCATCGTTGCTCCTCGGCGGTGTTGTGCCTGGTGGTGGTTTCTTAGCACACAGGGAAACCATCTGTGGGAGAGGCACGGTACATTCCCCCCCGAGTGCGCGCCTGTTAACAATAGGCCTTTATGCAAGCTGAGTGTCAACAGGAAAACGTGGCCTGCCACTGAGGAGCAGAACAATCTACGGGAGTCCTTCATGCTGCAAGCCCATGGCTTTGAGGGGCAGCTGTTTTTAAAGAAACTAATGTGATTATATTGAGTACATGTTATTTATTCCTACAATATGCAAGTGCTTCAACTAAAATAGCACAATGTCTGCCTTAAGAAAAACAAGCACATTAAACATTAGATATTATGCGTGCGTCACAATGGTGTTTTTATTCTGTTCACACAACGGTTTGTTTTCTCCCGGCCTGCGGTTCATCACACGCACGGTGCTTGATATCCATTCGATCATATAATGTGCAAACTGTAGAATAAATCACTTCAACACATCCGCTACGGGGCTGTAGATGTTCTGCTCATGCTGGACACGTTTCTGTGAAGTCAGCAAAACCAACCATGTTGTTAATAGGAAAGTGCTCCTCTTTGATGAGTAAACAACAACTACTCACATTTGAGTTGTGTGTGTTGTAGAGCGGAGCTAAATTGCTCTCCAGAGACTGAATGATCAGGCCCGGTCAAGAGACTGAAGCTTTTCTTGTCTCCTCTCAAGGGATGTATTGAGGAAGTAAACAAAGTGTGTATGAAGCGTTTTTTAAAGAAACAACATGCGTTGCATTGATACCCGGGGGGGGTTACATTTAGAATCTGTGTAACACAAACAAAATTGAAATAATTTTTACTGTAGCCATGATTCAGGGTCCTTGAGCCACACGACCTCCCCTTGAAACCTCCTAACCTGTACTGCCCCGCCACGGTGCCCCCAGAGCCCCCTGGGGGTCTGACAGACATTATAGAGGTCAGTCCCCTGATGACACTGACCTCAATGTCACCTGTGGTCCACGAGGAAAAACAAAGACTTAAACGATCTGGCCGGTGAGCCTGCTGTATTTGTGACTGAGGGCCATTTATTGTCTTTTAATTAAATTCTGAAAAATAAGCCTAGTTTTCTAATGGCCTCGAAACCACAGTTGTTCGTTCCAGCAGTATTTAAAGGTCTCTTTGAAGTGGCTTTGCCTATAAATATTCAGAAATACCACAGGCAAAGCTTTGATTGTCCAACAGCAAATCTCGAAGTGCAGCCGGGCCATTGGGAAGTCAATAGCCGATGCAGTGTTGTCGCACACAGCGTCACAATTAAAGTGAAACAAAAGAGGAACAACCATCACCCTGGTGCAGCTTCTCCGACCAAGCCTCCAAACAACGGAATGGCAAGTGTCGCACTGCATCCTGGGGAGCAATCACCAATCCCTGGCCTCTGCTCTGCCACGCAAAAGCGTGTGATCAACGGGCAGCATTTAGTACTGCAACAAAGCTAGCTGTTGAGATAGATCGCTCAGAGGGATTGGATGGGATGCAGAGGGATTAGGGTCGCTTTGGGCGGGAAAACAGTTTAGGGGTAGGAAGAGCGGAGAGAAGGGGATGGAATATATAAGAAGAAGAAGAAGTAGAGGAGATGCTCGCTGCAGGGTCTCAACTTTTTGAGTTAGTGTGTTGTGGGATTTCCTAGAGACTGTGATTCTGTCAGGCTGAAGACAGTTCACATGGCATTGGGCAGCAATGCAAGTGACAGGCAGTGGGGACTGTCTCTCTCCGTTTGTGTACTCGTGTGTGTGTGTGTGTGTGTGCGTGCGTGCGTGCGTGTGTGTGCGCGTGTGTGTGTTACAACACAGGCTCCTATATTCTGTTATTGTGTGTTTTTTCACTGCACTCAGATTGGAATAATGGCACACCATAACCTTCCAGCTAGCACATAAAAGGAGATTGGGGAACACAGCCTTCCCCATTATGGAACTACAACCCACTGCACATCCAATATGGCGGTGGTCAGAGCTCTGGGATCTGCATTTGAGACAGATCATTCCTACTCCTACGCGTTGGTTCAATAGCAGGGTTTCGGGAACTCTTTCCTCCGTCCAACAAAATGAAGCGTGGTCTGCAAAACAAAGCCCCCATCCCCGAGAACACCTCTGGGCTGTCTCCCGCCCTCCCTCCCCCCCACCCCTCTCTCTCCCACCTCTCTGCTCCGGTGAGGCGAGGCGCGATAAGGGATTGTGCTGCTTGTCCCCCCCAGCAAGGGCCCAGTGCGATCGATGGGGACGCAGCCCGGGAGGCCTGCCACAGGTCCCTGGCGGCCACTTCATCTCCTCACGCCTCATATCGATCCGTCTGCCGGGGCCTTGAGATGCCGTCGCGCAACCGAATGCGCTGCATTGAAACGGGAGGCCAATGGGATGATAGGCGGCCCCCCCGTGTCTCACGGCGGGGTGGGAGCGGGTCACGGGCTCACACAGGGCTGGGGGGGGGGGTTTAGGAGGGTCAGTGACCCAAGAGAGCGAGCGTGACAACGTTGATACAAGGGTGTCAAAGGCGAATGGGCTTCTATCGTTTGAACTGATCCTGTTCATCGGGCGTGCAGGGTTTGTTCTTCCCTTGAGCGCGTTCGCCCGACCGCTGACAAACACGGAATGACAACGTCAAGATGTGGTCAACCGAAGTAAATGACCCCAGAAAATACGCACCTTTCTTATTTAGCTATAACCTATTTATTTGTTTTAACGTTTCAGTGGCATGTACAAAATGGTTTGTAGGAGTTAAGTATTAAAATATTGGTATAAATGTTTCAATAGCCAAGGGCTATATCCCAGGTAGGACTGTGCTTTGCTTGGACAGTGTCACATTTCAGCGATGCTAATTAGGTGTTCAAGGCTGACACGTTTTTCCACGAAGCACTTAATCGAGGAGCAAATAACCTTTCTAACGACCCCTTCTGAAAAGTGCCCTTGACTAACGAACTCTGTCACAAAGCGGTAGGGAGGATGTCGGCGATGTTCAGACACAGAGGGGTGCAAGGGGGGGTGGGGGGGGCGTTTGTTTTCAGCTGTTGTGCCAGCAGGAGGCCCAGGAGCATATGCCGGTTGGCTGACCCCTTTATGTAACAGGTCGGCACGGAGGAGACACCGGCCGGGGTGGGGTCATGAAGCCGGGGGCAATTGGCAGCAGACCACAGCAGGGGGGTCGGGGGGAGGAGGGGGAGGTTAGGATAGCGGTAAGGGAGGGGGGCAATTCAGACAAAGTAGAGGGGTTTATTTTTGTCTGGCAATAGTTGAACGTTGAAATAACAAAGAATACCTGTTGAAGGCGCTGTAAGCGGGATTTATTCGGTAAATTCGGTTTGTGTTAAATAGCTCTGTATTCAGACAGCAATCACTGATATAGTGCGGTCGGTAACACGGCACTCCCTGTCCCTCTGCTCTGCAGTAAACCAAAAACACATTTTTACTCACCACTCTATTCAATCAGGAGAAAGAACTCCACAAAGAGTGGTGCCCTCTGCGGGTTCACAGGCGGCCAGAAGGAGTTCAGTGTGGACTGACAATGAGGAACGGGAGAAGCTACTCCAGCACAGGACCCTCTTACACAAGCAAACAAAAAAAAGGGCTAAAGAAAGAGAGCCGCCAGGAGAACAGACAGGAGTCATGCACGACCCGCTTTACTGTGTCGACGTGGGGGCAGGAATGCAAACTGCAATAACAGACAGTTAACCAGCAAAACGTTGACATTGCTTACATCGCCTTTTAATAGTAGCATAACCATCAGAGCACGCGGGGGAGCTAGCATACTTAGCATCCCTAATGGGGCATTTGTAATCTAGATGCGTGGTGGCTAGCTAATAATGTCTGGTAAGTTGGAGTCTGCAGTCAGTGATGATGAACACAAGCTGGCGTGGCTGCCTGCAGTTCAAAGGTGAGCCGGTGAACAATGCGGGGCGACACAGTAACGTCCCCCTGCGATTTAGTTTGGATTAGGCCAGTTTTCTACGAGATTTCAGTAATCCCTGAAAGACGGAGGGCGAGGACGCAGACACAATCCGGTCAACATCATAACCCCATCTGTGCCCCTGCATCATCACCAGCCATGCTGCGATGCGCTAACTGGCTGAGCTCTTAATATCACTGCCTGATGTCACATGTCACATGTAGGATTACTAAACCTATGAGAGGATGCTAATAAATAGATCCAGTCTTTTGCAGGCTATATAATGTGTGAGTTTCAATCCAAAATGAGTATGATACACAGTTGAGTTTAACATATAGACTGTGAAATATGTGGACCACACAATCGTGACATCGGCCTATTGGTTTGTCCGACCAAATGTGTTGCTTACCCAGTGTTTCCCCCAGGAAATGTCTTAGTCAAGGTGGTCGAGGAGCTTTATGTCACGACTATTGTTGTGAACAGTATTACCAATGCATTATTTATCTTTATTCTTTGTACCTGATGGAAGTATGTGTCCTTACATTACAAGAGTTTTGTACTTTGTTGATGCATAATAATTATAATAAAAATATATATATGTATATATATATTATATATCTTTTTTAATTTTAATTTTTTTATACATTGGTAGACAAGGCGGGGCCCTATTGTGGGGGGAAACACTGTTACCGGCTTAGCTGCCTCCCCTCTGTTGCATTTGGATTTTTGATTTCAGCCCGCCATCAGGGTGTACATTTTCCTCCAACCCTAGCTTACATTCTTTGCAACCATCAACAAGAATAATGCATATTTGTCCACCTCAAACGAGTTTATGGCCAACACTCATCAATGGTAAATCCTTGATAACTTTTGCATTAAATATGAAGAATATAACAAACAAAATGGCACATCAACATATCAAGAAAAGGACCATCCAAGAACATTTGGTGTTTAAATAGTTTGTTATTAAGGCGTGATCACAAGCTGTGGTGTTTTAAACTGTACATTTGACCTCTATCTATATTGAATAATGGATGCAAACTATGTCAAGGAAGCAATTAGGTTTATCTTTCACTGAGTGAGCAACGGGAGATATAATAAAGGGGTAGTAACAACAAGCCAGTGCGTATAATGACTGGTATTGAATTTCTGCAATCTTCTTGCAGGGGCTAATGTTGGGAGCTCTTGTATCTTGATGTCAGCAGAGCTTCATGGGCCAAGCCCTCACCGGTCCTCACAGCAGCTCTTCTACGAATGACTATTATTATAGGCATCCTACAGTTCAGGGCTTCAAGGCTAGTCTGAATTGAAAACTGCAATTTCAACCTCAGGTGTGTCAGGCCATAATCGGTGGTCCTTGCCTATATTGACTCTGTCTGGCAGCTGTACATCCACTTTTGTATACAGCCGCTGCAATTATTTTGGTCCGGAGGTTGTCCCATTAAAGGTATGACTTCAGATGATAAGACGAGGTCTCCCTTACACCGTGACACTCTTGTGGTATCCGATGACTCCCAGAGGGTTGAGAGGAGATGGGGGCGACATGGGGAAAGGTAAGATGTATCGCAGGTAGTTGCCACGCTGTCCAACGTTGGCTATCACCCCCCGCATCATCTCGATCCTCCAACCTCTGCTGAAGTGGGTCTGTCCGTCAGTCAGTCCTCCAGCCTTTGACGGCTTGTCTCCCAGGTGTTCCCCAGACGCCAGGGCCAGGCGTCATCCACTGACACTGCTGAAATGACTTCTTTACCTTATCGTTTGCCTCCTGCTGCTGATTCCCTCTAGGCCACTTCACTCCTCTCTCTTTTAAAATGCTGTTCTTTAAAGGGTACTTAGGGTTTGTTTCATCACCCGATCTTTGCTGGTGGTTGTCATTGTGTTCTTTGGCCAGTCATGTTACTTTTGGAGCTGGTTAAGGATTTATCTTTGTTTCCTCATGGACCTATTTTTGATCCATCTTCTGGAGAGTTTACTTTGTATTGATACACATGGTGAACGCCGGTGTCAATCGATTTCATCCCTGCATGCCTAATGCTGTAGAGTTTTTATGGCTGTGTAGTTGATGGAAGTCACAGCATGCTTGCCGATCATTTTCTTGGTTGTTGAAAGTAACTTGTATCACAAAGAAGCAGAGGGTGAGATCAATAAGCCTCGACCTTTCAGCAGCCCTATTAAACAATATTAATATTGAATTGAACTTCTTTAATTGCCACCGTCCACAGCATATTTACCCCAAGCCATTCAAAAGCAACATTTCTTTGTTTTTTTGCTCACTTTTCGTTCTCCGTGTGTGGCACTCCAACATAGATTAGAAATTGAAAGCAGGTTGATAGACTAAACAAATTAGAATATAGCATTTTCAAGAAATGCCCGACTTTGAAATGTCTTTTGAGACCTTCCTGACCATAGTTCAGTTTAATCAATCAATGTAAATTGGCTCAATGTAAATCCTTAAAATTTGTATTAGATACATACCATTTGACCTCAGGTGCACAACATGAAATATGTAACATCTTCAATCATTTCTAAAGAAGGTGGAGGGGGACACTGCGTGACATTGTGTTCCATCTAGTCATTCCATTCAACCCTTCATTCCCTCTCTGGGAAAATTGCTCCTTCTCCCTTGGAGGGATGGGACGAAGTTCGACGAACCTCGTGCAAAATAATGAGTTGTGCCAAATATTCCACTCACTCACTCACTCACTCACTCACTCACTCACTCACACTGTCTCTGTTATTGATCGCTCTCTTATGTTGAAACAGTCTACTGTCATTTAATTTCGTAGACAACCAAGCCACAGCGGCAGAATGCGATGTTACAACCATCAGGCATCATCTCTAGCCACAATTCATTCTCCCCATTGTATTCATAAGAAGAGACAACCCGGCCTTGGCTAGCCACACAACACAAGCCTCTTTACATATGGCCGTGACTATTCTTAAGATGAGCGCTGCAGCAGTGGGTGTGATGTCCTGTGAAAGGTCACACTGTAGGTGCCAGGACAACCATAGCTGATATACTTACGCAATTACCTGCCGGCCCCCACAATGCATTGCATGCTACTCTTCCCCAGACCGAATCAGCCATACGGTGCATGTATTGTGGCCACACGGGGGCTGTGTGTGACCTTGACGGCTGCTGTCAATACATGGGCCCACTCCAGCCATCCAACTATCTCCGTCAGCAGCTGGTGGCTATCCGTGAGACACCCTCACAAACGTGTAACTCAGACACACATGCACGCCTGCACACACGCACACACACACACAATCTGCATCGACATACGCTCCCTGTTAAATCTAGACCATCAACTGCACATTTCCATACCCCTCCTTACTTCTATGTGCATTCATATCACAATGCGGTGTGTAACAGAAGCAAGTTGTTGACAGGCTAATTAGTGTAAGTGCTGTGTGCGTGTGCACGTGTGGCGGTGCGTTTGCATGTGCGCTTTTGTGTGTGTGTGTTTGAAGGTGAAAGAAGGGCTGTGTGTGGGTCTGAAGCATGGGCTTGTTATGTAGGAACGAGAGAGCAACGCACCTGCGGCACTCTGAGCGCACAGCAATAAGCGATCACTCCAATGCATTCCGTCCTCGTTCGCCCTCTGTCATCGTTTGCTGTCAAAAACCTTTCTATATTCACCACCCTTCATCAGACAACAGCCCCCCGCCCCCTCCTACCGCATGGATCAGGATTGCTTTTGAATGACTCTGATTCCCCCCTACCCCTCCCCAACAGCAGCAAAGGAAAATATTTATTTATCATGCATGTTTTTGTCAAAGCTGTGTAAATGATGCAATACCATAATGACATTGGGCGATGCATTGTTCTGGCTCCAAACCGTTTTGGAGACGTTTTTGTTGTGTTTTGTACACTGGGAGAATAGGGCTAAAGGGGTGGGACAACATTCTCTTGATTTATTTCCTCAAGAAAATGAAGGCCCAAAAACAGTCTTTCATTAACCTTCCGTGCGTGTGTTGCGGCCAATCATGCGTCGGTGTGCATGATGTCCTGTGTCATGGCGACGTTAGCAAACACATATTTTAATATATCCTCTTATTTTAGAGGCTTCCCCTTCAACAGTGCTCTCCAATCGATGCAGTACTTTGAGCTAATACAGTGCAAGCATTCACTAGACTTCACCTACTTGATGTATTATTGTTCCTATTAGCGGATACTCAAGTGGAATATTGGTGTTACTGGAATGGATCGATTATTTGTCTAACTTGTTTAACAAGAGTGAACAAGTGTGTCCTCCCCCCCGTATACATTCTCCCAGCAAACCTGATGTTATCGTGTCGATTTTGGTTAACTGCATTGTGTTCCATTCCATCCCACCACTCTGACGCCATTTCAAAGGCGGGATGCAGGGCGCCGAGAACAAGGCATATTATTGTGGTCGGCTCTCATCTCCTCAGAGGAGAACTCGAAGGAGAAGGGGGTAGAAGAGGTAAACTTCTCGAGCACCCTTTCATCTCACGTTGGGCAGCCTGCATCCAGAGGAGGCGTTACTCCTGTCATTTTATTTCACCTTAGATCATGCGCCGTGTGACTCTGGCCTCTGTTTAGTGGACCCTTGAGGAGCGAGCCGGCCGGCAGCCGCGGCCCTGGCTCAGAGAACTCAGCGGTTTAACTTGGACTTTGTAACCTTGGCAAAGCCATTCATCATTTGTTTTTTATGGATTTCTGCTGTTCCGTACCCTTTCCCCCCCCTTCCCCCTTTTCCCTTATGGATTCGCGCCTCTCATTTTTCACCACAACACAAGCCTGCAAGTGGCAGTCAGGTAGGCCCACTGAAAGACTCACTGCTAGAGCCTGCGGGCTGCGCAAGCTCCCAGATAATGGAAAGATGTGCCCCCCCACCAGGCACCACACAAACATACATACACAACGGTCATGCATATTTAGATGAGCTTGCTGAGAGAGTGCGTGGTGAGAGCTTTGAGGTTTGAGTGTGAACATACTCCATAGATGTTGCAGAGGAGAAGCCGGCGGCCATGATAATAACGAAGCCAGGTCTGTGGAGGCGTTATTGTTCTTCGTGGTGAGGCGTGTTTGACTATGAATGTGAAACATGCGGCGCGAACCTTCGCTCTGCCTCTCCCAGGGAACGGGCAGAAATCAACCCCACAGGCTGTTGATAACAAGGCCTACTAGTAGATGAGGCCTTGTTTCAACTCTAGTAGATTATGATGCACTTTCACTTCAAAGTAAGTGTCAATCACAATGACAGTGGAATGGTTGATTTATTAAAGGGCAAGTCCATCGGTACAGTCTGTGCAGGCTTCTCTTAAACAATCGTTACCAATATCCTCTCTCTAAAGTACTTTGCTGTATCGATTCTGCAGATGAGCGTTTAGAGCGACTGCTAATGTTTGTGAATTTGGCACGCAGCACTTTCGACTTTGGAATCAATGCACGTAACACGAGTATGTGTTTTATGGACAGAAAAGATGGTCTTATAACAAAGACAGAAGTGTGACTGCTATTTTTTTACCTTTTGTAGCAGTGTTTACACATGCCGTTAATGGAAAATAGTGTGACAGATTGACAACGCGACAACATAGAACTCCATGTCCCGTCCTTGAGATGATTCATCTATCTCTAATAAAGCACGTCGCCAAGCTGTCCTGACTCAACGCATTGGTCAGCAGAATACATTCCTCACAATTAATTTGGATATCTCGCCATCTTCAAGAGCGAGGCGAGGAACATACCGCACACGCAGGTTTGTGCACAGTCTTTGTCTTTGTGTCAAGCTGCGGCTTTACACCACAAGATTAACAAGATG
Source organism: Pollachius pollachius (assembly GCF_949987615.1). Classification (NCBI taxonomy): domain Eukaryota; kingdom Metazoa; phylum Chordata; class Actinopteri; order Gadiformes; family Gadidae; genus Pollachius; species Pollachius pollachius. The sequence continues at coordinate 11,705,491 of NC_136941.1, forward strand.
TCTCGGGGAGTCCAGTTTTGGACCCTTGCCCCGACTGAGATGTTTTGCCTCTGCTCGTCAAACTCTGTTGGCACTTCCCGCTCACGCTCCCCCCAGGCCGACGAAAGGGCGTCGACGTGTGAGCGAGCCCAGCTCAGCAGACAGCCAGAGTTGATTAACTCCCAAGGCTTTTCTGGCACCCGATTAGAACCGGGGAGCCCCACTTTCTCACTGGCCTTTTGATTAACATACGTCCTGTCCTGTCCCAAGGACAAGCTGTTTGTTGTTGCACTGCGGTTAGCCCCCCCCCCCCCCCGCTGCCAGGCCCACAGCCCTGAGAAAAATGCACCGTTTCAGATATCCAAAACCACACTCACTATAGGGCTGGAGGAAAGCATTAGTGAAGGCCCGAGAGCATCGATCAACAGTCCATTTATTGATACCCTATGTTTTACTATCCAGTGTCTCAGTGTTTTACTATCTGTCAAGTGGTTGTACCTCAGTACCACAGAGCATTAAATTATAATATTGTTATATTTCTGGGTTGTTTCACGTAAAAAAAAATCTTTCTTCAGTGCTCATTGACCAATTATGAAGAAAAAATTATATAGACAAAATGATTTGATTCATACAAAACAAAAGGTTATTCATAGTTTTTTTTTTGCAGTCCTAATTCATTTCTCTGACATTCCATTTCAGTACGTGGAGAAGATTGTTAGAATGCAGTCAATGGAGGGTGTTCATTGGTAATATATGAAATGATGTCTTCAAAGGGAAATGGAAAATTGAGTTTCCTAGTAATCCAACAATTCTCTCTCCATGTCAAGGGTGCTTAATTGAGGGTGTGTGTGTGTGTGTGTGTGTGTGTGTGTGTGTGTGTGTGTGTGTGTGTGTGTGTGTGTGTGTGTGTGTGTGTGTGTGTGTGTGTGTGTGTGTGTGTGTGTGTGTGTGTGTGTGAGAACAGGTCAGAAGTCATGCAAACCTCCTTTTGTGTGTTTATTTTGAGTGTTTTACCCTTCATAAACCAGCAACCTCCCACTCCTTACCAAGTTTTTGGCGTTATTAAATTCTCAGCGAGAAGGCAAAGCAGTCTGTCTGGGCCAGAGTAGTGGCTTTCTTTGCCTAATGAAGAGTCAGTAATCACTAAAGTCATTAGCCAGCAAAACAACATATCAACCAAATGACTACACAGCATAAGGAGCAGTTGTGCTGTTTACTTGTGTACTTTGTGGCTTCCATTATCAGATGGGAACAAAATATTACATAAATCCATTAGCGTCTTTCCTTTCCTTTTTACATGTTATCATAAATAACATGCAAACACTTTACTTTTAAAGAACAGACATTTTGGGCCCCATCTGCTGTAGCCAACCTGCGATCCGAGTGGAACGCCTGGGTTGTAAACAACTCGGAGTGAAGGGATGTTACGCGCTGAATACACTCCCGCCTATTTAATGCATTACATCCCTTTTCCCTGAGACGGAGACCTATCCGTCTGATCCTTTCAGCCCTTCTCACGCCTTTGACACATGCTCAGAAGCACCCCCCCCCCCTTCAATAACACACACACACACACATGCGCGCCGCACACACTCACGCACACGCGGCACCGCACACCCAGAAGCCCCTGGTAGAATCCGCTGACTCACAATGAGAGAGAGCACGAGGGGGGCTTCAGTACGTCGAGTTGTAATACTGCAGGGTTGTTTCCATCGTCTTCTTCCAATAGCGCTGATGAGAATTTGCCATCGCCATTGAAGATAAAATATCGTGATTGATGTTCCGGTAGGAGGCAGGTAAAAGGGTCAGGGGGAGGGGCGGGGGAATGAGACGTCCCAAAGAACATGATAACCTGGGGAATGAGAGGGCGTTTAGGGGGTGGGGGACAGACTTGCAGAGTCTGACAGAGACATCAGAGAGGCAGAGACAGACATAGAAAGAGAGAGTAGGAGAGGGAGAGACAGGGAGGGAGAGAGAGGGGGAGAGTGTGTTGGCACCAGGTCTGCAGTGTTCCGTTGAAAGACAGGAGGATCAGATAGGGGGTCTGCGAGCCGCTCTCTCTCTCTCTCTCTCTCTCTCTCTCTCTCTCTCTCTCTTTCTCTTTCTCTTTCTCTTTCTCTTTCTCTTTCTCTCTCTCTCTCTCTCTCTCTCTCTCTCTCTCTCTCTCCCGCCCCACTAAACCGGTTCCTCCTCTACTGGGCCTTGTCATGCACATCACTGAAGGGGGCTCAAAGGGCCGCCGTGCTTGGTGCTTCTACGTGCACGCGGACCCTCGTCAGGCTGAACAACACACACCCAGCCACACATAGGATGTATGATGACGCAGTTTGTTTGTGATTTTTTTTTTTTTTTTGCTTCATCCACGTTGTGTTACGCCCTTTCTGGCGTAACACTCTCTCTTTCTATGTCTGTCTTATCAAACCTGATTGATAAAACAGAGCACTCTGTGTGTAGGTCAGATTCATGACATTTGGTTTGAGGGTTCTTTTTAAGAAATGGTAAAGCAGTCTGTCACTTACTAGTGAGTGAAATGTTCTGCAGAATATGTGTTTCTAGTTGACTGTGCCTGCCTCTTTATTAGCTCATTTAAATGTTCATCGGCTCATTTCACCAATCGGGGCATCTCTGCCCTGATTGGTTCGGGAAATTGATCAAGTGCAGGCAATGCAACACTTGTCAATGGCAGAAAAATTTGCAGAGAGGGAGCAGAGAGATGGTGAGAGAGGGATGTTTGGTTGTTAAGCATCATAATCCGGCTGTCTTCTGCTCTTATTATTATAATCTAATCTCTTAACAATGCTTGATTCTACCCTTCATCAGCTTTAACCCATTTGGACAGAAATAAAATCCTTCTTGTCTATCACTTCCTCCAGCGCTCTTAACTCCAGCCAGTCCTATTTATTTTCCCAACTAATGCCAGGGAGGAAACAATAAACAGTCTAATGGTGTGAATAATTCCAAAACGGTTTCAGTAATTTAATAGCGTCTTGACACTAATTAGTTCTAGCTGTTGTTAAGGCAGCGACCGCAAATCCCCTTTTAAAACGCCCCTCCCCCTGTAATTAGCAGAATGGTTTAGTAAATAAAGGAACAAAGTTGCTCCCACCGCCCCCCCCCGCTGTGCATACTTAAACCTCTTTCTCCCGGGGGCCATATTGCAAACTGTTGTTGTCACTGGACAACAATAGTTCCCCCACACACATGGCCCCAGGAGCAGTACCGGCTAACGACTCTTCTCTTTTGTGTCCTTCTGGGTCCCTTCTACAAAAGCAAGGAGGGTGAGTGATAGCGGTCATCTTTCACCATCAAAGGTCATATTTGTACAGAGAATACACTGTGGACCGCGTAATAACTAGTTTTCAAGTGCGGTTTTCTCAATGAACCTAAAATGGGCTCATTATTAGCATGCCCTGAATGCATTCTCCTTTTTGTCCAGGATTATTTTTAGCAACGAGAATAACATTTTTGATAGGGCTTTTGGTTATTGTTCATCATAGTTGTCGAAACAACAACACAATGGGCCCTATCTTGCATCCAGCGCAATTGACTTTCTACACCGACGCATGTGTCGTTGCTAGTTTGCAACTGGCCCGGAGCGTTCTTTTCCCTCCAACGCCACGCGTCGCTAAATTAGGGAACGATCTTGCGCCTCAAAGGGCGGTTCAGCGAAAGGAGGAGGCGTGTTCTGGCGCAAACGTTCCCTGGTGCTATTTTGCAGTTTCAGAAAACAATTCCGCCACAAACCAGGAAATACCTAGTTTAAAGTCAGCTGCGCGTTGTTCAGATGCTATTTTAAGGGTGCATGCATAATGTTGCTTGTGCACCTCGCGCATACACTTTGCTTCTCTCATCTACCTAGCCACACATTCTTGGTAAATTATTTGGGAAAGAACAGCTGATACAGTGGTAATAAGTTGTACTTTTAAATAAATGCATCTGCAAACACTGTACAGCAAACACATATTTTCTTAACACAGACATCGTGTACAAGCCCATAACTTTTCGAATTGAGTATTAGTATTTGATCGTGAGAAATCATTGTTTTACCACGAGTGAGTGTTTTAGAAGAATGAATGAATGTGGGCACGTGTGTGTGCATCTATCTGTTTAAACACACGCAAACTAAACACGTAACGCATAATACAGTCAGCCCATGGCAATGTATATTAACGGGGGGACACATGCATCGATAATGATAATGCAAACAATACTGGTAAGAAACAACATTTGTTAATGTATTGCGTATATCATTAAATAGAACCACATACCGCATATCATATGTGTGTTAACTTTTCTTTGCCGATATTTATTTGAGGACTCAGTATTTCTGAAGTTGTGGAAGAAAAATATATTCCATGTGTGAATTAGGCCATATTATTTGGCCATAAACTGAGCCATTTGAAGTTTAAAATTCATGTGGTCATGCATCTGTCTCATCGGAGACTGCAAACGCACTGTCAAAATATCATCTTGTCAGATTCAAATGCGCTCATGGCTCTTAAAGGGGATGGGAGATGGCACTCTCATTGGTTTATTGCACGTTACGCCCAAACCACACCTACGGGTAATTAGGTTACTTCAGGGCAACCCATTTTAGATTTGCGTCGGGCGCAAGAGTCATTTATCCACCGGTATAATAGCAACATCGCCATAGAACCGCCCACAAAGCTACTTGCGTTTGGCGCTTCTCACTTGCGTTTCAGACTGTTAAAATAGGGCCTAATAACCGTTTTGACGCCTCCACCCAGCACGTCTCTTCCTCTCTGATCTCATGTTCAATCTCTCTGGTCTCTCGTCTCTTCCAAGCCAGCCGCCCTTCTCCACCTCTCCCAATTCACTTTGTTTCTTCAACTTCTCCCTCCCTCTCTTTGCTCGCCTGTCTGGTGTTAGAGATGCATGGCATGGTGACCTCTGCAGAGCGCTGGGCTCCAGACAGCTCTGACCTTTTAAACTGCCCGGCTCGGGGAGCAGCCCCAGCTCACAGCTTCCCCTGCCTCCCCTCTTGAGAACGTCAGTTTTTTTAAGAAAGTACGAAAATAATGAATAAATACATTTATTAAAATTTCAAGAGATGGATATAATTGAATAAATTAATTTTCACCATTCAAACCGCTTGCATTTGGAATTAGTAAAAAAAAACAACCTTCGGAGTCCAAGGCCCCCCTCCAATGGAGAAGCAGCAGGGGGTCCGTCAGCTAGAGCCTAGCTGCAATTGCAAATTACTCTGATAGAAGTGCAGCCCAAAACACACACACAGAGACGACGCACAGAATCTTGATTCTATTCAAACTCCTCCTCTTTGTTCAAGGTAGATCGTGTCATCACAGCCTGGATGTCTTAACATGTGAAACAACATGGCTCAGTTTTGTGAGCGGCAGCAGAGTACATCAGTCATTTTTGGGCTAATGGTCTGACTTGTGTGCTGAGTAACGTCAGTTGCTAGTGAATACATTTTACGGTCCCTTGTTGACTTCTTATTTCCTAGGGGCATGAGTGGCCTGCTGCCCACCACGGCCTGTGTTTATGTGGTTTACGTAACAAAACCACAACTATGGCAGTGTTTTCTTTGAAATTCCCTTAAGTTAATGTTGCATACGATGAAGTTCAAGACAATACTTATCGATGCCTGGTTAGTTTATTAAACCTGCTAATTTCCATGTACTTGTTTCTAGAAAGGCCACAGTGTGAAATGCCAAGACAGGTTTTTGCAAATGTCGCCTCACTTTATAGATAAACCTAAACCCTTTTAATCTGCAGAAAAAAAATATTTGCGCAGTTGAGGTATAATTAACAATGTCTTGCTTGAGGCATTCATAATTTTCCCTTGGGTATCTCTCGGTATTACCTTTTTCATTCCTCACTCTTTATGTAATATGAATTTCCCTCAAATATTAGAAATGTGTGGAGGACTCAGAGAATGCAGAAGAACTGGTGCTTCCTGCATTCCTCTGTGACAGGCAACCCAGTTTAGGTTTCACCATGCAGAGAGAGAGAGAGAAACAAGCCCAGGGAACGAATACTTACCACCCTCAGGCATGTGGTTTCCTAGGACGGTCTGTCAGAAGAGGGCCAAGGGTCAACCAGCTTCCCCGAAGTCCCGGGTTAATAATAAAATCCAGCCCAAAAGAATGGGCAGTTGGGAAATCTGGTGAGGCCGATGTCGCCCCAATAGTAATGGTTGAGAGCAAGCAGCGTGCGGTGCTAACATATATCATGATTATGACACCTCATCAGAAAACCCTTCCCTGGTGTCTCATACAACATGCACATTGATGAAAACGATGTAGTCTCAGCAGTAGTACTAGCTGTGTGTGGAATATGTCAACAAAGGGATAAAAGGATTGCACAGGTAACGTTCCAGCTGTGAGGCTTTGTAATGAATGCCGTAGAATTCATAGTTGGAGATCGTATTGGCAGGTGGTGTCGGTGCTTAAGTACATAAGTCACGGCTGTGTAAGTTCTGTCTCTCTGCCCGCTGTTGTGCAGCTTCTGTTATGCGCACCATTACCTTTTTCTTCCAGGGGATTTCTCTGTCTTCCCTTTTAAATTCTTGTATCACAGGTTTTGAAATGCAAATATATGGAGTTTGACTAAATAAACGGCTCATATTTCTTTATGATTCTTACCATGTCTTAAAGTGTTGGGGAAAGAAATCACGTCACGTGAAGAATTTTTTCCTACGGTAGAGGCGATTTAGCCATGACAAATGTGCAAATCCTTCCTCAGAGGAAGAGGTTGGTTGGTAAAGGAGGGTAACGATGAAGGTCCATAGGGGGAAGGAGGGGGAGAACAGGGAGAAAACACTCGTGAAGATCCAGAGGTTCTTTAGCTTTGATTGGCGTCTTGATAGGATCCTGTCGGGTTCCAAGTCAATGTTATTCTTTGCGTTGTTAGCCGTGGCTCTGAATATCCCCTCTGGCCACACTCAAGCACAGGAATTCATCTCTGTCTTAGCGGTGCTCCAGAGTCCCTGATTACTATGCACTGTCCACCTCCGTCCGTGAGGAGATTGTGTTTTAGGCCAAGTCACCAAGAAAGGGAAAAAAAAGGGCAATTAACCCAAGACCTTTTTGAAGTGATATCTACGCCTTTCTTAAGCCCTTCTGAGATGCATCATGCTCATGAAGAATGTGCCTGTTTCCACGACCTTGCCGCCCGTTTCCCTGCTGTTTTTAAATGACAAACGGTGAGCCCAGCGCCCGGCTGTCCCCTCGAACAACGGAGCGTCTCGCATGTCGACCTGTGCATAAACACAAACAGCCGACAGGACAGATGGACCTTGCTGATAACGCGTGGCGGCCATCACTTCCACATCAAAACGCCTGCGCACTATCTGGGAATGCCAAGGCCTTGTTTGTGCTGAGAGAGAGAGTAGGACACACACACACAAACATACACACACGGCGCTGGCAGCATGTGGACAGCTCGTCAATACGCTGGGTTGGAGGGAGCGCGGCTGACAAGCCTTTGAGTGAGACCCTCGCCGTCGCAAGGGCAATCCTGGGAATGGGAAGGGCTGCCTGTTGGAGAGACGCTCAATAACACTTCATCACATAGACGGCGGGTCGTCAATCGGAAAACACCAGCGACCTCCTAGACCCGGACCCTGGGTTTGAGGCTGCCATGTTCATCGGGTAGTGGTCCCTGTGATTAATGCACGTACAGGGTGGGGCGTGTGGCATACTGGCATAGACAAGAGACTGATTTTCAATGTATTCACGAAAGCCCCCGCTTCGTTTGAGTTCAAAACCCTTTGCTAGACATTTACTTGATCACATCTCTTGTCCCCTAACATAATCACTTTGTAGTGATTTTTCAATCCACTGAAAAGTTGGGAAAAGTGCAGCCTGCAGAGATGAACCGTTCCCTGGCACCTTCTGTTCACAAAATTTCTTGTCCTCTCTCTGAGTGTGAGTCTCTCTCGCTCTTCCCCATCGTCTGCCTCTATTCCTCAGACCCATGTCCTCCGAGGGGCTTACCATTCTATTTATTCCTTGCGGCTCATTTGAGCTTAATCACATCACACGACCAACAATCACCTGGGACAGAGCAGAATTAATGAGTGTGAGGTAGGGCAGGCAGCTGGAGTGTGTGTGTGTGTTTATGTGTGTGTGTGTGTGTGTGGGGGGGGGGGGGTCTTTGATCCGTGCTGGGAGTGCACGAAATTCTTGCAAGTCCCCTAGAAAACTTCTCTCTGTCTCACTCCCTCGGTCCCCAGTCAGTCACAAATGAAATGAGAGAGAATGGCTGTCTGCAGGTTGACTGATTATTGCAAGCCATCCGTACCTTAGAGAGGAATGGCCCCCGGAGGTGGCTCTGTGCAAAATCAGCCTACGAGCCCCCTCTTTGTAAAGTGATTGACGAGGAATGAAGGAGAAGAAGTGCAGCTAAGCCACACATCCCAGTGCAGAATGGAAAAGAAGGTACAACCTGGATGGTATTGATAGTGGCACTGCCCCAGGACTTGAACCAGCGGCCTTCGGGCACATCCCAAACGCTGGCTCCTGCTTCCCCCCCCCCCATGGCTACGTTGCGTTGGATAAAGCGCTAACACTGCTTAATCTTTCGCCAGCCTGTTAATTTAAACACGACCAAGCCCAGGGACTCGCGTTTAGCTTCGGCACAGTGGCGCGTCGGGTAATGCGCTGCCGACATTAGCGGCTAACGAATAGAGGTCACATTATGCGGCCTCTCTGTGATGGCGGCTTTGGGATGATCAGAGGGCCCTCGGCCCCGCCCCCTTGGGGCCATCATCATTACAGAGAAGAGTTTAGCGATACTGTGTTAGGACACTCTGCCAGGCGATGGGTACGCTACACCCTACTGAATGGACTGGCACGTTTAATCTGTTTCTTGTGCTTGGGTGGCGGAGGCGATTTCACTTCATAATGAAAGCAATGAGACGATGCAGTTTACGATGAGTTAGAGGGTCGATCGTCAGGAGATGTGGCACGCTTGCAGCTCGGCAGAGAAGCGTGTTGTTACAGGAATGAGTATGCAACGTGTTTTGGATGATTACTTTTACTTTTGGTTGTGGCCAACAACAGTCCTCATGGTGGACGGACCCTGCAACACCAGCGTACCTTTCATGGTTATGCAACCGAGTACATCAGATCAAATGAGCTCTGGAATATCAATGTTTTTTCCATAATGTTTATGCATAACCTTTATATCGAGCTTTGATTTTGATCGCATGAAATGTACAGCGCGAACTGATTATGTAAATTGGAATGGCTGTGACGTGTCGACAAGCTTGTGTCCATGTTACTGTAGAGAACAGCTTATAAAAACATTGACACCTGTATAAGTGTGTGTGTGTGTGTGTGTGTGTGTGTGTGTGTGTATATACACATACACCCTCCTTGTCATGTGACACATGAGGTACATCTTGTACATCTCCAAAGTAATGTCTTCAGTTGAAAATGACAATGGTTTCCACTTGAATCTAAAAAGATAACACTTTTTGAACGATTTATTTACAACATATACCCTCTCTTTTTCTCCTTGATGTCAATCCTGTCCATCCGAAAATGTGGTTATGTGGCTGTCACAGGTAAGAATATATCTCCCTTTTCTTCTACCTCCCATTAAACGTGTAGACTGAGCCTGAGCCTGCAATGAGGTCGTTATTTCACTCAAACTACACTGTGATGACTTCATTTGAAAATATAATTGCAGTCAGTGAGTCTTGGTGAAAGGAGTATGAAGAGCTGGTTTCTGCCATAGCCTTGAATGAAACTCCCTGAAAGGAAGGCAGCTGAAGGGATGACTTGGCACTCGTGTTTTACCCCATTCAAAGATCTGTTGGAGATTATTTCTCATGTTACCCAATGCAGGCATTTTAAACTGTAAAAACGAGCTGAAGTAGAATAGGGGTTGAGAGTTGCATTATTTGGAAAGCGTTCTAAATGTCCTTGATTGGATAATTACAATTGAGGTACAATTCCGAATGGCCTTACCTGAGTTGCTAAAGAACTCTATAATGACACGCTGCTATTCAGATATTATATATATATATATATATATAAAAAAACACACACATCCTTGGGTCTGTTGTTCGATCTTTGGTAGATTTGCCTACCCTGGCTTACTGACCATTTCAAACTTGGCCTTCTCAAAGTCTTTTCATCATTGGGCATTTGGGACTTCATTTGCAGCCATGCCATCGAGTTGGGCAGACCACAGCCAGAGAGGGAGAGGGATTTGTACACAGACTAGAAAAACTGTGTGCATCGATGCATTGCCAGCTTTCAAGGACAGACCCTAGTTAATATGACATCTACAGGAGCAAACAAGCTGCCTGATTGGCCCTGGGCCCAAATGAAAGCAGCCTGTCCACTGTGTATGACAGGAATCACCTTCGAAAGGTTGTGTGGCCATATACTTTCATGGCCTGATTAAACACAGTGCGTTTCTGAACACTTCTTCACTTCTCCTTCTGCTTTTACTGCTTCGTCGCTAAGGCCCCTGCTGAAGTGCCAGTTAAAGTGAGCATTAAATGTTCAAAGTCGGTCTTCATATTTGCTTATGCACAATAGAGTGTATCGAGGCGAAGGTCCAATACAAGTTGAATAGCAGAGCTATCAAAGTATTTATAATTTGTAGGGGGAAATGGTAAGTTATGGTGGGTAAACACAAAGAAATCTCTTTGAAGTGTATGATAGTATTTTACTTCAGACGAAGCTAATACGAGTGGCCATCGGAGTTGACGTCCGATGGCTCCACCTCCACCTCATGCCGTTTGTTTTTCAATTGATCCCCGATCAATTTCTTGCAAAAAAAAACACCCTAGGCGCTCTGTTAGTTCCTCCGGCATTCTCCGAAAGTGAAGTCGGGTCCCTGCTGATTTTTTCGTGTGTCACATAAACTAGAGAGGCCTTGTTTCCGCGAGTGTCACAAAGGCGCTCCAGCGGTGAGTGACAAGCCTCCATCTTCCCAACACAACCTCAACACGTCTCCCCTCTCCGTCTCGGCACGGCTACCCAGAGACGTGTGCGGTGTCGATTATTATTTATTCATTCATTGTGCGGGATGGCGACGCATGCAGGCACGTCGTCAGGCTTCAGACACAGTGGGGGGGAGAGTGTTCTCCTCGCCTCTTCATCTCCCTGCCTCTCTTACAGCATGCTCTTCTTCAAGACCAAAACAGTCGGCTGGTGTTGAAAGGTAAAGCATCAAAGCTGTGCTCCGAGATACTCATCTGACGTGGGTCTCCTTTCACTCTCTCTTTCTCTCTCTTTCTCTCTTTCGCTCTCACTGTCTCTCTTTATCTCTCTCTCTCTGAGGCTTTCTGTCTGTCTCTTTCTCTATCTCTGTCTGTCTCAGTCTCTCTCTCTCATTCTCTTTCTGGCTGTCTCTCTCTCTCCCTCGCTCTCTCTCCCTCTCCCTCCCTCTCGTACTTGCCTTTCAGCCTGTCGTACCAGAGGGTACCATCTTCTTGCGTCAGCGGTTCTACCTCGGTATGCTGTGACGTCCTTGATTATTTTTTCAGTTTTTTTCTTTATCTGGCACTCCTTGATCGTCTATTTTAGTCTGGCCTTCTTCCATCAGACAGCCTTGCCACGGCGGTGAACTTGTTGCTTGGTGTTCACCGCCGTGTCTAATATACATACGGTGCATGTAGGCGGACAGCATGCCAATTGAGACACACAGGTGAGCCCGGACTGGAAACATTGAACCCCACGCAATAAAGAAACCCAGTGGAATCTCCATTGAATACGTGCAGTGTTGAGGGGCTGGATCTGAAGGCTGACAAAACCAGGGACATCTTGCTATTGGATACCTCCCGTCACTCCCTCCCTCCCCAGCCTCATGTCCCCATCGCCTCCCTTCCCTATGTCACCATTCTTCTTCATTATTATTGTCGCTCCGCAGTGTCACCCTATAGCCAGTTGAATGCAATACGCTCCGCCAGTCCAACATTTATCTAAGTGAAATGTAATTACAGTCTCTCTCTCTCTCTCTCTCTCTCTCTCTCTCTCTCTCTCTCTCTCTCTCTCTCTCTCTCTCTCTCTCTCTCTCTCTCTCTCTTCTCGCCGTGTCACCAGAAATCTTTCCCTTCATCTCAATGTCTGAGGATAACAACAGCACATGTGACCCGGTGTTCTTTTGGAGGATAGCAATCCAACGGCCGCTCCTGTGCATGCTTGTGTTCACAACCCGCTTTTAAGAAGAAATTCTTTAGGGTTGTATCAATGGCTGGGTGAGCCTTTATACTAAGAGAGCCATCTGTTTGCTAGTTTCTTATCGCACCCCAAGGCCATTCAAATAAAGGGGGGGGGGGGGGGCTATCTGCTATCGCTAGGTTCAATCAAAAGCTTCATCTCCTCGCCGAGCTACAGTAGAAAGTTTTCCCCTTGTGTTTCATGATAATTAATTCAGGCTTAGTTACGGCTTGTATTTGTCTGGTTATTTGATTTGATACTCTTGGCCCGATTATTAATGCTTGCGTGTTGTTCTTTTGTTTAGAACATTCAAACCTGCTCCAATTAGTGCTGTGTTATCAACAGTGCTTTCACCAGCAATGTAGTCATGCTGAAGCTATGGTTCCAGTTGCCCTTTCCACGCAGTCCCTTTCAATGAGCATCCAAAGCTCCAGACACAATAGCATTCACAACAGGTTGCTTGAACTTTAACGCCTGGTCTGTGTATTATGTAAACTTGAAGTTACCCGTTAACCGTTGGGATAATAATTGAAATTCAAATGTATTTGCTGTATTCCTTGTTCTCATATCCCACCAGAGATGGCCTTGTACACCACTTAGTCATGCACAAGGCACGTATTGATTGTGGCCATGCTCAGTGGAGTGTGAGCGAGTTCCTGAGGGTAAGGTGAGTCCACGCATTCTGTGTTTCAAGTGTAGCGGCGGAGTCGTGCGTTGCTTCAGACAGAAAGGGTAAGGGAATGTGACTTCCTCGTGCGATCTGTTATGAATCAGCCTAATCCTCCCCCGTGTAGCGCTTAGACTCAAACAGAGGCAGATGATGAATGCCGGCCGGTTTCGTAATGGCATTTCCTTTTGCTGCACTTAATGGCGTATTGAAAATGTTTTCATTGCTGTGAAGTAGTGGCGCCTGCTTGCAGCCTTTTACCTCCCTGCTTATTAAGTAAATTTGTCTTGGGTATTTAACCGCTGCACGGGATGACAATCGCTGTTCTTCTCACAGTCATTGGCAGGGACGTGGGCAGTGATTAATGGTAAATACATCCAATGTCCAACACAGCGTTTATTTCCATTTAGCCCTGACATTCAAAGTCCTAGTCGTTATAAAAAATAAACAAGTAGTGATAATAGTAAAAGACATGGCGCCAAAATGGAGGCGGTTTTGTGGTCAATCATCCTGTACTGCCGAAACCTACTGCCAGACTACACGGGTCCGGTCCGCGCACCCTTGGCTGTACCTGTGTTAACCGTGGTTGTTAACGCGCACTAGTGCCACGCAGCAGGACTGTGGGGGCGCCGAAGTGGAACAGATGTCATTACGCACGCGTTCCCAGCTCGGCTAATCACACACACCACCTGGGTTTGCTGATTACTATTAATCTGCTATTGTAATTGAAAACCAGGGGGTTGTGCCGCGACAGCGAGCCCGCCTCTCAGTTGGGGCTAATAGATTGCTCGTGCCTGGCTCCTGACAGGTCCCGCTCGCTCACACCAGGATCCGCTAATGTGGTGTCAATCCTGCAGCGGCTAGGCCGATGTTAAGCTATGACTGACAGGACAGTCATCTTAAGGGGCCGAATGGTCCTGTGCTGATCCGCCGTGACGTAGACCGCTGGTTTCACCTAAAGTTTGTTTTTTGGGGATTTCACTCCGAAAGATGCGTGTCTCTTCTGCACCACACATTCTCGAACCTTTCCGACGATTTTATCAAGGAAGTTTTTGTGAAATTGCGTTAGAGAATCTTTTCTACTGCTCCACGTTTTTTGCAAATGTCACATACATTACATCATGTGCCATTCAAGGTCATTGTTACTTCATTACTTCACCATTCTGAACGAAGGCGCAGAGGGTTCACATATGTCTTCTTGGCGTGGACCAGTAGTGGTCACTAGTACCTCTCACTACCAGCATCTAGCCAGGCAGGGACCAGTAGTGGTCACTAATACCTCTCACTACCAGCATCTAGCCAGGCAGGGACCAGTAGTGGTCACTAGTACCTCTCACTACCAGCATCTAGCCAGGCAGGGACCAGCAGTGCTCACTTGTACTAGGGCTGGGTATTGTGGCCAATTTCCTAAATTGATTCGATTTCGATTCACAAGGTTCTGAATCGATCAATCACGATTAGATTAGATTCAATCTGCTCTTAAATAATGAAAATGGCTCAACTGTGTTACAAAATACAAATGTACTTTATTTTTTCTCTTCACCTTAAACAACAGGTTTTAAGTGCAAACTTGTAAATGGGACAGTTTAAACTTGAGCTGTAAACAAAACTGTCTCAAGTCTCAAAAGTGCAATTTTGAAATTAGAGTGAAAGTGTACTTGAACTACAACATTCCATCAATGCAAATTGCAATAAGGCATTGTTTATTAAAGTGCAAAAATAATAATAATGGTAACAAAAAAATCAAAATAAATCGATCCTATGAATCGATTTTGCAAAATTTAAATGAAATCGATCCAAAATCAATTAAATCGTTTTTTTTACCCAGCCCTAACTTGTACTGCTCACTACCAGCGTTTCCTCAGCAAGGACCAGTAGTGGTCACTAGTACAACTCACTACAAGTGTCTCCCAGGCAGGGACCAGTAGTGCTCACTAGTTGTGCTCACTACCAGTGTCTAGCCAGGCAGGGACCAGTTAGGGCTCACCAATACTGCTCACTACCAGTGTCTCCCAGGCAGGGACCAGTAGTGCTCACTAGTTCTGCTCACTACCAGCGTTTCCTCAGCAGGGACCTGTAGTGTTAACTATTGCTGCTCACTATAAGCGTCTCCCAGGCAGGGACCAGTAGTAGACCAGCAGTGCAAATTAGTGCAATCACCTAACTGGTGTATCTTGTCAACGAGAGGGCAGTCAGCCCTCATGATAGGCTGCCTCTCTCTCCCTCTCCGATTCCCAACCTCCCATCAGCGCTCTCGCTCATCCATTAATGATGTATTTTCAGAACTGTTTGAAGAGAACACGGATTTAGGCACAGAGTGCTATGTGTTTCAGTTCCACTCTATCTGGCTGGTAATTCAATTCATCACTGTCTCACGTATGGCTGGCAATCCATATTTCTCTCGCTCTCTACCGGCTTTGTGCTCAATTGCAGGGGAGTCGGGTTTGATTAATTAGGCCTAATAGGTTCTCCTCCACTGGGAATTATTGGCCTTAATCTGTTCACCTTCTTTCTGTGTCTCTTGTCTTGTGTGTGTGTGTGTGTGTGTGTGTGTGTGTGTCTGTCTGTCCCTGTGTTTTCTGTGTTTCAGTACGCAGACTCAATTTCTATCTCTTCTGTGGCTTTTGTGTTTGACAGCAATAGCATGGTTACAGTGTGATCTCTCTCAGAAGAGCTTTGATAGGCTCCCTGTGTTTATGTTTTCTTGCAGCTCTGATCCATTAATACTGATTGTGTGCGGGTTCATAGCTGTCTCATCTGTTGACAACCGTACTGTCAGCATGTACTTCTGTTCGCTATCCATCAACATGCATGCAAGTCAGTTTTGTTGGAAGCAGACAGGAGGCAGACATAATGGTGTCTGGTTATCTTTGGGCCTAGTCGCCTTTCACTGTGAAACTGACTGTTTACTGTGCTGCTTCTAATCTTCCATCGCCGGCCATCGAGGTCATCCACAAGCCTCTGTCGTATCGGTTACATATAACGATTTACATTCACAATCCATTTACAAATCACAGTCCACACCAGCGCTTCCCACCACATGTTGTCCATGGAGCACTGAAACCCTGGCTTCCCCACCACTCTGTTAGAAGGAGGGAGGGGGTACGGGTGTGAAGGCCACTTCACGTCCCTTCACTCCAGCCGTGAACTTGAGCTCCCCTTCTTTTCCCACCACTCACGCTTGTCGGGATAGGAGAAAGTATCTAGTCCTCTCAAGATAGTAAATCTCCAGGATTGAAGGAATGCAGAAAGCGCTCAACGTACTCTGTCTCCGGCCTGCTGTCCTTGCCTTGTGACCTGGGAACTATTCGTGGCGCTTAAGATGAAACCATAGAATGTGTACACCTATGCATACAATGGCTTTCACTGTATACTTCGGAAACAAATAGCGATATGGGTGTAACCAAATGTTTGGTTTCACTCTGAGAGTGTTGTTTTCCTCCTTCTGAACCCCCCCCCCACCCTGATCATGTGCTGAGCAGCTCTTTCAGCCCATGAAATCAAGCACTAACTGGCAATAGCGTTGTAGGGGCCGCTATACAATGTCACGCTATGCTACAATGACTTCTATCAACAGCAGCTCAGCCTTTGTGTTATTTGAATATACCATATGCCCCGGTGAAATGTCAGGAAGGTAGATAGTTTCCTCCCAAGCCTAGTATGTGTGTTTTGAGGCCTTTCTTTCTCAGAGAGCCCTGGTTTGGCCCTGCTTCACATTCCTGACTTATGATCTCAACCAGCCCCTCTCCCTATACTTGAATGACCTCATTGGGTGACCCATGCTCTCTGTGTGTGTGTGTGTGTGTGTGTGTGTGTGTGTGTGTGTGTGTGTGTGTGTGTGTGTGTGTGTGTGTGTGTGTGTGTGTGTGTGTGTGTGTGTGTGTGTGTGTGACCCCCCCCCCATATATTTCCAGCCGAGTGTTTCGGTAAGCCATGACCACCACACACGGAGCTGATTAAAAACAGGACAAAAATCCCATATACCCCACCCCCCTTCCTCCATCCCCTCTCTGATCATAACCCCTCCCCCTGCCGCTTCCCTCTCCTGTCCCCCCCGATCATAACCTCTCTGACATCAGTCTAATAACCAACCAGCCCTGCAGACATTCAGTGAAGAGACCCACCTATGTTACATCACCACTGCTTGGCTCTGTTCCTTATGTCGGTGGCTGTGTGTGTGCGTCCATGTCCATATGTGTGTGAGTGTGCACGTGTCCACAAGTTTGAGATGGAGCACCATGGCTCGCGCTTAGCTGTGTTCCGTTCCCTGTGTGCAGCGTTGACAGTTTCATTGATTCATTTGCCCACATCCTAATTGTTCTCATTTGGTTTCCTGGCCACAAGGACTGGAAGAACAAGACAAGAGTGCTGCGATATGGCATCATATCACACCTCTAACCATATTGGACATCCAGATTCACTTCGTCATCTTTAAGAATGGAGAGACGGAGACGGTAGGGAGGGCAGGGGGGGAACATTATCCATACCTGAATAAAAAACAATTTGCTTCATTTTTTCCGATGCACGATAAACATAGCTGGTAGATATGTATGCAAGGTGCGTACGTGCAAAGTAACGTTCTTCACATGAATTTAAAGTGGTTACACATATCAGCCCAACTCCATACACACACACAAATGTGTGCACACACTCGCACACAAACACACACGCACAAAGCCTGCTATTCCTTCCAGTGCTCCCCTGGGTTTTCTGGGAGGGTGTGGGGGCTCAGACGAACTGTATCCCATCTCATAACAACATCACCAGAGGAGCAGCGCAGATGCTCTCTCCCGATTGGCTGCGCTACGCCGACCCTGCCTCATCCATCAGTCCAGGGGCCGCGTGGATGGATTTATTTATGAGAGAGAGAGAGAGAGAGAGAGAGAGAGAGAGAGAGAGAGAGAGAGAGAGAGAGAGAGAGAGAGAGAGAGAGAGAGAGAGAGAGAGAGAGAGAGAGAGAGAGAGAGAGAGAGAGAGAGAGACTGACTGACTGACTGACTGACTGACTGACTGACTGACTGACTGACTGACTGACTGACTGACTGACTGACTGACTGACTGACTGACTGACTGACTGACTGACTGACTGACTCTTTTTACATCTGTCTTCGTCTCTGACTGGTGAAAAAACCCTTTTTCATGTGCAGCGGGTAACTGTTGCGGCCTGCATTGATGCCTATGAAGCAGCCCTCACCTCCCCCTCCTCCATGCGCGAGTCTTCAAAGATGAACTGATAAATCTCCCGGCCGGTGCAGGAGCGCAGTGACGACACGGCACCTACGCACACATCTGGCGGCCGGCGTCCTCACTTCTCTCTCACACACACACACATACACACACGTACAAGGACGGGGAGGCGAGCCTCTTAGGCACACCTCATATCAATTACAGTGATGTAGGGTCGTCACGGGCCTGTGATGGGAACTGCCAGTTGACTTATTCAGGTGATGGAGCCGCCACCAGCTCTGTGCCGGAGGGATCGCTACGGGCTGCCGCAGAGCAAGATGGATGGGCCGAGCGGGACCTAACTAAGATTATATTTTATTATTTTACCCTGGCTGCAGCACAGCCACATTATCTATCTTGGGTGTGGGTGTGAGTGTGGGTGTGGGTGTGTGTCTGCAAAAAGTTTGGGAAAGATGGAACTCCCAAAATCTGCTTGTGGGCTTTACACGTGCTGCTTACTTAACTTAACTTAAAGCCATTTACAGAATGGATTACAGAACAGCCGTTTTCTGGATATTCGTGCATTGTGGGTTTGCTCTCTAAACAGGCCTTTTTAAAAGGGATGTTGTTGTTTGCTTTCATTCATGTATTCCAGACACGGGGCCACATGTGGCTGAGTCCACGCGGCCCCATCAGCGCGATGGCATTTGCATCTGCTGGCGAATGACTCATGGCTCCCGGTAGCGGTGGTGAATCAGACTGGCAGCGCCGCGACGCACCAGCGAACGCAGCAGCACCTTTGGGGGCGGGGGGAGGGGCGGTTGCTTCCCAACACACAATGCCTTCTGCTGCACGTTTACAGCACACGTGCGCTCACCGCTCATTACCCCAAAGCAGAAACACGTAGGCTCGATGTCTCCGACCACCTTGTATGGCTGGGCGCCGGTTTTCAAAATCCTTCTTTTTGACATGACATGACGTTACACCATCACCAGTATTTATTTATGAGTCCAGGATATTTTGGGAGCCAGGGGAAAAAGCAGAAGAAGAAGAAGAAGGCGGGAAAGAGTCACGGCGTGTCTCTGGTGTCGTCAGCGGGTCGTGTGACTCCCTGATGAATCGCTCTTCAGATTCTCAGTGACATCCCAGAGCCATTGTGGCGAGGAGCGCGTCACACTTCTCTTGCTTTGCAGAAACCATAATCCATCGCAGTGGAAGCTATTACTGTCCCTGAGCGTTCCCGAAGAAAGAAACCAAGCCGCTTCCCCTCCCCAAGGCTGCCCTTTGGTAGCCCTCTGCTGTTCGATCGAAGGTCCTCCATTTCTAGGCATAGCGGCGCACCTGCTGGTATTCTTGCCTGGCCTGTTTTATATGCTGGTTATACCATGGCTGTGTTGCCAGAGGGGGGTTAACGCGGAAGAAACCTTTTGATCAGACATGTATTTTTTCGTTGATGGTAGAGCACCCCCATCCCAACTCTCCCCCTCTCTCAGCAGTAACACGCAGGCTGGATTTCACTTCCCCGTCTCCAGAAGGCTCCTCTCGCTCCTTGTTGCCAGTTAACGTGGTGATTAGGCCCGTTCCTCGCCGGCCTTGTTGAGGGTTGCCGTCTTGTCTGATTGCCGCCTCTCTCTCTCGTTCTCTGCTTTCCCTCGAAACCCTAGCACAGGAAGGAAAGATCTCCCTGGCACTGCATAATCGAGACGGGGAGAAACACTGCTGGTTGGTGATCCACCCCCCATCTCTCCGTCTCGCTCACTCGCTCTGTCCTGGTCGTTGTGAGTGCAGGCAGGGATTGTGCACTTGTGCAGCAGGCGTCATACATGTGTTACAACAGTGGTTTAATTCCATGTGGGTCTGCATGTCCTTTTTTTGGGGCTTTGATTGTGCCTCTTTGTTTGTTGAGCTTCTGCATGCACACACACACACACACACACACACACACACACACACACACACACACACACACACACACACAGCAGCACAGCCTTTTGATGATGAGTTCAGCAGGAGCCTCTCAAACTCCAAATGATGTCCGCCCCAATCACCACACATGCACAAACACACTCTGTTGCACGTTTTTTCCACACTCACACATACAGACGACTGCGTGGCCTTCCACCTGTGTGCTGCCTCCTCCTTCTGTTGACTTATTTATGTAGCCCTTCCGTCTGGCCCCTGTGCTTCACAAGGGAGGTTAACTTGGCTGTTTGAGCCATGCATTATAGAGTGCTCTGGGGCTGTCTTGGGCATTGGATCTGGTGATTGAAGAGAATCAGCTGGTGTAAGAAGAAAAAAATCGAAACCAAAGAAAACACTGAGCCAAAGTTGTGTTTGTTATCATCCCCCCTGCTGAGAAGTATGACTCTCTCTTCCAGACCCCTCCATCATGTCTGCCTTGTTTTTTGTTGCCGTTCTTTTAAGTTTTTTCTTCCCTTCCAAAGCCCCGCATACTGTTCCAGGGAAGGCCACCCTACCTTCAGCCAATGCTACCACAACATTGCAGGCTTTCAGATGTGACATTCAAATGGCTGTTAGGATGGTACTCTTACCACTCTTCTCATGTGGCACCCCTCTTAACTGGTAAGCCTGCAAGTGTTAGTGGCAGGTGCGTGTCCGTGGCCCATTAGAGCTCCCCAGGACCTGAGGGGTTGAAGGGGGAATAAGGGTGCAGGTAGTCTGGACCCTGGGCATGGACAGGTTCGGTCCATGTAGGACCAGGTCCGGTTCATGTAACACTAGGTCCAGTCCATGAAGCACCAGGTCCGGTCCATGTTACACCAGGTCCAGTCCATGAAGCACCAGGTCAGGTCAATGTAACACCAGGTCTGGTCCATGTTACACCAGGTCAGGTCAATGTAAGACCAGGTCTGGTCCATGTTACACCAGGTCAGGTCAATGTAACACCAGGTCCGGTCCATGTTACACCAGGTCAGGTCAATGTAACACCAGGTCAGGTCAATGTAACACCAGGTCCGGTCCATGTTACAACAGGTCCGGTCCATGTTACACCAGGTCCGGTCCATGTTACACCAGGTCCGGTCCATGTTACACCAGGTCAGGTCAATGTAACACCAGGTCAGGTCAATGTAACACCAGGTCCGGTCCATGTAACACCAGGTCCGGTCCATGTTACAACAGGTCCGGTCCATGTAGCACCAGATCCGGTCCATGTCACAGCGTGTCAGGCCACACCACAGTACATGAACCGAAAAAGAGTGCAGAAGGTTCCTGCTCCTCACTGCCGGACCCTAGGGGGTCTCTGACTGTTCTTTTACCTTTTTTCCTCGCCCTGACCGAATTTAAGCATTCCCAAAGGTGCAGGCAAGACGGAAGCTTTGTCTCTTTTCTTCAGAAAAGACTCTATTGAACAATGTCTCCCACAAAAGGGGACAATAGGATTAGGAATGGAACGCGATAGGAAAATGGAAATGTGTGGTTACATCTGTGCGGATAATTAGCCCACATCCTTCTGTCTTTCAACAGAAGCAGTATACAGAATATTTTACAGGCTAAACACATTCTTCAGGCATACTTTACACATACTTTATTGTCTCCATACCTACAACAGTTATTTACATTTTTTAAAAGTGCAGCATTTACTCAGCTAAGATAGCACAGATAGCACTGAAATGCTCAGTCTTTAATCATGCAGATGGGCCTAATGGCTCCGTCGTGGATTCGGCCAGCATTTAGTACGCAAAGCCATCAGAGGCCGAGAGTATATTTCTGGATGCTGAGTACTCTGGGACGCCATCTGTGACTAGTGTCAAGCGGGCTGATGATTATGACTCTGCCTATAAAAAGAGGCCTGCGACATTAAGCCTGAATGCACATCTTAACAAAACCAATTCCTCTTCTCATTATCCAATGGAAATGAGCGGATCCAGCTTTTGTCCCAAGGCAAGTGTTGTCTTTCTCCTCCCCTCCCTTTCAGTAATTGCAGAAAAAATATGATGTGCCGTCACTGATGACTTTATTGCAAATTAGTTTGGTCATTAAAGTGATCCCTAAAACAAGTTTCTTCATAAACTATAGTTCATCAACAAAAACCCATAGTATGTGTTGCATATCAGATAAAAGCGTGTCAATTAATTACAAAAATCTAAAAGGTCCCCAACCTAATCGAGAAAGGTTTTATGTCAAAGACACCTTGTCAAGACAGACCACTTGATGGATGACAGATAGTAGATCAATTGTATTTCAACTTGAATGAAGCCAACCTGGGCAGAGAAAATGGCTGCTATTGTACCATTCTTCATCTGAAATACTAGCCCCATTCACAATTAATCCTTATGGTATCTGACTCTCTTCTGTGTCTAATTTCCTTCCCGCAGTTGCCATTTGACTGACCAATTTCCGCTATTAACTAAAACGGCAGCTTACATAGAAACCACACAGGGAATCTTCCATGGAGTCTTGGAATGGATATTGTTAGAGGCTAGACGAGTGGGGTGTAATTCCGACTTTATAAAGGGTTAGCCAGGGTTTTTGGACTACTGCTTTTGAAGATACAGAAAGATTTCAGTTGCATTTGCATTTGCCACCAGAATCTCGAAAGCTCCCTGTCTTGGTCTACCTTCAGCATTTAATCGAAGTTGCCAATAAGCCCTAATGAACGTCCGCCAGTCAGTCAGTCAGCCCGTCTGTCTGTCTGCCAGGGGATGCGGAAGGACATTGTGCTGGCCAGAGTTGCCAAATGTACCTAATGAGGTGCTAATTAGCCACAAGCTCTCCACTGCGAGGGCTGGCCGGCCCTCACAGAATGGCATCATTAGACACCCACTGACACCCCGGCCCGAAATGTCCCTCACTTTTTCCAGCATCTATTTAGGAGAGCCACCTGATTGTGGAGCATTTCTGTTTACCGGGCGTCCAAAATAGCCTGTAGCTTAATAGAGCAGAGCACCGAGGCGCAGAATCCAGTGCATCATGGGATTTGGCATAGGAGTAAAAGTGAACAAATTCAGTTGTTTTGGAACAGTTTGCTTCTACTTAATTTGCCTGGCCATTAAAAGTGAATTCTCTGTTTTCTCGTTTCTTTCTTTCAAGGGCTCTATCTATCTCTACGAGTATCTTTATGCTGATTGTTCAGGGTGTGATAGGTAATAGAATGAGCACCTTGTGCACACTGTGCTTACTTATTACCTCAATCCACCCCAGCGGCTTTATAATTTTCATGAACGAAAGTAAGTGTGAATAGATTGTAATGAAAATAAAAGATAATGTGTTTTTGCGTGTGGGAAATATGAGAGCAGAAACTGCTGACGTGGTAAATAATAAGAAAAAAAGTGATGTACTTTCATCTTTCTGTATTCAAAACATTTGGAATGCTTTGAAAAGTTGTGCTGCCTAAGAAGTGCTGTGTCGAGAAGGGTCCCATGTGTGGTCTCACAATCTTCTAAAGCTGTTAAATAGTGTGAGACGTACAGACAATGGCAGATGGCAGGCTGAGCACTAGAAAAGAGCTGTGTTCCACATAGTTTTCCCATGCTCTGCTGCCAGACGAGCTCAACTGAATTAATGCTCTCCTGAACGACGTGATGGGTAGCTACACCTGTCTTCACTAACTCTGTGTGTGTTTGGGTGGTTGTGGGCGTGTCTTTGCACATCTGTGTGTGTGTGTGTGTGTGTGTGTGTGTGTGTGTGTGTGTGTAAGCTTGTTCCGGCACATCTGTGTGTGGGCTGGGTATGTGTGTTTCTATGCAATTTTTTGTCTTGGTGCAGTGTGTCAGTACATACACATAATCTCACAGGTGTGTGAGGGTAGCGGCTGATGTATAACCAATTATAGAGGTAAACATGAACCTGGATGGGGGGCTTGTGTGTGTGTGTGTGTGTATGTGTGTGTGTGTGTGTGTGTGTGTATGCACTCTTTCCCAAGATGCTAACCTGAGAATAAGAGAGAGGGTGTGAGAGAGTGGAGGAATGTTACGAGAGACAATAGTTGGGGGATGCACGGGGTGTGCAGAGATAAATGTAGGATAGAGGGGGTGTGTGGGTGGGTGGGGGGTAGTGCTGAGTTCCCCATGGGTTCCCATGCTCAGCTCCCCCCCTCCCCCCCCCTCTCGTATGAGAGCATCTCTGTAATGACCACATGATGAAGCACAAAGGCTTCCATTGTGTCCCGCATGGCCCCTGCACTACCAGACCGGCAGGCTGCTGATTCACTGCCCCCCCTCCTCACAGACACACACACACACACACACTATCTCCACTCCACTCACTCCATCCCTTTCACTTTCTCGCTCTTTTCTTCAGCTTTTTTTTACCTGTGGTTATGATGGAGAGCACTAATGCTTTCTGACAGGCAGGCAACACAAAGGATGTACCGTTTGGGTGTGTGTGTGTGTGTTTCTGTGTCTGTGTGTGTGTGTGTGTGTGTGTGTGTGTGAGAATTTGCATGTTTACAGGGAACGTGTGATGACAATTAGTATCATCTATTGTGCTTGGTTGAACCCCTGCTGAACCTTTCAGAAGGAGGCGGTGGGGAGCGGGGGGGACATGGAGCTGGAGCGATATTCCCACCCCCTCATACATCCTTGAACATGGGAACGCTGCTGGTGTGTTGTTATGTTCGGATTTTCATGTCTCACAGCTTCTGGGAAGCGGGAACCGCAGTGAGCAGCTGTGGTTCACGGGTTCCACCAAGAACCCTGTGGTTCACGGGTTGTACCATGAGCCCTGTGGTTCACGGGTTGTACCATGAGCCCTGTGGTTCACGGGTTGTACCATGAGCCCTGTGGTTTACGAGTTGCACAGTGTGGTAAAGGGGAGGCTTCCGTTTCCTCGTCCTACATTTCGGGCACTCACCGAGCCAGCCAGCCAT
Organism: Pollachius pollachius; assembly: GCF_949987615.1. Lineage (NCBI taxonomy): Eukaryota > Metazoa > Chordata > Actinopteri > Gadiformes > Gadidae > Pollachius > Pollachius pollachius. The sequence goes on from NC_136941.1 coordinate 11,730,296, forward strand.
CCCTACTGTTACATAATGGGAAGGAAACATTCCCCTGCGTTCACCAGCACCACCGCTCGCTTGCCGAGCGAACCGAGTGTTTTCTGAAGCCAGTGCCGCCCCACCCTCCTCCCCCCCTTCTCTCCCGTGACCCACATCACCGGCTGTTTTCCCAGTTGGCAACAGATAACCGTCTGAATCAGTCATGGGAACGGAAGCTGGCACGGCCTTGCTTTTCGGGGGCCTCTGTTTTGTCACCTCAGAAGGCAAAAGGAGCATTTGATGTAATTTCCAATGATAACTGAAATGGGAGTTGGCTCTCCGACTGTGTCCCATGTTTTATTTACCAGCCTCTGGCTGCCAATATCCCTCCCCTCAAGCAACGGCGCCAATAACGGATGGAACTGAAGCGGCCGTCCAACTTCCCGAGGGGAGAGATTTGTGTTGTTCATCGCAGAATGCTCTTCTGCTTTATAATGTTTTATTTTTCCTATGCCTTGGAGAGAAAATATTTCCTCTCGTGGCTACCCTCCCGTATTCAGTTTGAACCCATTCTACGTTCATACCATCAAGTGAATGCGTGGGGGGGGGGGATGAGCAGTCATTAGCGGCTCCGAAACAGAATTTTAAGGATCTGTATCTCCAGTATATTATGTAAATCTTTAGATGGTGAGAACAATAAGACATTTGCAAGTGTATATAAGTGCGGGGAAAACACTGGTGCCGTCCACTCCTCCTCAGGAATTCTGAGAATAACATAACCAACATAGTTCTACAAACTGGGTCCACTGTGTGTATCTTGGGAGTCACAGGGAGGGGTGCGGTACACACTTCACAGCCCGGCCCTCTGCTCACCACAGGGTCTCGGCCGTTATTGAATCCAGACAGCCGCCGACCAGTCAACGTGATTGAATAACCAACATCGCGGCACACCCCCGACAAACAGGCCTGCGCTCGTTTCCTCGGAAAACACGAACATCTGGAGTCTTCAGGGCTCAGGGAGGAGGACGGCCAGGGCCGACGCCCGGGATGTGTCTCCCCCCCCCCCCCCCCCCCCCCCCCCGCTCTCTCTCCCTCTCTCCCTGGCGCTCTGCAGCCGTGAGGAGAATGCTAAGCAACGCTCCTCCTCTCTCAACTCCACCCCCCCCCCCGCCCTGCTGCCGCTGCTCAGGGGGTGCGGCGAGACAGTGCCCCCCCGCCCGCCTCCCCCATCCCCACCCCCTCTCCCGTCACTTCCTCATGCGTACATCATCCGGATAGTTGGTAAATGGGCGCCTCCTATTAATGTTTCATCGGGCGTGACAGTTCCAATATGCCATGCGAGCCGCCGCCGACCAGACATCAGAACCTCGTCCCGCCGAAATTGCTATCCCTTCAAGGTCATTTTTATTTTTTCCAAAACATGACGTAAATCTTTTCCGACTTCAGGTGGGGGGTTGTGGTATCATTTTGCGTAGCGTTAGCCCTTACCCGGGTCTGTGGAGTTCTTCCCTGTGTGTTCGAGTTGATGCAGTCGGAGACTCTGTGGCCTGGCTGTGTGAGTCCTGTGCTACTCAGGGGGATTGAAGGGGTTTGGACATGGACTGATGTTTGTTTCTCTCTGCCTCCTCCAGGTAAGGTGTTGAACACGGACCTGCGGCACTACCTCAGCCTGCAGTTCCAGAAGGGCTCCCTGGACCACAAGCTACAGCAGGTGATCCGGGACAACCTGTACCTGCGCACCATTCCCTGTGAGTAACACCTGCACGCTCATCCCTCTCTCGCCGGCCACTCGTCCACATGGCTCCTCCTCCACAGTGCCATGTGTGTCACCTGATTGGTTCTCGTTGTCAGCGTCACTTTCTCCTTCTTGTGGTGGTTCTTAATGTGCTAATGGCTTACTCCAAACACACCTAGATGTGCTTGTGTATTTGGGATGATACAGTTTGAATACTTGACACTTCTGTAGGAGTTGTAAGGACAGAGAGAAGAAAAGGGTGCAAGACAGCATGACAAAAGGAATAAGGCACGTCCATTGTAGAGAGGAAGATGAGCAGCGGAGGGTATAAAACAAAATACAAGCAAGGATATGTTCAGTAAATCTTGACATTGGAAGATTTAAGAACCGCAAATTGATAAACAAGCAAAAAGCAGCTAGGTCACCCTATGTTTCTTATTCCAGCCATCAGAATCAGAAAGAGCTTATTGCCTTGTAGGTTTGAGCACACAAGGACTTTTCCCTGGTGTGTGTTGAGTATAAACTACACAGATGCAAACACCCCTAAAAAAAGCGAGGCGTGCAAGCGCGTGCGTGCAGAGGTTATTGGAAATAGGATTATGTTCAGGAGGAGCCTTCAAGGGAGGCACATTGCTGCCCCCCCGCAGATGTTCCTGCACGCTTCAGCTAGACCGGAACCTTCAAGTTTCAGTATGAGCATGATGACGTCACCGCCCCGGCTTCTCAATGAACACTTGCAGTAGAATAAGCTGAGCAGTACGGCCGCGCCTAAATCCATGAGGATCACGAGTGTATGTTCAAAAGATGTGATTTGCAGCTGGCCTTGAGCCCAAAAGGCTAATGATGGTACTGGGAAAAAAAACAAACATAACAGCCCAGTAATATGTGTAATTTGGCAGTGAGTAGTTGGCTTATAACCCCTACACCACTGTGCCTTTTAGAAGGCTGGACAAGTTAGCGTTCCCTGCAGATCAGCTGGAAACGCTTCTTGCAACATCCCATCAGGGGTTTTTTCCCCAGTGGAAATACGTCCCTAATTTCCTTCTGCCTTTGTGCAGGGTGAGGCCTCATGCAAGTCCTCTTGCATGGGGAGTGAGATCTCTTCTCTGGATCCTCAGAGTGTCTGTTATTGCAGAGCGGTCTGCTCAACGCGTCTCGCTAGAGGATTCAACTATAGACGGCTATATGAATATGAAATGGTACGTCGGAAACGTGGAGAGATGGCAGAGATATCGGATTTATTTTTCCTCATGCTGAAAACACATTTACCATTTTTGTGTTATTCTTCTCGAAGATGAATTACTAAGGGAGCAATCTGACCAGAGGATCTTCCAAACTACATCTCAAATAGCATGCGTCCCGTAGGGTCAGTCGTATGCTGCGCTTCTGAAGAAAATCCATTTGATCTATTTTCCTTGATCCTGACATTTATGTTTGTTGTTATTATTTATGTTCTTTAATGTTGGCCCAGTCATTACCAGACAGCCTCCGGCGGTGTGCTCCATGCCCTCTGTGGCTGGTGTTTTTCTCCTTTGTGTTGTTATGAACGCTGCCTCTTCACAGAAGCAGACACTCTACACACATGCTTTTTCAGTGTTCCCTCTAGTGTGGCTGGCGTTTTCTTGTTTGAACATAGTCAATCTGTCCCTACGATGTGACACCAGTCTATAGAATACAAAGTACCTGCAGTATGTCCTCCTAAAATGTTGTTCTGTATCCAAACCATCCCTTTGAAGACTTATTATTGCTATTGTTACTATTGTTGTTATTTATGCCCTTCATTGACCTTGATATTCATTTGATCAATACAAATGATCTATTTTCTGATTATCAGAACATCCACAGAAGAAGCTCTCATCACATCTGTAGTCTTTTTTTTAAAGGAAAACCTAAATCGACATATTTATTATGAAAGTGATGGGTAACATATTAGTGATAATTGATCCTGTCCAAATCTAGACTAAATTTATAAACATGGATGAGATGTAAATATGGACTCAAATTGCCCTCTATGGGTTAATGCATGCTATTGCATGGGTTAATTGTTACTGGTGGTTGTGGGTTACTACTAGGTAACGCCAATCAAATGCTATCCTACACTAGCCAGAGCATGCAAGGTGCTTAAGCCAAACCTCTAAATGAGATGAAAATGTCTCCCTGGAGCGCAACAGAAGCAGGCATCTTTTCCATGTGGGTAGTGGCTGGTACCACTACCACTTCATCACTTTACATTTCTGTGACTTATTTAGTTTCCTTATTATTACTTATTTTTACCTATCCATTTACTTTGCATTGTATTGTTGCTGCTATGTGGCTGATGAGGTACCAAGTATAAGAATTTGACTCTTGTGTACTTGTACAATAAGAATATAATAAAAGCACTTCTGCGTCTGATCTGATAGTGGTGGGACCAGCTCAAGCAAGGGTGTTTGGTATTCCTCCAGAACCGTCCTCTGCTGCCGCGCGCTCATCAGACGTGAACTTGATCTGGTGTTAGAGTCTGTGGTTGTGCGCTCTCTGAGGCCTATCTCCCAGGGAGCAACCAGAGCGCCCTGGCAATACCAGCACATCTGGCTGACTTGGGGGCTTCTGAGGCCACCGTTACCAAGGACCAGTCTGGGTCTCAAACTACAAACCCACTTTGGTATAATACCAACAACTGTAATAGCTTTTCTTTCTGGGTCGTAACATGTTTTACATGCTATTCAATTAGACACAAATAACAATAAGCACAGAACGGAATGCTGGGAATTAGGGCTGTTTATACAAGCCTCTGTGTGAAAACTGACCCGGTGATTGTCACAGTTTCTTTCTTTCCAGTTCTCTCCTGTTAAGATAGATTAGAAAAAAGAAAGAAAGCAATTCCAACATTTCCTCTATTCAAGGTGCTTCTACGGGGGGGGGGGGTCATATTGGACTCCATAATGTTCCGTTCTCAGATGCTGTACTACACCCGTTCATCTGTTGGATCGGATCTTTATATTCCCCTTCATTTATTATTTTATCATTTTCATATATATTCAGTATTTTCAGCAGTGGTAGTGGAGGTGGTGCTTAACTTGGAGAAGAGGACTTACATAAACGGGCCTGTTATTTAATTCTTTAATGCCAAAATTGTAATCTCTCGTGGTCCGATGTGTGGTTTCCGGGCATTTATTCTTTCAGTTGATTTCTAAGTGAGAGTGTGACCTAGTTACAATAGAGCGATTCCTACATGAGAGACAGCATAACATTCATTTCATAACAATTTTTCTTTTTTTTATGTCTGACTACCCAAGGCAGTTATAATTAGTATATATATAAGTAACGATGTAAGTACTTTAAACTAAGTGTGCAACAGCCTTCGCTGTAGATCTTGCTGAAGATCTGAAACCTGGTCTTAAAAGACCAGGAGGATGTTTTCAATTCGCGGGGAGGACCCTGAAAGTATTCCTTTTTAGCATTTTCTACGATGATTAACTCAAGGATGACTTTAAATGGCACTTCCTAAATTTCCCATGCGTAGTGATTACGCCTCTTCTCATATAAAGTAGAAAAATCCTTGTCAAATGTAATTCACGTTTTTGAAAATTGCCTGATCGTGGCTGACTTATTTTGGCCTTTATGGGTTGAAGGACAACATCCGCCTCCCCCCCCCCCCACCACACACACACACACACACACACACACACACACACACACACACACACACACACACACACACACACACACACACACAGCTTAAGTCAGCGATGAGGAGTGTAATCCAAACCGTCATTCTGAAGTGACTTTGTGGGAAGGAGTAACAAGCCCACAGGGTGCAGTAGACAACACCTCGGTGACGGCCCACGGGGTAATGTGGTTTGCACAAAGGATATTGCATTACTTGACAATTTCCGCCTTTTGCAGAGCTTTCTCGAAAATTAAATCCCAATCTGCCTTTTCATATTTCCGAACACAAAGGGTAGTGGCTTGTGTGACTCCTTCCTCGTTTCACCAGGCCATCAAACGGCGCCAGGAAAACTAATATTCTGGGAAACATTTATCACCAAAACATAATCTACTATAATCACGAATGTTAATGAGTTACATGAGTGGCGAGTGTCTCCAATGCTTCCAATGGGAAATACACACACACACGTACGTACGTAGTACACACACGTACGTACATACGTACGTACACACACATACACACGTGCACACACACACACAAATACACCCACACACACACACAGTAGGTCATGGTTGAAGACTAGCTTCCTTGGCTGGATCCATCCATGCAGTTCGTACGGCACCTACATTAACTGGATGGTTTATTCAGGAAACTAGTTCCCAAGTGGCCCAATCCAACCAACTAATCTTTCTTTGATAACCCACATTTTTACTTTGCCTTGCACACTGACATGGTTGCTTTCATAAAAAGTTGGCACGGTTTTCTTCACTTGATTCTGAAATGAAAAAAACTAATTAAAACGTCAAACATTGGTGCACATTTCATTCCAAGATTTAGTAGCTGTAATGTTTAATATTGGGCTTCATTTTCTTGCAATTAGTCTCTCCCCTAACCTACCCTGCCTGACCTGCTCCAGTGTTTATACCATTGGTACAGAATTACTTCTGGCTCCCTCTTCTTCTGTTCAGAAGAGGCTGCAACACATGTCCATTGTCCATACCAACGCTAGCGTTGGCGTATTTACTTGCTAACTCGTTGTTCCTATGGGGGTGAAACTAATGTACGGTAAACTTGATTGATTGATGACATGCTTTTTTCTCGTAAGAGCCCTCATGGAGCCAAGTATTTGATTTAATAGAGCAGGATCAGGGGAAGACACGCTGGCAGCATTGAACATCAACATTGTTGCTACAATGAATGAACATCTCGTCAGTAGGTGTAACATTGTTCGCAAAATTAGACATTAGCCACACTCAGTTGTTTTATAACTCAAAACAATTAGATAGCACAATGGGGGGCGTTGTACATCTAGCCACATAGGCCCATCTGAATAACGTCTAAGGTTTCCCGCTATGATCATTATCGTGTTTTTCCTCGTTTCTTGTTCTACTTGACTCCTGACCTCATAGAACAAAAGCCCTTAAGCAGCTATCATTCATTGGCTGTGGTTAACCATTAAAGGAGGATGCACTGAACACAAAGGAGACCTTTCATCAACTTGAAGGATATGATCAAATATTCATTGAAATGATGGAGCTGTCCTGTGAATGCTTCCTCCTCCCTGTCCTCCACTGTTTTTAATGTATCGTTGAAGATCACTAATGCAGAGAGGGGTTTGCTGCCAGATTGAATTCACTGGACATTTGTAGGACAAGGTAGAAACTGTTCCCTGGGATTTTTCCAGTTTGAAAAGCGGTGAAGAATTATTTGCGACTGAATATAACAAGGACAGATCTGCCTTCAACGATGAGATGACATTTAGAGCAATGGAGACATCGATAAGAGAACAAACGGGGCAATAGGGGTTCTGTGTGTGCATCAACCACAGAAGGAGTGCTATTCAACCTGGAGTGGACTCCCGGGCCCGGAGCTCAGCCAACGAGGGGCCGTTCAACAGATCAATCAGACCCCTGCCCTGTTGTGACCAGCGTGCAGGTTGTCTCGTCTCCTAACTGTGTGTGTGTGTGTGTGTGCCACCCACCATCAGGCACCACCCGGCAGCCCAGAGAGGGGGAGGTCCCTGGCGTGGACTACAACTTCATCAGCGTGGGCGAGTTCCGGGTGCTGGAGGAGAGCGGGCTGCTGCTGGAGAGCGGCACCTATGACGGTACGGCCCCCACCCCCACGTGTGTGTGTGTGTGTGTGTGTGTGTGTGTGTGTGTGTGTGTTTTCTCCCGTCCTTCCAGCAGAACCGCGTTTCCTTAGATGCATCCGGGCATTGACTCTGCAGCAGAAAAATCCTGGAAAGGGCTGATAAAAAAAAAAAAAAAAAAGCCTACGCAAAGGCCGGGCAGCGCAGCATAATGACATACTTCCTAAAAATAGGGCAGCGGTGAACCTCGTTGGAAGAAGCATCGATGTTTGTCTGTATACTCTAGCTCTGTCCCACTCCATTACGCTCTGCCTCTGGGGAAGACCGGCCTGGGCCGGGATGAATGCCCCCCCCCCCCCCCGAGTCAAGCCTGTTGCCTATCGTTGTTTACTGGGTCACGCGGCGATGCCAGTCCACACATACACATACACAAAGCACAAAACCAGGTCACCGTCGCTGGTTATGCATAGTGGCGTTGTGTTGGAGCAGTGGGAGAGCGCAGTATCCCCAGGTGACTGCGAGGCTATTTTAGCAGGGAGAAGCAGGTCGGCCCCGGCATGGAGGCGGACCACCTCACCTGGCCCCTGTATCGGCCCCTGACCCAGACCCTGCGGCGGGAAGACGGTGCCCCCCCCCCCCCCCCCCCCCCCCCCCAGCCGGAGAGAGAGCACCCCGCCGCCGTATGAATGATGGATGCGCAGAGGTCGGCCCAGGCCCCGTCCTGCCTAATGGACCTCCTAGTGGCTCAGCCCGCGGAGGCTCCCCGGGGCCGATCGCTTCAGGGGCCCGCCCCTGTGACCTCCACATGGCCCCCACTGCGGCACTGAGGAGGGACACGTTGTGAGGACAAACATACCCTCACCCACATGCTAGCACTCAAGCACACACGCACGCAGGCACTCAAGCACACGCACAAACCACACACACGCATGGACAGAAACACGCACACGCACGCATGAACAAAATCACACACACAGGCAAGCACACAAACACATGGACACGAACACATGTAACCAAGAACACACACACACACACACACACGGACACAAGCACACAAACGCACACGCATGGACACAAGCCTGCATGCACGCACACACAGAGACACACACACACACATGGAAGCAAGAACACACACACACACGCATGAACAAAAGCACACGCACATGCATGGACACAAGCCTGCACACACACACGCGCCCACACATGCACACACACACACATAGCGGAAGAGATGATGAGAAAAATTGTGTGTGAGTTTAATAATGCAGATCCTGAACAGTGTTTTAAGTGGTATAGCAGCATAACGACGAGCGTTTCCGGCTGGTTGCTTCTGAACTCAAAGCTAGGCTGTTAGCCATGACTAATCCCCCAGACCTGTGAACCAGATCAGCCTGATCTTGTAGTTTCATAGTTTTAATCCGTCACTAAGACACACACGTACACTTCTCTGAACCTCTGGAGGCGGTCCGGGAGCATTCCACAGATCTTTCTTTTCGTTTTCTTTATGTGCAAGTCTCTTTAGAAATAGTAGAATGTTATTCAGAGACGGATTAGATGGATATTTAACCAAGCATAATGCAGGCAAAATTGTCAGGTTTTTTCTCTTTATCATTCATCACTTGCGATGCACACAGTCAGCCTGCATCACAATGCACACTGACAGCATTACAAGCGAGTCCGGGTGTCAAACATTTACATTTTTAATTTGAATAGCACATTTAGAAAGCAATGCATTTCAAAGTTGGTTACAGCAAGAAACACCGTTACACTTTTTGTCCTATGTTGTCTTGCTGAAAACCATGAAAAACATGAAATAACTTGATACAGCAAATAATACAGCAGATGATTTAAAGAAAGAAATAAAAAAGGCTTGCTAGCTACCTAGGTCGCAATGGATTGAAAGGGCTCTTAAAGTTGGAATAGAACAATGGCAAGAGAGAGGGGGCTGACATTCAAAGTATCTAGCGATGATCGGAGAGAAAGATCATTGTAACAGACAGGATATAAAGTTTAATTGCCATTAAGAATATCCTATCATTAATGTAAACAAACACTCTCTCGCTCACTCACTCACTCACTCACTCACTCACTCACTCACTCACTCACTCACTCACTCACTCACTGATGGAGGGGCACATGACGCAGCACAGAGCTCTTGAAGCCTGTGATGTTTTCCGGTGTTCTCCAAGACATCAGCCGGTGTTTGTTTTCTCCACAGCAAAAGTGCAGAAACCATTCAGCTATAAAATTACAGGTTTGTATATTGACTTGACTCTTGTGTGTGTGTGTGTGTGTGTGTGTGTGTGTGTGTGTGTGTGTGTGTGTGTGTGTTTGCATCTGTAGGGTTTTTGTCAAGAAATGTGTGTCTAAGATACTAATGTACCAGCAGCTGTTGTCTGCACTGCAGATGGAAACAAAAACAAAATCACAAACTCTGAAGTGGAAAGACACACACAGAAATCGGCGCATGTTGCGGTGTGCTTTTATCGTATTTTTATTTTATTTTAGTTGCAAGCGGTATGCTAAGACATTTCTTTGATCACTGAAAAAAAAATAAGTACATGGCTAATTTAAACATTAGACTGACAGAAGAACGGTCAATTCCAGTCTTCGTCTGGAATTTGGAAGATGTATCTGTCTATTTGTCAAGTCAAATTGTCAGTTAGGATCAGAACGATAGGTCACGCGATGGGTGAGCCTAATGGGCCGAACAAGTAAAGTAGATATTATGCCCCAGACAGGAGGAAAAGGAAAGGCAGATATTGTTTTCATGGAAATTTTGGAGGATATATTAATAACTGGCAAAAATGACATTGTTTTTAATTAGGGTTATGTTTATATATTTATTTTAACAAAAAGATATTAACGATTCAAGCAGTCCAAAGAACAATCTGTGTGGCGATGGGTTTTCGACACAACACACACGCTGATTGTATTTAGTTTTATATTATAGCCGGTCATTAAATTAGATTGATTCGTTTAAGCGACATTCAATATTTTTGGTTTGTTTCAGACAGATGGAACACACAATTATTTGTGCGATGATGAATAAATGAGGTCCAATAATCAATTTGAGAGACAGTCATTAGGGTTCAGGCCTACTTAATTTATTATAGTTGGACTTTTTTGCTACTCGACACGTCAATCACCCAGAGAAAAACCCCTCAAAGAAACACCTGAGAACGGAGAAAATATAGTGTTTAAGCGCCAATCCCACGCAATAGAAAACCTTTATAGATGACGGATGGCATCTCCCTTTCAAATGGCTCGATGTCACTTCTGTCAGACAAATGATCAGCACAGTGTGTTTCTCTCTCTCTCTCTCTCTCTCTCTCTCTCTCTCTCTCTCTCTCTCTCTCTCTCTCTCTCTCTCTCTCTCTCTCTCTCTCTCTCTCTCTCTCTCTCTCTCTTTCTTCCTGGCTCTCTCTCTCTCTCTCTCTCTCTCTCTCTCTCTCTTTCTTCCTGGCTCTCTCTCTCTCTCTTTCTTCCTGGCTCTCTCGCTCGCTCTCTCTCTCTCTCTCTGTCTTCCTGGCTCGCTCGCTCGCTCGCTCTCTCTCTCCGTCTTCCTGGCTCGCTCGCTCGTTCGCTACATCTGCCCGGCCATCCGTCTGCACTTGTTGCGGTGCCAGCAGTTGGGCGTGTGACAAAGGGTGGGAGCCAGGCTGGCAGAGACGGATAGCGGGCGACTGTGAATCCCACGCGTCAAGCGCTTTTTGTTCCAAGACTCTCCCTGTTGTGACGGTTATTCACTGAGTAATACGTTTCATCAGCCATGTGTGAACGTTACATCGCGCATGACGAAAAATGAATCAAAAGCGCCCGTGGGACACCGCGGCGTGGTATCTCACGTTCTCACTCGCAGACGGGACTCATCAAGTATTGATTTGAAGGAATCCATGTGTGCTCGTTGTTGTTGTGTCGAACGCGGCTACGCTAGTCTCGAGCGTCAGACTTTGGATCTAAAGTCTGAAGACAGACAAGCTCAAATCTGGGTCAACGCGGAGTTTCACTTTCTTTCACTTTCACAAAGTAGTAAGCTGTATAAAAGGGTCTGTTTAGGTTTTGAATCAACGCCGTGTAGACTGGCTACTGTAGTAAGACACTTTGTACACAAAAGTGTACCAAACCCCCTGCTTAAATCCTCATCCACTGCTACAGAAATGACCCTCCCCCACCTCTCAAACAGTTTTGCAAATTCACATCAAAATACCTTGGGACTGCTGCTGAATTATACATGACAGCAGTTGGTGGCTGCCTTGGATTGGGATTATCTTGACTTTAAATGTCCTTGGGGAGACCACCTCGTCTGTCTTGCTTCTCAGGCCACCGGTGTGTTCAAGCTGTCTTTAGAGAAGTGCTAATGCATTGCCAGGTTGTTTTTGGATGGTGAAGCCCTTAAAGGGGTTGTACGTAAGGGCACATTTTGATTGTCTTTTAGTTTCTTACCGATCAGGTATCTCCTCACTGATTGAGTCCCTATCAAAATTGATTCAAAAGCAGTTCCGATTGGTTCAGGAACACTTTCTTGCCCAGTAATCAAAGGTGTGTGTGTGTGTGTGTGTGTGTGTGTGTGTGTGTGTGATATGCAACACAGTTGGCTGAGAGGATGAATTGTACCATTATCACGGTCTAGTGCAGCAGTGTCTTTCTTCCAAAGAGCTGTGAACTACAGGACACAAGTCTGTTCTTCTCTGCTCTCAGGGTCTCTCTTTACAACATTCAAAATGTACTTACGGCATAGTGTGTAAAGTGACCATGAAAGCGCAGACAATATATATATTCCAGACATTTCCACTTCTAACAGATCACATTTGAAAGCTAAGAAGCTGTCATCCAAAAACAGACGCATCAGAAATCTTTGTCTCATTAATGTAATTACAGTCCTACCCATCAGGGGCCTTTGTAATAAAGCAGCCTGGTGCTCAGCTCAGTCACACAGCCCATGGCTCACTTTAGGTTAAACTCCCCGTCCGGTCCACCTTCTCCTCCACAGAGGGCAGAGCACGACGCAATTGCCCAGCTCTAATTCACCTTCTCCTGATTCACCGTCCTTTCATTAAACTCACGAATTCATAGTGAATTGGAAGCGGAGTGCAGTCTTTTTGGACCAGATGCTAATACTGTGGGCCTGTGGGGGATTAGAACGGTTTATTGTACGAATCAAAGGAATGGAGTGTGTTTTGTTTCTGCAGAGCTCTGACCCACAGCAGAGAGTCTAGATTAGAGTTGTTTTTTGGGAGTTACCAGTTATCTCAAAGTCATTGTTAAACAGTGGAGTCATCGTGTCATCTGGGATTCTTTCTATTTCTCTCTGTTCTTTAATTTTCTAGCTGAGCAGTAAACGTCGATATTCTCTAAAAAGACTCCAACCTGAACAAAATGAATCGCAATGTTGCTCATAGTAGAAATTCTATCCAGTCATAATGAAAATGAAATGAAATCAGCTTAATCAAGTGAACAAATGACATTTCCACTGAACGCAGAATGTCTATGAGGTATTATACATTGTGTGTGCCAAGCATACGCATTATGTATTTAAATTTTAATGGAGCGCATTAAGCTTCCTGCAAATATTCATTGCACTTCCTCTCTCGTCGCTCTCTCAATCTCTCCCAGCTGCCTCCCTTCAGTTCTCTCTCTACGTGCTTCTATGCTGCATCTCTTTGCCTCGCACCGTCGGTGCAGAGTACGTCTCAGCACCACCGCCTTCCCCCTGATTTGCAGAAAGGCAGTAGAAATTATGTTTTCCTATTAGGATTCAGCTCTGTCTTTAACGCTTAGCAGCCTCGCACAAACACACCAGTGGTTTGATGCTTTACCGTTAAAAGAGAGGGAGAGAGAGAGAAGAAAAATAACAACCAAACAAACCGCCACAGTGGATCGATATCTTTGTATACCTCTCTGATCGCAGTGTTCTTTTCATTCAACGTGTTGGCTCTCAGAATCTCAGTTAGAGAGAAGGGGTCATCGTAAACAGGGTCACCTTGCTATCTTTCTCTTCAAAGAAAGAAACTGGAGACACTTTTCTAGTTTCATTGCAACCATAAGTGCACACACACACACACACACACACACACACACACACACACACACACACACACACACACACACACACACACACACCATATCTCTCTCAAAGCCATTATGCACAGAATGCAGCTATACAGGAGTCGAGTCAATATGCAAACCTGTAATTCTCTTGCTGAAAGGTTTCTTCACTTGAAAGTCAACTCACACAGAACAGATGCACACAAGCACACACACAATGGAAGACAAGCATTCACTAAACCACAAATCTTCTCAGGATGGGGTGCTGTCTGCCGTCTGTAGGGCACCCAGATGACCGTAAAGGCAAGCGGTCGGACCTAGAGGAATAACTCAGGGGTTCCGGTCCATGGCTTGGCATAACAACTGGATTCAACCGTTCATTTGGGGTCACTCGCTGTAAATCTCCCCGTTCAAGTTTGGGCGTTGGCCTTTTGCGCTGAATGCACCGTCACTTCAAGCTCCCCTTGTCGTCCTCTCCATTGATTTTGGCCTGCTAATGCCGTTCTCTGACTTTCCAATGTGGACTCATGTTTGCGTGCCCGAGGGACCAAGTCCAACGATGTCGGTGTGTGTTTTCCTAAATTCTAATGTCTCTGTCGATATTCTGTTTTACATAGTTGGCCATAGTCTGACTTGCCAATGTGGACTCATGTTTTCGTGCCCGTGGGACCAAGTCCAACGACGTCTGTGTGTGTTTCCTAAATTCTAATGTCTCTGTCAATATTCAGTTTTACATACAGTAGGTGGCCACCACAAAAATAGTTTGACTCGTCGCCGCAATTCTTGTATTATTGGGTGTGACTAGTAGCTGGTGCCCATCCCCCTGTCCAGTGCCTGTTCCTCTGAGTCTGAACTGAGCTTGTCCCCGGTCGGCACCCAGGGAACTACTACGGGACGCCCAAGCCCCCCGCCGAGCCCAGCCCCGTGCAGCCCGACCCAGTGGACCAGGTGCTTTTCGACGAGGAGTTTGACACTGAGGTGCAGCGCAAGCGGACCCCCTCGGTCAGCAAGATGGACCGCAAGGACAGCGCAGCGCCGGAGGAGGAGGAGGAAGAGGAGCAGCAGCGGCCGGCCCTGGTCAACGGCGTGAATGGTGAGGGCGACATAACATTGTTCACCATGCTTTTATTTTGAAAAGCCTAGTGTTTTACTTTAGGGCTTAAGGTGACGAAAGCAAGGATCGATAGAGATTATCAAGATTTTTCAATATGTCTCCAGCATATTTCGAGCCATATCGTGGCCATTTTACCTTCACTTTAAGTCTAAATTAGTTTTTTTATGACGGTTGTTTATTTTCAAACAGGCTAAGGCCAACAAGACTCATTCAAATCAGAACTCTGGATAGCTGCTGTCCCCAGCCAACCAGGGGTCTGTATTAGCATCTATAGAACACATCCCTATCTATTACCTAGCGGCACTAATGCCGATTTGATTGGATAACGGCAATCAATAGGTGTGGTTTATTTTAAGGAAAATGTGTTTTGTGTTCAAAGAAATTTGTGTCTGTATACAATGTGTAATTTGCAAAATTCATGCACATGTCGTTTTAATGGGATTCGGTTTAGTTGCGATAACATGATGACCCTGATCCTATTTAATTGTATGTTTATTAGGCTTTGGTATTAGTTTGAATGTAATGTGTACGGTTGTGGAATCTTTGCGGCTCTTTCCTAAAGTTTCGGATTACAGGGTGCACACACACATTCACTGATAAGCCTGCTAATCTTCCCAGAATGCAAAGCACGCCCCGTTTGTCTCTCTCTCCACAAAATGTCCCTTATTTTCGCCGCGGCTATTTCATCCCGCCAAACCTCCTAGGGATTAGCTGTTCTGCATCAGAGGTCAGGAATAAATCACAGCAGTCAGAGTCCAGCCGTGATCAGTGGCGGGTCCCTCTGGTCAGAGATAGATTTGTTTTGTCCTTGTTTTGTATTCCCAAAAGGTAATCCTGACTAACCAACTGCATAAAAAACAAAGTCAAAAAACTTTAAAGGCCCTGTGTGTCCAAGCCAATGGTGTCACAATCAATGGTGTCACAGTCAATGGTCTCTCAGCCAATGGTTTCACAGCCAGTGGCGTCACAACCAATGGTGTCCCAGCCAATGGTGTCACAGCCTATGGTGCACAGCCAATGGCGTCACAGCCATTGGCGTCACAGCCAATGGTGTCTCAGCCAGTGGTGTCACAGCCAATGGCGTCACAGCCTATGGCGTCACAGCCAATGGCATCACAGTCAATGGCATCACAGCAAATGGTGTCTCAGCGATTTGTGTTCCAGCATATGATGCCTTTAGGGCTGATTATGGTTCCACGTCGACACAACGCAAGGGGGTTTACAGACCCATTACGTCCTTGCGGACCCTCCTTGCGTCCACCGCAAGGGCCTGACGTGCTGCCTCCAAGAATTGTAACCTTGCGTCGAGGCAACGTAGCAGCAAGAGCTGTGATTGGTCTGCTCACCACAACCCGACGCAGAACCAAAAAAGGTTCACGACTGCGTCAAAGCGTCTGCCTGGTCATTGCGCTGCGTCGACATGGAATCATAATCAGCCCTTAAGCCAATCAGTTTAGAATTACAGCGTGCCAACGATTTGTCATACACCTCATACCATCAGTTCACTTTCACAGTTGTATTATTTTGATAGATCAATAAATCAAATCTAAATGCAATTATGAAATGAAATATGCAATTAAGCATTTGCAAAGAAAGCTGGTTGCCCCGTTGGGTGACTAACCTTCTATCAACATTCATCCATGTGTCCAAGTCACTTCTTACAAATTGAAGGCCAAACTCGCAGCTCCAGAGCGGTGTGTCGGGCGCTGCTCCATCGTTACCATGATTTGTCCGGCCCGATGAGTCGTCCTAGCGAGCCGTCTGTCAGTCAGGACGCCTGCTGTCACTCCCAGCTCCACCATGCCCCTCC
>NC_136941.1:11746907-11784407 GCF_949987615.1 Pollachius pollachius
CCGGCATGGTCTACTTCATCGAGTGAGTAGTCCCTCCAGGCTTATTACTTTCTGTTCCTTGTTTTAAGCCTGTCTTCCCCACCAGGAAGAGCAAAGTATGGCTGGCCAAGTTTGGGTTTGCTGTTAGCTAATTACACGCTCACAGATCCCCGCCTCCAGCGACATAATTCTTCTCGACAAATATGGAGCACAGGAAAAGTGAAATTACCAGTTTTCCCGCAGTTTGGAGCTAGTCTGCCGTGAGACTGATTTGTTGGACTTATTATCTTGCTAAACACGATACACATTGAGCCTCGCCGGAGCCTTTTGTGGTGGGGCGAGGATGAAGCCGCGCCAACCTTGGCCTGTCCTCTGTGGTGTGAACAAACGCTTATTTTCGCCTGTTTGCGTTGCAGCCCCACCGCCTTTTCACCTCTCGTCTTCACAAATGTTTGTGGTCGGTTTGACATTGTCAAACTCTGTATTGTTCCCACTCGCTTTTAAACCAAATTCCTTCATGGTCACCTCTACAAATCTAGTCCCAAGAGACTGCTTTGTGCTGGGCAACATTGTTTGGAACAAAAGTGTTTTTGAGACGAATGACGTTTCTTTTTACCACTGTCTCCAACCAGCTATTTCATGTCCTGGATTCACTTCGGCGTTTTATTTGATGTGACGTTGATGTTTGGGTTTGTTTTGTGGCCCATTTACCGGCATAACGGGCCTCTGTTGTTTACTTTTGGTGTGACACACAGACAGCATTTGCCCAGCATCACCTGCTCCTCCCTACCCCATCAACAGGCCATTCTTCCAGCTGAAGAACCCTCTGACTTATTGGAGCTCTCTGGCTCCATCACACTCCTCGTTCACCTTCCACTCACCCAACGTACCCTCCTCTTCACTGCTCTTCTCTTGTTTACGTTTCTGATAGTGGGTTCTTCCACCCTTTGCTCCTTGTTGCTGATATCTATGATCTCCATGTTTCTTTTCTCCTTCATTCCCTTTCATCTACACAGCCTAATCTCAAATCACAGCGGGAGGAGCTCCCTATTTAATTTCATCATATTTAACGAATGAAAGGGAAACAGTTTTTTACTGGGTGCTTGGAATCGGCCAACAGCCTCTGGGCAAAGTTTGCAATTGATGTTCACAGTGCAAGAGACACTGCTGCAAAGTCACTCATTTATGGTTCAGTGTTTTCAGATCGCTGTCTCTCACTCACTGAATCATGCTTCACTGAATCTCTCTCCCTCTCCCTCCCTCTCTCCCTCTTTCTTTCTTTCTGTCTTTCTGTGTCACAGCCACAACAGCAAGACCACCACGTGGCTGGACCCAAGGCTGGCCAAGAAGGCAAAGCCCCCTGAGAAAGGCGACGATGGAGGGGAGAGGGTGGCAGCCCATCAGCCAGTTGTAGGTGGGTAGCACCATGTCATCCACACACCACACACGACCACATGCATGCATCCAGTTAAACCAGCCCACTACCTGGGATCCTGGGTAACCCCCCTCCCTCTATAACCACTAGCAGCCAGTTACTGAACCCCTGCAGGGAGCTCATCAGTGGGATGTCTCTGTTAAAGGGCAGGCCTACAACCCCCTCTGGATAGTATCATGGAAATACACTCAGTTCTTCATGGGGCGCTCTTTCTACAGTACGCTTATGCAATCCACACACATACACAAGCACACCTTTCTCATCAAACCCCTACCCCCCCAACCCCATGGAGGGAAGGGTGGTATCTCTGAGAAGCTCTACAACTACGACTCCCATGATTCCACGCTGGCCACTGGCATTTGCCAGCGTGATCCCTTTCAGCACACATTGCTATCGCGTTTGTTCAGTAAACTCTCTCTCTCTCCCTCTCTCTCCCTCCCCTCAGATCTGCCCTATGGCTGGGAGAAGATTGAAGACCCCCAGTATGGCAGCTACTACGTGGAGTGAGTACTACTTTGCTCTCTCACCGCCTCCCGGTGGCGGCTGTCCCATACGTGGGACATACAGCAGCAGAGTTAATCCTCATCAACATAATGGTCACCATCGCACACTAAATGACCCCTTCCTAATCATCCCTTCAAAGGGAAACCAATCACGCCTGCCCACTGTCCAACATTAAATATAAAAATTGTATTTTTATATATTACAACTCTGTTGCGCTCCCATGTGCAAATCAGATCTCATCGCATAGTATTCTAAGTAATTGAAATACTAATTACTACATTTCCATTTAAGACGACACTTGGACCAGGAACAATCCATAAGACTAGTATTTAGGCCAACATGTCACTCTCCATCTAAATGACGTTGTTTTAGGGGTCTGGGTTTCGTTTTCCTCCGTTATCTTACTCTTATAGTCTTTCCCCGGTAAGTCGTGGGTGCGATGGCTTAATTCAACGGTCCAGCAGGGCTGCCACGCTTACGCCAGTGCTACTCAATCAGTGTCATATTTGAAACGCTGATTAGCATAATGGATGGACACGGTCACAGAGGTGATGCGTCGGGACACCCCGGGCCCGCTGGTAATGGGTGGTGCACTTGAGTTGCTTCTGCTGGTGGTGGTGGTGGTGGGGGGTGTCTTGTCAGTTCGGGCTGTTGCCAGGGGGGGGAAATCACCGTGCAGAGTAGGGTTGTGAAACACCCCCTTTTTTTTTTTAATGCTTCATTAAAGTGTCCGCCGATATGAAGCCCCGCTCCGAGCCATTAGTTTTGACGACCCAGTTGTAGACCGGCGCAGACGGTTCGGGCTAATCGGAGTGCGTGTGTTGACGTTTCATCCCTCTGGTTTCCCGTTAGTGTCGTGAAATGCACACACTTAGTGTCCCTTTCACTGTGCATCTTGGAAATGGCCTGTTTGTCAAGGATGTAGGGTGAAGAAAATGAAACAGAATTCAAACGGCTTTGACCTTGTTTTAACCCCCTGGTTCAGAAAATTGCATGAGAGTGAGAGTGAGAGTGAGAGAGAGAGAGAGAGAGAGAGAGAGAGAGAGAGAGAGAGAGAGAGAGAGGTTCAGTGAGGCTTGATGCACTGAGTGTCTGACTGCACTGAGTTATTTTGAGAGCCAAGGAGTGGAAAGAGAGGGAAGTTATTCCAATCTAATCAAGAGCAGGAACAACGGCGCAGTGTCTCATTTGAGTACCATCACAGCGAGAGGGAGTGCTCCAGAGAGAATGAATGAGAAAGGGCCCCTGGGAGGGGGGTTGAGGTGTGTGTGTGTGTGTGTGTGTGATCAGACCGTTTATTGCAAAAGAGGTCATACAAATTGTACCGCTTCTGTTTTTTTCGTCGCGCCAATTTTCTTGTTGTAATTGTTTCTGAATGGGAGGAAATTACGTGGACCATGCAGCACCATGCGTCATTCCTTCCCCAAACCGGGGGGCTGGAGGCTGGGAGGTAGGGGTGACGGGAGGAGGGGGAGAGATGGAGAGGTTATTTAGAGAGGAAGCGAAGCGCTCCAGGGGCTTTTGAGTCATGCCGATAAGTAATAAACTACAAAGACTGAAAGTCAGAGACAGAAAGTCGGAACACACGTGCATGCGCACGCACGCACGTACACACACACACACACACACACACACACTCACACTTAGCATAAGCGTCTCCAGTGTGATGACTCACCGCACATCATGGGTACATTTATAAACATGGGTCCCAAGACCCCGCCACAGGCAGATATGCCCTCCGAGTAGAGGAGCAAACTGCCATGGAAAAAACTATCTTCCACGGCTATAGGGAGTTACATCTCTCTCTTATATGCTTGCAATAACTTTGCCCGTTTTAGCAAAACATCCGCCCTGGAATTTCAAAAAATGGAAAAGAAAAGTTTGGAAAGTTTTCAAAAAAACGGATACATTGTGAATCATAGGAGCAGGTGCAAGGGGCGTGGCCACATTCTGTCAAAACTCACTCCCCCTTGCTTGAGCCAGGGTGCCAGCCAATAGAAAACGACCACTCTAGAAATCGTTTTTTACCCGTAAATAGCCACATTGTTGAAGTAAATTTAGAGTAAAGTTACTGAAAAATAAAATGTATGTTTAGCAACAGCAGTTCTGTTCGGGTGAGACCCAAGACTAGGGTTTTCAAAAGGAAATTAAATTTTGGGTTTCACTTACCATTTGAACCCATTCAAATTCCATAGATGAAATTATTGGAAAACTGGGAAATAGGTCTTGCGAAACATGACCTCCGTTCCTATATCCATTCCTTCTTTGGTATAATGAGGTCTATTCTCTCTAATGTTTGACTGTATCGTGATTATTAGGCGATTTCCTAGCATGTGTCCTGGGTAACACTCTGTTCAGATCGTGGCATTAGCACGGCTGTGTACAGTGTTTTACCAGCTTGTCTATCCGCAGTATCTTCCCTGCTCAGCTGAAGTCTTAACAACGCAGGTCTCCACAGGCCATCGGGAGGTTTGCATGAGTGGCAGAGACGAGAATCACAGCTGACAGAACCGCCTTTCTGTAGACCTGGAGCTTGTTTCGATTTTTGTTGGATATATATATATATTTTTTTTTTTTTAACTGCTACAACCTTTGACACCTATTCAAAAACATTAGAATTAGGAAGAGAATGCTGGCTAACGCCATGTTTTGCTTTTTCTGTGTGCTGATTTCTTTTCTGTTTTGGTGAGAGATACATCGTGTTGATTTGAACATAGTCGGTACGTGTTCTTTAGAAAAGAGACTGTGTATAAACACCTGCTGGCAACATCCACTGACAACACCCACCGACACTAACACGCTGCACCGCCCAGCCCCCTTGTCTTTCCTCCATAGCGATTTAGGGACCTTTAATAGACGCATCTTTTAACTGGTTATTTCCGTCTGTCCCTCCCTCCCTCTGTCGCAGCCACATCAACCAAAAGACCCAGTTTGAGAATCCGGTTCTGGAGGCGAAGAAGAAGGTGACCGTGGACACGCCCCCTTCCAGTCAGCTGACACCGGCCACGCCCCCCGGTGAGTCAGCGCCTGCCGAGTCACTGATTGCGAATCCCTTGCTATTTCAGAAACGTTATTATAACTAGCTTAAAAACCAATGTTAAATTATAAACATATAAATTATTAGATAGCATTGGGACGGACATTGTGAGTCAGTCTGTACGTCTGTTGTACGGTCTCAAGTTCCCTCAATCATGGGTGGGATGATTGTATAGGCTTTTGATGGGTTAACTGGCTTTCATTCCCTGTTATCGGTGAATGTGTGTGTGTTTGTGGCAGCGTGTGTGTGTGGCAGCATCTGTGTGTGGCAGTGCGTGTGTGTGGCAGCGCGTGTGTGTGGCAGCTTGTGCGCGCATGTGTGCACGAATGCATGAAAAGATTCCTTCCCGAGGTGGTTCACGTTTGATTCTACAGCCTTCAATGGAAAGCTGTGTCCTGCATTCCTGCACATCATGTGTTCTGCTCAGAATGGTCTGTCTTCTGCGGTCAGATTAGCTTCATTTGAAGTGGTTTTGGTTAAGTCCTGATATCCAATGCCATTTGTAAAATCTCTCCTTGCTCACATTCGGAGGCTTTGCACGCGGTTTGATTCAGCGTTTGAGCCTGGCAGCACCGGCAGCTCAGAGCGGTAACAGCAGGGGACCCCCGCCTGCCATAGCATTGTATCTGATGTTCACCGTACTCTGAATAATCCTGAATGTTAATTGTGGGGGTTGGGGGCATAGTTGACTCTTGCTGTACGATCTGAAACAAACCTGCAGTACGTAAACGCTTTGTGAAAACGAGAAGGTCAGTGTATTCCTTTGATGGTATTTTTTCTCCACCACTTCCCAGAACATCCCCAGCGGTTGAGTTATGTCGGTTATTTTCTGGAGGAGTTTAGGATATGTAAGGTCAAGGTTTTATAACTTTCTCTGCCTCATTCTGAAGTGTTTTTAGGAGAATATGTTTGTATGGAGTATGTTTTTAGTTGGTTAATGATGTACAGACAATGCCCGAAGGGAATTGTTTTAATGTTGTTGTAGGCCACGATGGAAGTCATAGCACCATTCTGCTAATTGAAAGAGGCTAATTTAGAACAGGCAATGAAACAGTTTATCTGTTTGACTTTGTCTATCACCTGGCCCAATGACAAACAGAGAATTCCAATGGCTGTGTCCTTTCTAACCCCATATCTACGTACCGAAATCTTAAAACAATTCAACGACATCAAGATACACATTCTAATTTAGTAGTTTACTAAAGCGAACCCATTTCAATATTCAACACCCACATAACTGGTTTGAGATATAGCCTGGCGGTCGACTAGAATAATGTTAGCCGCTTCCAAAGTTCAAGTTTTTGTTTATGCCATTAGGAGGAATAAAGACAGAATAGCTTAAAGATAAACTCTCATCGTCCAAAAAACATCCGAAAGGAAACCGTTCAGATGTTTTTAGCGGTTGACACGCTGCTGATGAAGTGATGCAGAGTAGTAGCTGTACCTCCAGTACTTCGAGCGGCGGTGGAGGATTTGAATTATGCAGCAGGGCGCATCACTTGGGGGTGTGGGGAGTCATTTAGACAAGGAGATATGCAAGGTGGAGGGCTCCCACCCCCCACCCTGCACGCCCGTTCACTGGGAGAAAGAAAAAGATATCTCTACAACAGACGCAGCCGAACAGAAAGGAAAGTGGAGAGAGGAATAGACTGGCAAAGGGAGCGGGGGGGAAAAAATGAAGTAACGAGCGATGACTAGGCTTCTAAATTGGCGGGTGCTTCTTCGTCCTCAGATGTCTAAATTACATTTCTATTTCTGTGGGCCTCTGACCGCGCCCGGTCCAGAGATGAGCTGCTCCCCTCTCTCCGAGGAAGCATCAGTACTAAGGGAGACCCGCTCGGTGCTAATAAGGTTAGCGAGTCAGTGACCGCCCGTGTGTGTCACACACACACACAGTCAGACATACACACACATACTTACACACTCACACACACACACACACACACACACACACACACACACACACACAGACAAGCATTATTAACATTCAAACTATATCCCAGACACCCCGAGGAACCGGCATAGACACTGCCGCTCCTAGCACCTTGCGTGCAGTGTGCCACTCCGGCACCAATTATGATGTGAATTCAGCCCCCCCCACACACACACACACACACACACACACACACACACACACACACACACACCCTCCCGCACCCCTGAGAAGGGCTGGTCTGCACCTCAATGCCTCCGTAATGAGGAGGAATGAATGACTGGGGAGGAGCGGGAGGGGGATGAGGTGTGGGCTCAGACCCCCCCCCCCCGTGGTGACCAGCGCACGACCAGACTCTGACCGGTCTCTGACCGGGCCTAGTAATTACACCACGTATGTAATTATGCATGTCTTATAATCCCACTGCCCCCAAGGAATTGGACTGGGAAGCTTTTCTGGGCCCAGGGCTTCAAGAACCATGCGAGCTGGAGCGATTTCATCTTGTCTTTCTCTCTCTCTCTCGCTCGCTCTCTCTCTCTCTGTCTCTTGCTCTCTATCTCTCGGGCTCTCGCTCTGTCTCTCTCCCTCTCCCTCTCCCTCTCTTTCTCCCCCTCTCTGTCTACCTCTCTCTGTCTGCCTCTCTGCCTCTCTCTCCCTCCCTCTCCCTTGGTCACAGTGAGATTGTGGTGGTCAAGCCGTCAAGGCTGTGTGTCTGTTATCACTGACTGATGAGCATCATACCCCTCCTGGACGAGATAGGCGGTCAGCCTCCGTTGGCCTAGAGGTGGTGGTAAACAGCCCTCCAATACTGATGACAGATGAAACATGGAAATGTCATGTTAATCACACTGACCCGCTCCTTCTCCCTGATGGTTGAAATCCATCAGCCAATTTCGTCGCAATTATGCAAATCGGAGGGAGAGGGAGGGAGAGAGAATGAGAGACAGAATAAGAAAGGGCCCTTGGGTGGAAGTGGGGTGGAGGGAGAGGTTAGGACTGAGGTGGGGAGGGGGAGTGTCTGCCTCTAGCTTCACTAATGAGATTGATGTCCTCTCATGTATCAGTGTGGGAAGTGTCTGTGGAAGACCTCCATGCAGCCACAGCAGCAGGCAACAGGCTGCATTCGGACGCAAGCGCCACAAACACGGACGAGTGAAGCGGGAATGGAGTTGTCCCTCATTCTGTCAAGGCTAACTGCATTTCTCTCTCTCTCCATTTCTCTCTCGGTCTCTCTCTCACTGCCTCTCCCTCTGTCTCGCTCTCTCCCTCTCCCTTGCTCTCTCGCTCTCTGGCATTCTGTCTCTCCCTCTCTCTCTCTCCCTCTCTGTCTCCCTTGCTCTCTCCCTCTGTCATTCTCTCTCCCTCTCTCTCTGTCTTCCTCTCTGTCTCTCCCTCTCTGTCTCCCTCGCTCTCTACCTCTGTCACTCTCCGTCTCTCCCTCTGTCTCCCTTGCTCTCTCTCTCCCTCTCTCTCTGTCTTTTTTTCTCGCTCTCTCTCTCCCTGTCTCTCTCTCTGTCTCTCCCTTGCTCTCTCTACAGCTTGTATCTCTTAGTTTTTCTCACCATCATGTGAACAATTTGGTAAAAATTATTCTACCATCTGCAGTGCAGTTATTGTATCTCTAATGGGAAAGAAATAATTGAAGTGAGCTGATGGACAGTAAATAGGGACAGAGATCAAAATAGAGACAGAGGGACAGAACACAATTCTCTGGAAGCATTTGTATGCGTGTATAGGCTTCAATACACTTACGACATCAGAGCGTTTCCATCGGCTGTTTTGAAACACGCGATTTCATCAGAATACGATACAGCCACCGCCACCGTGAGGGCTTTTCCTTTGATGACGCCATGAGTCTCCTAGCATCTCCACATCATCAACCGCATGATGGGGAGATTCAAACGCGGATATTCCCTCACAATTATCGCAATACCTTGCTTCAAACAAGCTCATCTTTAAAAATGCATGGTGGGATGCAATAGCATTGTACAGATACCAAATGGTAACAGGCACCAGATACTGATGTCCTCACCCACATCTTAATGTTCACCAATAGCTGTGTATGGAGGTGCGTGTGGGGAAATGTTTGACCATCTCAGCTGCGCTCACTGCAGCCAGAGAAAGAAAACACCCCGTCTTGGGCTTTGGTCAATATGTCAGGGCTGTATGTGTGTGTGTGTGCGTGTGTGTGACACACTGAAACAAGGCTCCATGCATGTTATTCAAAGAAGCATTGGGGTAACTAGAAGCTGAGGCTGACATCCTGTCTCCGTGATAATGTTGTCAGGGCGACGACAGATGGCTGACACAGTTTGGACTGAACAAAGAGTGTTAACATTCAAGTGTGCATGTCACACGATGCACAACACACACACTCCCCTCCTGAAATAAAATAAAAATTAAATAAAGATATCCTACTCCTCTTAGCTTGCAGTTGTTGACATCTTTGTTTAAACTCATCCTCAACAAACATCTCTAAAACTGCCATTACAATTTATTTCTCCTAATCTGACTCGACATTTGCTATGCATTAAAAGGCAAACGGCGCAAATGTGCTGCGTCGCAATCAAGCCGGTGCTATTTAGGAGGCCTAATGATTTCTCTCTCTCTTCCTTCTCCCCTGGGATGCTGCTCCCACCAGATATATATATATATATATATTATAGGGCGGCATGTAGTTCAGGAGGTAGAGCGGGTTGGCTGGTAACCGCAAGGTTGCTAGTTCGAACCCCAGCTCCTCCTCCCTAGAGTGTCGAGGTGTCCCTGAGCAAGGCACCTAACCCTACACTGCTCCCGACGAGCTGGCTGTCGCCTTGCATGTCTGACGCCGCCGTCGCTGTCTATGAATGGGTGAATGTGAGGCGATATTGTAAAGCGCTTTGGGTGGCCACTGGTTATAAAAAGGCGCTATATAAATGCAATCCCCTTACCGTTCCAGAGGAGGCGGGCCGGGCGCTGGCCGGGCGGGTGTTCACCCGGGACCCGGCCCAGCTGCAGGGGAACGTCCTGCGCACCGCGCTGAGGAAGAGCCCCCTGGGCTTCGGCTTCACCATCATCGGGGGGGACCGCCCCGACGAGTTCCTCCAGGTCAAGAACGTGCTGGCGGACGGCCCCGCCGCCCACGACAACAAGATTGCCTCTGGTAAACATACAACCGTTGATCTATTGTGTGTGTGTGTGTCTGTGTGTGTGTGTGTGTCTGTGTGTGTGTGTGTGTGTGTGTGTGTGTGTGTATGTGTGTGTCAGGGGGTGTGGGTGCATGAGTGTGCGTGTGGGTGTTTGCGTGTACATGTCTACGCATGTGGGTTAGTCGTTTTTTTGTGTATTTGTGTGTGCATTCACACTCTTATGTGCGTATGTTAATTTGTGTGTGTTTATTCAACGTGTGTGTTTGTGTTTGTTTATGTATGTGTGTGTGTGTAAGTGCATGCATGTGATCTATAGTGTGTGTGTGGACCCTGGGTCTAAGTGTTGCCTATTGACAGCGGACTAACGCATGGCCGGGCTGGTTATTATGAAGCAACGCGTCGCCGAGTCAAACAGGCCTGGATAGACCTACTAAGACCTCTTTTGGGGGTGAATCCGAAATGAGGAGAAACTACCTTAGTTTGGGGGGAAAAAGAGATGTACAAGCATGCAGTCAGTTAGATGTGCATGTTGACACACACACTGTTGCATGCCTTGGCCTGGACTGAGAGGAAGCATGCAGAGGCACTGCTGTGGCTGTCAAGTTGTTCAATCACTAAAGTGCTGCACTGCAGAGCACTGACCCCCCACGCCCACTGGTGTAACATCTGTCACCCCCGCTCCTGGCCACGGGCAGGACTCCCATTTATAGAGAGCCATGTAAAATATAATTCACTTGCCTCAAGGCTTGCGGTCTGGTCCATAGGGGTTATGAGTTATGAGACTGCCTTATCTGATTCATAGCTATTTATTGTTTATCTTGTCGCTGAAACACGGATTGCGATGCTAGCAGGGTACACACGTTGGCAGCATCGTTACTCTATGATCACCTGATCTGTGATTGGGGTAATGTGATGAGAGCGACAGAGTGCAACAAAGAAACAGAGTGCAATTTCCCTTAAAATGTAAACACAACTCTTTTCATTTTCATATTAGCAAGCCTTCAGGTAGTAACATCTCCATGTTGCTCTTTGTTGGATTTATGACTACAGGGATAAATGGACACTTAGTGGCACCAATTTGTAAGCAATAAAAGCATCAACCCGAGCAAAAACCAAATGTAATAATAGATGGATATTCGACCGCACACAAAACAACTTTTCTTAGGCAGAAATTAGCAATGATATCTCAACAGATGACTCTCCCTGCTGTTCAACCCACCAGCCAATCTGCCACTTTCAATGTTTCGTCTCTCAAAACCTTACTGAATACAATAACAGTTTACCAGGATTTTTGTCGGTGTGGTGAATAGGGAATCTAAACCAGCCTTGTGGTTTTAAGAAGCTTATTTAAATAGTGCAGCATTTCCGCATCAATAATTATCGATCCTATCTTCATTTGTTGACCTTTGTATTATTGTTCTGCCCTGTTCTTTTTTTATTTGTATTATTTTAGTAACACAAATATTTAGAAAAAGTCACAAAAGGGCAAAACTAAGTTACCGTTTAAAAAGGTAAAAAGAAATGTTAACATTTTCTGTATCAAGAACCTGTTGTCCTTTCTCGTCAGATCTGTCCTAAAATCCGTTGTAACATTATTTTGTTCACCGTCGTCCATGCTGGCACGATGTTCTTCCCCAGCATAATGATGGCGATGCTCGACATAACCCCTACTAACCCCTTGCCCTTTGACCCCCAGGCGACGTGATCGTGGACATCAACGGCCTGTGCGTGCTGGGCAAGACCCACGCCGACGTGGTGCAGATGTTCCAGTGCATCCCCATCAACCAGTACGTGGACCTGGTGCTGTGCCGCGGCTACCCGCTGCCCGCCGACACCGGCAGCGGCAGCGACGCCTCCGCCTCGGCCGAGGCCCCCTCCCAGACCCCCTCCCCCACCGCCCGGCCGGACCCCCACCACGACGTCCCCGACGGGGGCGCCACCCTCCCCAGGCAGGGCGCCTCCGTGGCCAACGGCGGGCGCCACCACCACCACCACCACCACCACCACCACCACCACCAGCAGCAGCATCATCCACAACAACAGCAAGGCCATCACCCGCAAGGGCACCACCACCACCACCACCCGCACACCCCCCAGGCGGCCCCGGAGGGCCCGGACCCCACCCTGCTGCAGCCCGAGCTGATCGGCGTGCCGCTGGTGAAGGGGCCCGGCGGGTTCGGCTTCGCCATCGCCGACTGCCCCCTGGGCCAGAAGGTGAAGATGATCCTGGACGCCCAGTGGTGCCGCGGCCTTCTGAAGGGCGACGTCATCAAGGAGATCAACCGGCAGAACGTGCAGACGCTGAGCCACGCCCAGGTGGTGGACATCCTGAAGGAGCTGGCGGTGGGCAGCGAGGTCAGCGTGCTGGTGCTGAGGGGAGGTGAGTGCTCACGGCCGGGTCCCGTCACTGTGAGTGGGGGAGCGACCGCTGTGGTGACGGCCGCGTCCGGGTCACTGTGAGTCGGGGAGCGACCGCTGTGGTGACGGCCGCGTCCGGGTCACTGTGAGTGGGGGAGCGACCGCTGTGGTGACGGCCGCGTCCCGTCACTGTGAGTGGGGGAGCGACCGCTGTGGTGACGGCCGCGTCCCGTCACTGTGAGTGGGGGAGCGACCGCTGTGGTGACGGCCGCGTCCGGGTCACTGTGAGAGGTGCAGCCCTGGATCACACGAGTCTCAGAAGGGCTCCCAGGCACCCACGTTGTAAATTTACATTTAAATTTATGGCAGTTAGCAGACGTTTTTACACAAAGCGACTTATTAACGGTTAATGCACGTATTCACACAGCGACGGTGGAGTCAACCATGCAAAGCGACAGCCAGCTCGGCAGGAGTAATCAGGGTTGGGTTTCTTTCTCAGGGAAACCTCGACACTCAGCTAGGAGGAGCCAGGGATCGAACTAGACACCGTCCGGTTACCAGCCAACCCGCTCTACCTCCTCCTGAGCTAAGCTGTACCCGCTAAGCTAAACCTTTGATATTACACGATCGGAAAAGCTTTAAAATGGGAGGTATCCATGAGCATGAACGTGGATGAGGGATTGCTCCATCCGGGGGGATTGTGAGGGGTGCAAAAGGTGGCTTGTTTGAAATGTCTGGGTAGGTACCTGTTGCTAAGAGCCAAAGTGAACAAACAAAGTCTGTAGCAACATGATATTATGCCCCCTGCTGTTGGTGGAGTGTCACAGCCTGACCCCTTAAAACATGTTTTGATTCATTCTTCCAATATTATCTGTGTACTTTCCACATTGTGGCTTGTCGCAAACAAAGCAGGAACTCACACTGAGCACAGAGAGAAAGAGAACACAGTGAAAGTGTCGCTGAGACCAGACCGTGATTAACAGACGACCCAGAGGGGGGAACTCAATACAGTTATACTTACACGGTTATAATGGGCCCAGCATTGACTACAGCTTGTAATGCCATAAACTTCATGATAAATAACCGAAGGGTATTTTATGGCCCCGCCATGAGGGAGGGAGACGCCTGTAGTCATGCTGGAAGCTAACTAATGCCACACGGAGCAGCCCCCCGTCTTTAATAAAGTTAAGAGTTAAATTTCGTGCTCCGATCCACTCCTCCAACTGCTCTCCGCTTCTTGCTTTAGATCTTCCTCCCTTACATGGAGGTTGCCCTGGTTACCATGACGAGAGTCAAGCTGGCAGGAGGGGGCTGTCTGGGAGTCATGGGAGATACACCTGCGCTCAGAAACACGGAACCAAACAAAAAAGAACAGAAAGACAGAGTGGTAACGGTAGAGCATCTGTTTTCTTGTCTTTCTTTAGAAATGTGTTTATTAGGTCGGGTCATTTACACAAAATAAAGGCAGTCCCATGTGTCACGCATGGTATAACAAGTAATTCCCAGGGCCAACAATGGTTAAAGAATGTATTAAACAATAATACAATTATGAAAAGTTAATTCACAAACATATGTGTTGACACATTAACAATAGAAAGGAAAAAAAATTATATAGAAATAGAAAGAAAGAAATAACTCCAAGAAGAAAGCAAAGTGAAAAAAATAAAAAACATTAGCGTTGTGCATCTCCCCCCCCGCTCCTGACATGGCAGACATTTCGCAGGGCGGATAATCACCCCTCTCTCCTTCGGCTCACGCTTCAAAGAGAAGGTTGTCGGTGATTTTGAGGAGCTTGTTCCACTTCTCACCTCTGCGCTGCAGTGCACTGCAGTAGCCTAGATTTGGTACATCCCCGGTTGCACCTCCGTCACAAGTGCCAGGCACCAGGGGTTTGATGCAAGGTGTGCTCTTGCTGCTGGCGCTACTAACTGTGTGTGTGTGTGTGTGTGTGTGTGTGTGTGTGTGTGTGTGTGTGTGTGTGTGTGAGTGTGTGTGGGTGGTTGTGTATGTGTGGGCATTTGAATACGTGTGTATCTATTCACCGTACCGAGATACATAATATAATGTGTGAAGGTGAATTCTTTGTCTGAGGGGCAGACAAAAATTCCAGCCTGTCCCCTTAAGAAATAGGTGCGTAATTCAATGTGTGAAGGTGTGTGTGTGTACTGGAAGGGAATCACAGCACTTAAAAAGTGTCTATAAAGACTGCATCCCCGCGAGTCTGCCTCCAGTCATTTCTGGAGCGGGCTCAGACGTCCAGCCTGGGGACAGAAACGCTTCTCTGGATGACAGCGGAGAGACGTGAAGCGCAGTTTATTATCTGAGCACAAAAGGATTTGGCTCAGGCTCCCATTGAGTCTAATGACCTGCCTCGGAGCGGTGCAATTAGAGGCTGTCAGTCAACGTCTCATAACCATCTCTCACCCTGGGTTGACACCCGCGACGGGAGTGGCACCCAGTACTTTTGTCTTTTGCACAACGCTTCTCTCTCTCTCTCGCTCTCTCTCTCTCTCACTCTCTCTCTCTCGCGCTCTCTCTCACTCTCTCTCTCTCTCGCGCTCTCTCTCCCGCTCTCTCTCTCTCTCTCTCTCTCTCTCTCTCGCTCTCTCTCTCGCTCTAAGCCCTGAGCTCTAGGCTGGTAGGACACGATTAAAAATCTGAAAGGTAACTTTGTTAGCATTCAAGAGAGACGGAATGTGGTTTTACAACGCTCAATGGCTCCTTTGTACCCATGCACCACTACATACTGGTACATCAGACAATATACATGTATTTGTATAATATGTATTGTGTAATATAACCTTTAATACAATATAATATGTATGTCTTTAAAACATTAGCATGAACAAACCTGAGGGATAACACTCATAACTCTTATCCCTTACCCACTCTCACCGATAAAATAAAGAGACTTTTTCCGAACGAGACCACTCACTCAGTGTTACGTCTCTCTTTACCAAGGTCTGGTGAGGTTGATCAATGTGCTGTCACTACTAAGTTACTTTCTGATGCGCTAAATAAACCCTCCCTCTCCTTCTCCCTCTTTCTCCACGCAGGTCATACATCTCCTGTCAAATCCCTGAAACCAGTAAGTGCCAGTCGGTGCCTACGATCTCACATCTGTATAGTAGATATTAACTTATCACAGCTCAAAGACATTCCGGAGCCGACCTGTATTGTGTGGAGAATCGGCCAGTTAATGTGATTGATAGTGTTGCATGTACACACGATATCTTACAATATTACAATATCTATATCAGAAGGCCAACCCTTATCCAACTAGTGTTCCCTGTCTTCGATCGCATCAAGGTCTAGATCTAGGAGATTCAACTTGTTTTTACATTTATGACCCGCTAATGTCAATTGTTGAATGGATTATCAAAGAGTACATACATTATTTCCAACAGTTCTGTCTTCCCCTCACGCTGACCTGACTGATTATGTTTGCTTTAGTTTTGTTCAGTCATAGTGTATCGTGGGTAGAACCTTAGCCAAGGCGAATGGAGTAGGCGCAGGACGTTGATGGAGCGTCGGCAGTCGAGTGCACCCCCAGCGCTCGTGCGTTACACAGTCTGAACGGCAGCCCCCCGCCCCCCCGTTGGCTCACAGCGCACGTCTCTCTCTCCCTCCGTGTCCCAGGCCATGACTCAGCATCCCGTCGTCCAGGCGGCGCCCCACCCCTCGGTGCAGCCCCTACCCCAGCCCGGAGCCCCGTCCGGGGGACAGCAGAGGCCGATGGAGGGACAGGACAGGACGGCCAGCACAGAGACCCTGAGTCCTGCAGAGCTGCCCCCCCAGCCCCTGCCGTACTCCTCCTCCGGCACCCTGCTGCGCTCCGCCTCGCCCAAGCCGGACGCCTCGGAGCTCTACCTGAGGTCCCGGGCCATGCTGGAGAGCCAGCGTGAGTAGGCCCCTAGAGCCCCGGTCCCCTGGACCCCCGGTCCCCTGGACCCCTAGACCCCTAGACCCCCAGTCCCCTAGACCCCCGGTCCCCTGGACCCCCGGTCCCCTAGAGCCCCAGTCCCCTAGACCCCCAGTCCCCTAGACCCCCAGTCCCCCAGTCCCCTGGACCCCCAGTCCCCTAGACCCCCAGTCCCCCAGACCCCCAGTCCCCTAGTCCCCCAGACCCCCAGTCCCCCAGTCCCCTAGACCCCCAGTCCCCCAGACCCCCAGTCCCCCAGTCCCCTAGTCCCCCAGACCCCCAGTCCCCCAGTCCCCTAGACCCCTAGACCCCCAGTCCCCTAGACCCCCAGTCCCCCAGTCCCCTGGACCCCCAGTCCCCTAGACCCCCAGTCCCCTAGACCCCCAGTCCCCTAGACCCCCAGTCCCCCAGTCCCCCAGTCCCCAGTCCCCTAGACCCCCAGTCCCCTAGACCCCCAGTCCCCCAGTCCCCAGTCCCCTAGACCCCCAGTCCCCCAGTCCCCAGTCCCCTAGACCCCCAGTCCCCCAGTCCCCCAGTCCCCAGTCCCCTAGACCCCCAGTCCCCTAGACCCCCAGTCCCCTAGACCCCCAGTCCCCCAGTCTCCATCCTGCTGGGGCTCAGCCGCTGTCGGACACAAGATGTTGGGATTGTTAATCACGAT
This sequence comes from Pollachius pollachius, assembly GCF_949987615.1. Taxonomy (NCBI): domain Eukaryota; kingdom Metazoa; phylum Chordata; class Actinopteri; order Gadiformes; family Gadidae; genus Pollachius; species Pollachius pollachius. The sequence goes on from NC_136941.1 coordinate 11,763,865, forward strand.
AACTGATTTAGATTAGGACATTTTTGTAGTTGTTAATGGTTTGCAAGACAAGAACTCCCATAGCCGCATACACATTCAATCCCTTATGGACACCAAGTAGGCACTTATGCACCGATCGCTTTCTGACCACATCGGAGGAATTGCTTTTATTGTGCATTGTATGTTGTCGGTAACACGCAAAATAGCTTTTTATTTTCTTTCATATCAATAGACTAATGCTGCTTTAGGATTTCATTCCCTCACTCATATCTCTCTCTATCTCCCCCCCTCTCCAGCTCTCAACACTAAGGACCTGGACGTGTTCATCAAAAGGAACCAAGAGTCCGGCTTTGGTTTCAGAGTGCTGGGAGGCGAGGGGCCGGATCAGCCTGTGAGTATCAGCCCAATCGATCCAGCAATCCGTTATTTAACCAGGTAGAAATTCATTGAGATTAAAATCTCTTTTATGAGAATGACCTGGCCAAGAGCCAGACGTTGGGTCCCGCCTCCTCCTCCTCCACCAGCACCGCCTGAGTTCCCCATCACTCCTGCACTGCCGGAACCAGAAGCCACACGTATACTAGAGATGGCCTGGTCCAAACCGTTCAGGGCTCACAAAGAACACACACTGCAGCACAAACAAAAAATGATAGCTAAATCTTAAACTGATCTCTAAATTGAATGGATGCACTGGGTATCATAAAAATACCAAGGGAACCGGAGTAATACTGTCCATTTCGCGTGGTGGTATTGTTAAGACGTGTATTTAAAATAAATGGAGTGAATTAAAATGGCAGTAATTCCCTTTTCTAAAGTATAAACATTAACAAAATAACTGATTCCAGAATTGTATTGATGGACGGGGGATAATGAAATTAAAACAAAGACACTAAAGTCTATTTTCAGTCTATTCAATACCTGATGGTATTGTTAGGATGTGTATTTACAATAAATCTATTCATCGGCTGAGCGAATGAATCCCCATGACAAATAGAACTGCTGCTGCTGCTGTATCATCCCATTTTGTGTGTGTGTGTGTGTGTGTGTGCGCGTGCATGTGTGTGCTCCCCAGGTGTACATCGGGGCCATCGTGCCCCTGGGCGCGGCGGAGAAGGACGGGCGCCTGCGGGCGGGGGACGAGCTGCTCTGCATCGACGGCGTGCCCGTCAAGGGCAAGTCCCACAAGCAGGTGCTGGACCTGATGACCAACGCCGCGCGCAACGGCCAGGTGCTGCTCACCGTGCGCAGGAAGGTGGCCCACGCAGGTGGGTCTGGTGGTGCAAGCCACCGCTGGGACCGTCTGTCTGTGAGAGAGAAGAGTGGATAAAGGATTACATTTGAAAGATTTATTTTTAGCATTTTCATGCCTTATTATAGAGTGAGATAGAGAGGAAGGTATGGGGGGTAGAGGGGAGGACATGCAGCAAATGAACACACGCAGGATTTGAACCGGGTCGCTGCGTTCGGGACTGAGCCTATTTGGTACGCGCTGTACCCGGCGAGCCACCGGGGCGCCCCAAAGAATTAATTTTGAATGGGATTTGGCCGTTTTAGACTAGTTTGAAGGAGCCATTCAGATCTCACACTCAATGGGTACAATATGGATTGCTTCCGCTGTGGCAAAACTGAAAACTCACACTATGTTGAAACTCCAAATAAGGTCAATATACACCCTCAAAAGGGTTGTGTGTGCACCAATGGAAGTCATCACGGACATTCCGTCCAAATCTTTTGAGGTTTATGCTACCGATACAGGTTTTTGTTTTCCTACCCAAAGCTTTTCCTTTCTGCTTTTATGCTCAAATCAACAGGCTGTGAGTGGTAGACATAGTAGATCTGTTTTGATGTGGGAAATTGGATGTTGAATGAGTCAATGGAGGTCAAATCTGAGCATTCACAAAATACGACACTAAAAGATTTTTGCTTGTTGCAATCATTTCGGAGTCAGTGTTATACCAGAGAAGTGTTAATTATATCAAAAAACTCGGCGGGAGCAGTGGCCTCATGTCTGGCGTTTTTTTAGCGGGACGCGACAGCAAGGGAGTAAAATGGTGCTGTTTAGTTTGCTGTTTAGTTTGTTATTCTGCCGATGTCGATTCGAAGGGTTTGCAGGAGGCACTGTGCATATCAGATCAGACGGTGGATTTACATCTCAAAGTACCTGTGAGGTAAAACAAGCAGTGGCGCCGAGGCTCAACAACATCAACCTCACAGCAGCTGCCAATAAGCACTCCGCGGACGATGTGAACACACCCTCTCCACGCCTTTGAGTGTGATAGATCCACCGCACAGCCAAGACCTCCTTGGCGAGATGAAGGATCCGTCACGTGGTCGACGCTTGTTCTATTTGGTTATTCAACGCCGGGGTTTAAAATGAGGAGCTAGTGCTCCGTGATGCACGCGAGACGTAGCCTCCGCAGCACAACAACAATGATGGATTGAGGTCCTTCCGCCCGCCTCATGAATAACACATTGTCGCTGTGTTTCATCTCCGATAAAAGCCCGGTCCTGTTTCATAAACCGCCTCAATTGAACGTGTGAAATGAACACATTGGCGGAGTCTGATCGTGTTTGTTGTGTTTGGGATTTGAGGATTAGGGAAGGTGTGTGGAGGGACAGGGAGGCCTTGACGTATTATGTTTGTGTGCTACACCGCGAAACATTGCAGAACATTTGTTTATGTGGACAGTTAATCTTCAAGAACATTTGTTGATATATGTTTTAAAAAAAGAAGGTGTTGTACAGATATGACAGTCAGCTGGGGAGGGAGCTCTTTGTGTTGGAGATGTTGGTCCATGTTTTGCTAGATGATTCAAACTAACAATTAACATAAGTCTTCACGTTCCAATGCTGATAATTACACCCTTGTTGTTGTGTTGGGGCCGGTGTATCAGGGACTATGTGGTTCCCTTGAGGAAGTACTGATGTCTGATCTAAAGGTCAACCTCTGGTTGTTCCCATTCATCCACAAGACGTGGTCGGCACGGATGAGGGCGGCCCGCAGCCGGCGCTGGCCCTGGTCAACGGATCTCCCAGGGTGCCGCGGGTGCTGGAGGCGGGGTCGCTGCCGCCGCCGGCCTCTGTCCAGCAGCACGCCCGGCCCGAGTGCTTTGACATCACGCTGCACCGCAAGGACAACGAGGGCTTCGGCTTCGTCATCCTCACCTCCAAGAACAAGCCCCCCCCCGGAGGTGTGACGCACACACACACACACACCTGTCTGTCTGTCTGTCTGTCTGTCTGTCTGTCTGTCTGTCTGTCTGTCTGTCTGTCTGTCTTACACGCGAGTCACAAAATGTTCTTTGTTCGTTAGCCGCTGTAAGATATTATGACATGGCCTTTAACCATTACGGTCTGTTCACTTCGCTAGGACATTTTGTTTTCTTTGGGTTGCCTAGCGACCATATACACCATCATCGGCCCCAGGCTACGGTTTGAGTTGGCATGCCTCTTGTTCTCTGACATGTTCAGGATACGCCCGGTGGCAATGTCCTCCCCCTGGCAGTAGGGACTAGGGCTGAACGATGTGGGGAAATAATCGTATTGCGATTATTTCAACCAATATTGCGATTTAGTATGCAATTATTTTTTTTTTAAGTTCCTTATGTTCTGTATCATTCACTAAACAAGCAATAAATCATTCTATAGTATGACCACACAACATTGGAAGCAGTCAACATATAAACTGCTCTTTCCCAGGCCAGGCCTATGTGTTGAGATGAATTGACGAATGAATTAATATTATAACATCTTTATTTAACTATTGAATTGTAAAATAAAAATCGGAATCTTACTGTTCTTCAGTCAGTAACAGTGAAAAATCACCCCAAATTGTTTTATTTATTTATCTATATATTTTTATCGCAGCCTTCGGTTTGAATTTGATTAGTCGCGATTAACCTAGCAGTGACTCGGCGCTCGCGGCGTCCAGAGCCCCCTGGAGCTCACCTCCCTCACTCATCTCTCCCCCCCCCCCCCCCCCCCCCCCCCCCCCTCTCTCTCTCTGCCCGCAGTCATCCCCCACAAGATCGGCCGCATCATCGAGGGCAGCCCCACGGACCGCACAGGCCAGATGAAGGTGGGCGACCGCATCTCGGCCGTCAACGGGCGCTCCATCATGGACCTGTCCCACAACGACATCGTCCAGCTCATCAAGGAGGCGGGCAACTCGGTCACCCTCACCGTGGTGCCCGAGGACGGTGAGAGGAACCGCCCTGCTCGCGCTGAACGCCGTTCACCTTATCATTTATTTATTTTTTTAAGTTTTATTTTTGCCTTTTTATGCTTTATGATAGAGTGAGATAGACAGGAAGGTTTGGGGGATAGAGGGGAGGACGTGCCGCAAAGGACCACGGGCAGGAATCAACCCGGGTCGCTTCGATTGGGACTTTGCCTTAATGGTACGCGCTCCACCCGGTGAGCTGTTCACCCATTCTACATCGGTGGGACGAAGGCACGAGATTGGTGGGATTATGGCAGCCACCGATGTGTAGATGAGCTGAACCGATGTGATCCCATCTTGGTCATGCAGAGGCGGGCATGAGTGTCCGGCAGTATCTCCTAGGGGAGCAGCTCAGGTGTTTCCCTGTCAAACCTAATTCATAGTCGTAGGGATGACCTCATCCCGGCCCTCGCCCACGGTTCGTACGGGGTGTCATGCACCTCTTGCGAGCAGGGTTCATGAATTGCCCGTCTACAGTAGCAACAGCAACAACAACAGCGACGACTATAATCATCATCGCGAGGACTGTCTTCACGATCACGATCAATGCATCACAGCGACCATAATAGAGAGTTTAATACAGAGCGGCGGTTTTGTGAACCTTTTCTATATATTTGTTTTGTAACGTTGTATTTTCATGTTTTACAGACAGTGGACCCCCGTCTGGTGCCAGCTCAGCCAAGCAGAGTCCTTCAGCACAACACAGGGTCATAGGCCCGCAGGCCAACGTCCACACCGACAGGTACGGAGGATGCACACGCTTCCACACACACACACACACACACACACGTACCATCACACACACACACACACACACACACACACACACACACACACACACACACACACACACACACACACACACACACACACACACACACCCAGACATACACACACACACACCCAGACATACACACACACAACAACAGGTCCACACACACAACAGGTTCACACACACACACACACACACACACACACACACACAGGTCCACACATCCACCCATGCACACACACACATGCACATACACACACACATACAGGTCCACACATCCACCGACGCACACACACACATCCACATATAGTGGACATACACTTGTAGTATAAAGTGTATAGATCAAAGTATAATCCAAACAAACATCAGGGAATGCGGGGGGGGGGGGGGGGGGGGGGGGAGATTAGCAGAGTCCCACTTCTCCCTTTTGATCTCCGTTTATAATCCAGATTACCTGTGCCAAACTTTTAATCCACGACCACAGCCACAATTCCCCATCGTCATCCTTTTTGCTATTTTCTTTCTATTTTATTCCTCATCCAAAATGCCGCTCCTCCTCCAAATGCCACTCCTCTCCGACATCTCAAGTCTGTCCTGTGTTTTGTTTTTAATAGTCAGCTCAGGGGTGAAACCCTCTGTAGGAGTGGCGTCCTTGTTAGCGCGCTGGCATCCCGGGCATGGAAAATGCCATCCCCCCTCTGCTAACACTGAGGGGCTTTCTGGATGTGTGGCAGCTCAGCCTTGTTCCCACGGCGGCCCGGTAACAAGCTGTAAAATGTGGCCACCCAACTGTAAAAAAGCAGCGCAGCGACCCTTATGAAGGAATAACAGCGCCCGCCCGCCCCCCCACACTGTGGAACTAACAGGGCCCTGGCCGCTGTTGTTGTCGTCGTCGAGTTAATGAAGACTCAAGCCTCCTCTGATGCGATTTGTTTATCGTAATTGTACTCTGCGAGGGGTCATTCTTGACAGTGCAGTCATTTCTGTTTACCTGATATATCCAGGGAATACAAGCCATGTAAACATCACTTCCCGGTTCAGTAAAAATAATGAATTAAAAGAGGGGGGGGTTCTTCCCCCTAGAGTGAAACCCGTTTATGGCGCCTTGATAACCTTCGCAGATTTTGCGTTGGTGAATTTATGCTGGGCTTGCACCGAGTTGTCCGATGTTAAAGCCACTCACTAAAAGCAAACTCAACGGGCGGTGTGTTTGTTCCTGTAGGAACGGCCATGGAGAGGACAGGAGGGAGTACAAAACCCTGCCCTCGCGAGAGACTCCAGGCACCAAGCAGGTGAGCGCTTGCTGCAAATACGCAGTGGGACGTCTGTGTGTGTGTGTGTGTGTGTGTGTGTGTGGGTGGGTGGGTTTGGGTGGTGCGGACCCCTCATCCGCACCACGCCACACTAAGCAGCTCCTAATCCTCTTGTAATGCCCCCATCCGTCTCCCCCCGGCCACACCAGAGGTGCCTCAGCTGTGGTTCATGTCTTAAGAGAGTGTTGTGCTGTGGTCCGCGCGACAGGGCTGCTTCGTGGTGGAGCTGGAGCGCGGCCAGAGGGGCTTCGGCTTCAGCCTGCGGGGGGGGAAGGAGTACAACATGGGCCTGTTCATCCTGCGCCTGGCCGAGGAAGGGCCAGCCCTCCGCGACGGGAGGATACACGTGAGTCCCGCCCGCCGCCCCCGTCTGCTGGGGGGGGGGGGGGGGGGGGGGGGGAAACCCGGCAGCGTTTAGGGGGACTCTTATTCTGAAAAAACATGAATTGTGATTTTTGTTTTCTTTTTTGGGCTTTGACTGACCAAAGACATGTATGTCCTCTACAGCATGAAGGCCGTAGAATAAGTAAGTTTGTGGTCTCTACAGGATGAGATCTGACCCCTGCGTTTCTCTGGCAGGTGGGGGACCAGATCGTGGAGATCAACGGCGAGGCCACCCAGGGCATCACCCACACCAGGGCCATCGAGCTGATCCAGGCGGGGGGCCACCGGGTGCACCTCCTGATGCGCCCGGGCCAGGGTCTGGTCCCCGATCACAGTGAGTGGCCGCAGGGGCGGGGGGCGGACACGCACGCACGCATTATTTATAGATCCAAAACAGAACGTGAAACGCATATGAGGAATGGCTGTTCAGATATGGCTTCCCTAGGATGGGGCTGAGTTTTAAGCATGTGTTGTTATTCGTCTTCTTTTATTTTATCATGCATGTTTTGCAAGCGTTACTCTTGACGTTTTTCGCCTCCTCCCTTTTGTTCAGTTTTTATTTTTTCTGATCAATCTGACTCTCTCACTTACGATCCATGGCCTTCTACCCTGCCCTCTCTTCTCTCTCTCTTCTCTCTCTCTCTCTCTCTCTCTCTCTCTGTGTCTGGACCGGCACTGCTCTCTGGTCCCACCTCTGTATTTCTTCCTCCTGTAGGTCTGAACTCTTCTTCCACCCTGTGCTTCTACATGAAACCAGAGCAACACTAAAGGCGTCACTGCTTTTCTCGGTCTGTCCCTTTTGATAACCTCGGTAAACCATTTGTATTCTCTTCTCTTTTTGACCTCTCCTTGTCGACACGACACAAATCAGCTAGTTTAAGGAGTCTCTGTCGGTGCGTTTTCACAGCCCAATAGGCATGGGGCTTGTGCGTTGTCAATGGCCCACCTGCCTGTCAATCACAAGCAGCACAGCGGTGTGTGCACCTAGCTTAAGTCTGGAGAAAAGTGTCAGCTAAATAAATAATGATAAGTAATGTAAGATCGTTGTTCTGTAGTCGACAGTAAGCGTGAGAAATCATCTTTGGCTTCTGTTTATTTATGAAGATTACTGGAACATTACATGCCGCTGAACAGACACACCTAATCCCAAGAGAACATTAAGTTTATGAACACAGAGATCCCCAAAACTAAATATTGATTACATAGTGAGCGACAAATTGTAAAAACATGTTGCACGCATTTGTGCGTGTGCATTCACTGGCTTCCACTCTCCGGGCCAAAGATTGACTTAGAGCTTGTATGAGGTGATGCTCGCAGGAACTCCAAAATCGTATTTCAGTTTCACTACGTCTATATATTTTCACCTTCCCCATCGCTCGCTCTCTCTCCCTCACTCTATCTTCCTGGTTTTCTGCTGCATCTTTGGGCTCTCAATCACGGCTCTGCAATTCTTATCAGCTCTGGGGGAAATTGAGGCGTCGAGGCCGGGTGAAAGCTACAAACTTTTATTTGAGTGGCTGTGGCTTTGGACAGATGCATATCTTATGATTTTGACTCAGACCTGAATAACTTTTGGCGGGTAGTGGATGGGGTATTAGGGTACAATGAGGATAACATTAGTTGATGGGGCTTTTAATGCATGACGTTTCCAGGTTGTCGATGAAGAGGCTAGCCAATGGATTTATTCAGGCGTCACAGTTTTCTTGAATTGTTCTTTTTTCTTTTTTGTTCTTCTTGTCTGTTGTCAACCTGTATTTTCAGGCTCAAAGGACAAAACAACTATCCCGACGTCCGGCTTTGCCAGGCTCTCTGTATCTGATGAGCATCCATCACCAGCCTCTCCGCCCTCCGCCCCCGAGACATATCCATTCCCACCCAACATCACCATCACCCCCACCATCACCCCCACCCCAGGCCCCGACGACACCCTAGGGGTGGGCGCCACAGAGCGCGGGGGGTCGACCAAGCGAGCCCGCGGGCAACCCTACCAGAAGCATCCCAGCAGCTACGGTGGCAAAGACCAACACCCTCCACACCTCGACCTGCCCCACCCAGACCAGGCGACCAGCCCGGCCAGAGAAGGCCCGGGCTGGGAAGACCGCTCAGAGCCCGCACCCCACAGCCCCAGGAAGGCGGAGAGAGGAGGATACGACGGATCCCCGGAGGACCGGAGCCGGGAGAAACAGACCCACCGTCCCTCCTCCTCAAGCCCCAGCAAGGGCTCCGGGAGGGGGGAGCAGCAGCAGGATGAGGCTGGGGGCCCTCACAGGAGCCCGGAGGAGCCCCACAGTCCCCGGCGGCCAGCGGGCCAGGAGCCCAGGGAGAGGAGGAGCAGGGGGGAGGAGGAGCGAGGAGACGCCCCCTTCCAGGGAACCGCCGAGCGCCGCAAGAGAGACGGCGGCGGCCCCGCCTCCAACCACCCCGCCCAGAGGGAGCCCGACCACAGCAGCCTGGGCCGCAGGGGGGGGAGACAGAACGAGAGGGAGAGACAGGCGGACCAGGAGGGTAAGCAGCACCCGGGGCCGGCTGAAGAGGCGGGCAGGAGGGACCCCAGAGGGTCCAGCGGCAGCCTGCAGGACCCCGTCTACAACGGGACGTCCGGCGCCAAGAAGGCTGCCATCACTCCGGGCCCCTGGAAGGTCCCCAGTACGTCCAAGATCCAGTCCCACGGAGAGACGGCTCATGAAGGGTTTTAATCTGCTCACAGGGCACGCGATGTCCAACCAGAAGGATCAGAAGAAGGAGAAGGAGGAGCCTTCTCCGTAGCATCACCGGTGAGAATGGAAGGATCAACCACTTTGTGTGTTTATTAAAGAGACATTGGCATCACTGTGTAACTAACGACAACAATGCATCATCGAGCTCATTATCAATTAATTTCACCTTGTTTGCCTCGGTCAGGGTCGTCAGGGTCTTGAAGCCTGTTCTGACCTACTTATTTGTGCTTAGATGTGCTTATATTAGCTTGTCCACAAGGGGGGGGTCTTCTGTGTTTTACTTGATTATAATTACGTTCATGGGGGGGGGGGGGTTGATGACGACATCTTTGACTGTGCCAACGAAGTGATCCCGGGCCATGGAGAAGCTGCTCTCACTCTCACTGTGACCCGATTCTAGTGTGGGCGGGAGGGAACGGACGGCGGTCCACTACTTCCACACTGAAGACTCACAGAACCCCCATTCCCCCTCAGCATCCGATGCAATCAGTCATCTTAACTTCCTGGGGAGATTGCTCCACTGTGGGCGGTGGTTGATGAATGTGTGAGGAGGAGGAGGAGGAGGAGGAAGGACTTTAATCAACTTTCAGAAGGTGACATATAATCACCCGGGTCTTCTTTTTTCTACGTTTCGACCGTGAACCAGAGCTGTGAACTTGTCAGAGCATGCATGTAGAGTGTGTATCACCCCCCCCCCCCCCCCCCCCGTTGGCAGTTGCAGAGTGCACTGATCCATCCAGAGGCTTAATATGCATCCCAACATCTGACCGGACACTTGTGGCTATAGTTATTTTTCTTTGTTACCATGTGTGGTTCCTGAGGACGGATGTTGTAATTTATTGGGAGATTCTGTAAGAAGGAAATATCATGGTTATATATATAGTGAGTCATTATATCTTTTGATAACGAAACCTGAACAAAAATAGAAGAAATATAATGTGTCGATAAGCATTACCGTTGAAAATGATTTACCCAGGTCAAAAGCCACTACTATGTTTCAAGTATTTACGTTTGCAATACTCACAGGAAAGCAAATGCATGGGAATAGAGCACCATGGATCTAGACCTTCTGTTCCTACTAATTTGTGTTTGTGGTGTGCCCCACAAGCTGATTCCATCCATGTGATGTTGTCCACTGCTAGTAGTTATGTATTCTATGTCACTATATATGTCCCTTGATGGATCTGTATATTATTATTTAACAGAATATCTATATATAGTGCAAGAAGTACAATTCAGATTTGGCGTATCACACTGATTGTAAACAAAAAGCCTTTGCCTTTTACTTATTGAAGCAGACATTTGTTATTTTCTTCCTTAATATTTCTAGCGTATTAATGTCACCCGTGTGGTTCTTAAGACCGTTCCCCTAAAATGTGACCGCAAAAACTTGGTGTGTTGTTTTTTTTTTTTTACCGTTGTCAATCCGCAACAAAAAGGACCTTGTGTTTGGTTCTTCCGTAATGTAACTTCAATGTAGAACTTGGACTGGGGCAGAGAAAGGACTTGTTCATTCATTACATTGCTTTGGTGGTTTCAGCACATCCTGTGTTGACATTGCATCACACTGTTAACACTGAATTAAATATGGCATTGGTCTACTATTTGTATAAAATCTGTCTTCCCTTGTTTACCAAGATTTATTCTAGGCTTATATTAGACACGTTTTGAGTTGGCAGTGTATTACTGAAATTAACCTCTTTTTTTAAGTCTTACATGGCACCCATGGATTTGTAGCAACTATTTCTTAGGTAGATGGTAGCATTAATTATTCAATCCAAAAATTATTTCTGTAATTATTTATATGTCCCAACAACAAAAAAACAGATGGGAATTTTCTCAGGATTGAAAGTAACCAGCAGGAGCGCTATGTTTTTATTGCCGCACTACGGTGGAGGGCAGAGACATCTAGTGTTTTATGTACTGTACTGCAGGAGAGTTATAATTGAGATGTTGGGGGAACTTGCATAATAGTAGCCTAAATAAAGAAATCCCAAATAGATGGCTAAAATGCCCTTCTTGGCCTGCCTAAATATTTGCATTTTGTAGTCTAGATTTCCTTTATAGTTCATAAATTATTGTCCTTTTCACATAATGGGCTACGGTACCATATGTTCACATGACGTTTAATACTGTGGCCTTGCATTGCTTCAACATACAAACAGCCTTTTTAGGTTTGAGTTCATTGTAGTTGTAAATGTTTATAAATTGTACAGCACCTGTATAAAAAAAATCCCTCATTCATATAAAAAAAACAATACTCTGTAAATCGTTTCATTATTTTTTTAAGTATTGAATGGAAAATGATATAAAATTGTGAAAGGAAATATTCTAGTCATGGCATTCGGTTAATGCACTGATAAATAAAGGTTTACTGAATAAATGACTTGCAAGCATTCCTTTTGTTACCATGGGTGCCATTAATTAAGGCATGAGAGAAAATGTTTCCTCATCTACTCTGTTAAGACCTGCGGTCATATATCTGTATAACTCAATATTGCTTGGTTTTGCTATTCATGAATCTACTACAACCATTATAATACCATGGTTTGGCCGATCGGTAAGGACTATTTGTTTTTTTCGTGATTTTATTATCACACTATTATGTTTGTTATTAATTGTACTTGTAGGCCTACTATTTTATCATAACACAATTACAACGGTTTGCCTAAAGGCTACATACAAATAAAAGTTGAAGACACCGTGCACTGCCTGCTAGAGCTACCTCTGCCTTAATAATGTTTTAATCAACGTAAGCCGAAATCCTGAATACCGTCTGAGGCTTCTCTGTCATTCCATGACGTCAGCTGTAAATGTGTGCGTGCAGGAGAGCACGCTCTCCCCGGCAATATCACAAGAACGAAAACTACATAGTCCAAGAAGCCACGCTATGCGCCTGCGCCCAAATCATGCCTGCGATGTTAAAACTACAAATCTCGGTGAAAGAACTACAACGTTGTTGTAGTTCTGCCTTGCGCAGAAGGACTTTAGAGCCCTTTAAATGTAGCCTACAGTACGTGCAAAGATGGCATCGCAAGCCGACTTGGTACATGCGCAACATGTGAAAGCAAGGGTAAATGACATCCTCGCCCGATTAACGCAAGAGAAGAAAAAGAAGACAAAAAGGGACGCGTCGGCGCCTCCTGTGGAACACGAGCGGACGGATAGAGACGTGAAGAAAGTGGAGCTCAATCCTCTCCGGCATCACGACCACCACTACCAACAGCAGCCCGCCGAGCCACGGGAGCACCAACAGCTGCACAAAAAGCAAATACATAATAACTTTTGCTCTGGAAAACCTTCCACGCTGCCAAACCATTACCACCATCACCACCACCATCATCTCCCTCACAGCAGCCGCACCAACGGCGCGAATAAGAATGCACCACCTGCCTCCTCGCAGAAGGTACCGCCGCACAAACCGGCGAAGAAGCGGTCGTTGCCTCCCGCTCCTCTTCCGTTATTTACTTTTCCGCCTCTCAGAGGGGCCAAGGTCAAGACGCAGGGGCGCACTGAGCCGCGGCGGGAGAAGGACCACCGGCCCCACGGGAAGAATGAAAACACCGGGGCCAACGTGACACACACAGAGCTGAAGAAACCACAGCGAGGTAGGACACCCATTCAGTGTGCTAGAACGTGTACGTAAAAATAAAATTATGTGTAATAAGAAATAGGCTTTATATGCATATTGTATTTTTCATATGAAATGCATACGACCTTGACATTGTGTGATACATTATAATCAAACTGTAGCCTATATGGGGGGCCTAATGTAGTCCAAGTCTCTTCACATGATGCTTTATTAGACACATTACACACTAGTTGCAGATAGGTTATTAACTCTCTTTAAACGCCAGATGCTCTGTTTTCTTTGCCATTTTTTGGTCTTTTGAACTTGATTTTTCTACCTGCTGCTGTGCAGGTGAGTCACGGCCTCGCGACGAGAATGTTAAATCCCAAGCGCTGCTGGCGGAATACCTCCTGAAGAAGTCAAAGAAGAGGAAGAGGAGGCATCACAGCGAAGATGAAGACCACCCCAGCGGCGGGAAGCTCAGCGGCGTCGTGCGCCACGTGGAGGTGCAGACCGTGTGCACGGGACCGGCAGCCGACCTCACCCCGTCCCCCGCTCACCCTGCTCCTCCTCCTCCTCCTGACCAGGAAGGTCGGCCCGATCACCACCACCACCACCCCCATCTTCACCCAGACCATCCTCCTCATCCTCACGACCATGCCCACCTCCGCACCCCCAGGGCCCCGTTCCTCTCCCATCAGGACCACTCCATCCGCAGCGCGTGCCTTCAGACGGACGGCTGGCACGGCCGCTTCATGCACGAGGAGCGGCAGGCCAACGGCGGCGGCCGGGTCCTCCACGCCTACGCCGACGAGCTGGCCTCGCTGGGGGCCGACCACCTGAGGGCCTTCGCCGGGGAGTTCATGGAGCGGGCCTTCGCCGAGACAGGTCGCAGCCATCGGGGGAAGAGGAAGCCGGCCGGGGCCCGCTACGCCCTGGCGGTGGTCCACGGGGCCGCCGCCTACCTGCCGGACTTCCTGGACTACTTTGCGTTCAACTTCCCCCACACGCCGGTGAAGATGGAGCTGCTGGGCAAGAAGGACATCGAGACCACCACCATCGCCGACTTCCACGCCCAGGTGGGTGTCGGGACTTGTTTTAGGCTTCGCTTGGTGTTGTGGAACAGGAGTGGCGTCGTGGGATCTCTGTTTTTATATCTTCATCACTATGCTGTCTTCAGCTGTTAAGTTGGTACAGAGGAGTTTGAGTGATGTTTCATGAAGCTATAAGGGATTTTATTTGTTCAGCTATATAATCCAATAGAGTTGGATGTTGCCTTGCATAGTTAAAACAATCATCAGTGTGTGTGAATTTATAAATTATTAGATTTTAAGTGTAGAAGAGAAGTAGAATGCGCTTAAAGTTCAAGGTCAAAAGTTAAAAATTCAAGTTCAAAAATACTTAATTGTCCCCCAATGGGGCAATTTGTTGTGCAGTAGATAGTATACAAATCCAAGTCACTCGCAAACACACACACAACAAAAAAAACACTATACAATCAATAAATAGTAGTCTATATATATATGTATAAAATGATAATACACATTCACTATGTATATAAATAATATATATATATATATTTATATAGAAAGGCAGAGGCTCAGCATATCCAAAAGTGTGAGTTGGGGTGGGGGAAGGTTTTATCTAAGGTTCTTTATAGAATTTAGAATTAATGTGGCTGCGGGTACAAAGAGTGTTTATATCTGTTGGTTCTGAGTTGTGGGAGTTTAAAGCCTGATCCGGATGGCAACATCTGAAACTCAGCCTGTAAGGGATGAGAACTATTTGACAGAATAGATTCAAACCTTTTTAGCGTCTGGTTCTGATAAAGTTCCTCCAGGCCTTTCTGCTTAGAACATGTAAAGGGTTGAATTGAAGAAAAAGGACACTATTCACCAAGGGTAATAAGTTAGTCGTGTTAACTGCAACTACACACAGAGTAACCAACCCGGTTCTGTTTTGGAGGCTTCTTGTCATGCCCTGTTAGTGGTTTACCGGGTACAAAGGTCAACCCTCGTCACTGTGAGGTAGCGCTGTACCCTTTCTCTCTTTCTCTCACGTACGCTCTCTCGCCCTACGTTCTCTCTCTCGCCGTTTGCTCTCTCTCTCGCCGTACTCTCTCTCTCTCTCTCGGCGAACACTCTCTCTCTCCGTACTCTCTCTCCCCGTACTCTCTCTCTCTCGCCATACACTCTCTCTTTTTCGCCCTACTCTCTCGCCGTACGGTCTCTTTCTCCGTACTCTCTCTCTCTCCGTACTTTCTCTCTCGCCGTACGGTCTCTCTCTCTGTACTCTCTCTCTCTCTCCGTACTCTCTCTCTCTCCGTACTCTCTCTCTTGCCGTACAGTCTCTCTCTCCGTACTCTCTCTCTCTCTCCGTACTCTCTCTCTCACCATATTCTCTCTCTCGCCGTACGCTCTCTCGCCCTACACTCTCTCTCAACGTACAGTCCCACCCATATACGCAAGTAAGATAAAATAACCACATTTTTTCTACAGTGGTTAATCTTCACAGTGTTGATATGAAACCTTGACACTTATTTACAGTTTACTACTGCTAACCAAGCTTTTGTTTGCTTGAAAAGGAAATTATGTGCTTACACATCTCTGTCTCCAGCAACATGATTGGTCAAAACAAATATGACGCTAAAGAAAGTGAAACGTCTTTTTCACCCAGATTTAAGCTTGTCTGTCATCAGACTTTAGATATGAATCTAAAGTCTGATTTAGGAGACTACCCAGAGCCCTAAAGAAGGGCCTTGAAGCCTTGCACCTTCACAAACACACACACACACACGCATGCACGCATGCACGCGCGCACACAAAGGCAAGCACAGTCTCACATGCATTCACATATTCTCACACACACACACATCCACGCACATTATCCTTCGATGTGCCCTGTGGTGATGGCCCACAGAACTCTAGAAACCCCTCTGACCCGCTGAGTGTCCGGTCCTCGTTGCAGGTGAGCCAGAGCTACTGCTCCGGGACGTATCGGGCCGGGCCCATGAGGCAGATCAGCCTGGTGGGGGCCGTGGATGAGGAGGTGGGCGACTACTTCCCAGAGTTCCTGGACATGCTGGAGGAGTCTCCCTTCCTCAAGGTCTGTCCCAACTCTCCCTGCCGTGTTATGATGGAGCGCTGCGCTGTAGGTGCTGGGGACACACGTTACATTCACTTTGAATCAGACAAGGTGTCCCTGTCTTAAGCACAACAGCCTTCAGTTTTTGTTTTCCTAGTGCTGTTGTGTGACACGGATTGAAGTGGTAATCCTAAAGATAGAACGCTAGGGTTTCACTGGAAAGCACCTTGTAAAGAGAGGCTTTCTTTACAAGAGGTCTCTTGTAAAGAAAACAGTTACACACTTGTTTTTACATTTCTCAACATTAATTTTCAAGTGTAATTGAGTATGTTTTGTTTATTGAGATGTTTGTTCAAATGACGAGTTCAAGTTCAAGCGAGATTGACCTGTATGATGAACCATATGATTTTGGTAATAAATCTGTGTGTGTGTGTGTGTGTGTGTGTGTGTGTGTGTGTGTGTGTGTGTGTGTGTGTGTGTGTGTGTGTGTGTGTGTGTGTGTGTGTGTGTGTGTGTGTGTGTGTGTGTGTGTGTGTGTGTGTCCAGATGACCCTCCCATGGGGCAGCCTCTCCAGTCTGAAGCTGGAGTGCAGGTCCCAGAGCGACGACGGGCCCATCATGTGGGTACGCCCCGGGGAGCAGATGGTGCCCACCGCAGACGTGGCCAAGTCCCCCTTTAAGCAGCGCAGGTGAACAAGAACAGAGAGACACGGAACCATACCGTACTGAAGATAATCCTGGTCGGGCTTATCACAGACACACGGACACGAACGCACGCACACACACACACACACACGCACGCACGCACGCACGCACGCACACACACACACACACACACACACACACACACACACGTGCAATCAGATTGTGACCGTTTATGTACCAGTGATGGAGAGATGTTATCCACTTTATCCACCACATAGGCTATTTTTAGAGACAGAGCGAAAGAGAAAATTACATTAATTTACCATGTTTTTTTACTTAAATGGTTTGAATTGTCATGTTGATAGGCGCTTAAAGCCCAAAGCCCATAGAACCATTTTTAAAGGGGAAAGCGCCATACACACCATGACTGCGTCCCCACACATTCTTAGAGGTGGTGGAAACCATGGATGAGGTACTGGTCTGAATCGTGTATGTTTGACATTCATGTGCATGTCAAGTAAACAGACAACAAGCTTAAACAGTCGAATGAGGCGAATGTGATCAGGTATCCCCCTCGTTTCAGAATGGTCATTGAGTTCCATAAGACCACCCTGAACCGCCGTCTGACCTTTGACCCCTCCCCCCCCATGTAGGACCATGAACGAGATCAAGAACCTGCACTACCGGCCGCGGAGCAGTGCACCCAGAGAGGTGCTGTTTGAGGACCGCACCAAGGCCCACGCCGACCACGTGGGACAGAGCTTCGACTGGCAGAGCACGGCAGCGGTCGGCGTCCTCAAGGCCGTCCAGTTTGGAGAACGGTGAGAGAGAGAGAGAGAGAGGGAGGGAGGGAGGGGGGGAGGAGAGAGAGAGAGGGAGAGAGAGAGATGGGGGAGAGAGAGGGAGATGGGGGAGAGAGAGAGGGAGATGGGGGGGGGGAGAGCGAGGAGAGGTCGAGAGAGAGAGAATGGGGGGAGAGAGAAGGAGAGAGAGTGAGAGAGAGAGAGAGATGGGGGGAGAGGCCGAGAGGGAGAGATTGGGTGGGGAAGGAGGGAGAGAGACAGCGTGGGAGCGAGCTGTCAAATGGCTTTCAAACTCCCTCAAACTCATCTGGCTAATTTGCAGTTGGAGTCCGTAATCCTTTGATGTCAAGTCAATTCCTGAAATATTTCCTTTCCTTTTTTTCTTTTTGACTGCAGCCATGGCTTTCAATTTAGTCTTATTCAAAGTCTCACTCAATCAATTTGAACTACTCTGTGTGGAGAGAAATACGATAATTTATTTGAAACCAAAGTGACAGACTCTGAAAGCGGTCTTAGGTTGTTTCATGTTGAAAGAAGGGGGTCATGTTTTGCTGTGTGTTTGTTATTCCTGCTCTCATCTCAGTGGTAACCGGCCTCGGATCACCAAAGACGTGGTGTGTTTTCAAGCGGGAGACTTCAACGATGTGGTGCAGAGGCTGCAGCTGGATCTCTATGAGCCCCCAGTGTCTCAGGTTGGTCCCAGGTATTTGAACTACTGGGCCAGTGGTATCAACGACGAGTCTCAAGACTCTCAGATGAAGACCACACCTTACACACTCTCTAACCCTTTCGGTTTTGGTTTAGCCAAAACTTAAAGGTTTTGGCCAAAACTTAAAGGTTTTGGCTAAACCTTTCGGTTTAGCCAAGTTTGTTTCAAATGAAACAAGCTAAGTAAAGCCAAAATAATGTTATATGCAGCTGATTGGTTAGTTCTAACCTTAGTGAGTAGTCATTTGATAAATTAAATAAAAAGGTATTTCCGTGTTTTTGAGGTTTTTAATTATGCAAGACGCTTCCTGCCCAATCATCATACTCTCAGCTACTTTTTCAACTCTTACACCGTTCCCACGGCCAGACTTGATCAGACATGAAACCACAGCACTGTTGATTTATCTATCAGCTTCTGCAGTTTATTAACGCTACCTTTAGGGGGCAGCAAAACTCCCCCAGTGGCCCCCTAACGTGTGTAGTACAGTATCATAGACTATAATACAGTATTTAGGAACTTTATTAATCCCTCGGGAAGGTTCACTCAGGAAATTGCACTTCCTGCAGCAGCAAACACCATGTTCCAAATAGAATTAGAGATATAAACAAGTATAAATGTGCAAAAAATATAAATGCAGGGAAATAAAATGCAAGAAGAATACTATACAAGCCAGTATTTACTTGAGGTAGTCCTTAAACAGTGCATGACAACAGTGCAAGAACACAGTGCATCAAACAGCCAAGTCGTGTTAGTCATGCAGTGTTATGTTACGTGGTGGGTCAGGCCTTGTGCTCCTCCCCTGTCCTCCTTTGCTGCCCCCTAACTCCGGATGGGGGGGTTGTACAGTCTAATGGCACGGGGGACAAAGGTGTTTGTTCAGTCTGTTGGTGCTGCGCTATGCACCACATGATGTGAGAGCAGTGACGGGGTGCCTCTAAAGCGGTCACGCTCCCCCCCCAGTGTGTGCAGTGGGTGGACGACGGGAAGCTGAACCAGCTGCGGCGCGAGGGCATCCACTACGTGCGCACGCAGCTCTGCCACGACGACATCTACTTCATCCCCCGCAACGTCATCCACCAGTTCAAGACGGTGTCGGCCGTCTGCAGCCTGGCCTGGCACATCCGCCTGCAGCAGTACACCGCCAAGGAGGAGGAGGAGAAGGTGGTGGAGGTGGAGGGGAAGGGGGAGAAAGGAGGGTCTGATGCCACCGCCACCGTCCGAGCCCGCCCGCAGTCGGATGGCGTGCACGGAGGGGGGTCCCGGGCCGAGGGGCCCACGTTCCAGAGACCCGCGGTCCCCTCGCCTCGCAAGCCACCGCGGGAGGCTTCCCCTCCCCCTGCTCTGTCGGGCCGTATGCCCCCCCCCACTGCCAACGTCGCACAGGGACCCTCCCCCTCACCGGGCACCCCGGTTCGGCCCTGGAGACGCCCCGTCCCCCCTGCCTTGTCTGGCCCTTCCTTAGCCCCCCTTCCCCCCACACACACACGCAGACACCCTCCCATTGTGTATACTGACACACTTCAGACCCAGGTCCCTCCCTGAGCGCTTCGGTGAACGTGACCTTCACCAACCAATGGCTGGACTTGCTCAGCTGAGCGGTTGTTAATTAATTCCTGCGTTTGTCGGCTCGTCAGACCCCTTCAAGAGAGGGTCTAAGGACTTTGTCATAGACCCCTCCCTGCCTCTCTCCAACCCTCTCTAGTCCTGAATCTCCTTACTAATTCTATCACTGGTTGACTTTGATTTAAATCAACGAGATTTAAGTTTCCTCCCTTAACCTATTGTTCACTGTATCTTTTTAAAAGATGCCTCCATTTTGTGTATGTATCTTTCTTAAGAAAACATACATTCAGTAGCTAAATTATTTAGCTAAGCTATTTATTTTCTATTTACTCCTTGGGTGATTAATGAAGCAAATACAAGTTAATGTGCAAAGACAGATATTTTTGTGATTGGACTGGATATTAAATGTTAAAGAAAAACCTGAACCCCTTTTTTGGGGAACACACTTACCACAATACTTTTTACAGAAAATGTTCAGGTCGTTAAACTGGGGGGGGGGGGGATTCTCTGTAAAATAGGAGGGGTCTGCTATACTTGTCTGCACCCCCTTCTCAAGCGAGAGGGCCCCTTGCACCTGCTGCTGTGAAACCCGATGCCCAACCTCTTTTTTCTTTGCCTCCCAATTATTATGTTTTCATCTGCTGGGCGGATGTTTTAGTAAAAAGGGCCTTTCAATCCTGCATACACCAGGCACATTACACATGGATAAAGACATACACGATACGCTGTTCCTAGTTCATGCACATAGTATATGCTTTGAAGAATATACACTTATTTTCTA
>NC_136941.1:11789407-11796907 GCF_949987615.1 Pollachius pollachius
CAGTATTATATTCTAATAAAAAGATATATTATGAATGCGTCACTCTTTTAGGCCAGGTTTCGATTGTTCTCGGGGAAGGAGTCAATAAACACAGAGTAAACAAAGACAGAGAGAGATGAGCAAAATAGGACGGAGAGAGGAGAGAGCAGTTCACAAACCACTACAACGGCTCAGGTCTCGTTCAGCCTCCCACGATGAGTGACTGTGGCGTCGGGCAGTAAGAGAAAATGGCGGGCCTCATCTGGTTCCAATTATGGTTGTAACCTTGTTATTATGACTTCTGGAGGATAGGCAGAGTAAACAGCGTGGACGGGGTGCTGTGCTGGAGTCAGGATGGCTGCTTGTGCGTTCTGATCTTCTTGGGGGCTGTTTGGGGCTCTTAATGAAAAGCACCACGGGGGCCCCAGGCATAAACACCCACCCACGTGCACGAGGTCAGCGCAATAATCCAATTAGTCAATTATGTTAGAATACATGCGTGGGCGGTTTGTGTGTCTTTCTGTGTCTGTGTGTGTGAGGCCGTGTGTGGAAATAGGTGCGTGTGTGTGTGTATGGGTGTGTGTGTTCATGTACGAGCCTAACTGTTGTATGTAAACAGAACTGTGTGTATCAGTGTGTGCTGCTGTCTGTCAGAATGTGTGTTTGCAAGTGTGTGTGTGCGTGTGTGTCTGTGTGTGCAGTAATAGGTGTGCGTGTGTGTGTGTGTTCCTGTATGAATATTACCCTGTGTACGTGGGGTTTGTATGTAAAAACAGAAACTGTTGTGTGGTTGAGTTTGCATGCTTGTGTGTGTGTGTGTGTTCTGCAGAAGGGGCAACTGGTAGAGAATAAAGAGTGGATTGTACGGACTTAGCTCCGGGAGCTGTGGAAAACCCCCGCTGGCCTGTGAGTCAGCACCGTAATGGGACCTCTGGGCGTACAAAGGCCCAGACAACGGCTATTCCACCTACAGAGGAAGAGGATCCACAACGCTTGGGTTTATTATTTTTGTGCTTTTTTTAGTGGGGTATAATCTTTCCTTAAACCATGATCAGTGTCTGACAATGGCTGTTAGTGTTATAGGTTGTGTGTGTGTGGTCGTGCGTGTGTGGTCGTGTGTGTGGGTGAGTGTCTGTGCATGTATATGTATATGCGTGTGTGTGGGTCTTGTGGGCAGAGAAAAAAAAAGGTCTGGGTTTGTACACCTTATGGAATGCACTGTCCAAACACAGTGACCTCAGAGCAGGGTCTCTGCTTCTTCTCAGTAGGCACACACACAGACGCCATCCTCTTCATATAAGGCCATGGCCCATGACATCTTCACGGACGATTTGCGAGACTGCTCTTATTATTTAAATGAGTGTATCACACAAATGTTTTTTTGGACTGTTGCACAGACTATCACAAATTCTTAATTAATTATCAATAAAATCTGGCAGATACACTTTATTTGCCTGATATGGTTTGAGTTGAGGTGCCCTCACAGGTCTCTTGTTTATTTATATTCCCTCCTTCTCTTCCATCCTCTGTCCTACCCTCTAGGACCCTGCGGACACTCGGATCTGGACGACTCCTGCTTCCATCTGAGCCAATCAATGTGGACGGCCATTTTGGATAAATAGCAGTAGTGTGTCTCCCCAAGATCGACATGACACGAATATGTGATTGGTGAAATGACTGGTTCCTCTGTTATAACCAGACCCTTCGTCCCTAGTGCCGAACACCTCCGTAGCTATCTATCCATCCAGCCGGCCTTCCTTAACTTCCTTCCTTCCTTCCTTCCTTCCTTTCTTCCTTCCTTCCTTCCTTCCTTCCTTCCTTTCTGTCTTTCATTATCCATTTCTTGCTTTCTTTCTTTCTTTCATCCCCTTCTTTCTTTCTTTCTTTCTTTCTTTCTTTCTTTCTTTCTTTCTTTCTTTCTTTCTTTCTTTCTTTCTTTCTTTCTTTCTTTCTTCCCTTCTTTCTCCCTTCCTTCATTTATTTATTTCTCTAGTTCTTCCCTTCTTTTCTTCTCCTTTCTTTCTTTCTTTCTTTCTTTCATTCTTCCCTTCTTACCTTCTTACGTTCATTTTTTCTGTCATTCTTACTTTTGTCCTTACTTTCTTTCTTGCCTTAGTGTTTTGCCCAGACGTGTCTACTCACTCTGGCCTCTTCTGGGGGGAAGTCCTCCAGCATACCCTGGTGGCATCATGGTAAACGTGACAGTTGTTGGTTTTCGTTGATCACAGGGTGTCCGACAGGCAAAGAGCGAGGAGTAAAGGAGAAGGGGAACGGGTCAAATGGCATGTTAGCCGATCGTTTATGTGTTCCACTGGAGGGATACAGCCTGGGCCGGGCGCTGTGGACCTTTGTACATTCTTCAGTTAGGAGAGTTTCCGTTGCTAAAGTCGTACCAAGCAGAGACGTTTCCCAGGGTATCTCTCACATGTTTACCTGCTACCTCCTGTCTGACACGCGGGTGTTTAACCGCACCCCTGGTCTCTGCTGTCGCTCTTTCTCCTGGGACCTGAATACCAAGGGTTTATGCTTTAGTGCCCTCCAAAAAATGTAGTTTGGTACCTGGTCTGTGAGCTTTTTAACCTCCTGTATAATTGTATTTTATACATATATGTATATAAATCTATACATAAATATATTATATATATATATATATATGCATACATACATACATACATACATACATACATACATACATACATACATATATACCATATATATACCATATATATATATATATACCATATATATATATATATATACCATATATATATATATATATATATATATATATATATATATATATATATATAGATATATATATATATATATGGGTATATAAGAATATTCAAGTCATAATTCTGTTCTAAAGCCCATATTTACTCCGGAGGAAATGCAAAGAAATAAAGAAGTATGTAGAGAAATACCACACCCTAAGTTTAAGTCTATATAATCAAGATTTAACATACATCCCCACCAGCTATTGCCGATGAAAACTTTCTTCTAACAGCTGGCTGTATGATAAGCATAATTTATATCTTTGACTCTGCTCCATTCATTCCAATACAAAGTCAAACACTTGAGTGCTAGTTTTAGAAGCTATATCTCTTGGCAATTATAAGTAATAGCATCTGGTATTTATCAAGCAGTACTTCAAATTCCTCAGCCTTGCTGTGGTTTGAAGCAATGATCCGCAAACCTTTAAAGGAACTCCACTTAACAGAGAATGTAAATAGTGCAACACAGCACATTTTCTCTGATTGGTGCAAATAAGTTGATCTAAACCAATCCTACAATATCACAAAATAAATATTTTGTGTGTTTATATACACTCAAGGATACATGGCCATAAAGGGTCTAATGGTTTCCTTAGAAGACCAGTCATTTTGAGGAAATGAATAACAACAAAACGTCAGCCATCTTGAAATGATTCAGAGGTGTGTGGGCGTTTGGCAGAACGCAGTCATCAGAGGATTCCTTTCATTTTAGATTTATTTTGTCTGTTGCAACTCTTTCTCTCTCTTCCTTTCTCCCTGTGTGTGTGTGTGTGTGTGTGTGTGTGTGTGTGTGTGTTTGTGTGATGGGGTTTCTAGTCTGACAGGGTGCTGTATGAAATAAATAGTATCAGAGGTTTAAGTGAGAGAAACAGTAAAGTCAGCGGGTAACAACAGAGATGACCCTTCAATGACCGTAAACAGGTGTCGCTCAGACACTCCAACACGCACACACACACACACACACACACACACACACACACACACACACGCACACACACACACACACACACACACACACACACACACAATTAAATACACAAAAATAGCATTTGCCTGTTTTAGCAAAGACAAGCAAATGTAAAACTCACACACACACACATAGAACCACAATAAACCCTGCACAAAAATCGATTATGTTTGTTTTTGGCAAAGCTCACTTATTATATACAAAACCAACCCACACAAATGTAAACAACCACATGTATGCAAGCGCACACACACACACAACCCCCCCCCCACACACACACGCACAAATCCATGAAAATGAAATGTGTTTAAGTAGTGCAAAGCCTCAGTTCCACTCACATGAATGTCCTCAATCCTCATCATTTTCACATCTGCAAATGTTTTCCCTCATCCATTATTCCATTGACCGCCATAAGACCATCTTCCAATGCCTCCACCGCTCCACGAGAACCAGAAAGCACCGTTCAAGCCCCCCTAATCCCCCTCATCATCCATTACACTGCCCTGCAGCACAGGGCCCACTCTCAGTATGCCAGCCCCTGTTTATAATGAATCTATGAGCGACAAATGGACAGAGAGCGATGAAACAGAGATGGGGGAGACTAATAATAGCATCCATTTACCAGAGAGAGAGAGACAATAGGAAAAAGAGACAATAGGAGAGAGTGACAATAGGAGGTGCAGTTAAATAGGCGGGCCCACCCAATCTTTGTCTCATCTCCGCCCTGCATCTCACTCTCTGGCTCATGGTCCATCCAACCTCTTTGTCTTCCCGTCTAGTTGTGGTAAGCTACCTGTGTGAAATTGATTTCTAATTGTTTGTGATGTGTGCCGTCTGGGATGTTAAGGGATGGGGATGCAGATTTTATTTGGAACAGCCGTAGGAAGACAAGTAGAAGTTAATACAACTTTAATTCATTATCCAGTCTAGTCTGGTAGGGGGGGATTGGTTTGTGTGGAACACTTGAAATGTTTGTTTTACTGGCGCCATGGTTATATGTTCTATGTTATTTTTACAATATATTGAATGATTATACAACAGTTAGTTCCGATCAAGTAATTTGATTGGACAAGAGGCATTCCATGAGTGCTGATATAGAGTATAACAGCACTGGTACTTTTAACTATACATGTATCACTCCGCTTTACAGATGTTCTAATAACCGTTAATGTTATTAACGATCATTATGTACCTTAGATAGCTAGTGTGTTTATGTGTTGCTCGGCAACAGTTTATTCCCAGTCCAGTTGCGGATCTATTTGTGTTGGCGGAGCCAAATACATCATTAAATAAACACACAGATCATTATCTGTTTTTGCTTATTACTGTTAACTAATAAATGGTGCTTGTAGAACTTTATAAAAGAAAACACTCGAGGTCGTGCTGTTGTACTGAATATCAGCACTCCCTCCCGTTTGATGTTGCTTAAATAGAAACAGAAAGATTAGATTACAATAAATGAAAACATGTTGCATGATTGCACTATTCAAACTAACTCAAAAGACTATCTGTCGTGTTATGGCTGCTCAAATTCCAGCTCTTTCAAACCTTGCATAGTGCGATCCCAAATAATTTGTCTGCATCTCCCTGGTCAGGGATGGAAACTTAAACTCTCTATCCTAAGCCAGCATAATTACCACGCTCCACACCTCACACACATTCATGCACTTACACACACACAAACATAAACAAACACACACACAAACACACAGTGACACTCACACACATGCATGCACACATGTCGAATAAACACATACAAATTAACATATACAGTATTTATTCACACAAATACACAAAAAACCTCCAAAGACATATCCATAGACATGTACATGTCTACATGTGTGCATGTACGCACACTCATGCACACACTCACACAGACAGACACACACAAACACACACACACACACACACACACACAGCCGTCTATCAATAGTGTCTATTTGGGGGAGAGGGGCTGTTCTGAATTCCTCCTCCACAGATAATCCTTAGCAGAAATTTGGGGATGAGAGACACGAGGAATGAAGAAGGGAGGCCTATCCTGGTGGAATTGATCTAATCCAGCAGTCCAGCCTGTAGCCCCACTGCCCAGCGGCCCCGTGGCCATAGACTCTGGAACTACCAGTACAGCAGCAACATGCTGCTTTGTTGGAAATAGAAAAAATCAAAGAGACCCTCAATGAGCAGAAAATGAAAAAAAGAGAGAGCGAGAGAGAGAGAGAGGGAGAGAGAGGGAGAGAGAGAGAGAGAGAGAGAGAGAGGGAGGGAGAGAGAGGGGGAGAGAGGGAGGGAGAGAGAGGGGGAGAGAGGGAGGGAGAGAGAGAGAGGGATAGAGAGAGAGAGAGAGAGGGAGAGAGAGGGAGATAGGATGAAGAGATCCCTCTGCAAAGCTGATAAAACAAACAGTGACAACTGGTCCCTCTCAGTGTGTACGTGTGTTTCTTTGTGCACAACTGTGCGCATGCAACTGTAATCTTATGGGCGTCTGCAAATCAACTCATCTAATCTCTCCTGTCCGTCCTGCAGTGTGAAATCGCATCACGATGCCTGAACAAATGTAGGTGCCCTGTCTTGTCTTATTATAGATGTTGCCTACAAGAATACATACAGATTATATGGGTACACACACACATGCATGCATGCTGCCGAACATACACACAACCACAGAAATGCATGCACAATTAAATTGAAATGGATTACATAGAATTATTATTTGTTCATATTTGTCTCTCTTCTCTTTACAGGCAAGAGGTAAGATTGTAACCACGGTTTCAATCGTCATGTTGTGATCAACAATGAATCAAATATATATTTTCAAGTTTTATACAGCTCAATCATGTATACACTTCACTGTGTTCACTGTATGTCATCTATTGTTTTCTTTGTCTAGAGGAAATCCAAGATCTCAGCTTCAAGGAAGCTGATGCTCAAGGTAAATATTCCTGTAGTTATCTAATTTCATCAGAAGATGGCAGCAGATTCAAACCAAAAATATTCGCGCACGTCACTGACGTTTACCTTTGAAAAACAAGAAATATAGAACTCACTCTGGAAAGTCATCGGAGAAGCCGCGGCTTTGTAGAATGTAGGCCGGTGGATAACAAGTTGTCTAAACATACGGCATTGTCTATGACGGGCTTGTATGTCTAGAGTCTGATGGTGGCAAAAGCTAAGGAGGAGCTGGAGCAGGAGCTCATGGTCAAGGAGGATGAGAAGGACAAGTACCTGTCAGAGAGAGCACCTCCACTTCAAACGAGTGGCATGACCATCGGCCAGCTACAGGTCAGTCGCTCCGCCAGTCCCCACCTGCTATCCTAAAGACCATACAACAGTTGTCCTAGCGCCCTCCCCAGGCTATGGGGTGTAAATCAAGAAGATCCTCAAGAAGTGGATTACTTTTCAACCGAAAATACATGATGGGCCATCTTTTGTAGTGTCACTCACAACCCTACAATGGCCTGTGTTTACATTGCCATGACTCATCTTTGGAAAAAAGGATTAAATTGGATTGTTCTGTTATTAGCATTAAAAGGGGGATAGTGTGTACATGTATTGGCCTGCATGTATGACTGTATATCTGTTTGTCTAGGACTTGTGCCGAGAGCTTCACTCCAAAATAGATGAGGTGGATGAAGAGCGCTACGACATTGAGGCCAAAGTCATGCTCAACACTCGGGAGGTAAACCTCTACAATAGTGGGACGATAATTAACTATTAATTAACAACATTAATGAATCAGTAATTGCAGTAATTATTAGCATTAACAAACCATTAATTAACAGT
>NC_136941.1:11799407-11904407 GCF_949987615.1 Pollachius pollachius
AGCCACCTGCCCAGCCCCAACAGGAGACTAGATCTTGATTAGCTCCTATGACCTCTCCAACTGATATCTATTTTGCATGCTCATAAAACAGTCGCTGTCCAAAGTGTACGAACACTTTCAGTTCTGCCAGCTTATCTGCTGTAGCAGCAGTTGATTGTCTCGAAACAGTGTGTGTGTGTGTGTGTGTGTGTATGTGTGTGTGTGTGTGTGTGTGTGTGTGTGAGAGAGTTTGTGTGTGAGAGTGTGTGGGTGTGTGTGTGGGTGTGTGACACTGTGTCTGTAGGCCATTACAGTTAAGGACAACAGGTGAGTTTTCAGTACGAAATGAACATTTTTCCACAACACACAACAGACCTCTACTAGTCCAAACACAAACGCACGCGCACAAATAAACACACACACACATATTTGAATGCACAGATGCTAGATACATCCCCAGCATTTAAACAAAGCGTGATGAACACTGACAAGCAATTTCGTCCTTCTATTCATGCCCTGTCTGGCCTGCAAGCCCAACTGATCCCCATGAAAGAATCAATAAAACCAAGACAGGTTTATACATTCCCCCTGAACAAATACAGCCTACGTACAGTCTTCTACAGAAATTGGCGGGGTTGCATTGGACAGAGCTGGGTCAGAGTCCGTCGAAAGGGTGCGGCACACAACAGAGCAAACACAAAACTACAATCTGAGACACAAGAAAGATACTCCCTTCCCAGGTAAACAATGATGTAAATTGTAAAGGCCAGATACACAAAAGACCTGTTTCTGGATTCAGCTCCAGAACCCGAAGAATTTAGCATTTATGAAGATATATGGTGTATATCAACCATCAGCATATCAACCATCCCATCCCCCACACTTACGATACAATCCTTAAGTCAATAATGAATGAATGGTAATAGTGTTTGATGATACTTTATAACCGTACATGGTCATGTGCTCTCTCTCTCTCTCTCTCTCTCTCTCTCTCTCCCTCTCCCTCCCCCCCGTCTCTCTCTCTCTCTCTCTCTCTCTCTCTCTCTCTCTCTCGGTTCTCAGGTAGACTGCCTTGTGGTCACATGACGCGTTACAGGGTAAAGGTGGATTTCTTCCTGCGGCACTAAGCAGTCTCCGTGTACTGCGCTCCTGTGCCAGTTATCTCTCCTAGCGCAGTCAATACGCGACACTTTCGCCGCTTCTTCCTGTCTCTTTGGACTTTAACGAACTTATCGACAAAAGATGTCTCTCAGTCGAAAAAACTGGAAGGCTTTGTCTAGGTAAGCGTTCATCTGTCCCGAGACATTTAGCCTGTTCCACCGGTTACTTCAATGATTTGGGAGTTTGGCTGAGGTTTTGGTTCATGAATGCCAAATAAAATGTTTTGGAAATGAATTCTTTTGAAATGATGTTAGTGACAGCTTGTCATATCTTGTAACTCGGTGACTCAAATCATCGGAAATACGCTCGAGGCGCAATCGCAGTTTTGTTTTCAACTAAAGAAGAGACTATAATACAAAAAGGTAGCATGTAGTGACATAAAACATGTTCTGATGTTTGCAGAATGCATGCTTCACTCCAACACGTTTTGACAGGGGACATTTATAACTAGCCTAGCAGGTTCAGTTTAACTGTAACGCATGCATTGCCGTTAGGCCTATTGGAAGTTATCTTCCAGCGTTCTGGTTTTGATGTTGATGTGACAACACGTTGCTGAATGGCGATATGCCGTTTTGTATATTCTCTTTTCAGTTCAGAGAATTTTCCCTATTGTCAATGTTGTATTGGCGTGTGCTGTTTTTCTGTAGCATAACATGCTTGCTTTTACAGTCTAACGCGCCAGTGGACGTTGGAAGATGAAGAGGAGGTTGAAAGAGAGAGAAGGAGGAGGGTGAGGGGTTCGAGCAGCACAGCTGACCCTGACTCACCCGGCGCCGATAGCCCGTCCAGAGACGCACCCATCTACTGCAGCCCTCCTGTCGGGGCGTCTCCCGAGAAGGCCCAGAACAGCAGGTAGCTGCTGCTGCTGCTGTCATGACCAATGATAGCGAGACAAGTTGGACTGGAGATTGTGTTTGGATTGTCCGTGTGTGTGTGTGTGTGTGTGTGTGTGTGTGTGTGTGTGTGTGTGTGTGTGTGTGTGTGTGTGTGTGCGTGTGTGTTTGTGTAAAGGTGATGTCATCTAGGGACATTGTATGTCAAAGTCATTGTAGGCCTATTTCAAAGTCTTCCTTTTGTTTCACACACCTACTTTTACTCTTTCATTTCATACATTTTTATCTTCCTTTTATTCTCTCTCTCTCTCTCTCTCTCTCTCTCTCTCTCTTCCCCCATCTCTCCTGGCTCCCTACTTTATCTTCATCATCTCCGTCGTGGTCTTTAAGCAGAGCATGTTTTGCCCTGAAGGACTTTGCTCAATCCTTGCCGACCACAGTCTAAAACGTGACACCGTTCAGTGTGGTGCATGTGAGCTGTTTGAAAAGCCAAATACACAAGGCAGCCGGAACGCTCTTCAAAAAGAGTCTGGAGAATCGCTGGAAGCCTGGAAGAGAAACACGATCATGCCTGTATATATTTTCTTCGTCTTTCTTCTTCGTCCGTTTATCATACATGTCATTCAAATACCTGTGAGTGTCATCTTTGATGGGTGTGTGTTTGTCACATTGTGTGACAATGTGTGCATGACGATGTGTGTGTTTGTGTGAACACCTCTGTGTTAAGATATATTTTTCACATCATAGACAGAAGTAAGCAACACTTTATGCTTAAATGCTCCGCGTATGCTTGTGTCCATCTGTGTGATGTGTGTGTGTGGGTGTGTTTGATTCTTTGTGTGTTTGTGTGATTGTGTGTTTGTGTGCACGCCTGCATGTGTGTGTGTGTGCGTGTGTGTGTGTGTGTGTGTGTATGTGTGTGCGTGTATGTATGTGGGTTTATGTGTGTGTGTGTGTGTGTGCCGTCGTGTTTGTTTGTGTGGGTTCCTGTGTGTGTGTGTGTGAGTGTGTGGGCCTTTGTGTATGTATGTGTGTTTGTGTGTGTGTATTTATGTATGTTTATGTGTGTATGGCTGTGCATCTGTGTGTGTGCCTCTGTATGTGTGTGTATGTGTGAATGTGTGTGTCCTTGTGTATGTATGTGTTTGTGTGTGTCTGTATGTATTTTTGTGTGTTTGTATGTTTGTGTTTGCGTATGTATGTTTGTGTGTGTGTGTGTGTGTATGTATGTTTGTGTTTGTGTATGTATGTTTGTGTGTGTGTGTATCTATCTTTGTGTTTGTGTATGTATGTTTGTGTGTGTGTGTGTGTGTGTATGTATCTTTGTGTGTGTATGTAATGTATCTTTGTGTGCCTGTATGTGTGTGTGCCTGTGTGTGCGCATGTGCCCGTGCCTGTGTATGTATGTGTCTGTGCCTGTGTGTGTGTGTGTCCGTGCCTGTGGGTGTGTGTGTCCGTGTGCCCGTCGGTGTGTGTGTCCGTGCCTGTGGGTGTGTGTGTCCGTGTGCCCGTCGGTGTGTGTGTCCGTGCCTGTTGGTGTGTGTGTCCGTGCCTGTGTGTGTGTGTGTCCGTGCCTGTGTGTGTGTGTATGTCCGTGTGCCTGTGGGTGTGTGTGTCCGTGTGCCTGTGGGTGTATGTGTCCATGCCTGTTTGTGTGTGTGTGTGTCCGTGCCTGTGTGTGTGTGTGTGTCCGTGTGCCTGTGGGTGTATGTGTCCGTGCCTGTGTGTGTGTGTGTGTGTCCGTGCCTGTGTGTGTGTGTGTGTCCGTGCCTGTGTGTGTGTGTGTGTCCGTGCCTGTGGGTGTGTGTGTGGTCAGTGCTGGGCCGGGGAGCGAGGACTTTGTGGAGATGCTGCGCGTGCGGGACGAGAGGCGGCGGATGAGACACGTGGAGACGCTGAGGAGGCAGAGGGCCGAGGAGGGCGGAGAGGAGGTGGAGGGGGCCGGGGGGAGGGCCAGGGTGGAGCTGCTGGGCGACTCGGAGGAGGAGGAGGAGGAGGAGGGTGACGGAGCGACGAAGGGAGGGAGGCTGGCGGCCGTGACGCCGGCCGCCACCAAAGTGTCCCGCGTTGCTCCGCCGGTCAGCCTCCGCAGCAACGGGACCAGAGGCAGCACCACGAGTGGGACCCCCGACAGACAGGTGAGCAACACACTCACTGGTTACACACACACACACACACACACACACACCCCCACACACACACACACACACACAAATACATACACACACACACACACACCCCCACACACACACACACACACACACCCACACACACACACACACACACACACACACACACACAGACCCACACACACACACACACACACACACACACCCCCCCCCCCCCACACACACACACACACACAAATACATACACACACACACACACACCCCCACACACACACACACACACACACACACACACACCCACACACACACACACACACACACACAGACCCACACACACACACACACACACACACACACACACACAAATATAACAAACACACACACACACACACATATACTCGTTATATACATATAGTCCCATAGTCATAACTTCCCCTGGGAATTTCCTTTGAGTTTTATCAATAAAAATGGTTCTACTTTACTTATCTTAACTCTCTCTCTCTCTCTCTTCTTCACTCTCGCGTTCTTTCAGTCTCTCTCTCTCTGTTGTGCGTCAATCTTCCCTCGTATGGCCCCTCACTACCATTCCCTACTCAGTGTTTGGCTCCTCATTGAAGCAGTTTGACCGTACAACCTGCTATCACATGACAAACAATGCTCAGGTTTTCACCGAGAGAACGCTGCTGAGTCTCTGGGAAGACACAGAGGGATGAGGCAGTTAATTCACCACTCACGGAGCTCCAACATTAATGCTTCACCTCCTTATAACCGTTCGTTAACACAGTGGTTACCCCACGCAGAGTGTGTCCTGTTAATCATTGTCCTGCATGGGCCCAACACAGTAGAGTTCCATTCCTCAGGCTGTGTGAGTCACCTTACATGTAACCCAACACTCATGGACGTGGAGAACATTCAGACAAATTCAACACACATAGATCTAACGACTGAACACACGCACACACAGGCATGCACGCGTTTGCACACAGTGCCACGCACACACACAGGTGACACACACACACTTATGGAAACACACACACATGCACATAGTTGCACGCACGCACACACACACACACACACACACACACACACACACACACACACACACTCACACATGCACACACACGCACATACACACATACACACGCAACAATTGCATCATCAAAGAATCTTTATTGCTAGATATCTGACTCTTATTGAATGCGGTTACTTTATTGTATGTCATTCAGTTCTTTATGATTCTCTTGTAAAACACATCTAAAGGCAAGTTTTATTCAAATACAATTTGAAAGACGATTTTGTTTAACCATGCTCGGTAATGCACACAGAACCTGGTCTTTATGAATGCTACAAAATAAGTATACATATTTTTACTATGAAAACATATTTAGTTACCAGGCTTAAGGAGGTTTTATTGATATCATTGGGATCATTATTATTCTTATATGATCGTACATTACAATTTACCTTGCTACATTCAGTAAAGTACTGTGCATTGTTTTTACTAAATGGACTTTCAGGTGATACACACTTTGTTAACAAATAATGTTGGGTTCTATTTACAATATAAGGGAACATTTAGGCCTAGCTTAAAAATGGGTATTTCGCATGCATTTTTTTAAGGTGTATATACCAAGGTTAAGAGTACTTTTGATAATTAGTTTTGACAGTTAAGTATATTTAAATTTGTCAGTTTTGTTAACTTGAGTCCGAGCTTTATGTTGTTTAATTTTTCCAGCATGGGAACGGAGAGTCAACCAGAAAAGTTCCTGAGGAAAATCCCTCCTCTCCCTCCTCACGCAAGTTTGTCAGGTATTAATTGAAATATGGACCTGGTGTCATCCAGAATAATCTGAAAGAAATGATAATTCTTTGAGATTTTGGTTTAAACTTGATTGCAAAATGCAAATTCCCATCCCGAAAGAAAATTTTAGCTATTCTTAACACTACACTACACTACTTTGACTTTCAGATACAGTAAATGAGAAATATTTAAGTTTCATGATGCTTAAAATGACTATAAATAACCTGTAGAAATGTAAGCCCCATTTAACATGTCCGGTAAGCAAACCTGTGAATGCACTGTAAGGTTATAAAAGTACAAGGTTAAAGACAATTCAATTAAATCAATAAAAGATTAATTTGAATTGTCAAATGAGTTGGCATTAATCTGTTTTGCTAAATAGTGCAATAATAAATTATTTAATGTGGCCTGGCAAAAGAAAATATTAGAAAGGCATGGCATTATCTAATGGAAAGTGGGCGAGAAGTCATAGCTGCTCAAATACTGCTGGCTAGGGCAGGATTAACGCAAACATTACCTGATAGGTTGCAGGATAGGTTTTAACTGGCATTGGTTAATACCACAATAATACAACAACCATGAATAGGATCTGATTATGAAAATTATTGATAGTTGCAAGTTTCCCCCATTTCCATTACAGCTGCCCCCTCATACGGTGTTGAAGTAATGGATGTCTTTGAACAGTGCGCTGAAGCTGGACACACTTTTCTCCCCCTCTAGTTCGGTTTGCATCTCCCTTGACAGCTGCACCTCCCCCACCGAGAAGAGCCCGCGCCCGGTGGCCTTCGGGCCCACACCTCCTGCGTCTCCCGGCCAGCTCTGGGGCTCTCCCTGCCACAGCCCCTCTCCCAGAGGACCCCAGAGCCCCGTACACAATGGCTTCACCACCGAGGTAGACGGATGACTCACTCAATGGAGTAACGTGGGGCTAGATATTCAAATTTCTGATGGTATCAGACACTGTTTGGACTTTTCAAATGCATGTAAACATCTTAGTCCGACCTACGCCAAAATCGAACCATAACGGACATCTCATGATCGGATAAGAACACCTAGATAGATTTTGATTTCAACAGCCTGACAGGAGAGTAAAAAGAATACCCCCGGGCGAAATAGAAACTAGGTACTTTCTGTTAAATGCTGGAAGACACAAGCGTTATTCAGCAGTGATATTTAAATTATTTTGTTTCATTTGTATAACATGGATGTATTGCTTTTTTTAATATATGACCAGAATGGTCCTCCGTTTCTGTTCCTAGATTGTCTCGTCAATTCATGTTAATTTTAGTTTTACATTACGCTATACTGCCCCCTTGTGTACACGTTAACATCACGCTGTTCAAATGCAGGCAGCCATGCAAAGATCTGCGTCCGGAAGCGGAGGTACACAGATCTGTATATTCACACTCAATCCATCGCTCACTCACACACTCGAGGATTAAACACACCAAACCTCAAGCAGGGCTTGACAACGGAAGCTGAAACTTACTGCATCTCTGCCTTTGCACAGGACGCATATACGTCCCAGGTGGACTTGGTTCATCATCTAGACCATTTAAACTCCAAAAACAAACAAACACACAGGCCTCAGCTCCGTCTGCGGTGTGGAAATGCTCATTGAACCACACGGTAGCATAAAGAAAGCGGCGGTCTCGGCGGTCACTCTCTCACATGCGCACTCACTGTCACTAGTCATTCACGCGCACACACTCACTGTCACTAGGTCCCTCACGCGCACACCCTCTCATTGAATCACGAGCCGTATTGAGCTTAGCCGGTCACATCTAAAGACTCTTAGATCTAAGATCTTTGCTGTGTTGTGTATTTTAAGAGAGGCTTTGATGTCATTTAAAGTTGATCCAAATGAGTTGTATCACGTGTCGCTGTCATTAAATACGGGCCGGCCTCCTTTGTGCGGGCTGAACTTGATACAAGGAGCCAGAGAAAGGCCATGGTGAGTAGTTGTTACCCACAAGGTGCGACATGTTGACCCGGAGGTTTGTGCTGTTACTGCAGGCCGCTGTGAACAGCTCTCCCTCCACCGACCCGGCCAACGGCAATCAAGCCAACAGACCCTCCCTCGGCAGGCAGAGCTCCAGGACCACCTCCTTCAGGGTAACACACACATATGCATGCACTAGCACACACATGCAAGCACACACACTTACGCAGACATGCACGCACCCACAAACATATGTGTTCATATGTGCATGCTCACGTGCGTACACACACACACACACGAACAACCGACACACCGGTAAAAAACACTAACAGATTATCTTCAACCACACAGATGCTGAAGAAGAAATCAGGAGAGGCGGCGCCTGTACGAAGAAGGTCAGGGACTCCTTATTTATAATCTGTCTCTCTCTCTCTCTCTCTCTCTCTCTCTCTCTCTAACTAACTTGTGTTTTGTTCTTTTTTTAGCTCGAGTGTTCGACTTACATCCCGGAAATTTGAATCAAATGCTGTAAGATATTTCATTTATAAGCATAAAGTCTTACAATCCTGTGTATTTATGGGGTGATGCATCTCATCGTAATAACTGACCTGATGACGTCATATTTTACTCTGAAGCTGTAAAGCATTAACGTTTGAATTGTATTGCATGGCTCATCTTTCAAGGACCCAAATCAAGAAGATGAGAAAACGTCGAATTTCCAGAGGAAGTAAGTCTTTCTGATGATCAGCTGATTTTATGTACACCTCTACGGACTCGTTCTGAAGCTTATTCCATTTAACATTTTAAGTAGTCCAAAGTATAAAGTGAAAACATACAGCTGTATAGTGAGGAAGTGCTTCTAAAGGTGTTTTTGTTCCTCTCCTCCTCTTCGTCTACCAGCACCAGACAG
Organism: Pollachius pollachius; assembly: GCF_949987615.1. Taxonomy (NCBI): domain Eukaryota; kingdom Metazoa; phylum Chordata; class Actinopteri; order Gadiformes; family Gadidae; genus Pollachius; species Pollachius pollachius. The sequence goes on from NC_136941.1 coordinate 11,808,163, forward strand.
AGGGTGTCCTCCCGCTCCATCCAGGAGAAGATGGAGCGACTAGCTCAGGCTTCACAGGTCGCTTAAAGTTCCCCTACGATAAGTCGATAAACAGCTAGTGTTATAATGAGGCAGTATGCAAACATTAAAGTGCAAAGTCAAATATTTGCACTTTTGAGATGCGATAAGTCGTAGTCACATGGCATTTGTTTGTCACATACTTTGTCTGTCTGTGTTAATAACCCCTGGTTTGTCACATACTTTGTCTGTCTGTGTTAATAACTCCTGGACTTCCTTGATGGCTTAGTTTAGCCTACATGCAGACATTGTACACATTACATTGATACACCTTTCCTTTCCTTCTATCAACATTGGCCCATATGTTTGGCTATGTTATACTGGTATAATAATAAGTAATGTTAATTATCTTACAAATAACAAAGCTCCAGTTGCACAAGATAAATACCTTTATTCTACAACCATTTGTGAATCTAGAGTCTATCCACACATAATTGAGTCTTTTTTTCTACATTGATTCTCATTCCACTTTCTGGTGACTCCTGGGACTCCTGCAGAAGCCAGAGGTGTTGCGGTTCCCAGACGTCACCCAGAGGACCCTGGTCTTACTGGAAGAGGTGTCCAGGAAGAGGGATCTGTTTGAGAAGGAGCACCAGGCCTCCAGCCCCACCAGCCCTGGAGTCTCCAGACAGGTCACTAAACAGTGAAGACTCACCACTAAACACGGTTCATCAACACTAAAGACTATTCACTAAACACTAAACACTAACTGTATTCATCAACACTAAAGACTATTCACTAAACACTAACTGTATTCATCAACACTAAAGACTATTCACTAAACACTAAAAAGCTAACTGTATTCATAAACATTAAAGACTATTCACTAAACACTAAACACTAACTGTATTCATGAACATTAAAGACTATTCACTAAACACTAACTGTATTCATAAACATTAAAGACTATTCACTAAACACTAACTATATTCATAAACATTAAAGACTATTCACTAAACACTAAACACTAACTGTATTCATAAACATTAAAGACTATTCACTAAACACTAACTGTATTTATAAACATTAAAGACTATTCGCTAAACACTAAACACTAACTGTATTCATAAACATTAAAGACTATTCACTAAAAACTATTGATACACACTAATACAGTGTGATACAGACTAATACAATTCACTAAACAGTAACACTAAACACCAAACACTAATCACCGACAACCAACCACTAAAGTCTATACACTATTTACTAAACACGGAACAAACACTGTAAACAATGCAAAACTCCCCCCTCCTATTATAGTTTACACAGGGGCTCACCCAGGTTTAACTTGGTTTTATGTCATCTGCAAAGACACACACACACACGCACACACGCACACGCGCACACGCACACACGCACACACACACACGCACACACAAACACACACACACGCACACACTCTTATAGTTTACCTTAGAGTGTTCATTGCATCTGCAGGAGTTCCGCAGCTTCACGTCTGGCATCTCGGATCGCATTAACCGCTGGGTCCACAAGAGCACCAAGCCAGACTTCTCCCCCAACCCCGCGGTGAGATGACGTCTCAGACGCCACCCAACACAGTCTCAGACAGCAAAGTTAAAACACCTTTACAATGACATATGTAGAAATGTACAGCTCAGTAATGTTGTCAAACAACCACAGAATCCTTTTCCCATCAGTCAAGACATTAGATTAAGCAGAACAGAGCAAATAATACAATCAAAAGCAATTAGGGGTTGGAGGTAGGTTACTGCTAGCACAAAGGTACTCCTTATGACAGATTAATGAGTTCAGAGGAGGAGAGCAATCGGGGATCATATCAGCTTGTTGTGTGCGTATACGCGTGTGCTCGTGTGTGTATGTGTGTCTGTGGTGCTACTCCGCCTCACTTAGTCACTGCGTGGTTGGGGCTGGGTGTCCCGTCTGGGTGGAAGCATAGCGCCAATAGTAGTTGGCAGGAAACCGGAGATTAGTAATGAGTCATCAAACATCAATCAAAGGTTGATTCAATTCATCAGAAGATATGTTGCACACATGGAGATAGGAGGGGGAGACGTTGAGGGGTGGGGGGGTGTTCTATTTTGAATCTTTTGAGAAAAATCTAAAGGAATGTTGACATACAACTAATACCTCTGTTATATTAGTTATAGAATTGAAGCCATCCCCCCAAAATTCCAGCAATATACTGTGTTAGGACCTGTGGAAGCAAGGTTAGATGCTTTTTAACCGTAGTGTGAGCTATGAGTAGAACACGATGTTGATGTAGCCTATGAACACTAGGGGGCAGCATCACTCCTTCTGCTGCACAACTCAGGCTGACCAGACTGACACTTTTCCTTGTTACAGATAACTATTTTCCTCTTCCTGTTCCTATCAGAGAGACATTTTTTCCTTGATAATAACACATAACCCTCACCCTGCTCCTCCTGCTAGAACCGTCTGTTACAAAGGGTTTTCTTTCACATACTTAACCAACAAAGGTGTTAGTTTAGAAAGGTGTTTTGCCATGGCCAACTTAGCCTATATCCCGATATATATATTTTAAATGATATTTGTCATGTTCTCAGTATGGACTCAGTGCTGTGCTCATTACATGCAGGACCTGAGGCATGTTGATATCAGCAGCAAGAAGATCCTGTTTGAGAGCAAACACAAGGAGTGAAGGATCTGCCACTAAGGGATTCTTGGTAAGCCTTCTTAAAGCGCAATAAATTCTTTCAAAGTTGCTTTGGAGTAATTAGTTTTAGTTTTGTCTTTTCTTTGTTTTTCTTCTGCAGGATTCAGAAGCCGAAGTCAGAAAATGATTGAGAATGAAATGGAGGATGAACTTGTGTTGTGGTTCTTCGTGTTTATTCCTCAAGCTCTTTTGTTTTTCCCATACTTGCACAGAAGAGATGCAAGTGAAGCGTCAACGGTCTCAGTGGAAGGAAGTTGCTTTTTTGTTTTGGCTTAAAGATTAGATAGATATTAGAGAAATGATCGTTTGCTTCTTGGTGGCTAAGATACGGTGTGAGTGATGAGAGACAGCAATACAGCACATATCAGTGAATAGAGTTGCGCCAGTGACACTTGTATTTCAAGTCTTGAGTAGTTCCGTTTAACTTCAGGTGATTTAATGCACTTTGCACAGGTGAAGGCCTCCTGTCTGATAATAACTTTTCTGATTAGCAGAATTTGAAATTCTGGGACCATAATTCTGTAAATGAGGGTTATGTTTGTGGTTAAAGTTGTTCTTCTTACTGTGCTGCCAAATTTATGTTTTCTGTTTTACTTGCCTTGTCTTGTATGCTTCAAAGGTACGTTGCTGCCTGGTGACAAAATAAAATCTTTTATGACGAACTGCAAATATTTGTATTTTTGGTGTTTGCTGCAACGACCTAGCCAATGAGGAGGGCCTCCATCTGTCTCAAAGCAGTGGACTGAGAGGAACTCTTACTCTTTAGATAAGAGATATGGCCATGCATCTGTCTAGTGTCACCTCCAGCCCAATGCATGGTGGCCTACATGGTTAGTCTAGGTGTGTACGTGTGTGTGTGTGTGTGTGTGTCTGTGTGTGTGTGTCCGTGTGTGTGTGTGTGTGTGTGTGTGTGTTTCTGCCTGCTTCTGCCTGCCTGGGGCAGTATGTATGTGAGTGTGTGTCTAGGTGTGTGTGTGTGGTGTGTGTATGCTTGTGTCTAGGTGTATGTGTGTGTGCCTTTGTGTGTATGTGTATTTGGTGTGTTTATCTGTATGTGTAGGTGTGTGTCTGCCTGCCTGTCATAGTGTGTTTGTGTGTGTGTTTGTGTGTCATTTTTTCTAGTTGTGTGTGTGTGTGTGTGTGTGTGTGTGTGTGTGTGTGTGTGTGTGTCTTGGCATGTTCGTGTTTCTCGGTATGGGTGTGTGTATTTGGTGTGATTCATCAGTGTGTTGGTGTATGTATTTCTAGGTGTGTGTCTATGTGTCTGTCGCAGTGTGTGTGTATGCGTCTGTTTTGTTTTTCTAGTTGTGTGTGTATCTAGGTTTGTGTGTGTGTGTTCTGTACTGCCCTTATCTCTTGGGTCTCTTCAACACGGTGACTCACAGTCTTACCCCCTGCATCTGAATTCACCTTTTTAGGAGAAGGTTGATAGGAGTGTTACCATGCTATCTCGATGGTTATTAATACACACAATGGGAGAAGGGGTCCCCTAGCATTTGACTTTCTCCCTCTGATACCCTCTCTGCCGTGTGTGTGTGTGTTTGTCCACCAGTGTTCGACCCTTCTGGTCCCTCATTCCCACTGAGGTCTCACAGCCAAAAGGGCCTCTTTTGAGCTCCGGGTTTCTCGGAGAGTCTGTGTTTGCGTTGCCTCTCTCTTCATTCTTTCCATTCTTAACAGGTAGGTTGGGTTTCATCTCCATGACGATAAACGCATGTGTCCAGCTTTAACATCTGGAAAATTAGACTTAAGACTTAGTGCAGGCATGGACGATTAGGAAGCTGTAGATGAGTGGAGCCATGTGATGGTTTGATGGAGGAGAGTGATGAAGTCTGGTGAATGTTCACTGAATTCTAGCTGCTGAACACGCGCCGCCATGTCGGACAACGAAGAAATAACGGAGGAATACGAAGAGTAAGTTGAGTTCGTTTTGGTGCTATGCAGTCGACAGTCAAATACACATATCTAATCAGTTCGCCTTGGATTGTGTGATGCGGCTTTTGACAATACTTATAGATAGACACTGACATGCTTAGCCTACTGATATTTAATATATAGTTTGAAAAGCCTACACCATATAAAACTGCTTTTTTTTGGTCTCTGAGGGCCTCTGTAACAGCCATTCTGCTCTCATTTTCAGGGAAGTCGAAGAAGGTAAGAAGTCTCCATCAAGATTCAAATATTTTGATATCTGGTATTGTGTCCACATGTCCTGTACAGTTGAGAATACATGACAGAAACCATTTGATTAGCGTGCAGGCCTGATCGTAGAAGTAAAACTAAGCTTTTACATAGGTTAAGCAATGGAAAAGAACCAGTTCTGTGAGAATATGAACCCGCATTATTTCCATAGCTGCAGGTAGTAATGTGTCTTTCAGGGTAAACTCTAATGCGCGATAATGTTCACCTGTTTGAAGTGTAATGATATATCATTATCTGGGAAAAGTTTTTTCCTAGATAATGACATTTATAGTGCTTTTTGTTTTCTAGTTGAACTTTGTTCAACCCTAACCCATTTCTTGTCTGCTTGCTTTTCTCTGAATGTTGATTAGAGGAAGAAGCCACTGAAGGTATGTGGACATCTCCATGACTCATACAACACTGTGTTTTTTGTTTTTTACATTTTGTTCATTCATCACATACTTGAACAACAGCAGCTATTGTAGAACATAGCTAAATTTAGAGGGCTTAGGTCTAGTGAGCGTAGGTAAAGCGTGATAGAAAGAAAAACCTACTGTTAAGTTGAATCAAGAGTGCCTTTAAACATGGGGAGATGAAGCGAGCATACCTTCCTCTTGCTACATTTATCTGTGACTCTTACAAGGTCATATTGGCTGAGGTAATAAAACTAATAAAAACGGACAACTAACAACTGATAAGAGAGTGAATCAAGTTCCCTTTTCCTTGTTGAAATTTAAAAAAATAGAAATATCAGGTCTTAACACCAAGGTCGTATTTTTTGTAGACAGGAGTATTAATTATTTATTCTGTATAGATTCAAATGATTAACATGCACCTTAAAGTGTGAGTGAAGTGAACCCACATTTTAGAGTATCTTAAAGGACACTTTGGCGTCACGAGTTGACTGTTACCTGCGTCCTACGCACCGTTGAAAGTTCATATTTTTATTGCAGAGAGCGGTCAAAACAGAGTTTTCTATAAAATACAGTCGAATTTGAGTAACATTGAGAAAATAGCAGAGATAAACATGTTCCAAAAAATTAAAGACATCACCACATTTAAAGCAAGACGAATGAAATGGGATGGCGTTCACTGACGTAAAACATTTAACCCCTGATTCATGAGCAGCAAATTATAGGTAGGACTTCATTCAATTTCATCACTGGAAAACTGAATCCTAAAAATAATTATAATGATCATCATCTCACCCCCAGTGCACCCTTAAGGTGCCATGGGAGTTTTAGTGACCCCAGGATATCACCTCGTCCGATGAATGGCGAAGCTCTGCGACAGGACACAGTCCCCGTCACCGTCCTGGGGCATTGGGGACATTCCATATGCCAGAGGGCACCCCCTATTGGCACTATAACACCTCTACCAGCTCAAACTGGGGCGTTATAAACCAGCAGTGCTAGGCATACACACACACAAACGCACACACACACACACACACCCACACATTTTTTCTTTGTGTCTGTGGTTGTGTGTGTGTGTGTGCATGTGTTTGTGTGTGTGTGTGTGTGTGGGTGTGGGTGTGGGTGTGGGTGTGTGTAAGTACAAGTTTTCCAGTCCTTGAGTTTTATCTCCTGTCAAACGCTGGTGCTGTGTCTGAAGCCAGCACCCTGTTATATAGGGGCTATGTTATCCACGCTATCTACCAGCAGAAGTTCCTCTCCACTTTCCGTCATGCATCACATAACGCAAAACAGGCTTGATTAAAAGTTATGGAGCAAGAGGGAGGAGTAGGGGTGGGGCGGATTAGCGGTAACGGGGTGTGGCGGCAGGATGGTTGAGGGTGTGGCAGTTGAAGCTTTCAGTTTGAACCGATCTCACAGCTGTCTCACACATGTCACATTTTTTATCATTCATATGGCGCAATATTTGTGAGTGTGACACTTGGTTCAAACCCCCCCCCCCCCCCCCCCCCAGAGGCCATGGAGGAGGAGCAAGAGCCGGAAGGGGAGGAGCTACAGCAGGAAGGGGAGGATCCTGAGGTGGAGGAGGAGCTAGAGGAAGAGACCAATGAGGAACAAGGTGAGCGGAGGTTAACGCTTTAATTATTTTACTATTATTATAAAACAGATAAAGATTTGATTGCCTTGTTTGTACATCATTCCAGACTTTAAAGGAAGGTTTAAGGAAGGTTTTTAGGAACAGAAAAATCATCCACCCATAGTGCAACTGCAGTATTCAAGTATTTCATGTCAAAATCAGATGTAACAGGGCAATGTTAAAGCAAATCTGAGTGGAATGAGCTTATATGCTTGTGAATCTTCGTGACATATGGATCGTCTCTTCTAGAATATCCATATGCTAAGAAGATATATATGGATATTCAGGGTGCGATTTGCCGGTGGGGATGGTGGGGATTATCCCCCCCTCTGGTTTACAAGTCCTACCCTCTGCTGAATTATTTTTATCCTCGGTGGGGATAAAAATTATCCCCCCCACCCAAAGTATTTTCACCATCACATCGTAATAATTAACAACCAAAATACACAGGGTCCGTCTTCATTTTGAAACTTCACATTGCCCTTGAGCCTGAACCTCATGCTACCCTCTCAGGAGAGCTACATGTTTAGAGCGGCGTATAATTTCAGTTCACGGTATGGTTTGCGGTGATGATAACAATCGCGAAAAAAAATACACAAATCACTTAGAATAACGCTTGAGAATCCTGCTCCATTCTGAACGGGTAGCATAATGTGTCAAATATGTGGGTCAGCCAAAGTTCCCCTTGGCCTAGTGTGTAAGAACTCTGGTGTTCAGGTTTTGCTCAGGGCACCTTTTAGACATGGTGTGTCTCTGCTGTGGTTTCTTTCAGATGGTGAAGATGAGGCCGCGGAGGATGAAGGAGGTAACGTTGTATAATCGTTATCTGACAGACGTCCTACTGTTTGTCTTGGACCCTCTTGCTGTGCGAAGACATTAGGCAAATCAGTTCATCTCGGGATGAGGTTTATGTATTTGTCAGAACGTGTTTGTGTGGGTGTTTGAATGTGGTTGATTGATCCCTAAAAGTTATCTATCTCATTCTGATTTTGCTTTGTCCCTTGTGAAACACAGAAGAAGAAGCAAAGCCTAAATTCAAGTAAGTTGTTGGTAAAGACCGATATACACATACACGCACCCACACATACACATGCATGCCTGCACGCACGCAAGCACACATACTTATTTTTATCTCCTTGTTTTCCCACAGGCCGTTCATCATGCCTAACCTCATACCACCCAAGATACCAGATGGAGAGAAGGTGGACTTTGATGTGAGTTATGAGCTATGGAGAGATATTTCACTTATAGACTTCAAAATATGACGTTATTTTGCCTTTCGTATTTCACGTCCTTAGCTCATCTTAATGAATGCAACTCAGGTCATGGGATATGTTGGAGCAGGACTTCACATAAGATGAGCTACTTTTATAGTGGCTGTTTCTGTGTCTTTCTCCAATATCTCTTAAATAATCGCTTGTCGTCATTTACAGTGCACATTTTACCTTCATGATTCATTAATTTGGGATCTACTGTTAGCCCACGAGAACATACAAACAGGTTTACAGCGGCTTTTACTATCTCAAGTACCGTAATGACCGTAATGTGCTTCTATAACTGCTGGAGAGATGAGAGGGCCCTTAATATCAGGAGTTACCATTAAGATGAGTCTGTGTGTTGTGGCAGGATATCCACCGGAAGAGGATGGAGAAGGATCTGACAGAGCTGCAGACACTGATTGAAGTTCACTTTGTGAGCAGGAAGAAGGAAGAGGAGGATTTTATAAACCTTAAGGAACGGATTGTGAGGGACACACACACACAACTCGGAAATACTGACACACAAACATGCACTTACACTTACTGACTGATTGCCAGACACATCACACAATCATGATTGATGTGTCTGGAGATGTGTGATCTGACATGCCCACATACAAATACACACACATATACACACACACACACAATGCATACTGTGCAGTCCAGTTGGGTTGGTTTTCAGGGGTTGCTAAGATACGCTGACTTATAGGACAAGCGGCGTTCTGAGCGAGCAGAGCAGCATCGGATCCGCAGCGAGCGGGAGAAGGAGCGTCAGAAGCGCCTTGAGGTAGGGTCCTCTCGCCGGCGGCGGCACACTCCCTCCACCCAAGACAAACATAATCCACAAACTATTGGTCGAGGTGAAGGTGTTTGACTCCCAGCCGAAAGGTTATGGGTTTGCACTCTGATACCAACAGTGGACCATCCGGCTCATTCACTAATTCACTATGAGTCAGTTTTCACTCATTAATTCACCATTATTAATTAACCGTCTGTTTGGTTAAAAACATCTGATCAATGGCCTAATAGTAAACAGTAGAGAAGGTCCCTCTCTCTCTCCATTATTCTCTATGTCTCTCACTCCATCTCTCCAGGACGAGAGGTCTCGCAAAGAGGAAGAGGAGGCCAAGAAGAAGGCGGACGACGATGCAAAGAAGAAGAAAACCCTGACCAGCCTCCATTTTGGGGGCTACATGCAGAAGGTGGTGAGCATGGGGGGGGGGGGGGGGGCAAAACATCTAAGCAGGTAAACCCAAAAAATCGAACAAATTAAATAAAATTGATAATACGATGTCCTTCTCTTCCATCTCTCCACGCTTGTGCCACAGGCGGAGAAGCGGAGCGGTAAGCGGCAGACGGAGAGGGAGAAGAAGAGGAAGATTCTAGCCGACAGACACAAGCCTCTGGACGTGGAGAACAAGAGCGAGGCGGCGCTCAAGTGGGTTCAGCTTCCTTAGCCTAGCAACACGTTACACCACGGGATCTAACCCGGCGCTCAATTGGGTTCAGCTTCCTTAGCCTAGCAACACGTCACACCACGGGATCGAAGCCGGCGCTCAAGTGGATTCAGCTTCCTTAGCCTAGCAACACGTCACACCACGGGATCGAAGCCGGCGCTCAAGTGGGTTCAAGTGGATAGATGAGCAGCTTCAGTCCACTGGGTAGGCGGTAGACTGATCTATCCAGCACAGATCTAGGTGGACACGCCCACTAGTGATGTCATATGGGGCAGATTTTCGAAACAGCTTGTAAGGCTAATCACACTCACACCTGGTGGTATAATATGTCTCCTTTAAGGAGACATATTATACCACCAGGTATGTGTGGGATTAGCCTTTATTCTAATACCCTACTGAAGACTTAGATATGTCCGTAACAAGACTGGAAACCAGGCCTTACTGCGTCCCTTGTAGTCCTGTTTCCGGCCCAGGCTCTGAGCCGTTGTGCTGCAATTTAAGAGTGCTGGATCCCAGATTACACGACAAGTTATGACCATAATACATGAACATAATTATAGATATAGGAATAATATGTATTATATATATAATGCATTAACACAAGATAAAATGACCATTATATATTAACATAATTTAAAAACAATAATAGAAATATCGAAATAAATATAAAACAATATTTATATATGTGCATATATATTTATTTATATATATAATGCATCAACACAATATGTTATGATGATAATACATGTACATAATTATAACAATAGCAATATAATATATATTATTAACAGAATATGAATGATGACGAATGATGACAATACTCAATACATATTAGGATAATAACCCAATATAATAATTGAAATACAGATGATAGTAATTATAATCATTGTTATACTCCGTTCACAGGGAGAAAGCTCAGGAGTTATGGGACTGGATGCACCAACTGGAGCAGGACAAGTTTGAATTTCAATACCTGTTTGCCAGACAGAAATACGAGGTGGGTGTTGTCTTCAGTGTACCGAAACACTGTAGAAAGTGTACTATGTACACAGGTCGACCTTATCACCTTTCCGTTTTTGTTTTTAATGATTATTTTCAGATCAATGTGCTAAGGAACCGCGTGAGTGATCACCAGAAAATGTGAGTGCTTTATTCTATTTTCCCTTCTAACCCTCTCTCTTCCTCTCACTCTCATGTTTCTCTCTAAAGTTTTCTGCTCTACCTGCACCGACATGTACACACACACCCATATACACACACACCAACACACACACCCACATATATAGACACACACACACACACACACACACACACACACACACACACACACACACACACACACACACACAATAAACCATTGATAATGAATGTACCACCAGAGCACAAAGTGCAGCTACTTCATTCCTGCCAATTTTTCATACCTTGAATATTAGACTATATAAGGGTGTGATCCAGCATCCAGTGAATGTGTGTGTGTGTGTTTGTGTGTGTGTCTCTGTGTCTGTGTGTGGGTGTGTGCGTGTAGTTATGCATGTCAAAAAAGTCAGTAAATAATTGAGGTTCGGTATTTTTGGGGATACAAACTTTGATTGAATGGTGTTGACCGAGGTATGATGCCCGGTGATATCCCACACACCCCACCGTATTAGTCAGACGGTCATGCTTCACATACGCGCACAGACATCAGTGTTATCTTCAGTCTGTCTCTGTCAGCTTCAAACACACATCGCGTGTGTTTGTGTTTTTTTATTAGAAGATGTAAAGAGTGGACTAGGTTTATTATTTGATGCCATTCTCTTTCTTTCTTCTCAACAGCTCTAAGAGAACTAAGAGAGGCCTGAGGAAATAGGAACCAAAAAGACAGGATCATCCAGAAACAACAGGCCCCACCCCACCAGCACGCCTCTCCTGCTCTCGACTCAACTACCCCCTCCACCCGCCGACCCCACCCTGCCCCGCCCGCCTCCCTGCCACACCTGCCTCCCTGCCCCACCTGTCTCCCTGCTCCAGCCGTCTGCCTGCCACTCCCAGTTTGGCAGCACAGCCAGTCTGATTGTATGTTTTGTGAGTCATGGGATTCATGCGTATGGCTTGCAAACATGTGAAATGGAGAAAATAAACATTATGCTTGGAAATCTGATTGGACACGTTTGTCTGTTGTGAGTTAACAGTTAAAGCCCTGCAGGAGCCGAGTTCAAGTGCAGGAGCCAAATTCAAACAAGAGGTAATAAGAATACAGCATGTGTCACCTCCAAGGTGCCATCCTTGATTGACCTCCAGGTTGACCTCTCAGGGCTGTAAGTGGTTTCACCACAGGCCTGGGGGCATGCGTCTAAATCCGGTAGAAGGTTGAATGAGACCTTTCCAGTGTTTTTGTATTAAACTAAAATGTGTTCCAACACGCAGCAAGGGCATAAATCCAGGGTGCTAGAGGAAGTAGCCCCACCTGCTGCCGGTGTGTTTTACCATAACCCCTACAACTCCATTTAAGTGCTGCATAACCGTCATTAACCATCATTGCATACACATAAAGAGGGGCAATGCAATGTTAATGATGTTTGTAGATACCAAAACTATTCTGAATGGTTTTGAATGTACCGTAATGTCCAAAAATCTTTAGGCATAAAACCTTTCCCAAGAGCGTACAAATGCGAAAATGGGTTATCATTCTCATCTCTCATACAAAAAATGCATATTCAAGCACATACACACACGCACACACACATGCATTTGCTTTCACAGTTGTATTGTGCTAAAAAAATTGCCGAAATGGGAAAGGTTTGAACCATAACATCAACCTTTTTGTTTGTGTTGAATGTTTAAAATCTAGAGTCAATTTCTTCTGAAGATATAGAGAGTGGCGACTGGTCATTAGGGGCAAGTGGGGCTCAGCCCCACCTACTCTCACAAGAAAAAAAATTGAACAAATAAAAATATAAAATAAATTATACAAACATATATTTTAAAAGAAATCTCCCCAGAAAGTACTGTAAAATAATAAGTTTGGCGCTTTTAGTTCATTTTTAGTCGACCCTGGCTTGCTTCTTCAGGCTGAGTTCCTCCGGAGGGGCAAGAGGGGCTGGAGCCCCACCAGCCCAATGTAATGTGTATTGGACTTGGAAAATTGAAATGCGCATGTTCAGAGTGTTTCTCTGTTGAAGTGGACGGAGATTATTCTACTTCTGGTGGGGCTAGCTCTTACAGCTGTTTGTACTAGTATCATTTCATTCTGAGGTTTACGGAAGCTTAGTTTAAAGTTTAAAAACTTTTAAAAACTATACTTTCATTATTGCAATGTTTTGATGTCAGCAATAAAACATTAAAAGCTGCACTAATGTACTTTATTAATTATATACATGTATGTATATATATATATATATATATATATATATATATATATATATATATATATATATATATATATATATATATATATATATATATGTATATATATTATACATGGAGAACAGTCACTTAGATCAAAAACAAAAAGCCCAGCAAACTGAATAGTGTTAAAGTATATTTTTATTTGTAATGGTTGTGATGGCCCCAGTACCTGCCTGCTGTCCTGGCAGGTCCTTGTGGGTGGAGCTGAGGGCTGAATAGAGAATGGGAAACACCAAGCCAGGGCTACAAACAGCATGGTGGGACACTGACACGTAAGTAAGACCAATGAAGGAAGCTCAATCTCTATTTTGAAATACTTTAGCTTTTTTATGAAACTTACCTATTTTTATTTGTAATATATTAGGGCTGTAACTTTTTCCAAAAATGAATTTCAAACAAAATTAAAATGCCCCGTAATTTATTTGGATGGATGTCTGTATGCCTGCAAAGCCAGTAGCAACAGTAATAAAAGTGAAGGGGTCTACCCAGGGGCGTAGGAATGAGTTTAACATCGGGGGGGGACACATATCTGAAACCTGACAGATCCGTTAATGGTTTGAAATACAGAAATATGTCATAAATTAACTACACTGAAAAAATTCACGAATATATTTTATTCTATTAAAAAGATACATTTGTAAATGTACACATTTTGATTGGCAGTAATGAAATGATAAATATCAAATCAATTCTTTAATTGCACGCTCAATCATCCAGTTTTTTAGAATAAGAAGCGGTGACAAGACGCTCTGTTGCGCTTTCAAAATAAAATAAAATATTTTTCTCCCCCTGGTATAATTTTCAGGTGGGACAAATGCGCCTGTCTCCAATATTGGAGGGGACACGTCCCCTCCGTCCCCCCCGGTTCCTACGCCCTTGGGTCTACCATTTTTGTTGAAAGATTTCGGCAGTTTAGATGCTGTTTAGCGTATGACTGCCCTTCACAGGTCAGATGTTGAACTAGATTTTTACAATCAGTCCTGTGTTGTACAGGATAGCCGGGAGCAGGCGGAGTCAACATCTACAAAGATCGCCACGACATTGAAAACAAACGGGTGACGTCAAGGACACTGGTTTGTCATTTAAAAGAATAAAAAATATTAGCCTAGCCCCACCTGTTTTTTACATGTAGAAACGCCACTGGATATAGAGCATTTAATCTAAAAATGAAATCCTTAACTCTTGCTGAATACCAGCCTTAGCAAACTATTTCTATTGACAGACTGTATATTGAACTTTATCTAACCATATTTATCTAGTTATCTAAGTCACTCAGAGATTTTTACTGAAAACATTTAACTATTTCTCAAAATAGTGATTCCCCTCAAGCAGCGGCAGTGACGTAACCTTTTATATGATTCGTTTATCAAGCAATTATCTGATGCTTGTCTAACGTTTTATGAGGAATAAATGGTACAATTCATAATCGCAAACAATGACTCCATTTTATTAGCAATTAAACAAAACATTGACTTGAAACCACAAAATGGGTTTCAGTTTGACATGAACACCAAAAGCTGACGCAGTGTCTTCTGCTTAAAACAAAAACGTCACAGAAGTAACGATTTCAGTGGGTGAAATACAAATAAGGGGGTTTGTATGTCTGTGTGTCCATGGTAGCTTTTATTTAGCTAATATTTGAACATCTCCTTGACACTCGTAGTTCTTAGAGTTTTCTCGTCAAACCACCGTGACACACATAAAATACAGGTTTCAGTATTAATGTCTTTGATATTTCCTCTCCATACAACTTGAACAGCTAGGCATTCGATGAATCTAAAAGCAAACAATGTTCTGTTAACATGAAAACAAAAGATTCATGAACCATTGGATAATATTGAAACACTGTACAACAGTAAAAAAACAAAAAAGACGCACAGTGAAAATGCTTCATCTGCTCCATGCAGAGTTTCAGAGTTTACCCTGTATCTGAAGGAAATGCTTATTTTTTTTAGGGACGTAGACTCAAATGAGTCAAAAGTACAACTATACAACAGTTAGTTGTACAGTACATTTTAATCTGTTTTCCCCTCAAACTGTCCTAATAGATGTAGCCTTCAAATGTGCCATTGGGAATCCCTTGAATGAATCTCCGTAACAGCTGGGTTTGTGGTGCGTTCAAGCGTGTTCAATCGAGACACGACCGCTGTGCATTCAGGGAAGGGAGGGGCCGGCCACTCTCGTGGCAGTTTGCCTCGGAGGAGAAATGCTCCCAAATGGGAGTTCCACTAACTTATGTTTGGGAGAAAGACAACGCCTGTTACTCTACTAACCCTACCGAACAACCACCTGTATTTAAACCCCCATTTTTCTAACTTCTCTCGGACCCTCCTCCTCCCCACTGTCTCATTCTTTCCAGTTTCGGAATCCTAACAACTCCACGAGACGTAAATCCCCAGAGCTCTGAACCTAACTTCTCCAGTTCTCCATCCCTCATCCACCCGCTCACAAGACTCCTTATCGATAAACTAACTGAACGGTGTGCCATCGAAGGTGTTGTGTGTACTCGTGAAGGTTACATTCTTTCACTGTTGACCCTCATGTGCCGCATGAAGTAGCGATGGAACCAACAGATAAGCAGTTCTGTGCAAAAAAGCCATGACGCACGTGGTCTCCCACCACCAAGTCTGAGCTGAATACACCTCTGTAGCGTGACTAAACCGTGTGCTTTTCTCTTGTATTGCAAGGACGGCTTCTATGGTCAACTCTGGCCCTCGGGAATAATCTTAACACTGACTCAAAACACAAGCATAACTTCCCACACACATTCACCATCTATTTACACAAATAAAAATATGTCCAAGTTAAAAACATCATCGTGATGATGTCAAAAAGAAAAACATGCAGGCACCTTGATGGTCATGAACGAATGCGACCTTAATCAAAGATCAATGATTAAGCAGATAATTGTTAGGTACTTTCAAAAATCAACAACTGTGTAGCAAAAGCTGGAATATGAAGACTGGTTTCCAGTTCCCCTCACGGCAAGGGTGTGGCCACGGTGGTGTATAAACTTGCAAGCTAAATCTGCAGGCACACACAGACACACACAGACACACACAGACACACACACACACACACACACACACACACACACACACACACACACACACACAAGACATAGAGGGAAGGAGAGACGTCGTAAGACCAAAAAGCAGCGATGTGTATCCAACACAATGCAGAGATCCAAACAGCTCTCTGCACCAAATGCATTTATAATGAATAAACAGAACAAAAGAGAAACCTACTTTGGTATCTCCATGAGCGGGCGAGTGGGCTTATTCGACAACCTGCACTGACTTGCGGGCGGCTGCGGTGACATCGTTGATGAACAGGGATTTGCCCAGGCTCAACTGTGGATCAAAAAGGCATAAACAGGTTGTTATTAACATATTCAATTTAAATCTGCGAGACACCAACAAGCATCGCTCCACTACTCCTCGACACTTCCTTGTATGTCCATGTTAATGAGCGCCATTTCATTTAGATTGTATCGTCTGTGGTATCCTTGTTGGTATTGTATCCTCTAAGTATCCTGGAGGTTCTTGGAAAGAATTATTCAAATAAAATGTATTACTGTTCATGGCTGAACTCAAGGAAGTCGCAAAAAAGAAGTCCCTTCTATCTGAGAGCTAAAAGGTTGACCACAATCTCACTGGTTTCATCCGTTCCATCTGGTGCATGCTTTGTGACAGTCGTGTAGGCAAATATTTGGATTTAGCTTGTACTCATCAGTAACACAGGATAACTGTATTTGTTTAGACTTTTCTCATCCGTGTCTTCGTTTGTCGGCGCTGCAGAAGCCGAGCTGTAAGAGCGAGTTTCCCAAGATTCCTGTGTGACGGCTTTCAAATAGAGGCTAAGATTAGGGAGGCGGGCGGTGGGCGGAAAGGGAAGGCGCAGCGCTTGGGTGGAGCCGGAGAGGTGAAAGTGTCTCTCGGAAGGAGAAGCCCCGAAAGCAAATGATTCAGTTTGCATGCGTGGACCTGCTCATCCATTACCACGGTTGAGTAGAAGTGTATGTGCCTGTGTGTGTGTGTTTTTTACGACGTTTGTGTGACTTTGTGCGTCTTTGTATTTATGAGTGCTTATTTATGATTGAGCGTGTGTGTGTGTGTGTGTGTGTGTGTGTGTGTGTGTGTGTGTGTGTGTGTGTTTGTGTGTGTGTACCTTTTTTAGGGCCCCCTGCAGACTCTTCTCATTCCACAGGCTGTAGAGGAGCAGTGAGGCTGCCTTGCTTCCTTTGGGAAAGGATCTAATGGGGAGAGGTCATGCCTGGTTCATATTTTGCAAAAAAAAAACTCACCACTTCCATCTGTGTAACATACAGGTGTTTAATTATATAATTAGCGTTTATACAGCAACAAGCCCCATCAGAAACTAAGAGCTCTGAATACCAACTATATTGGCTGCATCACCACACTCACCATAGGCTTCCTTAAGCTACACACCCAACCCCAACCCCAACCTGCTCCCTAGAAGGTGCTGGCGGTAAGGTTTTAGAGCTATTATTTGAGGTTCATTTGTAAGAAATCCAATAGCCACCTGTCAGCTGTCAATGTGGGGAATTTGCTGTGAGAATATCTGTTTCTAGTCGACTGTGCCTACAGACAATGGTCTGTATGATACCATTTCGACTTAGAAGGCTCCAGGTTCGTTTTAAACCAATCAGCGAATGCCTTCCACGAATTGTTCAGTGAATCCGTCTTGCCTGTCAATCAAATGATGACACAGCAGAGAAAAATGTAGGGAGGGAGGGTGCAGAGTGGGAGGAAACATTTTTGTTATAAGGTATTTATTTTCAAAATGTTGCTCTCTTGTGCGTTCTTGTGCTCTCTCTTTACCACGCCCACATTTTACACACTGCCGTTATGACTGCATGTAGCTAAAATAATTTAGGGTTAGTGGTTTACGTATATAAGAGAAAAGTATGCATAACTAAATAGTAATAACAGTACTATTTAGCCATATGTATATGAGCAACATTGACAACACCTTGTGTACGTAATTGTAAAGTTTTACGTGTTCTCGCTGATGTCAGCCAGCGATGTCACCAGCTCGCTGGAAAGGATCTTCTTGCTGACGTCGTTGTCAGCCATTAGCAGGGACCGGAAGTTGTTGCAGGAGGTGGCTAGGATATCGTCATTGTTTCCCATCCCAGACGTACCGGAGGACAGGAGGCCGGCGAGGTCGGGGAGCACCTGCTTAGCTGTAAGAGAAACAACGCAACGCAGTGATGGAATGGACCCGCTGTGGGGGCAGGGACTGTTGGTTTTTGGACCAATGGGTGTTCAGAGATCCCGATTCAGAGATTTGTTCATCCTGAGGGTAATCGTGATCGTCTCAATTGCTCAGCTTAAGATATAAAAATGATAATAAAAACTGAGAGTATAAATCAATCAAGTAAATATAATATCAGGCAATTAAATAAAGGCAAAACAATAAAAAGAAAAATGAAATTTTGAAGAATATGCATATATATGTGAGGTAACTACAAAGTGGCTCGAATGCAGGGATATGACATGAAACTGGGAACTATTGAGACGAGAAGACGTCTCATTGAGTAACGGCATGCAATGAGACGTGTTAATGGAGGGTGGTGGGGGTTTGAGTGAAGGTGGATACAGACAGTGGATCCCGAGGGTGAATCTTTACTGTACCGACATCAATACATTGTTTCTCTTTCTTCTGACAAATGTTCTTATTGTAAGTCGCTTTGGATAGCAGACTCTGATAAATGCCCTTAACGTGATGTAAATGGAAGGGGCCTCTCACCTATGGAGGACTGGTTGCTGGTGGAGCGGGACATGTTGCCCAGGAGGCACATGGCGGTCTTCTGCAGCTTGCGGTTGTCGGAGCGCAGCAGCGGGCTGATGGTCGGCATGGCTCCCAGCTTCTGGACCAGGATCTGGCTGATTGCATCGGAGGCCTGAGGCACAGGGAGACGAGGGGGGAAGGCCAGAGGAGTTGCTTAGGATTCACCTGGTGGAGCGAGTGCGGGGGAAGACGCACATGGAAACCTGATGAGCTGCAAATTAACAGTTACATGATGAGGAGGATTGGAGGAGAGGTCTTAATGCTTGGCTGTTGTTACCGTCTTGTAGTCCTACTTCTTCAAGTAGTCCTGATTCTCTCCCGCTAGCATTGTCCCTCACATGTATCTCCTTCTTCCCTCCTCCCTCTCTTGTCCTGTGTGTCTCTCTCTCTGTCTCCCTCTATCTCTCTCTTTGTCTTTCTCTCTCTCCAAGTCTCTGTTTGTGCCCCTCTCCATCTCCTTGTCTTTCTCCACCCCCCCCCATCTCTCCGTCTCTCTCACCGGACCCTTTTTGGCGGTGAGGTTCTGCAGGGCACCGATGCAGGCCTCCTGTGTGGAGTCCTTCTGGGACGTGCCCAGCAGAGACAGGTAGGTCACCATGGCCTTGGGGTGACACAGCCAGTCCACTCCAGACGGCAGGCTTTCGTCCTTCATGCTCTTGTTCATATCGAACCGGGTCTGAAAGGAACAATACCAACGAGAGGGATGTGGATTTTGACTTGTAGCCACATGCAAACTCAGCACCTAATTAAGCAGGGTACAATGTGCTTATGTCCAATGGGCCGTTGACATTACCGGAATAAGTTAATAGGATGAATGTGTGATGTGCAAAGGAGCAGATGCCAAAACGTGTCTCTGAAATCTATATACAAAAGAAGTCAGGCATCACAATTTATTTCAAAACCAATTTGCAACCTATATATAACCTAACCCAACCTAACCTATATATTGTGTCTTGTAAAAATAATTTATTATAGGACATGCTCTGGTCTCAAAGCCTCATAGACCCACATAGTGGATGTGTGAGTGTGTTTGTGTGTTTAATAATGTGTGTGTGTTTGTTTGTGCTTGCATGCGTGAGTGTGTGAGGGAGTGAGTGAGTAGTGAGTGAGTTTGTGGGTGTCTGTGTGTGTGTGTGCGAGCCTGTAGGTTCAGTGTGTGTGTTCAGAGTCCATGCTCGCTTACTTCTTTCAGCTTGCTGCTCTTGGGGCTGAAGCAGCCCACGGTGGAGCTGTCCGTGGCCTCGGGGCCCCTGGGGCTGGGGGGGGGGCTGAACTTGGAGAAGCAACCCGGGGACTCAGTCTCCAGCTGGTAGGTCAGGTTGTGGAGAATACACGTGCAGTTCTCCACTGACTGAAGGTGGAGGGAGAGAGAGAGACACATACACGCACACACAGGATGAATAGCACTGGAGATATGCAACACAACATCACACTGACACGCTATAATCAGTCAAAGTAGTGAGGGATGATATTATGGGATGTTGTGCCCAGAGATGGCCAATCACTGTGTGTAGTGCTGATTAGGCACAAGGTGTATCGTGAATTTCCTTCCAAGGATAAATATACTGTTATTTTTTTTATCTTCTTCCCTTTGACTAGAGTTAGCAGATGCTTTCATCCAAAGCAACTAGCAGTACATATTCTTCAATCAATAGCAGGGAGGACATTCATCTCAGTGTCCTCAAAATCCCTGGACGGTGGCGTGCAGTGAGTCAGACACCATCCCTAGAAGGGTCTGTGTTTGACTCAGAGACCAGGGAGGGATGGGGACCAGGGGTTACCTTGTCATCAGGGTTGTCCTCCGCCACACAGGAATGGACGTAGCTCATCAGGGCGTTGATGAGGCCATCGCATTCTCTCATCGTCTGTCTCTGCTTCTCCTTGGCACAGCTCAGGTTCCTAGACACACACACACACACACACACACACACACACACACACACACAAACACACACACATTCATGCATGTGCACCCACACCCAACCACACACACAAAAAAAATAAAGCACACACACACACACATACACACACACACACACACAAACACACACAGAGGTCATACTGGGGAAGACACACAAAGAAATTTCAACATCCACCAACAGGTTAAATCGTTTCGCGGTATAAATCATCTGCATTTTTTATGGCACCAACTAATTGCTCAGTGCACTAGCTGTCGTGCAAGCCCACATCCTGGGCACATAAAGCAACTCAGGGCTCAGGAATGAAGTGTCTCTCTCCGGGGCAATCAAAGGTAAGAAATGGAATCAACAGCGTTCCAGTTGGCTGAGGAAACTGAGGAATCAAACCACCTGAGAAACAGCAGACAGCCAACCAACCAATCCACCGGCAGATAAGTAGGGAGACACAACCTTTAAAAGGTGCATCATGCAACATTTATAGCTTCTTACATTAGCTTGAAATGGGCTCTAAAACACTTTCTGTCATGAAAACGCTCACTGAAAAGCGACCAGAACCTAGGTTAATTATTCAGACTCAGCGTAGAGAACTCTGAAGTCAAACTTTTTTACAGAGAGCCTTGCTTTTTGAGGGTTGGTGGGCTGAAGAGAGAGTAGGGAGAGGGAGGGCTGAGGGGCATACGTTTGTTTTCTCAAAATGTAAACTTGATTTGACATCGCTAATCAAATATATTGTACCTTCATCAGGGCCACGTTTAACCGATTGACAGGCAGAGAGCTAGACAGACAGAGAGATAGACAGACAGACAAATATACAAAAAGAAAGACAGACAGAGCCAGTCAGGCTCGATAGAAAGATGCAGAGATGGATCAACAGACAGACAGACAGACAGACAGACAGACAGACAGACAGACAGACAGACAGACTGGATAGAAAGATCGACAGACAGACGGACAGACAAACAGACAGACAGGCAGACAGACGGAAGCATCATTACCGCAGGCAGCCCGTGGCGCTAAAGAAGACATCAGGGTGTATGTTGTTGTTGACGCTGGTGTCTGACCAGCAGGTGAAGGGGACCAACACGCTGTCGGTGAGAGCTGGCAGGGCCGAGTCGATCAGCTCCTTCTTCAGCCCGTCCTCTGAGGACATGTTCCATAGCAAGCCTACCCAGGGAGAAGCAGACAGATCTGGGTTAAATCTCTCAGAGTAAAGATGTCATCCACAGGGGCTTGGGGGGATTTTTGTATTCGGAGCATTTCCTTAAAGGGCAGGTAAGGGGTTAGGCTTCTTGCACAAGGATGCCTACAGGTGAGACAGCTGTCAGTGCTGCTTAAAGAATATTTTACAACCAAACCAGAAAGACTGGCCGCATTTTCATTCACATTTTCAGTCTATTTGTCGGGCCCTGGGGGTTGGGGGGCGGGGGCTGTGTTACCGGTGATCTGCCTCTGGGTCTCGGTGGAGTTGGTCTCCTTCAGGAGCTCCAGGGCATTGGCGATGCCGCTGGCCTGCTTCACCGCCTGCTTGTTGTCCTGGTCCTTAAACACCAGGTTCCTGAGGGCCCCTGACGCACTCTGGCACACGCCGGGGTTGGGGCTCCGCAGCAGGGCCACCAGCGGACGGATGCCGTCCCGGGCCAGCACCTGGAGGATAGACAGACGTTTATATACAAGGAGAGGGAGAGTGATGGATAAAGAGGGAGAGCGAGAGAGGGTTTCATGCAAACAAGCATCTCCGGCACACGCGTGTCAATGCAAGGAAGCAGTGGCAGTGTTTAACAGCGCATGACGGAAGCGTCCCTCATTGAGCATGCTTGTGAGTATGTGTGTGTGTGTGTGTGTGTGAAACGCCATGCTGGTTGTGCGGACCTCCTGCTTGGTGCCCTCCTCGCTGAAGGTGCAGTGCTGGATGAAGGAGGCACCGCACTGCTGCAGGTTCTCGTCGGAGCTGGACAGGAAGTCCACCGCCTCCTTCAGTGTCAGGTTGGCCATGATGATCTCTTCGTTTTGCCTGCAGACATACACACACACACGCGCACACACACACACACACACACACACATCCACAGCCTCCCTAAGAACAGGAGCACCGGAACACACCGAGCCTGACTGAGAACAAACGTCTGCGCTGTGAGGTGAAGGTGAGGGATGCAGACTCACACGCTCTGCTCCTGCTCCGTCTTGCCCGCCTTGGTCAGGGAGACCCGGCTGCCGCTCCCGCTGTGCAAGGAGGACAGACGGCCCAGGCGGGTCCCGCTGTTGGTCATCTGCTGGTTGCTGGTGTTTACCGAGTGCAGGCTGTGTCTGTTGCTCTGACTCCGAGACTGCCTGCTGCTGCCCTGCAGCGTCTGGCCTGTGGCTCGCTGGGGAGAGGGAGAGAGGGAGAGAGGGAGAGAGGGAGAGGGGGAGAGAGGGAGAGAAGGAGGGGTAGAGAGGGAGAGAGGGCGAGAGGGAGAGAGGGAGAGGGGGAGAGAGGGAGAGAGAGAGGGGGAGAGAGGGAGAGGGGGAGAGAGGGAGAGAGGGAGGGGGAGAGAGGGAGAGGGAGAGAGGGAGAGAGGGAGAGGGAAAGAGAGGGAGAGGGGAGAGAGGGAGAGGGAGAGAGGGGGAGAGGGGGAGAGAGGGAGGGGGAGAGAGGGAGAGGGGGAGGGGGAGAGAGGGAGAGAGGGAGAGAGGGAGAGGGGGAGAGAGGGAGAGAAGGAGGGGGAGAGAGGGAGAGAGGGAGAGAGGGAGAGGGGGAGAGAGGGAGAGAGAGAGGGGGAGAGAGGGAGAGGGGGAGAGAGGGAGAGGGAGAGAGGGAGAGGGAGAGGGGAGAGAGGGAGAGCGAGAGAGGGGGAGAGGGGGAGAGAGGGAGGGGGAGAGGGAGAGAGGGAGAGGGGGAGAGATGGAGAGGGGGAGAGAGGGAGAGAGGGAGGGGGAGAGAGGGAGAGGGAGAGAGAGGGAGAGAGAGGGAGGGGGAGAGCGGGAGAGGGAGAGAGGGAGAGAGGAAGAGGGAAAGAGAGGGAGAGGGGAGAGAGGGAGAGGGAGAGAGGGGGAGAGGGGGAGAGAGGGAGGGGAGAGAGGGAGAGGGGGAGAGGGAGAGAGGGAGAGGGAGAGAGGGAAAGAGGGAGAGGGGAGAGAGGGAGAGGGAGAGAGGGAGAGAGGGAGAGGGGGAGAGGGGGAGAGAGGGAGAGAGAGAGAGGGAGAGGGGAGAGAGGGAGAGGGGGAGAGAGGGAGAGAGGGAGAGGGGGAGAGAGGGAGAGAGGGAGAGGGGGAGAGAGGGAGAGGGGGAGAGAGGGAGGGGGAGAGAGGGAGAGAGGGAGAGAGGGAAAGAGGGAGGGGGGAGAGAGGGAGAGGGGGAGAGAGGGAGAGGGAGAGCGGGAGAGAGGGAGAGGGGGAGAGGGGGAGAGAGGGAGAGAGAGAGAGGGAGAGGGGGAGAGAGGGAGAGGGGGAGAGGGGGAGAGAGGGAGAGGGGGAGAGAGCGAGAGAGGGAGAGGGGGAGAGAGGGAGAGGGGGAGAGAGGGAGAGAGGGAGAGGGAGAGAGGGAGAGGGAGAGAGGGAAAGAGGGAGGGGGGAGAGAGGGAGAGGGGGAGAGAGGGAGAGGGAGAGAGGGAGAGAGGGAGAGGGGGAGAGGGGGAGAGAGGGAGAGAGAGAGAGGAAGAGGGGGAGAGAGGGAGAGGGGGAGAGGGGGAGAGAGGTAGAGAGGGAGAGGGGGAGAGAGGGAGAGGGGGAGAGAGGGAGGGGGAGAGAGGGAGAGAGGGAGAGGGGGAGATGGGGAAAGAGGGAGAGGGAGAGAGGGAGAGGGGGAGAGAGGGAGAGGGGGAGAGAGGGAGAGAAGGAAATTAAAGCATTTAAAAAAAGGATTTCAGTTTTTCCTTTGAATGGTGTCATAGAAAAGCAGAGGTTACAAAACAACAAACTAAAAAAAATGCAATTACAAACAATTATACTGATTTGTGTGTCTCTCATCATTGACAAAAAGCATATTAATATCTTGAAACAATAATATGTAATGCTACATTATTAATTGAAAGAACAACAAAAGGTACATGACAGGCGTTTACCATCTGGGATCCGGGGACGGCAGCGACATAAGGGTCTAGAGCCGGGTCACTGCGGCTCAGCTTCAGCCCATTGGGCGGCTGTGGAAAGGCGGAAGGGGTGAACTGCTTCTCCCATTGGGCAGAGGTGCTGACATGTCTACTTTTAGTTGACAAAGAGCAAGTTTTCTGCGCCTTGACCTGTGAATGGAAAGGGGCTGGTTAGTAGACAATGTTTGATTTTTCTCTCTGCGTTAAGAGTTAACATTTGATGGGTGGTGAACGGTATGTTCTTATTGTCATCTCCTCTCAGAGCAGGAAGTACCATGTCAAGTTTAGGGCGGATGATGTAATATTATGACTGGAGTAGCCTAAACGGACCCCTTCACCTGTGCATAGCCAACAATCTAGGTCAGAGTGAAAGCAAGTAGTGCCTCTACTCCCCCGTTCACAAAGGGTTTTCCCAGACAACAATTATGTAAGACCAGGTTCCAGTAGAGGGTTTCAGTAGGCCGTTGGATTCCACTAATACACAGTGAGCCTTGAGGAGGAATTTGCTTCCAGAATTGGGTTTTTCTTGGATTGACTGAACCAGACACCCTCGACTCCACCGAGGTAACACAGTACATTACAATTAGCTTAAAGCTTTAGCAAAAAAAATAACATGAGAAAGAATCTTTTTGACACACACACACACTGTGTGTTTGGACACGTCAGTGTACCGGTTCAACCAGTCGGCGCAATACTGACAACACTCATGTAACTTCATAAAACCTTCATAAAAAGGTCTGTGTGAGTGAGTGAGTGGGTGGGTGGTTGAGTGAGTGAGTGAGTGAGTGAGTGAGTGAGTGAGTGAGTGAGTGAGTGAGTGAGTGAGTGAGTGAGTGAGTGAGTGAGTGAGTGAGTGAGTGAGTGAGTGAGTGAGTGAGTGAGTGAGTGAGTGCGTGCGTGCGTGCGTGCGTGCGTGTGTGTGACGACAAGTCAGAAGCCGAGAAGAAGCATGATGTGGGCTTTGTGTACAACTATTCTCACTGTTTTCAATGAAAAAACTGAGAATAGAGATACGGATCACGGAGATCTGTCTTGACAAGGAGGCACAATAAACACTGGCAACCAAAGGTCAACTTTCTGTTAACTCAGTACTACACTGGTACGTACTAAAAAAGTTATGTATTTAACTGCAACTTTATCTTACAATTTCTATCTCCCAATTGTAGTCAAACACACTCAATAAAGACCTCAACCAACGCTGGAAGAGTATTCTCAGAGTATATCATAACATTTGACATGTAAGCAGTTACAGCGTCTACGCATGCTTGGGCAAGTGTGTGCGTGCTCACTCACACAGAGATACATGCACTGTGCACACGCGCGCGCACGGACACACAACGTGAATATAGAGAAAGCTAAACAGACATGCGCAGACATGTGACCACATCATACTTTTGTGATTGATGTATATGTCACAGGTTTGTTTGTGTTTTAATGCCATGTACTTTCTTCTTATTACTTGGTGGAAGCAGCCATTTGCTTTTTCTTTCATTAAAACCTGAAAAGCTTTATCGTCAAACCATGACTAAAGAGAGAGACGGCCAAGAAGGCAACAGTCAGGAAATTAGTTTTGATGCAAACTTGTGCATCACAGATTAATGTATTAGTGCTCTGAAAAGTCTAGTGTTTTGCTTATTGGTTTCCAAATTGTAAGACATTCAAAGATACTCATTATGAGTATATTAAAACAGCACTTATATATATATCATCACTGCGGGACAGTGATGATAAATTATGATTAAAATGTATCGTACTTCTGGGAAATGTAAAAACTCTCTGTCAGATGAACTGGTCACAGCCCAACCCTGAATATCACACGCACACACACACACACACACACACACACACACACACACACACACACACCCGGACACAGACATACGCACACACAATACTATTATCTCATGTGTTGCCTTACGTTGACCTTGTCTCTATCTCCCTCTAGCCGAAGACTATCCATGACAGCAGACATTAGAAACACAATACACACCAACAGCTCAGCGAGGAATAGCATACTAAATTCATCTGTTCAACAATCCTAAAACGCAGGTTTTGCCCACGCCTAAAACATCCAAAACAAACGTTGTTGAGCCAACCCGCCAGAACCAAGCCATGAATGCAATCGGACCACTGAACTCAGAGTGAGCCGTGGTTCCCCCCCCCCCCGTGGGATTAGATGGGCCTTCTGTTTTCTAAGACAATAAAGCAACCTCTTCACCCTGCGGACACCTGATCCAGGTCACAGCGCTCTGGCAGAGGAAGCCATTCTGAATGGCTGCTACACACAGAAACCTTCACGTTACGGCGGACACATAAGTAAGCCCCCTGGTACGCCCGGTGACAGCACCCCTTTCTCTCTCTATGTACTGTATCCCTCCGTCTGTCTGTCTGTGTGTGTCTGTCTATTTATACATTCAAATAGGTGTGGTGACGAACCGGACAATGTGGAAAATTGTAAGGCACGGGAGAATGTGTGTCTTATTAAAATGGGTGCCCTGTTGAAACATGCGCCTTGGGAGAATGTGCGTGCGTTCAAATGCGTGTTTTGTGAAAAAAGGGTGTCGTGTTAGATCATGTGTTGTGTTGTACCGCATGTCGTATTGATAGAAAACGTGTTGTGGTAAAGGTGGGTCATGTAAACCTGTGTGGGGCGCCAACACCTTGGGTCCTGTTAGATTGCGTGCGGTCTTCATTTGTGTTCTGTAGTAGAGAGTAGCTGAGAGTAAAAGGAGATGGTAGTTACCGATTTGCTGTAGCCACCGCCAGACTTTACTTGTATGGTGCTACTGCGGTTCAAGAGGCCATTGGTGGTGGTGGATGCCGGGGAAAACTTGAAGGATCCAAACTCGGAGAAGACGGAGTTCTGGAAACTAACAGGACCTGGGATGCAGAGGACGAAGGAGAGTGTTGATGATTGACACTGTGAATGGAGCGGTCGAGAAATGGGAGTGTTGAAAAATGACGATAAAACATAGAGATAACTGTAACACAAATACTAAAACAAGGACACAGGATCAGTGGCGTGAATATATTTTATTTCAGGAGCACGTTAAGCATCAAGAAGGTGGGAAGACGGGGATTGAACTCTGAAAATTCCAGTTGAGGTGTGCTTTTTCACGCGCCATAGCAACTACAAGATTGTAACAGTAACTATGTGATGTGTCTGCATAACATTTCAGGGAAAATGGGGTGTGATCTAGTCAGACCGACTGAATGACAGATCACTGTGTTTTGCTTAATGTGTTCCATCTGACTGTGTGAAAGAATGATTAACTGTTGAGGAGAGGAACAACACACATGGCCATTATTATTTCAGTGCTTGTACTGGGACGACTGGAAACTATAGATAAGGCCTCCACTTGAAAGCAGATCTTTTGTCAAATTGAATACACTCATTTGAAATATGAACAATGTATACAATGTTTGTCAAACATTGTCAAACACTGTGGTTAGTATTAAGTCACATTGTAAAGTACGGGTAAAACAATACGAAACAGAGCATAGACATATAATTTGTTATAAATGGGTGGCCAAGCCAAACAAATTAAGCTTAAAAACTTTTTGGTACCAGGTAGCCAACGTAAAAAAATTGATGTGTGTAGAAAGCAGTTTGTCGAAACAGGGAGACAGACATGACTTCATCCAGGAACTTTAATACCATAATCAAAGGCTGTTGGTTTGCCAAAATAACACAACATGTATCAGCACACCTGTGTCGAAAACAAAGGTGGGTGTTGTCATGGTTGCAAAAATTATAAACTATTATCAGACTGATAAGAGGTCCACATCACACCACGCAAGCGACCATCCTTCCCTTAAAACAACTGAATTTAAAGGGCTGTATGGAAATAGACCAATTCTCGCACACTTGTTGATATGCACATGTTTGGCTTCACAGGAGACAAGCCCTCACGTAAACAATTAAATCAAACTTTTAAATAGGCCTAAACTACGGTAGTCGAGCACTCCAAAATCCAGGCAACAAAGTTTGGCAAAAATAAATGTATAACTAATATAATGCTTTACCTTTTGCTGTTTGGCATTTACTATTATTATAATTAGGCTATTAATATAAATATTTTTAAAAAATAAAAAGCATTAAGTATTACGTATAGGATGTTTAGACCAATAATAGGTCATAGGAATGATCTAATATTTGTATATAATCTTGTGTCCATACTTGTTGGAGACCCCGTCCCGCTCTTCCCTTGTTTCGACTTGCTCCTCTTGATGGTGTGAACTTGATCCAGGACACGCTGCTGCCCGGTCCGCAGCTTGTTATCCGTCGGCACCGCCAAGGACGTGTCGTCGATGTTCGCGGCAGATGTCGCCGAACGTAACGGATCCGCCATTGTTTTTGCTCCTGTAAGAGTTGAAATCCAAGATGTATATGATAAAAAGAATGATTCCAGGTGAAGTAAGCGATATGTGCTTCGAGGCAATGCTGCGACCACAATGGTAATGCCAAATCGTTTTCTCTCAGCAGCATGGAGGAGACCCGCCCTTTGAACCGCGCCCCGCCGGTGTGGGAGTGTTCACATGCAGGTGCAGAATGACAAGAGGGCCGCGGGCGGACCAGACAGTGGAAGCACACTTCCCTGCTAGTACAGTAGGCCTAGATAAAATAGCATTACGTGATAAAAACTATAAAAACGAAACTACTGTAAGTAACACAGGTTTAAACAGGCTACGACATATGCTAAAGTACCAGTTAACTGCCAGGCAACGGATGAAACAGTCTCTAAACGTGTTAACAACCTTCTCGGGCATCCACTAATCCATTGACTCAAGTCTTGTCTTTTGGATTTGGTCTGGATTTGAAGTGGGCAGCCAGCAAGACAGGGCACGAGTTATTGTAGGCCAACGTCAAAAGAGCAATTATTTAGGATAATTAAAAGTGGAAGATTGTAGACAAAGTTTAAGTAGAGCATAATTCACATGGGGAAATTTGTTATTTTTTTCAACCAGAAGATTGGTATGGCCATGATATCTGCTGCAGGTATTTTCCCACCACACCCTGATTCAGAACTACACCAAGTCAATAAATAGGCGTGCAGGGCAATCATTTGACCTTCTGGTGTGATTTCCTGATAGCGGCATAGCAAACGTTGGAGCATGCTTGCATGCATCTAAACAATATTAGAGCATACCACATGTCAAACATTTGTGTTTGCATGAGTGATATAGGCCAATAGGCACTGAGGTTTGTCAATACAATACAAAAAGTATATGACCAAGATAAGATACAATGAGAGGACATATGTTGTATCAGGGAAAACTGATGATCAAGTAAATGTTTAATCAGCCCATACTGCCACTCGCCTAATTTCAGTTTTTCAGAGTCACAAACAAACAGAACCTGTTAACTTCTGAACCCCCCAACCCCTCCCATTATTTGATATTGGCAAACTTGTACAAACAACTTCAAAACACACCCTTTCCCGGGGCAATGTGACGGATTATTATTGTGATGATTTAATATCCACCCAACTACCTCATTGGGTTGATAGTTGGGTTTCAGAGATTTGAGAGCCAAATAAATCCAGTCCTAGGGTATACTGTACCATTCATATTGAGCACTGTGTGTGTGTGTTTGAGAGAGAGAGAGAGAGCTGAAGGAAGTGCTGTGCACATTTTGTTGTGTATGTGAGCAACTTATAAAGAAAAGGTTTGCAGACCAAGATAAAATCACTGGGATAGTTTCTAGATTAAAGCATTATTTTTAAATAGGAGGTCCATAAACGCACTGAATGAGTTTCGTTAACCCTGCGTTAAAGTTCTGTCACACGCCTAAAATTCTCATACAATTGACATCTTTTAATTAGATATATTATATATTACGGATAGGTTACTTATGATACTACTTTTGTGCTATCTGGGTTTTTATTACTAACACCTGGTTCCTATGAGACGTAAAGGGTGAATGTGGTGTTGTCTTAGTAAGACCCTTTACTCATTGTTATCAAAATGATTTATTCTTCATAAATTACCAACAAAAATGATTCCTTCCCTAATTGCTCCTTAAAAGATTACAGAATCCGGTCAAGTTGTAACCATAGTTTTACTGTATATTTTCTACCCCAGATAAGGAGAGTTCTATTGTGGATAGCTTTAGAGTCTGACCTTTCATCTTAGAGGAAAATCTACCACCAACTGCAACGGTGGTATACTTGTAGTAGGGTGACGGCCGGCAGCTTTCATACGTTGATGACTATTCAGTAATACATATGCTAAAACAGATATTTTCCATCTATCTGCAAGTTACTGAACCAACCAGCCTGTTTTTTGACAGCGGTATTATTGAACGCACAGGTTAATGTAACTGGTGCAGAAACAGCCATACAGTGTTGTAAACCAAGCCATGAACCCACATAAATTATGATTTATAACTAATCATTCATCCCATGCCATGGCTTCTCATTGTTCATTGCCTTTCGGTTGTTTTGGTGACCTTTAAGTTTAACTATGGCTTGCATGCTTGTGGGTGCCATGTTTTATGATTCAAATGGAGCGAATAGCTTTCTATATTCTCCTTGTATTTATCATGAGTCTAGGTTGTAGCCAAATTAATGTATATCATCTATTCTATGCAGAAGTTTATATATTTTAAACACTGACTATTTCAGGCTTAATTAAACCATAACTTTATTAGCAATTTGTGTTGTACCATGTCAATATAAAACACATTGATACAAGCATGCGTGTAGTACCCCATTAATCAATCAATTTTCATTCAAATAAAGAGCTCACCGTAGGATTTAGAATGGCATGTTTCCTAAAAAATAAAGTTAAATTAATTTGAAAGAGCAAGGAGTAACTTTCAGCACTGCCCCTGGTCACCTCTGTAACTT
Source organism: Pollachius pollachius (assembly GCF_949987615.1). NCBI lineage: Eukaryota > Metazoa > Chordata > Actinopteri > Gadiformes > Gadidae > Pollachius > Pollachius pollachius. Next base: position 11,839,872 of record NC_136941.1, read on the forward strand.
AACTAGTATAAGGACACAGTCAATTCAGACCCATTCCTACAATAGTTCCCGTTATGGTTTTTATAGCCTTATAGATAGTAAGGATTAAATGGTTTACGCTTCTGAAATTGGGGTCTCTAGATACAGTGCAACAGCACCATCTAGTGGAACAATTTTACAAAACCCATCAACGGGACATTACAATGAAAGAAACATTATTTCAAGAGTATTAAGTATTTTTGAATGAATTCAGTATCACCCATGCTTGTTGTGCTTCTATCCGAATTCATGCCTGAACAACAAAGAATTGACAGATGTTGATAATGCTGCCCTGTACAAGACACTTAATATTTTAATACACCAGTTATATAGTAAATCGATTTAAATTCTCTAGACAGAAGGGACAGAGGGCAAAGTAATGGCAAGTTAAAGGCAAAGAAATCGTAATGGTGAAGTTGCAGTTTTCAATAAGCCCACTGTAATAATACTGGTTAAAGGGTAAATGCCACACAGTACAATTACAAAAGTTTTTTTAGATTTCCATACCTTTCCAAAGACAAATCTGATTCCGTTCTTAGGGCCTGATACTTCCGAAAACAGGCGGGATAAAAAATTAAGTTACAATCTAATGATCTGTAGGCACAATGTGATTTTTATTTTATACAGCGTTGAGACTACAGATTGCACCGAGCAGACTTGACCGGAGGAGTGATTAGGCAGAATCAAAATACTGCACACGACACAGCCTACTGTTACAGGGCGAGACACTCTGATGGAAGTCCTTCTCTTTGTTAGGACTACTCCGCTCCTCATCTGTGACTGATGCGGTGTGAAACATCATCATCAACACCTTAGCTCTTCACATCCATCATATACAACATCTCAAGTCAAATCATTGTCAACAGAACAAAAGACGCCTGTATGAGGAAAATAAAAATGGCTAAAATTAAAAGCCTAGGCTGACAAACATATTTGTTTTTACAGTTAGGCGTAATTATATATCATAATCAATGCACAAAAAAACCAAAAACATACCGGTATGCAAATAGCGGTATCATTATTCCTTAGTGTTGTCATGGCGATATGTACACCAGTGCACTTTAGTGGTGACCATAATGTTGGTCTGTGCCTCGATGTCTTGCATACATTATAAAAAAAGAAAAGAAAGGAAAGAGCCAAAATACACGTCTTGCTTTTTTTGTTTTTGCAGTGACACTTCAAGCCGTGTTAATAAAATACAAAATAAAACAAAAATAATTCACCTATACAAAACGAGTCCGTTTATCTCAATTTGGCTTATGAACAGTACCGTTTAGAGTGTAGTGTTTACATCCATAAGATCAGTGCTCCTACGGTTAAGGCTTGAGTGAACCATTAACACATTCTGATATCCAACCCGTGTGGAGGTAGAAATACTGCATCAAAATGATAGAACAGCAGGGGGCCAGAGCCTCTGATGCTACCCACGTGTGAAAAACATAAAGGCTGTGAGAAAAATGTGGTTGATGGTTATCTGATGAAAATGGCCGGGGACCTCTTTTGGCTATTTTGATTCTGTTAAGAAGGCGATTCAGTATGTCCACCGTACCCAAAACGTGTTAACCCTGTGGTCAATACATATTTCTTTCTTTCTAAAAGATGACTGTTCTGTCGATGATATCCTAAACACGGACTAGGTCCGTTCACCCACGTTGCAATTAAAAAGGTTTCCAATTTACCCTGTTTAGATTCATTGTTTGTGTTCTCAACGTATTACCAATATAAAAGTCTGTAGTCCAACATGTATTCCCAAGGTCCTTTCTAAGTTTTGAATTTCACGAGAATAAAAAAGAAAACACTATAAAATACATTTTTCTGTCCATCATTCAGAGCAAATGAAGATGTCACCACTCACGTCTAAAAATTCTAAAACAAGTTTGTGCCGATGAAGATGGCAGTTGACATGGCCGGGGGAACTAATCTAGTTATTAATGGTACAGGAGCACTGTGTGGGAGAAACGCGCGCGTGTGTGTAGTGTGTGTAGAAGTAGTGTTATCCTACAAGACGAGCGTCATAAGCTTAATCGGTAACGGTGGGGTGGTGGTGGCATGCGCGGCGCTAGTCTTTGACTAGCCGGTAAACGTGGTACTGGGCACCATGCTCACTGGTGGACACCTCAAACACGAAGGCGATGCACAGCAACGTCTCCTGAGTCTCTCTGTTGGACACCACCTGGGGGACACACACAGAACCACGTGTTAGACCCTTCAGCAACACACACAGAAAGCCAACCAAAGTCGCCCCATAATGAATTAATGAAGGAATGAGTGTGTGGAGCAGGGCAATCTAGTGATCGGGTGGTTTGATTCCCAGCAGAAAGATCTGGGGTTTGAGTCCCAGTTTAGGCAGTCTATCTGTTTGCATCCATAGCAAGATGCCCTGCCTACTCATGGATGACACTATACATTTTTCATTTTCAAGTCGTCTTGTATATTGTCTGTTAAGCGACCAAATATTTGGCTCTTACAGAAAATAATCGCGTTGGGTATAAGCAGAGAAGCTGGACTATGTTTTTTTGTGTGTCTAACCCATGGACATATTATAGAATGGACAGCGGATTCCAAAATGGATTGGAATCCGCTTCCAAAAGATTTGCTTCCGCATCATGGGAGCCTAGCCATGCCTTAGTTCATGACATACCGGATGCAGAAACATTCATTGTTTTCTAGCATTGTTAGCATTGTAGCATCATAAACGAGAGGTCTGAGCGATCGCAGTCGCATTGTTTACCGACCATGGAAGTATAAGTTTACTTCATGAATATGAAACATTGCTCCATATAACACCAACAACATAGTAAATGTATGTAGGCCTAGAAATAAAGAAAATACAGTTCAATGTTATTGCATAAGACACAGATTCCTTACAACTATTTATAAAAAATGCAATCAATAATTGATATATAAATAAATGGTTACATATCGATCAGAAACGAGGTTGGAGTAGCCTACCCACATAAATAATTGTAATACACCAACATTGTTAACTGTCACACAGCTAAACAAGCAAATGAAAAATTAAATACTAACGCAACTGAAATGTTTATTAGGCTATTAACAATATTATGAAAATGATACCGTAATGCACCCGATCTTTTGAATAAATGGATCAATACATGGTGAATCGCAATGATCGCAAGCAGAGGAACGTGAGAGTCAATGAGCAGCAGCTGAACCAGTCTAAAAAATCCCTTTACCACTAAAACACTTTTAGTGATAAAAAGTCACCACAGTGACTAAAAACCATCAACGTCATTCATGTTAAGTAAAAGGAAAAACCTCGGACACAAGAAGTTAACGGAGTCGTGCACTAGGCCCTCTCGAATGCCGGGCCGAAACAACATCTGTTTCACTACGACTCCTTTCAGCTGCCCACCCCTCCTTCTCCAGCAAAAAATAATAGCATAAAACGGCCAATAAAACACTTGAGGTGGCGTTTTGAAAAGAGAAAACTTACATTTTTTTAGTACATGGCATAAAGATAATTATGAGCCTATGATTGATATCCAGACATTTTTTGCGGAGACACATTCCTGTTCCCCACTTGTATTAGAGTGAACGGAGATATCTACTTCTGGACCCCTTGAATCGAGGGACCCGTCCACAGCCCGCTTAAACAGCTGCAATACCAGGCTTGGCCGCTGAGCACTGGTGGATTGCGGAAGTATGCACTGTTCCCGGGGGCTTGGTCTAACCATGTGAGTGGGTGATTGTGTAGACTTGCCTGCAGGATGGTAAAGTTCTCCAGCACGCTGTTCATCATGTACTTCTCTGGTAGCTGCTTGAGTTTGTGGATGAAGTTGATCATGTATTCACACATGGGCGAGCGGTGGATGCGGAACATGCACTTCCCCCCTTCCACCTGTGCATATTCAGTCTAGGAGGGGAGAGAACACATACATCTCATCATCTCCCTCTTAGGATCCTAATTATCATACATGTATAACTATGCAAGATACACACACAAGCAGTCTCACGTTGTGAGAATACAACAAACTAGATTATGAATCCCGCCTGGGTGATTTGGCTCAAACCATTGTGAATACAGGGGCGCTATATACTGTAAATTTATGCGTTGATCAAGCATGCATATCAAGGTCAAAACATCTTGGCTGTGCATTGTTCTAAATCTTAAACATAGTGCATAATGGAGTCCTCCTCACCTCCACCTTCTCCACCACCTGCTTGCCGAAGGAGCACACCTTTGTGGAGACGCTGATGGTGATGTTGTCAGCGCCGCTGTATTGGCTGCTCACGCCGTAGAACACTGCAGAACCCTCGTCCCCATCCGGACTCAGGTCCGCCTGGGGGTGGAGGAGAAGAACAGAGAGGATTCCCTGTTTACTAGGACTTCAGAAACGTCCATCCAAAGCGACTGAATGCGTCACAGATACAGGTCATTAAGGAGCAGATGGGGTGAGGTCTCTGTGGACGTGGGGGTATGAACACATGCCACATGAGACTTTGAAATACAACAACATAACATAAAAGGTTCATCTCGTTATGGTTTCTCACTTTGATTAGTCGAGGCAAGGCCACAGCATCATTCATCTTGTTGTGAGAAGTTCAGTGATATAACCGTGATGAAACCGCATAATTCTGTCATTTCTTATCCGTGACTAGGTGAAAGCCTTGCCACCTACACCTATAGAGCCCTCTGCAGTAACAGGAGTTGACCGCGCTTAATGTGCACTTTGTACACAGCCGAGAGCCTGACTGGTCTCATGCGGCGAGTCTTAAATCTGACCTAGAAGGCATCAGGCAAAGGAAGAGGACTTAAGTGGGATTTGTAGTCGCTGTGTTGCCGTAGCGTGGCTGTGGACGTGCTGCTCACACACTCTGCTCGTGGAGCTTAAGAATCGACAAACTCGACAAATCGCTGCATGAACTGTCAACCCTGCTTCACGCCAGTTTGAGCAGCTCACTCACGGCGACTATAGTTACAAGCCGATTCCAACCCCCTGCCTAAGTCATGACCGGTAAAGGGAAGGCCTAGTGGGAAGAGACGGACAGAAGTGGAAGGCCTTTTGCTGACCATATGTGGTAGACTGTGTCAACAAGGGTGAGTGAGTGAGTTAAAACATGAAAGAAAGAGGGAAACGTGAACCCACGTACCCAGAACTTGACCAGGAAGAAGGCGTCTTGTGGCCCCTTCTCGTAGAGCTCCTTCAAGCCACCCTTTTTCTCAGGGAACTTGTCGTAGATTTGCCTGACGTCCACAGACTCCAGCACCGGGTCGCTGTAGCTCGGGTTCGACTGGCCGATGTGCACGAAAAGGTGCTTATGCTGGAATGTCGGACATAAATAAAAATAAAACTATATATTCATTACTGCTTGACATAATGGGTTCAGGACAACTTTACACTTTTTAGGGCATTTAGCAGACGCTTTTATCCAAAGTGATTTACAATAAGTACTATCTATATAAGTATTTGTCAGAAGAAAGAAATAACAATATATCGCTGTCGGTACAGTAAGGATGTGTCAAGCACTTACAATAGGTTGTAAGTGCTGTAACCCTGTTGTATACAGGGTTAACCTACAATAGGTTAACCCTGTATACAACAAACATAGCTAGAATAAGATTCTAGACAATGCCAAGTACTATTTTTACAAATAGTAGTTTAATAATGGTTTACAAATAAAATATTGTTATAACAGCGGCCATGTCGAGTCTACAAGCGGGGCCATGTGGCTATGTACCGTGTCCGAGTCTCTCTGAGAGGTCTCCATGAAGGCGGAGTACTCCAGGAGCCGGAGTTTCTCCGAGGCGATGGTTCGGTTCAGCCACACCGGCGCTGCTACGGCCACGGGCCGCGGGGCCGGCAGGGGCTCGTAGCCTGAAGACCAGTCCAAACCAAGATGGAGTTCAATAAAGTGCAAAATGAGTACATTTAGGGAAGTCGTTTAAGCTTGAGAACGCTGAATTATACCCATTGACAGAGGGGGAATCCTGACTCCTCAACTTTTATCATTTCCATTCTGGGATCAATAAAAGGTCTCTCACTTTATAGGATTAAAGATTTTGATAAAAACTAGAATGTTAACACAACGATCAACCTTCATTGATAACGCCACCCTGGTCAAAGATAAAGAGAGTTATTGACTGATCAGTGAAGAAGGGAAGGGCACGGTGCTGTGTGTACTCACTGATGGAGGCTGGAACAGGAGCTGGTAGTGTTGTGTATGGAGGCTGTGCAAAAGGCTTGATGCTGAAAACGAAGATGCACGCGTTAATATTTAATACCACATTGGCTATGAATCACACAACATACTGGTTCTTAAATGAGAACGAGCTTATTCAAGGATACTTACTCCTGAGAATGCCCGGGCTGTCCTGGGATAGGACCAGGCCAAAACTGGACAAGGGAAAAGAGGATTGAAATAGGTTTGTGGTTTGTGTTTGTGCAAGTGTGCTTGTGTGTATGTGCGTGCGTACTTGTGTGCATGTGCTTGTGTGCGCGTTTGTATGCGTGTGTGTGCTTGTATGAGCTTGTGTGTGTTTGTGTGTGCTTGTGTGCGCGTGCGTGTACATGCGCGAGTGTGTGTGTCTCTTACCCTGACGGGTGGAGGGAAGGGGCTCTGGGCTTTGAGTACACTAGCGGAGACGATCTGGGCTGACGACAGGTTGGCTACAGTCTGAAGGGCCTTGTCCTTGGATGCTTGGTCCTAATCAGATAGATAGAGAGAGTATAACAGAACATGGAGATTAAGCATTACTCTGGCATTCTTTCCAAAAATACCAGAAATTTTGATGAATATTCAACAGGCAGGCAGCCAGAAAATATTTGAACCTCAAGAGCAAACCAACGTAGTTAGTGTGGGGAGGGGTTGAAGCAGGTAGTTTCCATTGAGGAGAAAGCATGTGTCGTTAACTTTCACCACTTAATGCAGCCATTTTACGAGACACGCTGCATAGAGATGAGTGCCTTTAGCTTAAAGGTCATATTTAAGTTATATGCACATGCTTAGGCCTGCAGGTGTCCTGTCCACTTAGCGTTGCAAACAGGTTAAGCCATGGTTGATGGCCTCAACAAAGAATTTCAGGGGAAATGCGTTTAGGTGTGAAAAGGTAGCTATAGTACCATGTACATGAAACACTATAGAGGAGTTACCACATGGACTTATTAAAGAGTACTGTATTTTCGGAGTTGCAAGTGGATGCAGTTGATCCTTTGTTTAAGTGAAAACATGTTTTCAACATGTATGTAGGCTATACAAAAGATGGTCCATGGTCCTTAATATAATATGATGATATCCCCAAGAGATTATTGGAGAGAATCTGTTCTATTTTAAAACTCTTTAAGTTATCTTTGCTTCTATCGAGAACGAAGAGCTTTGGCATGCAACAATTGTCCAAAAGGGAGTCAGATGAATGCACTTAAGTTATTAAGCATGAATGTACACGCCATCCAGTGTCTGCAAATGGCACTTGAGGTTGGTCAGTTTAGCTGCCTCTTCCAATAATAACAATGTACCAGTGCCAGCAGCCAGACTATGCATGTTTGCTCTTTTGGTGTAATGCAATGTAGTGCAATGCACTTAACACTGAAGATATCATAAGAAGATATCTTCACTGTCATGGGGGGGGGGGTGTGTGTGTGTGTGGAAGGAGGAAGGAACGGGACACAAAGAGTGGAAAAGCCAAAGCAAGAAATACACAAGCTACTGAGCCATTGCAGATAGGGGACTAAACTAATGTTACTTGAACACGATAAAAGGGGTATTGGAGCATGTGAGTGAGGGTGCTGCATTGCTGCCTACAGTGATTCGATGCCAACCACTAAGCACAAAGCCTGAAGCAGAGAACTGATTAATCCACAACTTACCACGTTCATGGCCTAAGGCAAGGGAGATACAAATAATTAATGTACTGCACAAGTATTACATGTACAAAAAACAAAAAAAAGGTTCATAAACCCATCATTACCAACACGACACGAAAAAATGCATGGAGAGCAATTCTAACCAATTAAACCAACAAATACTCCGACAGCAGAATATTTTGCATTACAATGGTACTTCATACTAATAAGTATCCACAGTCGGTACCACACACATTGCCGCCAGTTATAAACTGAGAGTAAATACATTACTAGCGCGACTGTGTGTCAACAACAGTCAAACACATTGGAACACAGCATTACATCAGATGAATCACAGCGCAGAGTGAAACTAGATGAATGAGGGAAAAACAGAAATGCATGTGTGGAAAGACAGGCCTGTCCGTCCATCTCTGTTTGTTTGTTTGTGTGCACCGGCGTATGTTTGAACTGAAGCGCATGCAGGCAGCTGAAGTTCAATTTTCGGCTCTAGATGAACACTGAACCCCCGGCCCTAGCTCTGTCCCGGGCCGTAGCCTTCCTTTAAGTATGTCACCAAAGACCCACGTCTCAGCCATGCAATAGCGCAGTACTGACCGCCACACACACACACACACACACACACACACACACACACACACACACACACACACACACACACACACACACACACACACACACACACACACACACACACACACACACACACACACAAGCATGGTGGTAATTTGGGGACGTCCTACTGCATTATCGTCACCAAGCCGAAATCTTTGAGCACAAAAAGCCTAGAACACAGCTAGCAGAAAGGTCATCTTTGCAATAAAGTCCAGTCCTTCATGCATTTGCTTTCCCATTTGACTTAAAAAGGAGTTTCGATAAAGAGAGAACCCAAAAAGAGTGTTGCCCCAAGCTATGCATTTTACCGGTCAAAAGTGACGTTCAGAGCAAAGAAAATGAAAACCACGTTCACAGTACATCGTGCAAAAAAGAAAAAGCAGTCAATTTTTTGAAATGTCAGCTATGTTTTGCTCATCTACATAAACTTGGTAGGATTATTTTTAGTACGCTTGCAAATCATCAGAAACTGAGGAACTGCAAGGCAAGCCATCAACTTCATTATTTTGTTCCAAAATATCCTACTAACCTCACAAAAGAGCACACAAACAAATGCCTGCTTACAAAGAGATGCAAATCCATCGTAAATCCCCCTCAGCTTTCCTTACAGTTGAATTATGCATGGATGACACACCATATTAATTGCTTTACTCTGTAAATGTAAAGGCAAAAGTTCAAAGGGGTAAAGTGTTTATGAGGCGGTTGTAGGGGTTAGGCTGAATCTGGCCTATGGGCGGAGCGAGAAGCAGCCAGCATTGGGGTTATTTCAGTAAGCGGTGTACCTTGAGCTTAGACTGAATCTCACGAGACTTTCTCCTGGCCAAGACCTGCAGGTGACTAGAGACCTGAAGGAAGACAGGTGGAAGGAAAGACGGAAGGAAAGGCAGAAAAGGAGAACAAGAAGAGGAAGAGGAAGAAGAAGAAGAGGAAGAGGAGACAGGTATGACTACAGAGGGAGGAGCGGACATGCGCCGGAGGTCCGGCACCCACCTTGATGCCCGCCTGGTATTCTCGTACCCTCTTGCGTGCCAGAACCTGAATGTGACTAGACACCTGAAGCGCAGGGAGCGATCGGGGTTATCCACATAAACAATCACACATACAGCAAGGTGACTATTACAGATTCTTCACCAACTCATTGAAAATCATGACATTACACGTTTAACTGTTTCATTTGAATTTTCATCCACGAGAGAGACCCCTCTAAACAATCCTACCTGTTTGCGTGTGCGTGTCTTCCCGGTGCGTAGCTTGATATAGCGAGCTATGAGCTCATTGCGACCTATGAAGAGAAAAAAGAGAAAGGGAGTCTATCAACAGGGTAAGATACAACAAACAGCGGGAGTGATGCAGGTAATGTAGTAATTGCACTCGCGTGGGACCAAGTGCTACCAGATGAAAGTGAACACATTTAACAAGCTGGTTAAAGTTCAAACAACAGCAAGAATAACAGCAGAGTCGAATAACAGAGAATAACAGCTTTTCAAAGTAATGATTGTGGTATGTTTGTAAAACAAGTTTGATGGTAAATGAGGTTGTTAACTTCGAACCTGTAAGCTTATGCACCAGCAACTACATTTACACGCTTCTAAGCACCAAACTGTGATTAGTGTTCAACAAGTGTAACCAAATACAGTGCTGAAAAGAAAAAGCATATTTAGTCTTTTCAGTCATACACACAGACCCACACCGAGGTGGGAATCATTTCCAGGAAGTAAGAGGGAACGTCGCTGCATGGAGTTGGGTCACATTAGGGCTGAGTCACAGAATCCCCGGGGAGGGAACTGACTCAGATAAAGTCCAGTCAGCGGCCATTCCCAGAACTAACAACACAAACATCCCGAGTCTGGTCGTCAATCCCCCGACCCTCCTACCGCTTCATCTCCAAGGAACAGTGATAAGGAAAATAAATACGCTCAGATGAAAAGTTAAAACCCTCTGCTCCCAAGTTGGAAAGGGAAAAAAAAAAGTGGCTAAGCAAGTGTGAGCCGGCCGCCACCAGTGCAAGCGGTCTCTCCATTTTATTTGGGTCAGGGCGAGGGGAGAGAGGAGGTAGTGATGTTGATGAGTCTGCTGATCTTGAGCTTGCTCGGCTGGGCGATGTCATCCTCTGGAGGGAGAGATGACTTCACATGACTAACGTGGAGCACATCTCCTAATTCAAAGGACAGCACTGGAGGGGGGGACCGAGCTCAGCGCATTAATACATTCTGAAATTAAGTCTGCAAATGGAGGTTCATATTGAGTGTGTGAGAAAGCGACGTATAGGGGGGGACCTAAATACCACAACACTGAAACAAACCTTTGGTCGCTAAGGATCACATATCCTGTGGCAGACACACACACATCAAATCCTGCGCACGTGCAAGCGAGTACACACACACACACACAAAATGTGGCACAGGCTGCTGCACACAGGAATGCCATCCCTTTAGCCAAGGAAGGAATGTGGGGAATGTTGGACGACAGTCAACATTCTTCCAGCTAGGATAGCTAAGAAACAGCGAAACACGCCAGCATTTCACGAATCGCATCACGATGAACTCCCAATACGCACACAACAATATCTGAAGATGTGTGAAGATGTGTGGAAGTGGATGGAAGGCACAATAGCGATGGCACAGTCATGGTCCGGTCTTAATGATAACCTGAGCCAGTGCCTGGGTTCCCAGGACCACCCTCCCCCCAGCCCCAAGCACTCCTTTGAGAGAGGGAGTCACCTGATGGCAAGTCCCCTTAAACTTGCCTTGACACCTCGCTGGGTTCAGTGACCCACCACTAGCGCATACTGCCCTCTACCCTTACAGACGTTGACCCCGTTCCCGAATAACAGCTGGCAGTTCCCATGGCCGGGAGTAATGAATTTAATTTAGTGCTTCCAAAAATACATTCCTGGAATGAGATCACTTAAGAAGTCTCAGAAATATGCAGACGATTTTATGCAAGTGTTAAATCTCTTTCTGTTGGTGATATGTATGCGTGTATGCGTACATTGGCCCATATTCAATCTTGGTAATGTAATTTCATAAGATTTGCTTTACTGCCAAACATAGCAGCCACGAATAAAACTCTGAATCATGCTCTTGTTTTTACTGCAATGGAATATATTGTTAAAACCGAGTGGTACATACTTCCAAAACCGAGTATGCAATATCATGTAACAGTTTTGGCCAGTGATGAACGAAGGCAGAAAAATAAAATGTTATGTCCCTAAAACCTTAAGTTCTCTCTATAGTAAATCGCACATGCAGGCGGCCCTCTACAAGCTAAACTGTGTACGCTACTCGACTGTTGAATGAGGCTTTTGTTTATTTAAAACTGCTGGCATCGTAGGCTTATAGGGTAAGGACAGCTGCATTGGAATATGTTTATTCAAATGCACTTGAAATGCACTTCTTGACTGTTTTTCATTGTGATTTGCCCAAGCTAAATCGAGAACCACTTAATCAACACAAATCATAAATTTTCCTCAACCTTATAGGTTTCACCCCTATAAGTCTCCATATTAATGAAAAAGCTACATAGGCTCATCATGCTCTTTATACAAGTAACTTGTCAAATTAAATAATTATATATATATATATATATATATATATATATATATATTGCTCAGTGGTCCTGGCAAATGAAACAACACTTAATCTTGATTAATCTTAAATGCGAGCTATGGACTCCGATACGAGAATGGGAGCGCAGGGCGCGCGAGGCGTTTCCCAGGACAAACCAGCCGTGCTCAAGTCATCCCTCACCATACATCTTGCCCTCGTCCGACAAGATGATCTTCCGCCGGCCACACGGAGGGTAGATAGCCAGGGCTTCCTGAAAGCTCTGCTCAATGTCGGGGCTCCACACCCCCTCGGGGTCCCCGTCCAGCCCGCGGTCCGCTCCGTCGCCCAGCCCCTCCTCGTCGCCGGCATCCTCCTGCCCTCCGTCAGGGCTGCCACGGCAACTCCACTCTGACGCAATGGTGACGGCTGCGGCCACGATGCACCTGGGGCAGGCCGAGAAGACACGGTCAATATCCCGCTTGTAATGAGGAGACATGGACTGGTTTGTAGGGATTCCTCTAAGGGATGTGTGCATCCATTACACCTGGAAACATCCTAGCATTCCAATGATGGTGGGGAAGACAGGTCTGAATTCATCATTTAGTTTATGAAATGCATCCACTTGTGTCGATTAAGCTGATTGTGAGCGTGTGTATGTTTCTTTCCATAAGTCAGTTTGGCCAACAAAATCAATAGTCATCGACTGAAGAATAATTACACTTAGATCCAGACACATATTGTACCTTCTGTGAAACTGTTGACTTCCAGACAACTTTTACAAAGTTTGTTTTCACCCAAACTTCATTAGCCTTACACCCAGGGTCGTAGCCAGGAAATTATTACTGTGGGGGCCAGCTCGGGCCGGTCTTATATTTGATATTTAGGGGGGGGGGGGGAGGCAATATTTATTCATAACGTCAAAATATAACACTTTCAATAAGAATAATAAGTCAAAGTTAGATCAAACTAATGGTGCATATATTTCAGTTTTCTTTAGACCGTTTCCGTTCAGGATTTTTTTTTTTTTTTTCATACTGGGGGGCCAGCGGGGTGTCAACCTCTGACCAGGGGGGGGCCTTGGCCCCCCCTGGCCCCCATTTGGCTACGCCCCTGCTTACACCCCAGTTCATTGAATGCTGGTGATCCATCTTGCTTGGCTACATGAGGAAAATACAGTCTTGTATTATTGTTGAGGATGCTCCAAGTGCTGCTGAAACACAGGCGCCCGTATGCAACATGATGTGGTCTGATGTCTAATGTTTTCCAGAGCTCGGCCAACTTCAAATCCAGGCGGGATGTGGAGCAGATCGTTGTGGTAGCTCTACTTCCTCGTGCTGTGGTGGGGCTAGTGGTCAGCACTCAGCACTGGCCCTCCACGGCGTCAATCACTACTGACAGGGACGTGCTGTTGCTATAGAGATTAGGCCGAACCTGGTTATTCAGTTCGAAAAAGGCACAAGACCTTAGAAATCCGTTTTGCCTGACATCCAAACTGGAGGTTCAACCGTCCCAATGCACAAACAAACAAACTTTCTACAATGACAATGTGTGTGTAAATGCAGATTGATGCCTTTTTTCTCCTTTGAATTTACATATTCTACTAAGATAAGATCCCTAATTCAGTCACACGCTGTGTCGCCGGTTTCAATTGATCTCCCAGTGGCCAAAAGGTCATGTGTTGAGCAGCGGGGAGCCAAACAGTCAGAGCAGCGCTGTGCTAAATAAAGCCATGAGCTCAGCAAACACAGACAGCTATGCAATTTAAAGGGTGCCTCCAGGTGCAACGGGACTGGGCTAGCACAGCTATTATGGACAAGCCAGCGATCAAAACGAAAGACCATCGTATCGCCTTATCAGTTGACAGCGCTGGCTTTACTTGCAACATGTTCGCCTGCAATGTTACACTTTAAAGTGTGTATCACAGGGGCCATTGTATTAGGTCGTGAGTGAATTCCCTCTCATCTGTTGGCCTCAGTAACGTTACACTCAATGTCCGTTTGAACACGAACGACTAAGTTGCACATACAATGTGATCCACGTTGGCCTGCAATAGTTCGCAATATTAGTTCAACGCAATGGCTCCAACTCTGAGCCACGGAGAGGCTTCGTGTAGCCAGGCCTAGTGGCTTTCACATGACCAACGTTAAACCTCAAAATGTGTAGCAAACTAAACTCCACGGTCTTCACATGGGTCAGAAAGTCCACACGAACCCCGGATATGACACGTTGATCACCAGCAAATCAGTTTCAAAAACTCGCTTTGAGTAACTAGTGGGCTAGCTTCAGAGCTAATAATACCTTTACAAAAGACCCAACTCGGTCCGCCAGACCTCCACCATTACAGCGGGGAGCGAAGCGCGGTGTGTCCGCGCTCAGCACAAACAGAAGCGGGGAGAAGCGGCGCTCTCTCTGCCCAACTTGTCTAACATGTTGGGGAGAAGCTTCGCTCTCCCCGACATGTTAGACACGTCCAAGACCCAGAAAGTTGAGGCGCGCTCAGCAACTGTTGCTGCACAACAAAGAACTTCACCTCAAGACGGGTTTCTCCTCTTCTGGGAGGCGCTGCAACCACGGCGGACCCCTCGGGATGTGTCGGTCTTCTTTTTATTATCTCCCGGAAAAGGTGTTAGTGTTGAATTACTAAATCCCGCGGTGTAAAAACGAGTAAATAGTAAAGAAATCAACAGACGGAGAGAAAAGAAAGGCGTGGTTTTGAAACACGCGCACAGAACAAAAGTTTGTGGACCAACGCGTCGAAACTCCGCCCATCACCGACTCTGCTTGTTGAGTTTATCGCTTTAGTCTTTTTCACCTTTCTGTCCGGTGATTTAAGAAGTCATCTGCGGTAGGGCGATACTTACGCGATATAGGGGAAAATATATAAAGACCAAGATAATACTCAAAGTAGGTCGCCCCCACCCCTTCGTATCTATCTATATGCAAACACGCACGCGCACATACACACACGGGCCTTATACATCTTGTGTTATTATATTTAGTGCCATGGTCGGATACTCAATCCTATATAGTACCTTTGAGATTTAGAAAATAGCCACGTGGGCTCATAACATTATTGTTTAGTATTAGAAACTTTTACAGAAAAGCTAAGCGCACTTGTACTGGGACACAAATGTGAAGGTTCTCATTGCTAGTGTAGCACGCTACTGCTACAACCCTACCAGCAGACATTGGGATATTGTTTGAAAATGACTTTCAGCTTGTGTTTACATTTGACGTAGATTTCTTTGGCATTAGGGGTGTGACTTAGTATTAGATGTTTGATAATGATGCCGAGGATGGGGAGGGCTGGATAACTTCATCACATCGTATTTTAAGAATTCCCCCATAAGATAACTTTATTATTTTAAAAAAAGTCAAAAACTCTAATTTATTTGGACTGAAATTTCTATCCACATGAAATCCCTTATATCATTGATATAAAGTTTACATGCACACACAATACATATGTACACGGCCAGTTTGCCGGCATCAGACAGAGCCAGCCTGAGGTGCTGAGGCAGCAGTTAGTTGGAATATACGTGGCGTGGCAACCAACCTCTGTAGTCATGCTCTGAATGACGTGCGCCCTGCCTCACTGCTGGACTCATTCAGGCACCAAGGTAGGGGCCCCCAGCAGCAGTGGGGGCCCCAAGGGACCATCTGCTCTGGTTTTGTGATACCCTGACACTGTGTGCAGCCCAAAAGAAAAGAAAATCCTTTAGTAAAGCTGACAAGAGATGTTTGATTTTATAATATTCTTTCTTACAGAGAACAAGAGAGTATGTGAGCTACACATCTTTCCCCTTGGACACACTCAAATAAAGTCGTTAAAATGATGAAATTATACTTAATAGTTCAGAGGATTTTTAATAGATCAAAAGCCGAGATTAATTTACTGCCAAGCAGTGTGTATTTGAGGAAGTGAGGGCCCTTTTCTAGCCTCAATATTTTCTTTTAGAGATCTGTTATCTCAGAGACAGAGCAGCCTCTGGCATTACAGATATAGCAGAGAGAGAGAGAGAGAGAGAGAGAGAGAGAGAAAGGGGGGGGAGAGAGAGAGAGAGAGTGTCCAGCCTTTTCCTCTGTGTAAGCAAACACTTCCACCTCACAAGTGGATGTGAAGCTATTCACAGGCTAAGTTTCGCTGTCCAAGCTGGACAAAGGCAACGCAAGGCACGGCGCACATGGTCTATTTGTAGTCCAGGGTGAATATGTCATCTGCCACCTGGCCAAATTGTATCACAAATGAATAAGGTTGCCGTCCTTGGAGTAGACAGTACAAGGTAATGGATAAGGTCCAATTATCAACAGCACATAGAAAAAAGTGACAAAACAGGTTTTGAAAGGTTTGCTTTATTGACATAAGTCACTATTCATTGCAGTTTAGTTGATCTAGTTGGACGCAGGGGTTGTCATTAGGACTTAACCAGACTAACTAACTAAGTTACTATTTCTAACTAACTAAGTCATATTGTATTGAACTGTGTACTGTACGGTGAACTTGTTGGAAGTTCTTGACTCAAGCTTGGATCACTATATGCAATTCACTCTTCAAGTCCACAAGTCCCATTGAGGTTCTCCATCTGCCTGTTCTCAAAGTGAACAGCTAGATGGAGATGGAGCAATAGCTTAAAATTTCAAATTCCGCTTCAAAATCCATTAATAATAACAAAAGGTATACTATCCATAGATACATTGTGAAACCTCATAATTAGCTAACAGATTATTTCCATGTCTTTTTGGATGTTGGCAAAGGGACAAGAAAGAACTTGAAATTGATCTTTCCTGTTATATATCTAATCCCTGGTACCCTACGGGAATTATAATCCAAAATCCAAATTCTGGATACAATTTGGTTAAAATCTGGTTAAAAATTGTACTTAAAAAAAGTAAACTTAAAATGACTGACTGAAATATTTGGAGAGGTCAGAAGTTATCGAACAATATTATAATAATATTCATGATATTATTTTATTGCCCCTGTATTAATCGTAGGCATACATATGTTGACCTTTTATGTAGGGATGGGGATCATTAATATTTATTGACATCGATACCATTTTCGATACTCCTTAACGATCTGAGTCTTTATCGATACCACTATCGATACTAGGACGCGTTTTTAGTGATGAGGAAAATATTTAGGAAATAAATAATTGTATTTTAAATTAAATATGTAATTCTTAATAAATATTGACATCAGTAGTTTTAATTCTACATACGAAAATGATTAGAGCACTATACAACTGTATTAGTACAGTGGTTGATTGGAATAAAAAAGGTGCCAGTACTCTAAATCAGCAACTGCACAGCACGCGCACTTGTGGCTCTCGTGGGTACTATATGTTTTTGCCTGGTTTACCTAGATAAACCCTATACTAGTTGATAATTTTCAGACACATTTCTCTGTAAAAAAAATAATAATAAATAAAAAAAACTTCAATCTTTATCTTCAAATTTATTAAGTTCATATTTTTGAACAGGAAAATATTGTTTGTCTAAATGGATACAATGTACAGTGGGATGGCAACTATGTGTGGTTTTATTGTAGCTACTTGCTTTCTGCTTGTTTGTTTGCTCTGTCTCTCAACTTCGAGAGAGTCTTGGAATAAAGATATCACAACTGAGATACTCACTCTTGAATTCCTTTGTCTAGTCCTCTCCATACAGAGAGGGTGACCGGTTTTATTTTTCCATTTCTGCTCCCTGTACATAAATATAAATATTGCACATTTGGAGCGCTTTATGCACGTCAATTCACGCGGTAATATGTTGCATTATGGGTAGAGAAGTCTTTATATTGTAATGACCTCGCCGGTGACATAACGATGTCCAGTCATGAGTACTTGAAGGAACTTTAATGTTACAAACCGGTTACCCGGGCAACCCCCAACCCCCAACCCGGTCCCTTCAACGTGCAAGCCCCCACCCTCCTGTTCTCCCAAGCCCCTCCCCCAGCTGACCTGATGATTCGCCCCCCACACTGATTGACAAGTGGAACATTCCAATGCATGCACATAGAACAACTGGCATAACGGACAACGAAATACAATGCAACACATAATACACAAACTCTTTAAATGTCCCAGGGTCGCTACATTATGATATAATATAATTAGCTTGAATTGAACTAGCTCTCTTTATAGGTATCCACAACATGTTAAATGAACTACAATATGCGTACCTAGATGCGTTATGAGGTGGCAATACGCATTAAGAAGTAACGGTACGCAGATGGGTAAAAATCAGAAGCCCCGGTACTGCGTACTGGTGAGTACCGGCCCAATTCAAGCACTGTATTAGTAATACAGAAACATAAGTAATACAGTAGTACTCATGTTTCTCACCAAAAACTAAATTTAGCGTTTCTCTATGTTACATTTGAACGCATCATGATAACCTAACAGTCGTTTTACTGAGCCAACCGCAACACGTCATCACGCAGCACATCTGAAACTTTTATTTCTTTTTAAGATAACTAGCTTGTATGCTGCCGCTTACAACACCGATTTCACAATTGGATTACTATTTTTTAACTGACGGGACTAGCGACAATGTCTGTGTGGTCGTACTTTGAGTGGATGATTAAGACGGGCCCGCCTGTGGTGCGACAGGAGGAGTCTTTTCAACTCGGAGACAGTCGAAGGTACTGCATTTGGCCTTCATTTGATGCTCGCGAGCAAAGTTCCTCTCCTCGCGAGCAAAGTTAACAGACTTCATGTTTTACTTGTAATACCTGTTTGCTTACAATTCCATTCAAAAACATTGGTGGACACGCTGCAGTGATTGGATTGATTTGATTTAAATGCCGTGAAGCGACTCGAGGGAAACATTAAGTTACAGGACATACGGTACCAAATAATAATAAATGAACGACGGGACTCGATAGTGGTATCGATAAGCCCAAACGTTTACGGTTTTATCGATACCACCGCGCGGGATTTATTGCCCTAACAATTAATCCCGCGCCCCCTCCGTTCCATTTGGGAACGTGTTTGGTTTTAGCTTGTTTCGTATATTTTTATTAATTAATTAAGGGCACCCTCCCCCCAACACATTTGCCGCCCTAGGCGATCGCCTAGGTCGCCTATGCCGAGCGCCAATGTGGGTACCGGATTGACTCGGCTGCCAGATCGGGGGTCCTAGATGCGCAATAATGACGCACTTCCTGTAGACGCTGTCTTTTAAATTCATTCGTTCATTCCCATGTTATTCCCAAGTATTGACGATCTCCTTTTGTTTTCTAATCTATGAATAATAATCTAATGTACAAAGATTGATCAGAAAATATTTGTGGCTTTCATCAATATAGGATTAGTTTTATAGGTGATAATTACTTTAACATTAGTGAAAACAAAAATATTTGTGTAACCGAGCGTTTTATTGTTGCCTATACTTGGGTTATATATAAAAGAAGAATCGGTTAACTCCATTCACTGAACGGGCGATCCACTTTATTTCTAGCGCTCCCAACACAGTCAAAACAGCGACGCACACGCAGACACTTCCGGGGTTTTGTTCGATACGTCAAGTGTTGATACGTCATCTGTAAGCGCAGGACCCCGAATCGATCTGGCAGCCGAGTCAATCTGGTACCCACACCGGCCCTGCTTGATAGAACCGGGTTTCGACCCCCATTCCTACTTTTATGACGCCAACGTAACTTGATTTCGATTGTTAACAGCAGTTCCACTGTCCTTCCACCAGATGGAACCAGCGTCATCTTTCTTGAACGAATGAAAGTTTGAAAGAGGGTCGTATTCTTCTTTTCTCGTCGCCTTTATGGTCTCCTTCAGAACCAAATAAAAGGAATATTAAATAAATTAACGTACCCTACGTTACTTTTAGCAATATAATAACACATGGTTTAGCCATATTCTTAATTTGTGCAGTGGGCCTTCATTAATGAAGATATGAGTGGATTCTAGTCCATCTTTTTTCTTTTTTTTTTCCCATATGTCAAGACATAGTTGTTACATGCTTTTCTTTGTAGTCTTTGCTCTGTCCATTGTTCACGATCTAGGGTTGAGTTGTGCACTATTTTGCTACAACTTTTCACATTGGCAAAGACGCATTATGCACACAGTTAACATACTGAAATACTAGCCTATTTGTACTCCAAACTAGGGCAATGTGTGCTGTTAGAGATATAAATAGTGACAATAAAACATTCATATGAACGGTTGTACCATCCCTTCACTTAAGATCACAAGAAGAGTGAAGAAAGCTATCAGACTAGGAAACATCAGATGCGACCATGCACACGAACATTGAGAACAGGGTGGATGCAGAGGTCCCTAATGAAATCCTAATGGACACTTCTTTGGGGAGTAATGGAATGAGCATTCAGTTTCGGATCGCTCACATATCAAGCATTGTTTCACTAGATGAACTACATGAAATCATGTCTTTGGCCCTGATTTTCCCCCGCACTGGCTCTGGGTCGACCAGTACTCAACACGATCCCTCTCCTCTCCTGCCATGTCATGAGGACTAATAATGTTAATAGTGCCCCCTGCTCTCGTTTGGTGCATGGATCAAATGCTCCCACTGAAGTATACTTCATTTATCTTCATTCACCTTTATTATATATCTCTTTGTGAATTCAAAAGACTGTGCTTAATACATTGCTGTCTAATATTTCCTTTCTTTAATGGTACACTAGGGATGAGAATGGGGGACTTGGAACTTAGACTGAGGATCTAAAACATGCTTTGCTTTCCAGACACAGGAAGGAGTACGACTCAAGCGCACCTGTGGACAGAAACCAATTGTGTCTGTATCTTAGAAAACCGGGTGAGTCAATGTGCTTTGCAAAATGCATTTCAATGGCTCAGATTCCCTACCATTAATTCTCCACTAGATGAGAAGTCCACTCCACTAGAGAAGCTTATCTTTCAATCGAAAAATGTTCAACAATAAAGTGTTTCTGGGAACAAATTAAGTCTGGAAAAACAAAAATAAAGGAGATGAATCATGAACATGTTCTTATATGCGCACACGCACACAAACACACAGACACACACACACACAGACAGACACACACACACTCACACGCACACACACACATACACACACACACATACGGAAACACAATGGAAACAAACCACCCTGTGATAGCTAAACGAAGTGTGTGTCCTGTTAATAACACTTTCCTCTTCACAGGAGGCCATCAGTCAGAAGGAAGGTGTATGCTACCTGTGTAGATGCACAGGTAGCATACCTCATGCATTCATGCACCCAAAAAAATAACATACAACAACACAGAGTCCAAGGATATTCAGTACATTCTGAAAGGACCTACATGAGACATTGGTGCGATGGCCTGAAGAGTCTCTCATCCGATTCACCAGTCAAACTTGGACAACGTGTGAGATAGCATTGTGAACATCAAACAGCATATGTGAACTGCTAACCACCTCTTGAACTCAATAACCGGGAGCCATTTTCCTCTCATAGACAGTTCCCTAATTTGGAACAGCATTCAGTTTGAATATTAGGGTATATGGTGTTGCTTTAATGTGTCAAGTGTTGAATATATTGCCACTCCATTTTGTGAAAAATTGCCGTTCCTATGGCCATCTTATTCTAATTATGTCGGCGTGTCGGAGTGCTATTCAGTACAGTAAAGCCATGACTGCATTAGCACTCCACTCCCTCTCTCTCCTTCTGTAGAGGGGAGAGAAAGAAGCGGGCGGAGGGGGTTGTTGGCGGGGTAGAGGGCAAGTCAAGAGTTGGACGGCTGCCAAAAGAGGCCGGCTGCCGTGCAGCTGAAACTTTTACAAGGCGAGCAGGAAGAAACACAGAGAGGACGAGGGAGAGAGAGAGAGAGAGAGAGAGAAATAGAGGGAGAGAGAGAGAGAGGGAGAGAGAGTTTGAGAGATGCAAAGGGATTAAACAGCTCTCTCTCTCCCTCTCTCCTGGTACTGTATTTTCCCGCCTGCATTGGCAGGGGGTAAGCGCAGGGTTGTGTAAGACAGCACAGGAAGGGAGGAGGAGCAAGGGTGGAGGGGTGGGGGGGGGGTTCAGAGAGTTCAGCTGAGGAGAGAAATAAATTCAGAAACAACAAAAGAGAAGTGACGTCACGGCAAGGGGTTGTCCAACTCACTAGCTGAGTTTAAGCTTCCATGGAAGAACGGAATCGCTCACTAAACACACTGTGTCTGTGTGAATGTTTGAGCATGTGTTTGTGTGTGTGTGAGTGTGCATATAGGATGGAGTTGTTTACTTTATCAAAATTGTGTGTGGGCTCTTTTCTTGTCTTACAGAAAATAATTGTTTTTTTGGCAGAGAAGCTGGAATATGATTGGATTGTTTTCATGAATTGAGTGAGTATTTCCTTACGTATACGTGTTTTTGTGTGTGTAACTGTGTGTGTTTGTTTTTGTGTTTGTACAAAGAAAGAGCGATCCAGACAGAAAGGGTTTTTAAGTTAACCTTTTTACTTGCCAGATGCAACAGTACATACAACATTGCTTCTTTATATGTGAAATGTAATAAAATAAATATTGGGGTCATTGCAAAACTTATAAAAAATATTTAACTGTTCTTTGCATTTTGGAAATTAAAACAGCTCTGACTGATCTGAGTTTCTAGGTTTCCTTGCCATGGCAGCTTTTGATTGGTCGAAATGTAGGCTGCCGAGATAAAAAACAGGAAATGTCAAAACATTGATGAATGGATAGTTTTATGTTTTCCCCCCTTTACGATTGAGGTTATCAGTTTCCGGCTGTGAGTCCTACATCTATGTCCAGTACTCAGGACAAAGGATGTGGAGAGAGACTGGGAAAGAATGCGACTACATACATCCAGTATAGTGGCTCTCTGTTGGAATACATTAATCAAAAAGACCATGTTGTAACACATTTGCACGTATTCTGGATACGTGTATAAAGTAAAATCTATAGTGTATTGGCATGGTTGACATATAAATGATGAGGAATTGTATAATATAATGTCTTGAATTTAATTTATAGAGCATCTAGTTGTTGCTTTGGACGGAATAGTGTAGTTAGGTGCTTTGGCGTGTAATTAACGAATGAACATATTGTTCGTTCTCCCATGTTTACCACCCGTCTCCGTACCTCTGTCTACCTTTTCATTACAGCTTCAAATACACCTTTTCCTTCCTTTTTAAAAATTCTTTCTCCCTCTCTTTCTTTCTTTCTTCCTCTCTTTCTTTCTCTCTCTTTTTATCGGACCCCCCCTCCTACTATCTCTTCTTCTGTGCACGCCCCTCCCTCTCCTCTTCTTCTGTGTCACGGTGCTCACTCCCCCCCCTCTCTCTCTCTCTGTCTGCCTCTCTCTCTCCCTCTCTCTCTCTCTGTCGGTCTGCCTCTCTCTCCCAGCCCTCTTGGCAGCGGTGCCAAAGTGGGCAGGCGGAGCAGAGTGAGCGCAGTCCTAGGCAGAGTGGAGGGTTATCCAAGGGCTGGCAGTCAGAACTAGCGTATGTATGCGTGTGTTCCGAGTCCTGTGTGTTTGTGAGCGTCAGTCTTCTTGTTAATGTGACACTGCGGTTTGTGTGTGTGTGTGTGTGTGTGTGTGTGTGTGTGTGTGTGTGTGTGTGTGTGTGTGTGTGTGTATCCGAGCATTGTATTTCCGTATTGCGACCGTACGCAATTGTGCGGTAGAGTTTATTTCTTTCTTTTTTTTAGTTTTTAGATTTCTCTCTTTGGGAACAGGGTGCAAGATACTGGCAATCGTTCTCCGCGTGGGTTTTTTGAGGTGTGGAGGTGTGTGTGTGTGTGTGTGTGCGTGCTCGTGTGTGTGTGTCAGCAGACATCCCTCTGTCACCCAGTGTACAGACAGACGCAGTCACGCCAGTAGGAGGGGATTGTGGGAAGGGGGTGTAGCTGTTAGAGATTGTGCTCTCCTTCTCTCTTCCCCCCTCTTCCCGCCATCACGGCCCTCTTCTCCTCCAGTCCTCTTGCCCAGGCCGCCGCTCACACACAGGCTCCAGGTATTTTCCTCTTTTTTTGTAATCCAGTGACACCTTTCTCTGTTGCAAGACCCCCCACCTGTTTCTCTTTAAACAACATTTCAATTGTACTTTTGTGTTTTCTTTCTCGGTCCTCTGTTGTGCTGGCCCGTGCCACTGTTAAACGTATATATATATGTGTCTTCGCCTGCTGCCACGCCACACTCCGCCGGCCGCCATTTTGGCTCGGTAGGACTCACCGGGAGAAACTTCTCACAAAGCCGGGAAAGGGGACTGTGATTCCCTGCTGCCCCTCACGACTTTTCTTTTCCTCCTCTCTCGCTCTCTCTCCCCCTCGTTCCTCGCGTTCATCTCTCTATACAGCTCTCTTCCTGTCCTCCTGTCTGCTTGAGGACAGGCCTGATGTGTGTGTGTGTGTGTGTGTGTGTGTGTGTGTGTGTGTGTGCGCGCGAGTATGTCCGTGTTTGTGGTAAACAGTGTTTCTCATGGTATTCCGTAACGAACAGGTGTCTCTTTGTAGACTTTCGGAAGAAGGGGACAGGCACTTTTCTCTGTTACTTTCCTGATCTCAGAAAGTTTCCTCGTATGCTAACGCAGTGAGCCCCGGGCTGGGCTCTGGTGAGTGTAGCCTGAGCTAGGCTAGGCAGCTTGCTAAGTGGCTACACCCACACAGGCACACAGGGACACTCAGCAGGGCTCTTATCTGCCAGACTGCTCCCGGTGGTTGATACCAGAGCCATGTTGACTATGTTTACCCGCTCTCACACTCCGAATACTGTCCCAACATTCTTTGCACTTTTTTCCACCGTGATCGTACCGCCGCTGTCACGCCCTTGTTGTCGTGTAGCCGTGGTTGTTGCTCACGAGTATTCGCATCTACTGGATGAACGTTTTGGTGTTTTTTCTGGTATGATCGACGTTTTGTAAGGATGGGATACTGTCTCGTCTGTGAGTATTACACTGCAGTGTGGAATGCTTTGCAGTTAACCAAGAAACCAAGAAAAAGTGAATCGAGGCCACGCCGGTCAAAGCACAAAGACGCAAATTGTTTTGCAGATTAATTGACGAAAAATGGGGATAGAAGGTTGTTTCATTTTTGACGTAGGAAACAAATATTTGACGTCAAAGTCAACTGTTCACTGCAAATTCCACTGTGCGACAAATGCGCCACTGTTGGCCTCTTTCTTTGATGGACAAAGCTTATATGTAAACATGCTGATCTCTAATTGGATAATATTCTCGTTTTAGAAATGATGGATTGCGTTCCCGAACATATTGATGTCTAATATGGCGTACATTCAAAAACGCTATAACGCGATTTGCTGTAATAGCTTCACCCTAGAAGGCCGTGTAAAGATGGCGTCCTGGCGCCACGTGTTCAGGAGACTGCGATTTGCAGATGAACCATCTTCGTACTGAACATCCCTGGAAATTCATCGACAAAATACCTTCGCACCAGCTGCTGTTAAGTTAAATATCATCAGTGCTTTAATTTGGTGTTCGAAGCGGCTGCTTAGTGAAAACAAAACGATCCGACGGAATTATTCACAGTAAAATACAAAATAAAAAACCCAACTTGATCGTGTTTTTGATATTTGAGATTGATCAAATAGAATGTGTTGACAGGAGGGGGAGAAAGGGAGAGCGATAAAGAGAAAGAGAAGTGGGAGTGCCGTTTCTCCTCCCCCCTCTGTTATCCTCAGATGAACTTATCATGTTGCCTCATAATGCTGCCTTTTTTTTCCTTTTTTTTTGTCGGAGGCAGCTGAGCTCACTTCCTGAAGGCAGCCCCCACTTAGCTGATTGGTTGATATCTCGCTTGCCCAGCCGTTGCTGCAGTAAAGCAACAGGAAGTGCGCCTGCTCTGGCAGGAAACAACAACAGCAGCTCCATACTTGGACATGTAAGCATGCGCACGTACTGTACATGTGCTTGCTGTAGAAAATGTAAATGTACGTTTACATAAATAATACACACATACACCACAAACATGAATTAGAAGCAGCATACGAGGTGCACATGTTTCTGCACAACTCATTTAATAACTACTGTTTAATCTGCTTATTTAATGGGTTTTGACACATTTAAATTAAAAAGGGGTCTTACAGTATTTAGCACTCTCTCACAAGAGAGAGAGTGGTAGGGAAAACGAGCGGTTGACACACATTTTTCTTTGGTATTATTTAACTGAGTTGGTATGTGTTGGCAACCCCAGAGTAACTGGGGCAAGCACGCATAAGAGGTATCAAAACATTCAATACCATAGTGACCGCCCCGCTAACAAGTAGATGGACGAGATAATGAAAAAGTATTGGGTTATGCAGCCAGGCGGGAGACGAATAGAGGAGGGGAGGAGAGGTGAACACCGGAGGGGTGGACCGAGCTAGTGTATTCATGTTCTGTATTTATCTCACAGACACACACATAGACACACACACACACACACACACACACACCGAAACATGCACATCTATCAACCTCGATCCCACACACACACACACACACACACAAAAACAACCAATCGAGTCTTGACTGTGAAGTAGTGAAAATGGGCATTTATTCATGCGCGTGAAGGTGTTTCCTTGCGTCAGATAGATTGTGGGTTTGAAAGGCAAGGAATCTATTATCACAAAAGATTTGCATCCTAACAGAACAATGGGAAGATTCTTAATAACCAGTATTAGCACTTCACAAGTCTACCAGTCCCATGCCGCCTCTGGCTTGGCATTCGGCAACGCAGTTCTGACGTCTTTATGAGCACACACACAAATGCATGTGCGTGAGTACGAGGCAGTGCGCTCAAAGGCTTCTTGATGTGAAAGCGCGGGTGTTTGTTTGCTGTATCATGTGCACCTTGTGCCCTTGTGTGTGCATTAGGGTGCGTACACAAATGTGTGGGTGTGCGTGCTTGTGCTTGTGTATCTTTGATTGTGTGTTTGTGTCTTGGTAATGAGGATATGCAGCCCATCAGAGCGGGCACCATGCCAAGTGTGTACCGAGCAGGCTGGTCTCCCCCCGACCCGCCCCCCTTTCCACCCCTCAGCCTTTAATGTAGAAGTCAGGGATCCTCAGGGAGCAAGGAAATTAAATGCCTGAATGGCACAACAATATCACTATTATGTTCTGCTGAGGATATGCTCCTTCGTATCCAATCCTCCCCCCGGATCCCCAGATATTATTTCTAGTTGAGCAAATACAACATTGTTAAATACATTTTTATTATCGATTTTGACATGTAGATTAGATTTACGTAATACTTCGTTGTGTGCTGAACTTCATATTCCAGTTCGGTTAAACACTGTCTCACATTCTACGACACACACGCATACGCATACACACACACACACACACACACACACACACACACACACACACACACACATACACACACACGGCATGACCGTCCCCTTTCTCCCTTATTGAAATTCAGCCTGGCACACAGAAACGTTGCCCATTCTTGGCACAGAGTGCGCAAAACACATGCGATAAAGAATTAGAGAGGCCGAGATTGAGAGATTGAGAGAGAGAGAGAGAGAGAGAGAGAGAGAGAGGAAAATATGCAGAAAAAGAGGAAGCTATAGAGTGTGTGTATGTGTGTGTGTGTGTGTGTGTGTGTGTGTGTGTGTGTGTGTGTGTGTGGGGCAGGGGGGGGGGGGGGGGGGGGGGGGGGGGGGGGGGGGCGTGTTCCTGTCTGGTGTGCCCACTGTTGTGTCTGTGCCAAGCCTCCTTCATGTCTCGTGGATCAAAAGACCAGGAAATCCACTGGTCGGCGTTTCCCTGATTTTACTTCCTCTTCCTGTATACAGTACAAATGTAGATTTATATATATATATATATATATATATATATAAATCTACATTTGTATTATGTTGTATTATGTATATATAAATATATATATGTATATATAAATATATATGTGTATATATATATATATATATATATATATATATATATATATATATATACTACTACAAATCTGGTGAATTTTGTTAGCAAGTTATTGCTGTGTGGATCGTTGGCAATATTGTTAATAGTTTAGTACTCTAAAAGTCTTTGTTTGAAAATGGGAGACCTGCATAATAAGTGGATAGGAGGAAACTGGCTTATTGTTTAAGGGATTTCCATTGAATTGTTTAAACGTGGTTTATTTTGTTGTTGTATTTGGGAAAGGTTTAATTGTGATGATGACAGTCATTTGTAATTAACTATCGAGTGTAGCAGCCATTTTGATTATCTGACCTAGAGCAAGGAAGAGGATTTTGAATTGACCCTGACTCGAAACCAATGGACATTTAGTATTGCACAGACTTTTCATTTGTTTCCAGCTTTTTTTTTACTTGTACAAAAGGTTGTGGTAATAATGTGCTACCAATATCCTATTTAATTATGATCATAAAACAGAAATACTTGACATTATTAACATGCCTATGGATTCCATACTGTGTTTAACCACACAACAAAAAGCAGACGAGGCAAAATAATAATAATCACAGAACAACCTCAGATATACAGGTGAAAAAATGATCCAGATGTAAACTGTCGCGCTGTCATACCATATAAAACCACACCGTTAAAAAAACATGTATTTGCCATTCAGAGCAGGACGGAGAATGTGTCCTTGTGTTAAAGTAGCATTTTATGACTGTGATTCCACCCTGACAGATGCACAGACGATCTGATAGGCAGATTAGGCTAGCTACAAATGGCATATGAAATTCGCTCCGTCTTATCTTTGTCTCGTTTGCAGGCTCTGCTCAGCTGCTTCCCAGGCATGTGTCACAGAGTTCTCCAAAACAAACACATCTACCTCAGCTGAACCCCGGTGCTTTTCCATAATCAAAGTCCACATGTGCAGAACTGACAGACGCCACTCTTGCTCATATTGCTCCACTTAGAGTATGGATTGCGTGCACGGAATTGGCTGTCGGTATTAAATCCTTCCACCAATTTGTTCATACACTACATATTGAGTAATGAGTGAGAGAAACACGAAGCAAAGATGACCTTTATCCACAATCACCGGAGGATGTCTTGTCGAACCGTACGGAGGGTTTAAACGTATTAAATCATTCCATCGTCCGACCCAATCCCATCGCATGCTATACGTCACGGCGACTATCGCCATCTCTACCTCCTCACGTCCCTCAAGTACACCCCACCATCCGTCTCGGCATACTGGCCGTTATTGCTGAGGTAATGGCCGTGTAGGGTATTATACATCAGCGGCTGGCATGGTCGGCAGGCATGGGCCTCACGCCAACGTTGTACCCCTCCCAATGACTGCCCCCAACCCCGCCCCAACCCCAATAACCCATCCCATCCCTGCTGATCCCTGTCTGGGCTTTAGACAAGCCAGCCAGGGTCCTCTCCTGCATGTTAACAAGGCGCTAGTCTGGTCCAAGTTTCAGGATCTGTGCCTCTATGCTAATTCATGCAAAGCAGTGGCCACCCTCAATGCCCCCCACTTAGTTCACCCACCCCACCCGCTCCCATCCCTGATCCAGGCCATGCTAGTCTGGCCTGGATCAACCCGTCCGTGCCACCACTGGCCAGCTTCCCAGTGTCCTACAGCTAACCCAGGGCCCTCCCCGAGAGGTTTGTGAGGTTCATCTCGGTAAGACACAAACTAAAAATATGTGTATCTGGTTCAATATTGTGCAATGAGTGTTTGAAATGCAGGACTGGTAGTTGGTGGTTAATATTTAGTCATATAGGTTAGTTTAAAACCACGGTTGGGCTGCCTTGGGGTTCTACCTTCCGAGCAACTTTGAGTGGGTTATTTTGTATCCTCTTTGCACCATGATGGACCTTGTTCTCCGCGAGGGTCCAGGACACGGTCCCCGGAAGACGTACAACAGGTAGACATTACAGTGTTTGAAAATAGACTTAAAATGGCTGACACGTTAGGCGCCATTTTGTGGTTCCTTGTTTTGTTTAGGGTGCAGAATCCCAGCTTTGTATTCAATCAGAAGCAGCTGGTGGCAACCGTATTTGCAGGCATCTGTGTGTGTACGCATGTGTGTGTGTGTGTGTGTGTGTGTACCTCCAGTCTGAGAGGCAGCAACTAGCCTACCCAGTGGCTACCCCACTGGAACGAGCTCAGCTTTTTCGGCAAAAGAAACAGAAATACATTTCTGGCACAAAGACGGGTGCCGTTTCTATTTCTTTCGATCACATGCAGGAATTGCAGGAGGACAGTGAGGTATTTTTGATGGGCTTTCGTTCGTTACTCTATTACTAGTTTGTCTGTAAAATATTGCGGTGGGTTGCATTCTGTTGCATCATACACTGTGGCTGGCTTGTGGGCATGACGCGATCGATATTTCTTAAAAACTCGGCAGGTAGAGGCATGCTGTGGTTCAATATAAAAATGTTCACAGGATGGACATGTTTGGTGAGCTATTCCACAAAGCCATCATAGGAATGTGAAAAAGGAGAAAATGTGGAAGATCAAAAATGGCTTTCAATATTAGAATTGTAAATAATTCATTTATTTACTTTATTTATTTATTTGTCTTAACTTCACCAGTGACCACTGATGTGGACCCTTGTTAAATACATTTATAATTATAAATGACATTATTGCATAGCAAAAGCAATTCAGATCGATAAAACTGTTTTTTGTCTCTGTCTCTGTATCATTACAGGAATCTCATCTGTGAGGATCCTGGATGTTACAACACAAGAATGCTGTCCTTGGGGCTGAGGTAGTAGATTGAATAGTTGTGGGGTTGTGCACCCCAATCTGAGATAACTATACAATCTACTGTCTTTCCTAAGGAGACAGCCAGGTCGGCCAATCCGCAGCAGCCATCTCTGAGTCAGCACTACAGCCGCCATATCAAATCATCTCTTTTATTTATCCTCCATGTCTTCGTCCAGAAACAGACCGACTGTGACTGTGTCTAGATGGGGTCGTGTTCAGGTTCCTATGTGCTCTGTCAGGGTGAGGTAGTAGGTTGTATAGTTTGGTGGGAGGGATCAGCCCTGCTCAGGTGATAACTATACAGTCTATTGCCTTCCCTGAGGACCACACTAAACGCATACAAAGGACCATCAACAGAAGAACATCATTATTTCAACGTCAACGTATCATTTAGGAAATGAAAAATGTTTGTTCAGAACAAGATTGTTTCATAAGTGCTTTGTTTCATAAGAGTTATGCTTGTCATTCTAAATATTTTATAGTTCTAAAGCTTAGGCTTTACATTTGATTGTATTTTACCTGTGACTAGTTTAAGGCGTGACAAATTGTTTTTTAATTTATTGATGTTAATAAATAAATTATCAACCCTTGATTAATAAAGTTTGACGGATGACATATTGAAATGGATTCTCCCTGGATCATTATGTGCCCCTAACCAAGGTTTTTGAAATAATCAACCAATGACCTGCTGTCAGGGACTTTCCTGGAACAGCAGACTGTCTGACTGACAAATGACAGAGAGAGTTTAACCTTATCAATGAAGAGAATGTATGACCATAAATGGTTCAAACCTGCTTTCTATGTTTGCAAAGGCCTATTAAATGTTTTTAAACTAGACCTAGCCTTATTGTTAATACTATATTTAATATTTTAAATATACATTTTTTCTAATTCATGTCCAGGGTAATTACAAATAAAATGGATTTATATATTGTACATCATACTTTATTACTATATTTACTATTCACATCATCAAGTCCTATTCTAAAGTTTTACCAGATGTACAATGTAAGTTGTATACTGAGCTTAATGGAGATCATTTTACTATTTTAAGGAATTTTGTGATTGTATGACAGTCAGTCTCGGTTGTAAGGTATACTTTGTGATAACCTACAAACGATTGTTAGGGAAGTGCACCTTCAAGCGGACAAATATGTGTACAGCAAGAGGAGGAAACACCTTAACTCACCCTCTCGATCCGATATTTACTCCTGGGAAACTAAATAAGTCAATAAAGTGAGTAAATACGTCCTAATAGGCCTGCTTTGAGGATTTAACCACAATAAAGCTATTTGACTACAGACGTTGACATGCTGCTACGCCGGGCATAGAATTTATCTGTGGCCTACCAGGAAGTTGGTTTAGAGAAAATGAAAGTTATTTACCGCTCCATATTTACATTTTATATTTAAAATATCCGCATATAATCTTTACATACAGAAGATGAACAATGTCTTCCTAAATATGACACATGTAGAGTATACCTATGTTCGAAAGGAGACATGATAAGCTTCTCCTCACTCTGCTGATTGGGTATTCAGCCTCTTAAACTCCAGCTTATTTTTAATTGTCTCATTTGTTAATATGCTTGGCGTTTGAGTTGTGTTTGGTGTATGTAAAAATGACTTATATGTGCTTGTAGCGGAGTTTCTCATGTTCATTTTATATGACTATTTATACACAATAAGGGCAGTGTTTTATGCCTTTTGCTGCGAGAGTGATCACGGTCTTCCCAAATCTGGAGAACCTCGAGTTTAAGAGGTTAACAGCATGGACATGAACCTTTGACACATGAGCATGCATACGGGTAGGCTATTCTTCAATCATTTTAAACTTCTCTGACTAAATGACAATGTAACATATAGACTTCTTGTGTGAAAACAACATGTAGCCTATATTCACTGTATTAAAATCATTTAAAAAAAAAGGTGGTAATTGCCATTTACATCTATGACCAAAAAACGACATTGCTGGATTTTTTTTCTTAATTCAAGGTCAAGTGAAATGCTAAAAGGAATACTAGGCCTAAAGGTCGCATATGGATTAGGGGTTTAGGAGTCAAAGGTTCTGGGGTGGATTAATCCTACTGCTGACTTCAACAGCTGGATTCACCGATTCAACGCTCTCCGTCCATCTGATTCTGCTGCCCGACCCGGCCCGTTCACCACGCTGCTCCCCACAGCGACCGCTCATCACGGCGAGGACGCGCCTCCAAATGTGGGCGTAGGCCTGCTGGATCTTTGGTATTCGGTAGGCATAGACCACCGGGTTGACTGCCGAGTTAGCGTGGGACAGGAGGATACCTAACGATGGAAAAAAGTATGTTGGTTTCATATTCCTAGTATGTTTAAGTTTTTTTTTTGACTTTTTGACTCGCCTACTGGATTCGATACCCAGCGCTTCAATTTAGCTGAAGGTATAGCACCTGATAGTAGCCTATTGATAAATACTAATCGAATACAATTACCAAGATCGAATTCCACGGGGAAAACTCATGATAAACGTAGTATATCATCTTCAAAACATGCGTTCGATTTGAAAGCCTTGGCTACCTGCCTGTATACATAGCTCCTTTAGTGACTGTCTGAGGACCCCAGAAGAGTAGCAGACAGTTCATCACATGCAGGGGCATCCAGCAGCCTGCGAAGAGGAAGAGCACCAATGCCAGGGAGCAGGCCAGTCTTCTCTCCCTGAGCAGGGACACCCGTGCCTGGGGAGTGCTGTCTCGTAGACGGCCCTGGAGGCTCCAGAAGATCCGCACGTAGAGCAGGGTCATGGCCAGCAGGGGGAGCAGAACGCATCCCAGGAAGTTGAAGTAGACCATGAACGGCAGGGAGATCGTGGAGAGAAACGTGCAGGGTGGAGCGACCTGGACGGGCGATTCATTAGATTCGTTCTTGCCGCACGGAGGAGCCATGGTGGAGAAGTTGTTCCACCCGAACAGAGGAGTGAGGCCCAGTACGCATGACAGTGACCAGCAGATGGCGACAGTCAGCCATGTTTGGCTTGGTCTGGTCAGTTTTTGATAACTGAGAGGGAGAAAAAAGAAAGAGAGAAAGTAGTTAATAATTTAAATTAGTTAAATTATTAACTAATTTGTAAACCTGCCTCCAACTAGTACTGTGGAGCTCTTGCCTGTACTCTAGAGTCATTTGGCAGATTATTTTTTCCAAATTACTTCAACCCAGATATCAATAGGAGCCGGCCTTAGCCTTACACTGGGCACATTGAGAATCAAACCCAGTACATTTGGGCTCGGAGTTCAAACACCCTGTAGCCACGGCTACACCATCCTGCCCGCTGTGGGTGGACAGACAGGGCTGACATCCGTGTCTCTTACCTGAGCGGGGTTTGCAGGCGTAGGTGGCGGTCCACCGCGATGGCGAGCAGGGACAGCACCGAGGCCTGGGTCAGCACCAGAACCACGCAGCTTAGCAGCAGGCAGAGGTGAGGCGCCAGATGCACCCAGCCATCCAGCAGCACGGCCAGCGGCACGGCGGCCACGCCCACCAGGAAATCAGCCGCTGCCAGGGAAACCACGAAACAGAAAGTTGGCTCGTGCAGGGCCCCCTTGATGCCAACGCACACAGCGAGCACAACCAAGGCGTTGCCCAGGCAACAGACCAGCGCAATCAGCACCTCCAGGCCTGTGTAGACCACCCAGGTCCAGTCGGCCATCATGGAAAAAAAACGAATCTGAAGGGCGATGAAGAAACGTGAGAAGTGTGACGTGTGGAACGGTTTGTTTGATTTCTTTTTGCTGGAAGCGATGGTGAAAGAAACAGCGAGTGGTCCCCTCAGGGAGACTGGGAATCACAAATCGGTCCGATGTGTGTGCTGCCGGTCGTTCCAACTCAAAGCTCCTGTACACATCACGCAGAACAAGCAGAGAGAGGAGTAATAGGGAGATGGCTCTCTTTTTTTATAGGACAACGTGCATGCGCTGTTTTGTGGACTTGCAGACAGATAGACACTGCATAGATACACACTTGCTCTCTGAAGAGACACCATCTGTGTTCCATTAGTGAATTAAAGCCCTACCCCGACAATGGTCCAGGGTAGCTCCATGGGAAAAAGTGAGCCGTGGGGCAGAAGCCCAAGTCTTACTGTATGTTCAGAATCTGTTTTTTGTCTTCATAGTCTAAAGAAAGCAATTACTAGTACTTAAAGAGTACAGACGATCAATTGGCCACACTGGCTCACTCTGACATAAATAAATAAAAATATAGAATAATAATAGTTGCTGTCTTTCCCAGGCACTTTTTTTTATGCATCTTGCAAACAACAGAGATTACTTATTTCCGTTTGAGTAATATGCAAAATATTCTATTATTGTAAAAAAAAAATAAAAAAAAAAATATATATATATATATATATATATATATATATATATATATCCACTTCTAAACCACTGGATTCTTTCCTTTTGAGTAGTCCTGGATGGAAAGTTTTCCTTAAAGCCAGTGAATAGCGCTATTAGTTATCTTTGAAGACATATTGCAGCCTTATCTATTCGACCACTCAAAGACAGGTGTTTGGTTAAGCACTGTGTGTGTGTGTGTGTGTGTGTGTGTGTGTGTGTGTGTGTTTGTGTGTGTGTGTGTGTGTGTGTGTGTGTGTGTTAGAGAAAATGAGAGGGCGTGTGTGTGTGTGTGTGTGTGTCACGCGCAACCATGGGTGTGTGTGTGTTCGTCTGTGTGTTTTGTTTAGCGTGTGCAAGTTTATAGTCTGTTGGGGAAATTTAGTTTTTAGATGTTACTGATTAACTGGAAGCCGGCCGTTGTTGATGCGTGCTTACTTTGCATACCGTTATGGGCTCGTATGGGGTGCGGAGCTGCGTCTCACCTTGTGTTTGCAAGTATCTGTCTCTACAATGTCTAAGGGAATATAACAACAATAACACACACTCCATTATATTATACACCCTATTCTTAGATTTATTAAATCCTAAAAAAGTTTTTCACACAAACAAACACACTATTGTCACTATTTGCAGAATCATGTTCACAAGAGAAACCTTTGTGAATGTGTAGAAATAGCACTTTTCTAACTAAATTGCTCTACTTATAAAGTAGATGTTTTTTTTGTCACAACCTTTTCGATTTACTTAACGTTTAAAGCCAGGCGACTCATAGCCAGGCTAGCCTATCTAAAGCAGATTTCTCATAAATCAATGATATTTTTACATTTTTCCACGTCAATTTGAGCAGATTTTTTTGCTCCCTTCAGTGATAAGAAAGACCTGTGTTCTACTGCGATTTCAGAGTCGCATCTGGCTTTTTCCTTTTTTTTCAAATACTCAGTATTTATTTGTGTTTGAAAAGGTAGGTCAGTGGAAACCGTGGGTTGTAAGAAATAAATAAGAACCATTCCTAGTGTAACCATGGGAATTAATTGTGCACTCCTTTTTGTCTTGTTTCTCCTACTCTCATTCCTCATGGTTCATTTCCCGCCCTAAAACATGTTCTTCTTCTTCTCCAGAGTTCTTCCCGCCCTTCCTCCTACGCGGCGTGCGAGTTCCCCCGCAGGCCCTTCAGCGTTCCCTCGTTGAACTGGTACGTGAGCTTCCTCTTCACCTTGTGGATCTCCCCGGTGCGCGAGTAGTTCCTCAGCGCCCGCGCCATCTTCTGGTAGGTCATGGTCTTGCGGTTCCCCTTGCGCCGGCCCCAGAGCTGTGCCAGCCGCTCCTTGTTCTGCGAGGAAAACTGGAAGGTACCCGCCGAGGACTGCACCCACCAGATGCAGCTCTGCATGGATGGCGTCTGGAGCATCTCAAACAGGAACTGGAACAGCCGCTCCTTTCTCTTCCCTGCAAGTACAGAGAGCTGGCTGTTTCAGTGTGTGTGTGTGTGTGTGTGTGTTTGTTTGTGTCTGTGTGTGTGTACGTGTCTGTACATGTGTGTGTCTGTTTGTGTGTGTGTGAAAGTCTTGCATTGTGTCTTCCTCTTCCCTGCAAGTACCGATAGCTGGCTGTCTGTGTGTTTGTGTGTAATTGTAAGTGTGTGTACGTGTGTGTGTGTCTGTGTGTGTGAAATTCATGTGTTGTGTGCGTGTGTGTGTGGGGGGATGGTTTGTGGCGTGCATGTGTGTATGTGTCTTTTTACTAGGTAGTACCTGAGAGTGGAACGAGAGGCAGTGGATCACATGTATTCTTTCCCTTCTTCTCATTGGTCAGAGAGACAGAGTAGGGGTAGTCCTGGTAATGAGAATCGCTTGACTGGGATTCAGAATCACTGCATTTGTTCACATCATAGGAGTAGCCATGGTGGTCCTGAAACACACACACACACGCATACAATCGTTATTACAAATTCAAATAAATACGTTGACAATTGGGTCTTCCAATATCTGGCCTTAATATGGGTAGTATAATTGGGGGGGATTGATCGTGTTTGAACATCAAGTACATCAATTCAGAAATGATGTGAAATGTATGAATGCTGCTGTCTCCAAAGCGTATGAACCCACCCAGTTGCCATGGGGACTGGGCCAGGTAGCATGTGGAACGTTCTCCTCATATTCTTCATTGGGAGTGTGAGGGCCACAGTACCACTCATATGCATGTTGGCCCGACCAGCGGTTCTCTAGGAGGACAGAACCACAAATACATCACTTCTGACTATGCAAAGTCCTTAACCACACACACACACACACACACATGCACGCACACCGACACACACACACGCACACACACACACGCACACGCACACACACCGACACACCGACACACACACACACACACACACACACACACGCACACACACCGACACACCGACACACACACACACACACACACACACCGACACACACACACACACACACACACACTCCCCCTCCTCCTAATCCACTGCTGACCTATGATGTGGGAGTCCTGCTGGGAGGGTGGTTGGGCGGGCTGCGGCGCGGCGCTGGCCAGGGGGTCCGGCGTGTACGCCGGTTGGACCTCCAGCGAGTGCTCCTGCAGGTACTCCTCGATGACCTCCAGGTCCACCTCTGCAGAGGACGAGGCCGGGCCTCCCTCTGCCCAGGCGGCCCGAGCAGTCCCAGCCATCCCCGTCTCAGCCACGTAGGCCATCTGGTACAGAGAGACATGGAGAGAGGTCAAGAGAGAGACATGGAGAGAGGTCAATAGAGAGAGACATACAGAGAGACATGGAGAGAGGTCAATAGAGAGAGACATAGAGAGAGACATGGAGAGAGGTCAATAGAGAGACATAGAGAGAGACATGGAGAGAGGTCAAGAGAGAGACATGGAGAGAGGTCAATAGAGAGAGACATAGAGAGAGACATGGAGAGAGGTCAATAGAGAGAGACATACAGAGAGACATGGAGAGAGGTCAATAGAGAGAGACATACAGAGAGACATGGAGAGAGGTCAATAGAGAGAGACATACAGAGAGACATGGAGAGAGGTCAATAGAGAGAGACATAGAGAGAGACATGGAGAGAGGTCAATAGAGAGACATAGAGAGAGACATGGAGAGAGGTCAATAGAGAGAGACATACAGAGAGACATGGAGAGAGGTCAATAGAGAGAGACATAGAGAGAGACATGGAGAGAGGTCAATAGAGAGAGACATGGAGAGAGGTCAATAGAGAG
The DNA here is from genome assembly GCF_949987615.1 of Pollachius pollachius. Classification (NCBI taxonomy): domain Eukaryota; kingdom Metazoa; phylum Chordata; class Actinopteri; order Gadiformes; family Gadidae; genus Pollachius; species Pollachius pollachius. Next base: position 11,878,120 of record NC_136941.1, read on the forward strand.
AGACATACAGAGAGACATGGAGAGAGGTCAATAGAGAGAGACATACAGAGAGACATGGAGAGAGGTCAATAGAGAGAGACATAGAGAGAGACATGGAGAGAGGTCAATAGAGAGAGACATAGAGAGAGACATGGAGAGAGGTCAATAGAGAGAGACATACAGAGAGACATGGAGAGAGGTCAATAGAGAGAGACATAGAGAGAGACATGGAGAGAGGTCAATAGAGAGAGACATGGAGAGAGGTCAATAGAGAGAGACATACAGAGAGACATGGAGAGAGGTCAATAGAGAGAGACATAGAGAGAGACATGGAGAGAGGTCAATAGAGAGAGACATAGAGAGAGACATGGAGAGAGGTCAATAGAGAGAGACATAGAGAGAGACATGGAGAGAGGTCAATAGAGAGAGACATAGAGAGAGACATGGAGAGAGGTCAATAGAGAGAGACATAGAGAGAGACATGGAGAGAGGTCAATAGAGAGAGACATACAGAGAGAGACATGGAGAGAGGTCAATAGAGAGAGACATGGAGAGAGGTCAATAGAGAGAGACATAGAGAGAGACATGGAGAGAGGTCAATAGAGAGACATACAGAGAGACATGGAGAGAGGTCAATAGAGAGAGACATACAGAGAGACATGGAGAGAGGTCAATAGAGAGAGTCATAGAGAGAGACATGGAGAGAGGTCAATAGAGAGAGACATAGAGAGAGACATGGAGAGAGGTCAATAGAGAGAGACATAGAGAGAGACATGGAGAGAGGTCAATAGAGAGAGACATAGAGAGAGACATGGAGAGAGGTCAATAGAGAGAGACATAGAGAGAAACATGGAGAGAGGTCAATAGAGAGAGACATAGAGAGAGACATGGAGAGAGGTCAATAGAGAGACATAGAGAGAGACATGGAGAGAGGTCAATAGAGAGACATAGAGAGAGACATGGAGAGAGGTCAAGAGAGAGACATAGAGAGAGACATGGAGAGAGGTCAATAGAGAGAGACATAGAGAGAGACATGGAGAGAGGTCAATAGAGAGAGACATAGAGAGAGACATGGAGAGAGGTCAATAGAGAGACATAGAGAGAGACATGGAGAGAGGTCAATAGAGAGACATACAGAGAGACATGGAGAGAGGTCAATAGAGAGACATGGAGAGAGACATGGAGAGAGGTCAATAGAGAGACATACAGAGAGACATGGAGAGAGGTCAATAGAGAGACATACAGAGAGACATGGAGAGAGGTCAATAGAGAGACATGGAGAGAGGTCAATAGAGAGACATAGAGAGAGGTCAATAGAGAGACATAGAGGGACATAGAGAGAGGTCAATAGAGACAAAGAGAGAGACATGGAGAGATATATAGAGAGACAGAGAGACATGGAGAGAGGTCAATAGAGAGACAAAGAGAGAGACATAGAGAGGGGTCAATAGAGAGACATAGAGAGATCAATAGATTGAGATAGAGAGAGAGATAGAGAGAGACAGAGAGAGGGGTCAACAGAGAGCCATAGAGAGAGATAAATAGAGAGAGCGAGACATAAAGACAGACAGAGAGAGACATAAAGACAGACATAGGAGAGAGACATATTGAGAGACATAGTGATTAAAATAGTGGGAGACATAGAGAGAGACTTAGAGAGAGATAAATAGAGAGAGTGTGAGAAAGCAAGGTAAAGGGACAGATGACCATTCGAGGACAGTCAGTCTTCCCCTGAGCCTGGCTTGAAGTCGATATAGTGGACATCTCTTATTATGTAAATTATTATATATTGCCTAGAACCAGTAAGCTGTATACATTTTGAATTGCATACATTTCAATATCTTCTAAATGAGTTTGCCCAATATACTCCTGACCAACCAACAGTGGTCTTTGTGATGGACAGTGACAGAGGTCACTGTCCACGGCACACACTATACTCTATACAATGTTCTGGATGTTCTGCATTGGAAGCTAAAGTTAGACAACAACAACACTGTTCTTCTGAAGTATGGCTGCACTTTGACTATCAAATTTATGCAAGTGCGAGTCATTTTTACTATCAGGATAACAGTGAGCTACAGTCTAGTGGATTTTAGAAACATAAAAAAGAAAAACAAGAGCATGTACCTGTTATAACTGGTCTAACCTTTATTTATTTTTGTCATAAATACCATGTTATAAATGTATATGTAGCTATACTGTTAGGTGAATAAGGTTAATAAGTCAACTTAAGACAACATGGTAGCACATTCAAACAAACAAATAGCACACAATATGAGAAACAGATCAAACATTACAAATCCAGCTGAATCAAAATATATAAATAATTACGACAATAATTCATAATATTGAAGTTATTACATAAATTAATTAACAGATTATTAATACATTAATTGATCAAAGGGGAGATAGAGAAATATATAAATACATAACTAATAAAGTATAGAAAGAGAAAGAAATGTGAACTCACCATCTCTAGTCTAGCCAACATTCTTGGCAGTTGATCTGTCGAGACCACCAAACACAACACATTAGTAGATACTAAGCAAACACAAATAAACAGACATGAACTCAAACATTTTCAGGAGATACGTCACAATCACAAATTTCCAGTGTATATTTTCTCAGGGTAGCATCCTCAGTAGAAGCATAACCTATTTTCTTACCTCTTACATAATTCGATTTCTTTCAGAATTGATTGTAAGACTAAACGAATATGAATCCCTTATATTTTTTTCAATTCAATTGAAACAGCAACACATGAATGAGTGAGTCACTGGCAGCTGTACCTGGCTGAGTATTGGAGTCACCCAACGGCGTGTCCTACGCACAGAGCGGTCTCTATCAGAGCAAAGGGCGGTGGTCACTTTCCTTCACCTGTGAAATTGTTGATATATGGATGTACCGGTTTGTTTGCTGCTCGTTTATATTATTTCAGTCCTCCAGTCAGCACCAATAGCTCCTCCCTGTGAATATGCACGTTATCAGCATGCACCTTTAACACAGGTGAGGGTTGGTCACACCCCTACACCACTGATCCCCCCCGCCCGCCCGCCCGCCACCTGCAACCCACTCGCCATGACTGTTTGCTGGTCTGCCTCCCTTCCTGTCTTGTCTGTTGGTCTCGCTCTCTCTGGCTTGTATAATTGTTCTATTTGGGTGTCAATGTTGTTGGTGTTATGTTATGTGTTATGTTTTTATTTATTTTTAGGAGTTGCATGGCAAGGGACAACAAACAAAACTGTTTTACCTTTTTGTACCTCATAGTTTACGCATCAACATATCAACATATTTAAACACATATTTAGACACGCAAACTAGTATGACTAGCATTGGCATGGCTGGGACTTGCACCTTTAGTGCAGGATCAAACCTTTAAGGCCGTTAAAGTTATTCTTCTGCCACATGGTGACTTATTCTTGTTATGATAACTGAAAGAGTTTATAGTCCATGGTCAGGTCAACAGCAGTAGTCTAATTAGCTAGTAAGATTATTGTTGCTGTGGGTTCTAATGGTTCAAATGAGTGGCAACTGATAGCACTGGTACCCTGCTATTAGGGGGGATGTGGGATTGCGGTGTGCATTTGTTCCTATAACTCTTTGTCTGTTTTGTCTACAACAAAGGCACACTGGCCTGGAACTTCTCTTTTAAACTTTTTGGATATTGAAATTAAATGAATGAAAATATTACACAGGGGATTTTTTGTTAGTTTGTCCTGCTTCACTTAAAGTGGTAATCATTATGCAGTTACTTTAATAACTTATCTTTATTGTAGAAATGGATCATCCCAAATATTGCCACCAAGAAAGCTACTATGCCATTATGAAATATTGCCAGTGGCCTATATGAGTCACGGAATCCATCGTAAAACCAACACAGGGGATAGATAGAACAAAGATATATAGTTTGGGGTCAAGTGGGGCACTAGGGGAAAGCATATTAATGCTTGCTGGCAAGGGTGAGGCTATTTGCACCCTGGTACAATTATCAGTTTATGCACACAGAAATGTGTATTATTAAAGGGGAGCTATGCAACTTTTTTGCTTAATTTACCTTAAATAAGCAGGTTGAGTCATTATGATGGTTCTATAACACTTTATGGGTCGATTGGTGGTTTCTGCCACCAATAGGGTGAAGTGGGTGGGGAAGGGTCGTCATTGAGTGACAGTGTTCTAAAATATCTACTCCGAGCTGTCGGGGGAGCTGTGTAGAGAAAAATTTGAGCGCAAACCGAGAAAACAGCGAAGAAATGGCTGATCCTGCATAGTGGGCCTTTAATACCCCCCGCCACCCTGGCATATTGATCACACAATGTAATAAAAAAGAATAAAAAGTGCTGCAGACAAGGTAACCCTGACAAGATGTTCTCCGAACGTTTTTATGTGTGTTGATCAGACTCCTCAAATACATATGTAAACAACCATGTTTGCCTAGGATAGCATTGGGAGTAGCTACACTATTTTGCATTGTTAGCCGCTTACTTTAATCTTTGACAGGAGGTCTGGCTGGCGAACTAAAAAGTGTTGCGATCATAAAAGGGTGAAAATCAGACAAAAGTGTAATTACATGCGCAAAATACACGAATGACCGGGAATGCGCTCGCATGCGCATCACAAAGGGTATTTTTAAACCAACTGTGTGGCCAAGGCTAAAATTTCCAGGGGTACGAATAGACACTCCGAATAAATAATGGTAGCAGAAATGTACTTGGCCCCCGTCGACACAGAACCTTTTTTTTGGTGAAAACACATACGTCTTGTGTTTTTAGGCCAACCGTCCAGATGGATCTGGCGTGTTCGGTGCCAGAAAACACACTTTTCTGAAACCAGGTCCCAGGGTGGATAAGACCTAAAACGGACCCATGCGTTTTCGTGTTAGGATTCTTGTGGACGCCTGAAACGCAAATGATGACGTCATCGCCCCGCACCAGCTGGGCGATATTAGAGTTTTTTTGGATTTGTATTATTTTTGTAGCTTCAAATACAGCCCCTTGGTAAATGTAATGTACATTAAGAAGTCTTTCTGCTTAATCTTAAAGGTTAAACAACTGCTTTCTCCTCCTCAACTGTATGTTTGTATACAGCGCGCAGGCTTGATGAGTGCATGCTTGATGCACTCCACTTTTTTTTGTGGAGAACCAGTGCCACACAGCTGCCTTAAATATGTAATACAGAGTTTCTACAGCTCAATGCATTTTCACAATGAGCCCGTAGATGGACTCGTTGCGTAGACGGACTCATTGCGGAGATAGTTTTCACCCGTGTGGACGGGGCCTATGTTGAAAAAGGCATCAGGGGCTAAGAGGAGAGGACGTTGAGCAACTGAAATCAATCATCTTAAATGGGACAGCAAATGTAAAAGTAAGAACGATTTTATCTTCCCATCAAGAATGGCTCTAATATTTTGCCTGAATGTGTTACATATGTTTGATCACTTTAAAACAGTTGATAAAGTCGTGGTAGGTAACATTTCCCAGTCAAAATATAAAAAAATTACTCAACTAATGTTATGAATTTTGTTGAGTACTTACATTATACCAAATGTTTCAAATGTTAAAACTCATCCAAACTACAAAGTGTACACGGCAAACAATGCGTCAATCCATTAAGGGAATTTTTTCTCTGCATTTACTCTGGTCCAATTTTGCCAACTCTGTAGATTGAATAATAGGGCTTGTAAATCAGAATGCATCATGGGTTCTTCTTGGGCGATACTTCAAACACAGCAATGTCATCTGATAATAACTAATAATTTCACAATTAATTACAAAACAATGACAAAACACCATGACTACCGTTAACATTCCTATGCTTCCATACTTCAGTAATGGAGGTGGTCATTGTGATCTGACGCCACACTGTACAAGTCCAATCTCGACAGGCAGGCAGAAGCTATTGGTCAATTGAGCTTCTCGTTCCGCTTTTCAAACAAATCTACCCAATCACAGCTAAAGCGGCACCCGATTGGCATACCCAAATTATTAGCATCATTTTTAGACTGACAGCAACAGTCTAACAACAGGACTGTGATATACAGCGTAAACATCAAGCCAATAAAACATTATGACTATGTTAGCTATACACTGTGCTGTTTGACATATTGCTCAAATGAAAATGTACAGGGTGAATGGTGTTTGCAAACTAAATCATCTATGCAAAGTTGACAAAAGCTTTGCTGTAGGAACATTATTAAAAATAAAACACAGTTTATTAATAGACAATAAGTATACTTGTGATACTGGTAGAACAGGTCTTAAACAGTTCTGCAGCATCACTGGGGTACTTACTGTGCCAAGTCAAACTCAAACAAATCCATCAAATCCATCAACCAAATCTATTTCCATAATAAAAATATAGTAGCCCATGAAGTGGCAAGAAATTGTATTACTATTAAATATCTTTTTTTTAAGGTAACATTTCCAAATCTCCGCAGCCTGGTACCGGTCTACGGCCCAGTGGTTGAGAACCCCTGGTTTAGCCTACTGTAGCAAAATCGCTAGTAAAATTTATGTCTGGTTTGACTCAAATATTACAAGAACAAACATTACTTGTTATTTGCCATGTGTCCAAAATTGATTGAGGTAGTATCAATTGATTCAAAGATCACTAGTCACGATGCTAACACTAACACTCGATGATGAAATATAATTTCAAACTTTTGTTTCTTTTCATTTTACATCTGGACACTTTTCACTGCCAATTTGTTCAGGTCTGGTTTTTGAGTGGTAGGGTCAGGGTGTTTCATAAATATATGGCCTGTAAAGCCAGATTATAACTATGGCCATCTCAATGGAGCTACCCACCCTGTCCCCCCTCAATAAGCCCAACAGGCAAATCAGTTTCAGGAACCTTAAAAACATCAACCCAGTCACCATGACTACTGACCTCCTCCATCTCCCCGCTGCCAACCCCCCTTCACATAATCTGTGGATCTCTACAATTCATCACTCAGCACCCTCCTGAACCGCCATGCCCGAGTCAACCAACCCTAACCCCAGAACCATCACCTTCACACGCTCAGCCCCCTGGTACACCAGTGAGCTAAGACTACCGAAGAGAACGGGGCGTGTCCTTGAACGGCGTTTCATAGACTCAGGACTTGCTGTTCACAAACTAGCCTACCGGGAACATCAGAAGGCCTACAGCAAGTCCCTCAGTGACACACGGCCCCAGTTCTACTCCCACATAATCATCAATAGCCCTTGTAACTCCAAGCAGATTTTCTCAACCATAAATCATCTCCTCAAACCTCAGACCCCCCTACGCTGCACGCAGGAGCGGTGCAACAGCTTCATCTCCTTCTTCAAATCGAAAGTAGACAACATCCGCTCCCTTCTCTCCAGCCCTCCCTCCCCTCCGCCCTCGCCTCTCTTCAGCCCCCCTGCCTCCCCTCTCTCCAGCCCCCCTGGTCTCTCTTCTCCCCTGCCCCCGCCCTCTCTTCTCCCCAGCCCCTCTGCCCCTCCTGCATCTCCAGTCACATCCGCCAACCTTCAGCCCGGGACCCCTCAGCTCCTCTGCTGTTTCACCGACATCACTCAGCATGAGGTTGAAGACATCCTAAGGAAGATGAAGCCCTCCATCTGTCACCTGAACCCATTTCCCTCAACCCTGACAAAAAGTCATTCCTCTGCTCTCCATCATCAATCAGTCTCTCTGGTCCAACCCTGTCCCCACATCTCTGAAAACTGCTGGCATCAAGCCATTACTCAAAAAGCCCAGCCTTGACCCTGAAGCACCTGCCAACTACCGCCCCGGCTCCAACCTCCCTTTTCCATCAAAGGTGTTGGAAAAGGTAGTTTCTGCTCAACTCCACAACCACCTCATAACAAACAGTCTTTATGAGAAGTTCCAGTCTGGTTACCACTCTGGCCACAGTACGAAAACTGCCCTGGTCAGGGTCACCAATGAACTGCTGATGACTGCTGATGCTGGCTCTTCATCACTTCTCGTCCTTCTCGACCTCACCGCAGCATTTGATACCGTCGACCACCACATCCTTCTACACCTCCTTCACCACTCCATCGGTCTCTCTGACACTACCCTGGCATGGTTCACATCATATCTCTCGGACAGAACAGAGTATGTATTCCTGGGTGATGCTAAATCATACACGCACTCTGTCACTTGTGGTGTCCCTCAAGGATCAGTCCTTGGCCCCACCCTCTTCATGCTATACATGCTACTCCTTGGTCGTGTCATCAGCAGGCATGGAATATCTTTCCCCTGCTACACTGATGACACCCAACTCTGCATAAAAAAAACCCAACCCCCTCTGCAGCCCCACAAACTGTGGATTCTTTTAAAAAAGGCCTAAAAACCCATCTTTTTAGAAAAGCCTTTGGCTAAACTGCAATTTTAAATGATTTTTTTTCTCTGTTATTTTTCTTTTTAATCTAGTTAGTCTTTGTATTTATCTTTTATGTGCATTGTAGCACTTTGAGGTCATTGAGTTGATGTAAAGTGTGTTATAAATAAAATGTATTATTATTATAACTGTGATTAAGGGCCTTACAACTAAAATTGAATCTGTATGTTTGTAGTAAGTATAGTTAATGACTCACCAATATCATGGCAGCTGAGCTAAGAGCGCCAATGTTTTCGCAAAGAACTAAGGAAAATCTGACCATCTGGGATAGGCTGCCTGTGCAAACCTCCCCCTCTCTCCCTCTCTGCCCGTCACTCTTTCTCATCCTATACCTGTTCTCACACAGATAGTGTGTGATTGCTTTTCTTTGCTTGTTTGAACAAATGACATCCCAAGTGCCCAAAGTCCCATCGACGAACACTGGAAAAAAGCAAGGCCAGTACGCAAAGTGTGTACCTGTTGCCCCCTCGAATATGATGCAAATGCAAGCAGCGTATATTGTTGCCAAAGGTACAACTGCTGTTTGTTTGTTTTTGCTAATGACAGGGTAGTGCTACCGGTTCTTCGAGGGGTAGAAATAACTCCCGAGAAAGTTGTGAGGAATTTCAAGTTCATGATGCTATTTCCTAATTTAACCCTTCACATTATCGGAAAACAACATTTAAATATAAATGTATACATTTATATTATACTAGAAAATCATTTCTCATAAATTTTCTTGAACAGAAACAACACCTTTTTGTTTCTCATATTTAGAGAAAAATAGTCCTTTTGAAATATGGTACAAACAAAGATTTCAAACTAAGCTCAATAGTTTAAACAAAAGTATTGTATCGTTTAAACAAAAGTGCACACACGCAGGCCCACATATAACTGTAATACTGTAATTCTGATACTGTAAGACACACAACCTTAAGAGAGGACACATATCGTTTTCGTTCCAGTTCACTCTCTTTCTCCGAAATATAGAGTTTACTTAATAATTGGAGGAACAACACATCAGCTGGTGGTGAAGTTAAACCTTTGGGTCCCTGCAGAAACAGACCAGAGGGAGGTGTGTTGAGGGAAAGCCCCACTGCAAGAGCAGGATTTAATGTGATTGACTGGCAGTTGCAGTGCACCTGCAGCTGATAAGGACCAAGAGATATGAGGACGACTGACAAGATGAGAAGGGACAGGTTACATTATAACCGGCTCAGTGGGAGTTGCCAGGCAACCACACTTCATGGCTTTTAGAAAAAACACAACTTACAACCGCTAATATTGTGGAAAGTCTTGACAGCTAAAAATAGCTATTGCTCAGTCTATAAATAAATCGTGGTGAAATTTATGGAGACATAGTAGAAGGCATTTGTTGAATGCACTCCAAACAATTATTTTTCGTCAGAAGAAGACAAAAAAGATATTAAATATAAAAAGAAGAAAGAAAAATACATTTTACAAGAAAACTAATTACCATACTCACACACACACACACACAAACACACACACACACAAACACACACACACAAACCCAAAACACACAAACATACACACACGCACACACACACACACACACAACACACAACACACACAGACTGTTCTTCTGAGTCATTAGAAATCTTAGGGATGCCCGCATTATATTTATCAGCATATTTTCCATAATGCATTGTTGTGAGCGGTCTGTGTGTGCAGGTGTGAGGTTACGGTTAGAATAGAGCTCTTAATTGATTAGCTGGCCCTCTCCATATGCAAATCACCTGTGTGCATGCAAGGTTCCCGGAATTCCCCGAACTGACAAAAGCTATGCTTGTGTTTAAGTGTGACTGTGTGTGTATGTGTGTGTATCTGTGTGTGAGATAGTGTGTGTGTGTATGTGTGTGTGTGATATAATTTGATAGGGTGTGTGTGTGTCTGTGTGTGCAAGATAGTGTGTGTGTTTGTGAGTGTGTGTGTGTGTGTGTGTGTGTGAATGTGCATGTGTCTGACTGCGTTAAGTTTCATGTTTCAATGTTAATATGCGTGGATCGGGTGTCTGTGTTTTCATATAGGTCTTCTAGGACCTATAGGTCCAGCTATTCATATGAAATAATATCTAGCCAACGGGAGGCTACTAATGGCACATGATATGCTGTTTATGAGCAACACCCTGGGGGAGAGAGGAGCAGGAGTGTTTACCTGTTGTCGTTCTGCTAGGCCTGCGGCAGGCGTCAATGGATGGGTTGGGTTGCTTTAATTGCAAACGTACAAAGGCTCTTGTTTTGCGCATGCACACACACATGATCGCATGCAGGCACATGCCCGCACTCTGGCACGCACTGAGAAGTGCACACACAGTCACACACACAACAAGACCCACAAAAGGACCGTCGGGTGGCCTTCACTGTCATCCATGGTTATTGCAGGGGTGCCATCTTGAGGACTTAATATGGGAATGCTGGAGATAAGTCATGAGATTGGGAACTGCAGAGGCATCGCATTCCCACGGAAGGGTAGCTTGGAGGCTCCCATCCCTGGACGCAATAAACACTCATAAAATAAAAACACACAGACCTCTACGCACACACTGAGATCCACACGCAAACACACAGACGCAGTCATGGTTGCACACTAGCAAACATATAGTGACACGGAAAACACACACACACACACACACACAAACACACACACACAGATAAACACACATGTATAATGGCATTATATGACTAAGATAAACCTAAAATGAATGAGTGTGAATACTGTAAATCTACTGTTTCAACAACATGATAAGAAACACAAAGATAGGGATGGAGGTGGAGGAGAGAGGGATACAGGGAAAGGGAGAGTGAAAGAGAGAGGGAGAGGGAGAGGGAAAAAGAGAGATACACACACACACGCACACACACACACACACACACACACACACACACACACACACACACACACACACACAAACGTATCCCTTCCTTCATTACTTAATGAAGGACCAATGTTATTTTCTCTTAACAAATACATTTTTCTATTTGATTAATTTGATGAATAAACATTGTTTGTGAACACCTTTTGACCTCATCGTATTGTAACTATAGCTGTTTTCAAGTGGTACAGCCACACCCTGGGCTGAAGAATACAATAGCTACACTTCCTAACTCCCACATCTCAGCTCAACAAGTGAATCAGCCTGGAGCAGAGCACTGAGCAGATGTTTGTTCAGAGAAGCATGGGAGCCACTACAAGTTCTGCATCATGTTCATCTTTTAATGTGTGGTTTAATAAAATGGGAAATGTTCACTGGCCTTTGTTAACATTGGCTGATGTTAACAAAGGGCAGAATGTTCTGTGTAGTGGAAATCACATCACCACTAGAGTTTCTTCTTCAAATAATTTGATTCCATTCCAGGTGAATTACTGGATCTACCAGAGAACAAGACTATCAGCCTCAGCATATATCAACATCCCTATTCGGTCAGCCATAAGGCCATTTAGAGAGGTGAGGAAGAGGCCTTGACTTCCTCTAATTGTTGTGTAGAAGAAGTCATGCCATTAGGAGAACAATTATGTTCTACTGTGGTGTTACTTCTTGTTCTTGTTCCTTTACAACTTCCTCAGTGAAAGAGCTACACAGGCGGAAGGCAGGTTTCCCCATGAAGGTCAGGACTGTTTGCACATCACTTTCATAGCTTTTTGGTACTGTTTTTTTTCTTTTTTTCCTTATTAATTATGGACACATAATGACGTGATTTGCGTTACAAGCTGAAAAGGTTTCAACACATCACCATGGATGAATATATGGCTTACAAATGCTAAACCTTTTACTTTTACCGTCCCTTTCTTACAAAGGCTGTTATAACTAAAGAGCACAACCATGGAATGCTATTGGTCAAAGTTAGTTCTGTCTTGAAGACTACGAGTCCAACCTGAGACACTCAAAAGTTCAGTTAGGTCACCACATTTCAAATTTATTTTCCATATAAGAGGGCAGATATATATGTTTTTCTAGATTCTTAAGCATAGATTTTCAACCAACGCTGAAGTATTTCAATGTGGTTGTAACTCATGTTACGTATAACCGATGTTCCTACATCGCCTTTCTCCCTATGACCAGAAGATGGGGCTATTCTACAAGACACATGTCTAGCTAGACTGTCAGAATCACTTTCTCTACGCACCCTGTCTAGAGAGCAAGAATCTCCTGGTCGATAGATGATAGAAAACGGGGTTTTACTCAGCCTTTAAGTGCTTATTTTTTTCTCCAAATAATAATGAATTGTCTCACTGTGCAGGGCCTGTGCCTAACCTGTGATTAACCGACTTAACGTTCCCCTTCTGTGACCCGTGCACCTGTTGTAGGATTCGACTATACGCAGCAGTTTGGGTTACTTCTTCAGTATGTGGAAAAGGTAAATCCCATATTGATCTAATAGGCCTAAGTCATATTTTCCGGTGACGTCAAGCCTATGGATCAGTAACTTCAATTAGTTTCCTATATTCTCATTTGAAGGTCTTAACCCAATGATTTTAAAACATGGGCTCTATGTTGTTGTTTCGCCGATCAAATTATATTTAGGTGCATTTCAGGGTCAAGATACCCAGTTGTAGAACTACAGAATGACATTTTGAATGACATATCTGAGCTTTGAACTTTAAAATAACGAACGGGAGATAGAAAGAGTGTTTAGTTGGTGACGGTTGTCGCCATCATGTGTGTAACGTACGCGTTCAGTGTGGCCGTACCTTAACACAGCATATTTTTGGACCTGCTATTGCTCTATTTGACCAGAAGATGGAGATGGCCGCCCGAAAAAATACATAAACGAAAAGACTATTGAACGTGACAGGCTGAAAGTTGTGGAATGATTAGTTGTACTCAGCTCTAGACCTTTTTTCTCTTTTTTTTATTCTGAAGCTCCTACTAAACCTATCTGTGTTGTTCTGCATGATCTGGAGTCAACAGAGACTTCGTTCTGTCCCTGTCAACATTCCCCTTGAGCCTCCATCCAAACTAACATGCTGGTCGATACAATCATGCAGAACCTGGTTTGATTGCAAAGACAACATAAACAGTGAGGCACACACACACACACACACACACACACACACACACACACACACACACAACACACACAAAGACACACACACACAATGTGAAAGACGGATAGGAGTATGCTTTGTTGATTCACACTTGTCCTATCTGCCGTAGAAAATACAATTGCATCTGATCAAAGCAACTTTTAACAACCGTTCCGTTTATTGCTATTTTCCCATCAGACAAACGCAATGCACGCACACGCATGCACACACACGCATGCACACACACATGCTCATAAACACAAATCCTGTGTTATGTGCCTGTGGTGTTCCTAGGGAGATAGCATAAAATGGAGTGAAGCGTCTACCGCTGTGGATGAGTTGCAGGCAGAGACCTGTCTGCACATTAGTCATGCTAATTACACCACATGAGGCCCTTATACATCACTCTGTCTCTGCAGAGAAAACAAATGGATAGAGGGATCAAACGCCGGCAGCCCCGTCTCAGCGGCCGTGTGTCTGATCAGACAGGCGTGGAGGGACGAGGGGAACAGGTGAAAACAGGAAGGGAATCAATGAATGAAGTTGTTTACGTTCTGAAATAGGAGCAGGGTTTCACTTTGATTAGATGTGGGAAACAAAGCGGTCCTGTAGCAAAACATACTGAATTTGTTTTGTGTATGATTTTGTGGCTATATATTCTATTAGCGGTTCTATAACACTTTATACCACTGTTTTACAAGGTACAAAGCATCCAAATGTTCCCTTTATATCTTATAATATATATTTTGAAGACACAAAGTGTGGCTGTTATATATCATTTCAGGCACATGATTAATATTTAGGGAATCACATGACCATTATTAAAATAAGTGATATGAAGACAGGAATAACACATTGAGAAGATTTAATCAGGATTTCTCATTATCAGAATTCACCAAAATTATCCCGTCTCTTCTTTTCCCTTTTTGACCCTTTTTGAGACCCTCTCGGTGTAAAAGTGACAGCTCAGAAAGAAAGGGTACTTAATACAGGCCTTTAGTTCAGCCAGTGAGTCCAGTGTGAATTCAAGCTCTGAGTTTTCTGGTCAGCGCCTTTGCCTTGTAATGAATGTGATCCACAGAATTGTACCTTGATGGAACGATACTGACACATTCAAACACTGCCTCATGAATCTAGGACTCAGCAGTCCTACTATGATATAGCAGAACCTCTGCTACATCATCAGACTTTAGATATTATCATCAGACTTTAGATATTAATCTGAGATGAGATACTACTGCCTCATTAATCCCCACAATAAAATGGAGCTGTTTCAGATGTAGATGTTTCAACGCATACTGATGTCAAATGAACAGCATTTCTTTGTGGAGATTTTCAAAACATGGCATGTGCTCAACCTCATACTCAAGTGTTACATACACGATTTAAACATCTTCTTTGCAATAACCTTTTAGTACCAGTTGGTAAATTACAAAGATAAACAACATTGTTAAAGAACTCTCTCTGGTTTGAATTAGGGTGTAGCTTTTACTAAGTTTGAAGTGAAATGTTTTTGGTTTTTTTGTGCAATTTATTGTCCATGACTTATTAAACAGTGCTGTTGTCTAACTAATTTTATACCTTTTGCAATACACAAACACACACACACAAACACACACACACACACACACACACACACACACACACACACACACACACACACACACACATGCGCAAAGATGGACTTTTGCAGGCCTCTTCTATTTCTTCCTGTTTCCTATTTTCCCCATTCCTTTCTAGAGGGAGACGGGAGAGCGAGAAGGAGCGATGGAGGGGTAGAGTCTAGAGAGAGTGAGAGGGAGCGATGGAGGGGTAGAGTCTAGAGAGTGAGAGGGAGCGATGGATGGGTAGAGTCTAGAGAGAGCGAGGGAGCGATGGAGGGGTAGAATCTAGAGAGAGTGAGAGGGAGCGATGGATGGGTAGAGTCTAGAGAGAGCGAGAGGGAGCGATGGAGGGGTAGAGTCTAGAGAGAGCGAGAGGGAGCGATGGAGGGGTAGAGTCTAGAGAGAGTGAGAGGGAGCGATGGAGGGGCAGAGTCTAGAGAGAGTGAGAGGGAGCGATGGAGGGGTAGAGTCTAGAGAGAGTGAGAGGGAGCGATGGAGGGGTAGAGTCTAGAGAGAGCGAGAGGGAGCCATGGAGGGGTAGAGTCTAGAGAGAGCGAGAGGGAGCGATGGAGGGGTAGAGTCTAGAGAGCGAGAGGGAGCGATGGAGGGGTAGAGTCTAGAGAGAGTGAGAGGGAGCGATGGAGGGGTAGAGTCTAGAGAGAGGGAGCCATGGAGGGGTAGAGTCTAGAGAGAGTGAGAGGGAGCCATGGAGGGGTAGAGTCTAGAGAGAGTGAGAGGGAGCGATGGAGGGGTAGAGTCTAGAGAGCGAGAGGGAGCGATGGAGGGGTAGAGTCTAGAGGGAGTGAGAGGTGGATGGTGGATGAGGTTGGGGGGTGGATGTGGTTTCACATGAGTAGCCAGAGACCACTGACCATGTTCACCACAGACCACTGGCGGCCTCACCACTTCCTCCTGGTGCACCTGGGTGAGCACACACACAAAGACACACACACACACACACACACAAAGACACACACACACACAGAGTTACGTAGCTGTCGACAGACAAATGAACCAGAGTTGTCATTGTGTTCCCATCTCCCCCTGGCAGTGGTAGGAGGGGGCTGGGAAGGGAGAGGGGTGTGTCTGTGGGGTAGGGGGGGGGGGGGGGGGGGGGTAAATGACTATGCGGCTCCTCTCTCTGTTCTCCCCACCTCATCCTGAATGGCCCCTCCTTGCTACCGGGAGCTCAGGTAGCGCAGTGTGGGCTCTGTGTGTGTGTGTGTGTGTTGTGGACGGCAGTGGATGAACGTTTGAGTCTCTGTGTGTGTGTGTGTGTGTCTGTTTGTAAGTGTGTGTGTGTGTGTGTGTGTGTGTGTGTGTGTGTGTGCTTTTCCCAGGTAGCCAGGTTTTGAGTGCTCTCAAGTTAGTGTCAGGTGTCAGGTAGCTGCTTGTCTTTGTGTCTTCAAGGCTGCTGTTGCTTGGGTAGTGTTTACAGCCCAGAGAGAGAGAGAGAGAGAGAGAGAGAGAGAGAGGGAGGACGGGGTAATGAGTGAGAGAGAGAGAGGAGAGGGTAAAGAAAAGAGAGAGGGACACGGAGAGAGAGAGAGTGAGAGAGAGAGAGAGGACGGGGTAATGAGTGTGAGAGAGAGAGAGAGAGAGAGGAGAGGGTAAAGAAAAGAGAGAGGGACAGGGAGAGAGAGATAGAGAGGACGGGGTGAAGAAAGAGAGAGCAAAAGAGAGAGAGAGCTCCTTTGATCTAACTCCTTTGATAAAGTGTATACCTGTGTGCGTGTGTGCGCGTGTCACCCGTGCGTGTGAAAGGGGCGTACGTTAAAAAAGGGAGAGCAAGGAGAGGTCTGTGCATGCGTCCGTCTCCATCACTACGGTGTTTATCCCAGTGAGGAGGGCTCTCTCTCTCTCCTGCGCAGTGCCTCAGATGTCAGCCATACAGGAATCCAGCAGGCCCTGAAGTCACGCGTAAAGTTATATCACCAACAGGTGCCTCCGATCGGGGGGGGTTCAGTGCTGAGAGCCCACCGCTGACGTTAAAACAACGACTGGGCTCACGTCTTTATTTCTCTCTCTCTCTCTCTCCCGCCTCGGGGGGACAGAACTGAAGCTCCCACGCTGTGGCCCGGAGGAAGGACAGCCTGGTAATGGAAAATGGCAGCCCACCACCGCTCATTCCACCATCCAGGGATGGAAAACAAAGTGTTCCGCAGTGTTTACAAGTGTCTGGATGTCTGTTTGTTTGTGTGTGTGTAGATGTGTGAGTCTGTGTGTGTGTGTGTGTGTGTGTGTATGTAGATGTGTGAGTGAGAGTCTGTGTGTGTGTAGATGTGAGTTTGAGTCTGTGTGTGTGTAGACGTGTGTGTCTGTGTGTAAGTGTGCGTTTGCGCCTGCACAAAACAAGTACAAAAAGTGGGGAAAAGGGGTAAACGCGCGGTGAGAGAAAGTGAGGCCAGAGTCAGGGAGAGCAGGGAAGAATAAATACAATTAGGAGAGGGTATTTAGGATGGCTGAGGCGCTATACTGGTGGGGAGACAGGCTCAGGGGACGGGGCACTTACAGGTGTATGATCCACATACTTTCATCTGAATGTGAATGAACATATCTATATCTTTGTGCCTGTGGCATGTGCATGTGTGCACGTGTACATGTGTGCATGTGGTGTGTGTGCATGTGTGTGTGTGTGTGCGTGTGTGTGTGTGTGTGCGTGTGTGTGTGCGCGTGTGTGTGTGTGTGCGTGTGTGTGTGTGCGCGCGTGTGTGTGTGTGTGTGTTTGAGTATGGTGGTTCGGGTGGTGGGGATCGATAATCATATAATATGTGTCAATTTGTCTGTACTGTCTAGCATTGTACAAATAGTGCAGTAAACTTTGGAAATAATAGAAAATTGATGCTTCCTTCTGTTATCACGATTAACATATTTAAATGTTAGGTAAACACCGTCTCACAACACAGCAACAGAGCACTATGGTATTAAAGTGTTTTTGCAGTCGCGTTTGCCAAAGGGCTTACAATGGGCAGCCACTACAGACCTTCCCCTGAGAGTAAATAACACACAAGCACGGGAATGTTAGGA
Source organism: Pollachius pollachius (assembly GCF_949987615.1). NCBI lineage: Eukaryota > Metazoa > Chordata > Actinopteri > Gadiformes > Gadidae > Pollachius > Pollachius pollachius. The sequence continues at coordinate 11,896,123 of NC_136941.1, forward strand.
GATAAAGAGAGGGAGAGAGAGAGAGGGAGAGAGAGAGAGAGATAGAGAGAGATAGACTCAGTATGTGAAGAAAGGCACTGAAAGACTTTTTGTGGGCTACTAACAAAGGCCCCTCAGAAAACACAGTGGCATAGGAATGTTAATTAATTAATGAGAAACGATTCAACCTACAGAGAATGATGGAGATAGAAAGAAAGAGAGCAAAAGAGGGAGAGATAGGAAGAGAGAGAGAGCAAAAGCGAAAATGTACCCCGGAGGGCAAGACGTACTAGAACAGAGTTCAAATAGCATACATTTGCGTAAATGTGTCATTTTTCTGTACAGTTGTAAAGCCTTTAACTTTTAAGCCCAATCAAAGGGAATCGGGTGCAAAGGCTTGTCTGCAAGTTCAACCAAGTCCTATAGCTGTCATCTCCCTATTTCAACACCGTCACACACCATGAACACCAACTACAGTGAATTGAATGAATTTAAATATAATTTCACATGCTCTCTCACTTCCTCCCTTCCTCTTTCTCTCTGGCTCTCTCCCTCTCTCTCTCTGTCGCTCCCTCACCCTGTCGCTCCCTCTCTCTTTCTCTCTCTCACCTCCTCCCTCCTTCTCTCTCTGTCTCTCCCTTTCTCTCTCTCTCTCTCTCTCTCTCTCTCTCTCTCTCTCCATAATGGATATCTCTCTAAGGGTACCGTGTGGGGCGCTGGCCGTTAGAGGGAGAGTGATGTGGTATTGGAAGTGATTATGAACATGTGACATCTGAGCTTTTTCCTGACAAAATCACACGGACCCCTCAGTGAGATGGGGGGTGGGGTAAGAAGAGACGGAGGAGACCTTCCCCAAGGCAGCTGACACTTCTTGACAAATCCGGCAGTGTATGTGTGTGTGTGTGTGTGTGTAATTGATACGTTTGCCCTGGTCATTCATAATATGCGATTTTTCAGCATGTGCATGTGCGTGTGCGTATGCGGCAATATAACCACACACATGGACGTGTTAGTGTGCATGTGCGTCTGCGTCAATATAAGCACACACATGGGCTGGTGTGTGTGCTTGTGCGTGTGCCTGTGTGCGCGCGCGCGCGTTTGTGTGCGTGCGTCTGCACGCCAACAGCTGAAACCCGAGAGGGCAGGACTTACGATGCCGTGGATACTTCCCTTTCTGGGGGTGCGCGCTGAAGTGTCAGAATTCCAATTTCCTCTCCGCAGTCACACACTCTGGCCCATTCCGGCGCTGCCTCGTACACACACACACACTGACCCACTGTGCTGCCCTGCTGCCCATCCTCCCCTGTACGTTTGTCTCTCACACATGCACTTTTCAGTCATAAACACCGTCTCCTGTTCCCCCGCTGGCACCCGGCCACCGCCGTTCCCAGGGTCCCCAGCAGAGACACTGGTTTCACACCAGTGATCCCTCTATGGCCATTCATTCTTCACCGGTGATATATGTGTTTTTTTTATGGTGTAACACTCCATGTGATCCTTTGCTATATCCAGAGTGTCACCCTGAGCTAAAAGAAACAATGCACTTTGAAATGACTCTTTCATCTGCGAGAGAGATTTCTCACAGTCTCTGGAGTTTGGAATGAGCTGACAAAGGTGATTTAATTCATTCAGGGAACAGAAAGGCAGAAACGGAAGAAAGAAGGAGAAAATGACAATGTTTCACAAAAGAGAGAGAGAGCGAGAGAGAGCGAGAGAGAGAGAGAGTGAGCGAGCGAGAGAGAGAGAGAGGGAGATGTGCATAGACAGAGACAGAGAGCGAGAGAGTGAGAAAGAGAGAGAGAGAGAGAGAGAGAGAGAGAGAGAGAGAGAAAGAGAGAGAGAGAGTGAGAGAGAGAAAGAGAGAAAGAGAGAGAGAGAGAGAGAGAGAGACAGAGGGCAAAGGAGAGCGAAAGTGAGAGAAAGAGAGAGAAGGGGACGGACAGGGAAGAGTGTGAAAATCTTAGGCCCCTCCCATTTTCCGGAGATGCTCCAGCCCATCCCTAAATTGCTGACCAATGAGAGGAGCCCATTCAGAACCCATGCGTTCCATCTACAATAGGTAAGGAGAGAGAGGAGAAAGAGAGGGAGAGGAATAGGGAGGCAGAGGGGAAGGGAGAGAGAGAGAGAGAGAGAGAGAGAGAGAGAAGGGACAAGAAGGTTTGTGTTGAAGGGAGAGAGCCAGATTGAAGGAGAGAAGAGAGGAGCAGAGACACCGAGAAGAAGAAAGAAAAGAGAATAAGCAAGGGATTACAATCAAGCCTAATTCCTTCACCCCTGGGAAGAGCCTGGTGAATGAGTGAGATAGTGGAGAGAGACTGCGAGACAGAGACGCACGCACACACACTCCCACATATACACACACTCCCACACACACACACAAACACACACACAAGGAGCTCCAGAGAGAGACAGAGAGTGAGTGGGACAGACAGGCATGTGCAGTAGAAGCCAGAGCCAGAGAGAGATGCAGAGGAGGAGGCTTTGACACAGAACATCCGGCGGATTGGACAATTCTCACACACCAAACAAGTGTGTGAGGGCAAGTAGGGCAAAAAAATAAGAAACCAGCGGAGTGTCATTAGGACATTTAAGAGAAGACAACAACATCACACAAGACAGCGGGATCAAGACTAGCGCGTGTGTGTGAGCACACAGGGACAAGAGGCAGGCAGACACGCAGACAGGTGGACGCCTCCGTCATGCTCTCGGCGCTGCTGCTCCTCTGTGTGGCTGGAGGTACGTGGGCTCACAGAGCCGAGCAGGACCGCCAGCAGCGGGGGCCGGGGCCGGCGGGACCCACGCTGTGCCCGGCCCCATGTCATTGTGAGGGAGACGGCATCTACGTCATGGTGGACTGCTCCGAACTGGGACTATCGTCGGTGCCGGAGAACCTCAGCCCGTTTACCTCCTACCTGTAAGTAGCACCCCCAGCGACAAAGCCTCGGACTCGACGTGCACCCACCTAGGGCCGCAGGGCCCACTCGGATGGGAGTGGCTCGTGTTTCTCACTCAGCCTCTCCTCTTTACCTTTCACCTCACCTGACCCTTCCTCTGACCTTGTGCTTCGTTTAAGCTCTCTGCCTTGTCTCTCTCTCTGTCTCTCACTCTCTCTCGCACCTGGATCCCCCCCCCCCCCCCCCCCCCGATGACTCCCCGTGAATTTACCTCGCCGTCTCTCCTGCCTTCTCCAAATCGTGTTCAATTCAATTCAATTGTATTTGTATAGCCCTTAATCACCATTACAGTCTCAAAGGGCTCAACAGGACAAATATTTAGGTGTTGTTTTTCTGCATCCTCTGCCTGTCTGCGCAAATATGATTAAACCTCACCTGCAATCTCAGTCTGCAGTGTTTGAAAATGGATTGTAGCATTTACGGTTCTTAGTTTGGACACATGCCAGCTTGAGCTCAGCATTCTTGCTGGTTTATTAAATGGTTTATTGCTCATGGTTTTGATTGAGTTTTTAACTATCTTTGTGTTTGTGTGGGTTTGTGAGAACAGGACACGGGGGGCATTTTCTTCGTTTAGATAAAAATGGACACGGCCAGATGAGAGAGTGTGTGTTGACCATTATGGTTATATTACTGGAAGACTTTTTTAGTGTCAGGTTTCTAAGTGCCAACTGGCAAGCCGGCATCTGTGTTTGTGTGTGTGTATGCGTTCGTGTGTAACGGGTGTGTGGGTGTGTGTGTTTGTGTCTGTGTGTGTGTGTGTGTTTGAGGGCGGTGTTTGTGTGTGAGAGAGAGGGTGTGTGTGTGTTTTTGTGTGTGTGTGAGAGAGAGTGTGTGTGTGTGTGTGTCTGTGGGTGTGGGTGTGGATGTGTGTGTGAGAGTGAGGATATGTGGGTGTGTGGTGAGGGTGTGGGAGTGCGAGTGTGTGTAGCGATGGAGGTTTTGTGTGTTTAAGTGTGTGAGTGTGTTTGTGTGTCTGTGGGTGTTTTTGTGTCTGTTTTTATGCGTCTGTTTGTAAAAATATGTTGGCGTTGGAGGCCCTGGACATGATGCGTTTGAAAGTTCTGACTGTTTTTATAGGCTCCTTGATGTACAAAGGAAGTATGTAGTGGGTTTTACAATTGTAAAGTAATCTTACATTACGGTGCGAGCCAGGGTTAGCTACAGGAGGAAATCATTTGTTTAATTGATCTGTCCAATCAACCATTATTTTATGACGTCTTTGAACCCTGATTGCTTTTTGGCGTAGCCTTAAAAAGTCTCAGGGTTCCGTAATTCATGCTCTGTTTCTGATTAATATAATCTCTCGATTGTCTTTCATCATGTGATTAATCCATCATAATTTAGTATGATACGCTCTTTGTTTTGCTTCTGCCTTTAATCTTTCTCTTCTTGTGGCCTTAATTCGCTACATTTGTTGTCATTGTTATTCTGATGCTTTCCTCGCTGTCCCTGGAAGGAACCCTCATCTCCTGTATCCATCTCAGGTTTTCAGTGAATTACCACATTTACACTCCTAGTTCAACACCGTCCATACCACCTCCAAGGATTGACAGCGCATGCGGTCTAGTCAGGCCGGTGAATAACTATGCACACAAAACAGAGAGTATCTTCGACTTATAAGCATGTTCCATGAAAGATCGCTCTAGATAGTGTCACTATTGGTGTTATATTCCTCATTGTTATGGTAATAATTTCCATTGGCAACAGATGTCAATCTCCCCCCCTGCTCCCTTTCAACCATTATAGAGGCGCAGTGTGCTCATTTTAACCCCACACATTCACAGGCAGGCTGTACATTGGGAGCAAACATGGAAGCCAGGAGTATATATGATATCAAAGGGTGCCGTGTGGAGCCAGATCCCCCCTCACTCTGTGGCCCTCAGAGGGGGGGACCGGAGGAGGCCCTTTGTGATAGCTGATAGTGCAGCGATAAAAGTTGATTTCGCACACAAACACAATCCGCTGGAGCAGCCCATTCACTCGAGAGGCCGACGTGTTACGAGACTCCCGGCAGCGCCGCAACCTACACACAACCCTCCCCCCCCCCCCCAAGAAAGAAGAGACAGCTCTATCTGGGCAACCTCGCCCGCTTTGAAGTGCCACACGTTGAATGGGAGTCTGCGCCGCTCTGACAATCTGATTGCCGCCCCCTGCTACCTCCGCCGCCACCGCTGTTGGCCCAGGCTGGACAGCCAGGCCCGGTTTCAACGCTCTCTCAATTTGAAAAACGAAAGCTAAAGCACATGTGGGGTGTGCGGTGATGAAATATGGTCGCCCGCTCCGCGTCCAGAAAAATCACGATACGGTTATGGCCGTCGAGGGCTTCATCGAACAGCACGCAGCACCACACAAGCGGACAGAGAGGACGCGGCCGGGAGGCCTCGCGCTCAACACATACACACCGTCATTCTGGTCGGTGCACGTGTGCCTGTGTGTGTGTGTCTTGGTGTGTGTGCCTGTGTGTAACTGTGTGTGTGCCTGTGTGCGTATGTTTGCCTGTGTGGTTCTGTGTGTTTGTGTGTGTGTATGTTTGCCTGTGTGTTTCTGGGTGTGTGTGTGTGTGTGTTTGTGTGCCCGAGTGTATCTGTGTGTTTGTGTGTATGTGTGTGTGTATCTGGGTGTGTGTGTGCCTGTGTGTGCGTGTGTGTCTGGGTGTATCTGTGTGTCTGCCTGTGTGTGTCTGTGTGCGTGTGTGTGTGTATGAGAGGGCCAGAACATGAGCGAGACAGTGCGTGATTAGGTCTGGTCGTCTTCCACTAAACCAGAACCAGTGATGACCTGAGACTTCCTGGTTCGGAAATGGACCTCTCTTAACTGACTACCTCTCACTACGCCTATACATGGAAATACACGCACGCAGACACACACACACACACACACATAAAAACACGCACACACACAAATAGACACACACCCACGGACACACAGACACACACAAAACACAGAGATAAACACACACACATACACATGCATGCATGCACACATACACACACACACACACACACACACACACACAAAATACACAGAACCACACACACACACACAAACACATATCATTCTCTCCAAACACAGGAGTAATTGTTCATTTCCCCTCGTTACCTAACGGTGGAACCGGACCAATTAGTGAGTTTGAGGGCTGATTTAGGATAGGATAAATAAACTCAGTGACCAAACGCGTACATGCGCTCGCACACAGGGCAGCACAGAGAAACACACACACACACACACAAACACACAGACACACACACACAAACACACACACACACTGCAGATGAGACAGAAGAGTACAGTGGAGGATTGAGGATTGACAATGGGAGATAATGTTTAGTGGATGTAGACTATTGTCATACAATTGTTAGATAAAATATATATATATAAACCAGCAGGCCTACTTTTGATGGGTTACATCCAGCCATTACACTTGTACAGAATCCTAAGGTTTCTCGTTCTCATCCTAAGAATAAAATGTTTCAACTGCCAGGGTGCTGATCCAATCCCCATCAGAGCAGCCTCTGGACACACACACACACACACACACACACACACACACACACACACACACACACACACACACCACCCCTGAATACTCCGTCCTATGGGTGGGGGTTGGGGGGTGGGGGTCACAGGGACTTGGCTGGCAGCGGGCCATGCTACAGACCACATCCACACAGCCGCGTGAAAGCAGATGACATCACTGACCCGTGTCATCGGAGAGCCCTTCAAAGGCATCGGCATGGCAACTGCTCCATATAAAGGGGCGATCCAGGATATAGTAATGTTTTATATGCGTTTTGTGGAATGAGGAACCGATTGATGAGGAGCCGATTGATTTGATTCACGTTTGACGTTTGAACAGAATGAATGCAAACCAACCAAAAACAAAACCTCAAGTACTTTCTATAGAACTGTACAAGATTCTACGAAATTCTACGAAATTCCATTGAGTTGAAAGAAAAGCGTCTGCACTGCTCAAGAACACGTCAGAGGGATCTGTTCATTGGGACGGGCCAGACAAAGGTGTTCTCAGCCTTTCCAAGCTAACTGGGCTTCGAAGATTTATGACAATAATCGTTTCCGTGGGCTATATACGAAATGAGCTGTCATGTGAGAGGCTTTGAAAGGCCTTTTCTTTGATATCAGATTAGAGAGGAAAGACAGTTCCCGAGGGTGTTACTGTGGTTTGTGTGTGTGTGTGTGTGTGTGTGTGTGTTTGCGTGTGTTCTGGGGGGGTAGGTTTCTAGTGACAGCATACAGTAAGTTTGTAAAAAGATCTGCACACTGGTGACTGGTGTCATTTGTGGTTGCAAGCAAGCTACCTTGCTATTGAGAGTACCCCCCCCCCCCCCCCCCACACACACACACACACACACACGTCTGCTCTCCCTCCTTCCCCCAACATACACACACACACAAACACCCATCCATACCGCCCGCAATCCTATTTATTTAAACCTAATAGGCCCAATTTATTTTTGGTCCAAAGTGACTGAATGTTTCTGATCAAATTGAAATGTTTAAGGGTGTGATACACAAGGCCTCTCTGTTTGGAATGTTGTCAGTCAATGATGTTTACACATCACATCCTTCCTTCAGCAGCCCTAGCTCAGTGCATGTGTGTTTGTGTGTGTGGGTGTGTGTGGCCGTGTGGTGCATGCATTTGTGAGAGAATCATTGCAGCATGTGCGTGCATCAGCATGTAGTTATTATCGGTAAGCATAGCGCAGCAGTAATCAGGTGATAGCTGTTGGTGGTGGTGGTATGTGTGAGCTTCTAATGGTGTGTTGGCCGAGCGCTTGAAACCACAGAGCATTACCACCTATCGTGGAGGAAAACCAAGGACTGAGTGAGATGTATGTATGTGCGTGCATGCTTGTGTGTGTCTATGGGTGAACGTGCATGTGTGTGTGTGTGTGTGTGTGTGTCTTTCTACGTGTCAGGTTCGTGTGCATGGCTGCTTGCGTGTATGTGTGCATACAATTATGTGAGCGTGTGTGTGCGAAGACCACCCAGACTGCTGAAAGAGTTTTCTCCGGCCAACGGATTCGAAGCAGGACTATCGGAGGAAAAATAAGTGAGAGAGAGGAAGAGAGAGGAGAACGAGAGAGCATGGTTTAAAATAGAGATGGAAGAAATGTGTAGAGAATTGGAAAAAATCAAGAAAAATAAATAAATGGTAGAATATTTTGGAACATACTGGATGGGCCAGGCAGACATGACACAGCATCCTGCCATCCGGTGTGGTGGCTTTGTGTGTGATGTGTCTATGTGTGTGTAAGTGTGTGTAGGAGTATGTATGTGTATGTGTGTGTGTGTGTGTGTGTGTGTGTGTGGGTGTGGGTGTGCGTGTGCGAA
>NC_136941.1:11916907-11931907 GCF_949987615.1 Pollachius pollachius
TCTCTCTCTCTCTCTCTCTCTCTCCTCCACTGGTCCTCTCATTTACCTCCCCCTAAATCTATACCTAGCCTGCTTGCTTCCTGACCTTGATGATTGATCAACCGCATGAACCCCCCCCTCAACTCCCTGCCTCCCATCACACATGCATCTTTACTTTGTGTCCCCGTGACCTTGGATTGAGAATATGCTTAGGAGGGGACAGATATGCAGAGCTGATGGGTTTTGCTCGTGATACTGACCTGATCCTGTTCCCCCTTCCCTCCCTCCCTCCCCCTCCCTCCCTCCCTCCCTGCAGGGACCTGAGCATGAACAACATCAGCGAGATCCCGGCCAGAGGCTTCCGCAAGCTGCACCTGCTCACAGAACTGTGAGTACCCCCATCTTTCTCCTCACACTCACAACGCTCTGAAGCCCTCCAGCAAAGTTACGACGTACCCCCATATCATCCAGAACGAGCGGCGCTCCGGGCCCCCCAGGCGGCCATAGCCGAGCGCGGCGCGGTTAGGGGGGGGATTGATCTACGTTCATGCTCTGGCAATCTGTGATGTCTCCCGCTGAGAACACTGACGGCAGGACAAGAAACACACCAAAAGAAAATCCTCCCCCAGTGGGTCCACACACAGTTGATTGCAGAAAAGAGAGGCAGGCAGGACAGGAACTTGATACCCGCCCAGAGAGTGGATATACGGTTGTGGACGGCAGTAAAGCGCAGGTTCTCGTGTGCTCCGTGTCCAAATTCACTTTTTTAAGTTTCAGCTGGACGCCACAGCAGGTTCAGTACACAGGGCCGGTTACGAAGCCCCGGCCAAGACAAGCACGCTGCAAGGGGAGCCTGATGCAGAGTGCTGGAGGGAAAAACAACCTTTATTTCATTATTTATTCACTCTCTTTGTTTTTAAGGCAGTGAGGTTATGGATTGTTGCGCTGTTGAAGAGTTTCATGTTAACGTGCGTTACTTACAGGACTTAATCGGGGGCATTGTCCAATGAGTCGTAAATGTTCTCACACACACACACACAAACACACACAACCTGGCACATGTGTGTGCGCGTGTGTGTCTAGGTATGTGCGTGTGTGTGTGTGTGCATGTGGATTTTAACCGTTACCTGAGGGCCTGCTGCTATTTTTCTGAACTGCGTTTGTGTGTGTTTGTGTGTGTGCGTGTGTGTGTGCGTGTGTCTATGGCTGCGCCCCGTGCGTGTGTGTGCCTGTCCGGCCGTGTTCAGTGTGTGCACTGCAGAGTTTGAGGAGTCAGTGTGTTTTCTTTGCTAATGCTCGCAGCTGCAGCCTATGAGGCATGAGCTAATGGTGCTGAGAGTAAAGAAAGGCAGGATAACACTACGGTTGACTTTGGGTCACAGTCAAACAGGATCTGACCCCTCGGTTTGCAGTGCTGCCACGACTCCGATCATCGGGGGGGGGGGGGGGGGGGGGTATATCTACAGTCCTGTGAATAACGAACGACGCTCATTAACACACAGCGGATAAATCCCCCTCCCATGATGCATTTGTGTAACATTTGGCTTCCCAGGTGTTTTCTTATAACATCGCCGCAATCCAACTGAATCAGGGCACACGCTGGGAGCGCTGGGAGGGAGAGGGCACACCGCTGTTGTCTTTAACGAGCCAGCGCCTCCGGCCACAGAGCCCGGCGGTTCTTATTTTATAGCAGCGTAGCTCTCTAACGTGCTGCCGTTCCAACACTCTGTGCACAGATAGGCACCGCTTTGAAAGCTTTCCAAGGACGATGTTCCTGCAATTAGGTCTAATCTTTATGGGTGCCCTAGGAACATGCAGGGGAGCTTACGCCAGCGAGATGCACATCTCCCATCTGTGTCTGTAATGTTTATAATGACACGGCATATTGCTTTTGTAGCAAACAACTTTCTAATTGCAGCAATTTATAGGACTGGGAGAGGGATAAAACTGTCTCTATACAAACATCGTTTGGCAAGCAGGGACCCAATCAAAGAGTGAGGGCCGTTTGATATTTGCCCCAAGAGATAGTTGGAGAGAGAAGAAGACAGAGGCGAGGGACGGGCACGTTCTGACAGGTAGGGCGATAAAAGTGAAGTTCTACTGAACCGCTCAACCATCCTTCCTCTCCACCTTGGCTTTCAGTCCATTCTGAGTACTGCTCCTCCCAAGCCCTGATTTTCATGTCTCCTTCCCTTTTAGACAATATGAGTGTGCATGTTCTTTAATGCCTTTTTTCCCACCTTTCCTCTGACTAAATTGAACCTTGGTCAGTCACGTTAAACCTTGAGTCCAGTGTGGAAGTATCACAACACATGGCTTGAGACCTGCTGTCTGAAATATAGATGCATAGACAACCACAAACAGTGGTTGTATTGCAAGACCACAAAGCCTTCAAACCACCATACACCGCCCTCTGCATTGCAACAAGGATGTATGCATCAACTGCATTAAAATACAGTGTTCCTCTTTTAAAGGACTGGAATACAGGCCTCCTTCAAATTCCCAAATCCTTTTCAGATGCAAATTGCTTGCCATCTTCCAACACCTGTCATGTTCCCTTTTAAACTATTGTTTCTATAGGCTGAGCGTGCAAATAGTGGATCCCTTTGAAGTTCAAATTATGGAGTTAAACGTATTCACGGTTGAGGAACCCGACGGCCCTGGGTTACTTGTTCCTTTGATAAGAGACTGCATTAACGCTGGTAAGCTGTAAGTGGTTCTCACCGCGCCCAACAGCCTGTTATGTCTCTCTTTCTTTGTGCTGATTTTCAAATTGACTGATCTCAGATCGGTGTAATTAAGCTTTAATTCACACCTGGGTTCCTGAGCTTTAATCATTCATTCCCTTGACAAGCCTTCATTCAGCCGTCACTCACACGCCAGCAGTGCAGACGGACCCAGCAGAGAGGAAAACACGCGGTCGAGCCATGAGACCGAGATAGAGGACTGCGTGTCTGTGCATTAATGAGAAGGAATCCAAACGCCCCCTCAGAGAACCTCACTCATCTGCCTGCCTTATCAAAGACCCAACCCTCCGGCTCAAAGGAGCCACTCCAATGCCAAAGACATCCACCTCACTTCCTTTGGGTTTTATGCCTCATGCCTCCAGAAAGGCAGTGGTTGGAGGACGATGGAGGGGGTCGGGGGGGGAAATGAATGTTCCGCAAAAGTGGAAAGACTGGAAAGAAAAAACAACTCTTTACAATGCGATGCGCTTTCCAGCGCTATCATCAACATCAAAGCTCATGTCTTCAAACTGTCCGGGCTCAGATTTCCATCTTCAGTCGTTTTGTTTCTCCCTTTGACCCTCCGCTCTCGTCTCTTAAGGCCGGAGATCCTTCCTGCTCTTCCAGGAGGTTATCTTATCATTACCGAGAGGCATCACTCACGCTGGCTGAGCAGAGGGCTGAAATGAGAGCACACGGCCGACGTCCTCAAAGCCAAGACGTCTTGCTCAATCTGCTGATCCGGTCCCATTCCGGCGGGCTGCCTCAAACTCCTTTTTCGAGGCGAATCAACATCGCATCGTTTGGTCAAAGCTCAAGAATGTGTTCCTTCAGAACAGACGTCTTGTTCTGCCTGTCTAAGGAAGCGGCGGCCACACTTGTTTCCGCAGACTCTTAAAACGCCCAGAGGGTGTGAGGAGAGAGGGAGTGGAGGAGAGGGGTGCGAAGCATTTACACTTCTGCAGGATGCCAACAACACTCTGTGTGTGTCTGCGTGTGTGTGTGTGTGAGTTTGTTTCTTTCATGTTGCATTCTTTCATTTTGTTTTTTATTTCTTTCTCTCTGCTGGATGTCTTTTGATTCGGCCTGCTCAGCCTCACTCACCGACACACACATGCAGAACATGCAAACACCCAGCCAGCCCACAGAGCACGCACAGCCTCCAACGCGTCTATATATGACCTCAGTCCTCTCGGGGTTAACGCCAAGGTTAAGTAGTTGACCTCTAGGTTGAGTCTGCGAGAGGGGCAGAGGGGTACAATTTCTATTGATAGATGGGTGAGAAAGGTCACACACACACACACACACACACGCACACACACACACATCTATACTCAGACATTCCTTTTCCCTGTGTTTGAGAGAATACTATCATTCCTGGTGCTGTTTCCTTATTTCTATTAGGTAAGAGAGAGGTAGGAGGTACACATACATATATTAACATTAATGTCCATGCCATCAGGCACTGAAGGAGAATCCTATAGAGTTCTTACTCGTAAGAACAATTCACATACTAATGCAACACACGTTCTTCAGTCTATAAGCTATATGTAAATAATTGCATATCCAGAATTTAATTTATTACAGCACTGGCTTACTTGATTACATGTTGGAGTTTTGGCCATTCACTTTGTAAAATAGGAACCACGATTCATCCATCTGTTGATGGAATTTATTTGGAAAGACATACACTACCCCCCCCCACACACACACACACACACACACATGCTGATTAAATGGAAAAATGCCGTCAGTTGCAACAGTTGGTATTACGCTGTTACGTGTCACAACCATCACAAACACGCCTTTATCGAACTCCCAATCTATCTGTGCTTTTGATTTAATTATCCCTCGAAAAACAAAAGCAGGATGACGCATGAGTCCGTTTTAATGTCGTATTGGCTGTAACGTTACAGATAATAGAAACGGGCTGGTTGGCAGTGGGATATGAACAGCATACTATGACCTTAACTACACTGTTTGTTTTGTTAAACACGCGTAAGTGAAGGAACTGAGTTGGCTATTCCCGTTCCTAGAAAAGTAATCCATTTTTTTCCTACTTGTATGTATTTTCCATGCAATGCATCTGTAGCTAATCACTGTTTGAATAAAAACCTAAAAGGCAAAACGGTACTTAAGGGCCTATGCGGAAATAGGGCTTAGATCTATTTTACGGATGTGAGGAGGACCTTAGCAGAGGCCTATTGAATCCATTGCCTCTGGAAAAGCTCTTGAAACCGTCCCTAGTGATGGTCCTGCAACAGCAAAAACTGAGATTTTTTTTGGCGCAGCAGGTCAGCAGGCAAACCTGTTTCTAACTTGATTCAGGCACATCCGACTGGCTAGGGGTTTTCTTTGCACTGCCAGATCTCCAATTTATACATTTTATTTTAAGCACCGTATCAAACATTTCATTTATACTTTATCGTAAATTTTTTGGTACAAGCCCAGGAGTAACTTTCTATCGTCTGTGTTTCCAAATACTCCTAAACCCCTCAGTGAGACATCGCAAGACGCCGCCAAAGCCGAGATGAAAATTGGTTTGAAAACCAGCACGGAATGACCACACGAATCCCTCGTCAAAATCCAAAAGCTATTTTTGTTTCCGTGCAAGAACCCCTGCATGCGGAGTGTCTGTGCACGTGTGTGTGTTTACCGTTATACAAGACTTCCACGGGTTTATAGGAGTACATCTAATCTAGACGGAGTGTGGTGACATCTGGCTGAGGTCGAGTGGTTTTGCCACTAGGCGGTCATAAAAAGCGAAACACAAAAAAAAAATAAACAACATGTTTACATGAGTTTTCAGATGCGAGTGAGAAGGGGGCTGCCCTGGGCGGCTTGCCTTGAAGACCCCCCGTGTTTCTGGGCCATCTGGGCTGGACAGCGAGGCCTTTGCAGCGGGGACGAGACAACACGTTGATGTATAACAATAGCCCGGGTTCTGACGTAAGGGTCTGCCTGTGTGTGTTGGGCCGTCGGTGGAACACGCTAGTGCAAACATGACAGCGCCTCACCTGCGGAGCTGCTGGGTTATATGAGCAAATACAAGCAGATTACTCCCAACGTCTGCACCAGTGGGTGGGTGTGTGTGTGTGTGGGGGTGCCTGTGTGTCTCTATGTCTGTCTGTGTGTGTGACTATGTGTCTATGCGTGTGTGCCTGTGCCCGTGTTTAATACAAGTGGGTGGTCCGGAGCCGTGAAGACCGAAATCAGTGTTTAAAACCGTGCTTCCAGCTTGTGACCTTGACAGTCCGACTTTGTTGGACAGAACTTTATTTATTTGGACGTCTTATACACACACACACCGAAATGACCATTAGGTGCTGTGTTTAATAAACAAACTGATTGGATTGCTTGTGTGTGTACGTGTGTGGTTTCCCCCTGGATGTGATCCTCTTGGGGGAGGGGTAATTTACCTCAAGGACACACAGGGCACATATCGACATACACGCACACATTGCAAGCAACCCGGCACACATGAGGGCCACACAAATGCTATGCATAAATACAAATATGTATGCAGAAAGAGGGACACACACACACATGCGTAGCACACACACACACACACACACACACACACACACACACACACACACACACACACAGACAGACAGACACACACATGCAGAGACATGCCTGGACACCCACCCATGCAGAGATAGACATGGACACACACACAAATGCAGAGACAGACTTGAACACACACAGATGCAGAGACAGGCCTGGACACCCACCCATGCAGAGATAGACATGGACACACACACATGCAGAGACAGACTTGAACACACACAGATGCAGAGACAGACGCAGACACACACATGGGAGACAGTCACTGACACACTCGTGGCCACACACACTTCCAAATGTTCTTTAACATCATGCTGCCCTTGTTGACCCTATATGAGTCTCCTTCAATCCACTTTCTACTCACTCATGGAGCTCTTGGGGCTGGGTAGAATTTCAGAGGGATGCGGGCCAATAGCAACCACATTTAAAGAGGAAGGAATATTGTTATTTGCATACTGCCCTAGGAGTAACCCTTAAGCAGGAACCCAGCGATGAAGTCATTTAAGCTCATATCCAGGAAAATAAAGTTTGTTTTATGAAAGATATCTTGACTTCATGCTTGTACTTCATTGAATTTATATCTGTATTTTGTTTTTCTCTCTTGTTCTTCTTCTACTTCCCGAACTACCCTCCCTCTCTCTCTCTCTCTCTCTCTCTCTCTCTCTCTCTCTCTCTCTCTCTCTTCCACTGTCCGTCTCTCTGCCTCACTGTCTATCTTTCGCGCTCTCTGTGTCTGTCTGTCTCTCTCTCTCTTTCTCTCTCTCTCTCTCTCTCACTCTCTCTCTCTCTCTCTAGGCGTATCTCGGGGAACCAGCTGAGGTACATTTCCGGACAGACTCTCCAGGGTCTCCACAACCTCAAAGTATTGTGAGTTTATCCTCATCCTCCTCTTTCCATAATCCTGCCGGCCCCGACCTTCGTCCCCCGGTGGGTTAGTTAGTTACTTTTTATGGATTTTCTTTTTGAGGGGGGCAGGGTGGGGCGGGGTGAGGGAGCCGGGGTGCAGGGTGAATAAAATACACAGGCCACGCATCATTAACGGCAGTTAAAGTTTATGGGCTAAGGGAGAGCCCTGGACCTGCAGATCCTTTACAGGCCCTGTTGCAGTTGTAATCACACACACACACACACACACACACACACACACACACACACACATATCCGCACACACACGTATGGGTGCACGTGCACGCACACACATGCACACAGACAAGGACACACACACAGATGGGTACACATGCACTCCCACACACTCACACAAACACACACAGACACACACATACGGGTATACATGCAAGCACAAACACACACACACACAAACACACACACACACACACACACACACACATATACACACACTCAGGTGTTATGAAGGGACCTCCCAGTTCCCACCGCCCACTGAGATTATAACAAGTGGCAGAAAAATCACTTAAAAAGCCATTAAAATCTGTTCTCTTAACATCACGTTTCACTCAGCAGGGATTTATGATCTACAGCCACACACTTGCCACCATGAACCCCCCAAATAAACACACAAGGTAGAAAGGGAACCTATGAACAATATTTCCTCCCCTTAAATCAAGAATACAAGTAGGGTTGGAGGCATTGCCAAGTGGGCTTTGGACTCGATGAAATAGGTTTTCATTATTCATAATTTCCTAGGTTACTCAATACCTCCTAAAACGTTGTTGAAGCCCTACACGAGAGAGAACACTTGGCCCAATATTCAAAGTGTGTCATCGGAATCGTAGAGAATACAAAAAGGCTAATCGACCCCGGTCCTGTTTCTACCATGCGTTGTGAAACTGCAAACTTGGACAGGGAGCCAACAACAGATAATGTTATTTATTGAGAAAAGCTTTACTTAAGCCGCAATCACAAGCATCGTGCACCTATTAAATAGGACTGTGTGTCATTTGTAAATGAGTCTGACACATACATACACACACACACACACATACACACACACATACAAACACACACACACACACACACACTGTGACCAGTGACTGGTGGTTCCTTCCTTTATATATTAGCTCTAGCTCCCTTGTGCTGAGATCAAATGTTTCACCTGACCTCGCCTCAGAAGTCCCCTTTGGGCGTAAAAAGGTTAGAATTCAAAATATTCACCGTGTGTCCATCATCCCACGCTGAGAATAACAGGAAGGAGAGCGTTTCAAAAACCTGAGACTCCGCTCTATTTGTTTAAATTCAAGTTCATTCACTCCGAGAAAAAAGGGGTTAGACGTGGAGATTAGACTTGGACCTGTGAAGCTGGTAATAGTGTGCTGCAAACATGAAGTCATCACACAAAAGGGTCGACAGCGTGAAAGATCATTCCTCACAGCCTAAACATTGTAACAGTTCCAAGTGTTCCTCGATAATGTCTGCTCTTTACTTCTCTGCTATCAAAACATTCCCCTTGTGATGTTATGTGACAGGTCCAATGTTGATGGCATTTTATAACTTATACATCATTCCAGTAAGACTTCTGTTGCATTGCAACGAATCGATCGAGTGCAGTACAAACAGATGTGCAACAGCTTGAAGGAATAGTGAAACACACTGTGGATATACACTTTGATAACATCGACAGCCTTTAGTCAGCCTTGAATCATTGTGGATTTATACTGACAGCAGTGATGATAAAATCATGCTATAACCCTATCGTAAGACAAGGAGCCGTACTGCAGTGGAATGAATACTTGATGAGGAACACATACACCAATACACACAAACAACCACACTAACAGACACACACACACAATCACACCACTACCACACAGAAACACACAGTACATTGACTATTGTGGCAGTGTGATAGCATGATAAAAGCATAAGGACACTGTTGTTGCGAGACTGCAGGCCTCACCCTCTGATGTCACATGACCGGCCATGATAAAGAACTTGAATGAGGGACAGGGAGAGGGCGAGAGTCATAGAGTCAGAGAGAGAACAAGATACAGAGAAAAGAGAGAGGAGAGAGAGAGAGAGTCAGAGAGAGAGAGCAACAGAGAGTAAAGAAGGAGAAGAAGAAAGCAAAACAGGGAGAGGAAAGAGAGAGGGGTTATTGTTTGCTCCCCACTTCCTCCTCCATTCTTCCGAGAATGACATCAGCAAGGCCACCCAAGGAGCTTGTCCTCTCTCTCTCTCTCTCTCTCTCTCTTTCTCTCTCTCTCTTTCTCGTCTTCAGTTCTTACTCTCTGGTTCTCTTCAAGTACTCCCTGGCCCTTCCTTCCTGTGTCAGATTTCTACCTATGGGGAATTATTTGCATGTCACACACACACACACACACACACAAGCAAACGTGCACGTACACAAAAACGCTCGAACGCAGTCGCGCACACACCAAACCCACTTAAACAGACATATCGCGGCCCATTACCTACCCATTCACTTTATTCTGTATTTATTTCCATGACCTAACGGGCGCTCTCATGGCCTCTGCCTGTTTGTTTTCTAGGATGCTCCAAAATAACCAACTGGAGAAGCTGCCTGATGACGGCCCCTGGGACCTGCCCAACCTCCTGTCACTGTGAGCGTCCTGCAGTGTACATATACATGTTCATCTACTGCACATACACATGGTGTACCATACTCAGATCCTGTACATAACGACCACCTCTTTTGAGGATTTCCACCTCAATGACCGATCTCTAAATGTAGCAGCCAATCACTCACTTGCCGTGGTGACAAAATCCATGACACTGGAAGTGGGACACCTTGCAAATGTTCCCAATCTCACATCAACATAAGAACACACAGCAAGAGCACATTGTCGGAGATGTGCATAGGATGTACGCCCCACGTATGCACGCACAGACGTACACATCTTTAGGTGAGCCACAAGGTAGAAGGTACATCGGAACAACCAGTTCCACCGTCCAGGTGGAACTGGTTGTTCCGATGTACCTTCTACCTCGTGGAAGGCACTCGGATCCAGTTCCACCGTCCAGGTGGAGCTGGATCCGAGTGCACACGTCCTGGCTGAGGGGCAGCACATGCAGAGCAGCCCCCCGGCCGCATCTGGAGCCCACGAGGAGAGCAGCAGACACAGCCGGGCTGCCGGGAGAGCCTCTCCAATGAGCTGTGAAACAACCCCGTTTTCCATCAGCTCTCCCTCTCCTCCTCCTCCTCCTCCTCCTCTCCTCCTCCTCCATTCTCCTCCTCCTTTCCTCCTCTCTGCTCCTCCGCTCTCCTCTCTTCTCTTCTCGGCCTCCGCTCCTGCCACCCACGGTGCTGCAGCCATAGCTAATTGGGCTGTTTGGTGGCCTAATTGTCTCATCTGTGGGGTCAGGGTGCATATGTGTGTGTGTGTGTGTGTGTGTGTATGTGTGTGTGTGTGTGTATATGTGTGTGTGTGTGTGTGTGTGTGTGTGTGTGTATATGTGTGTGTGTGTGTGTGTGTGTCTGTTTGTGTGTGTGTGTGTGTGTGTGTGTGTGTGTGTGTGTGTGTGTGCAGATGTGGATAGGTGTGCACATGTAAAGTAACTCATCTGTGACTCCTCAGCCCACCGCCCTCTCCGGGCCTGATACCACCCACATACTCGCACACACACACACACACACACACACACACACACACACACACACACACACACACACACACACAGGGATATGCACACATACAAACAGACACACACACCTCCCCGTTTTCCAAATTAATAACTCCCTCTAAATATCCGTTAGCCTCATTTCTGTTTTTCCAACACACATGTCAACAAGCATGAACACGATTGGCACACACATAAGTACACACAGACAGACAGTCAGACAGACAGACACATCCCCCGGACACACACTAACACACACACATACACACACACACAAACACATTTCACAGACAGACAGACACACACACACACACACGCACACACATTCTGCAAGCAATTTCACCAAGGTAGGATGTGTGTATTAATTACCCTGTGATTGTGCATGGTCAAAAGAAACCCTATTCCTTCCAGCACATGCAAACTCACTTATGAAACATACCTCAATCATAGACATACATATACACACACACGCACACACACACACCACACACACACACACACATGTATCACGTGCACGCGACACACGTTTGTTGAAAAAATGTGGCTAAATCCTTCATGTACGAGTTGAAAAAAAACTTCTGTAAAACTGCATGTATGTGTGTGTGTATGTGTGTGTGTGTGTGGTCTCCTTTGAGATCCTTTACAGTACATAGAGCATGTCTGATGTGATGAAACACACACACTCACTCCGGCAGACAGAGACAGCGCAGAGGGATGCACCTTGTCATTACAGTAATCATAAGACCCAGGGAGCGCTGGGAGATTACTGGAAAAGGCTTTGGAGAGGAAAGCTGGCCGGCGCCTCCTGCTGTCCTCGAACACCCATCAGGTGAAGATCAGGTGTGAGAGAGAGACACAGACAGACATAGAGGGAGAGAGAGAGACGGAGAGGGGGAGAGAGACACAGACAGACATAGAGGGAGAGAGTGAGACGGAGAGGGGGATAGAGACACAGACAAACATAGAGGGAGAGAGCGAAACGGAGAGGGGGAGAGAGACACAGACAGACATAGAGGGAGAGAGCGAGACGGAGAGGGGGAGAGAGACACAGACAGACATAGAGGGAGAGAGCGAGACGGAGAGGGGGAGAGAGACACAGACAGACATAGAGGGAGAGAGCGAGACGGAGAGGGGGAGAGAGACACAGACAGACATAGAGGGAGAGAGCGAGACGGAGAGGGGGAGAGCGACACAGACAGACATAGAGGGAGAGAGCGAGACGGAGAGGGGGAGAGAGACACAGACAGACATAGAGGGAGAGAGCGAGACGGAGAGGGGGAGAGCGACACAGACAGACATAGAGGGAGAGAGCGAGACGGAGAGGGGGAGAGAGACACAGACAGACATTGAGGGAGAGAGTGAGACGGAGAGGGGGAGAGAGACACAGACAGACATAGAGGGAGAGAGCGACATAGCGGGAGAGAGAGACATAGTGGGAGACATTCACAGAGAGAGAGAGACATATACAGAGATAGAGGGAGAGTGTGAGACGTAGAGGGAGAGAGAGACATAGACAGACATAGACAGAGAGAAAGAGACAAAGAGAGTGAGGGAGAGAGCGAAACATAAAGGTTGGGAGAAAGAAAGAAAAATAGAGCGAGGGAGAGACATAGAGGAAGAGAATTAGAGAGACAAAGAGAAACGGAGGGAGAGAACGGGAGAGAGAGCCAGAGGGAGAGAGAGAGAGAGCGCAGGCTGACGATTTGATGCCTGGGTTTACCTTAGTATAAATGATTGGCTTTTATACTTGTTGAGCCAGCAGCTCAAAATCTGACCATAATTCAGACTTTAATTAACTCAGACGACTCATTAAGCATTTATATAACCCTAGTGTTGCTGTTCTTTTTTGACATATTAGGTTGCAGACAAGTCAGACAGTGCCAATAGCATTGCAAACACTGATACACACAGAAACACACACACACACACACACACACATTCAAATATGTATTCTCCCAGCTACCTGTAGCCTGAATGACCAAAAATGATTGAGTAAATAACTGAAAGACAGAATAACTGAATGGCTGAAAGAGTTAGATTCAAAGATCTGCAAGATAATTTCCCCCTTCCCTACTCTCTATCTCTTTCTCTGAATGGGACATCAGCCTTTTGAGTTTAGCTGCTTCTTGATTGGCTCCTGTGGAAAATTTTGGGTTCCATGCGGCCCTTCTCTCTGGCCCTAGCAGGCCGCCCATGAAGACTCCTCAAGACTCAGAGGACAGGAAGGTCCCGAGCTTTCCAGGTTCTGTGTTGTGCTTTCATCCTGCTGTCTGCTTCAGTAGTAAACAACAGCTTTGTCCGGCCCGACTGAACAAGACATCTCTCAACTCTTACCAGCACCATTGTGTGTGTGTGTGTGTGTGTGTGTGTGTGTGTGTGTGTTTCTGTGTGTGTGTGTGACTGTGTTTATGAGTTTTGTGTGTTTAACTTTGTAAAAATCGATGGTGCTGTGATAATGCACATGTTTCATGAATCTCTGTGTTTGTGTAGGTATGTGTGGGTTTGACAGTGTGCAGTCAAGGTGTGTGTGGATATTAATCATGCAACAGCATTAGATAGTTTGTCGTTCGTGACTGCTGTGTTTGAGCTTTAGTGTGCACAGGTATCTGTATGTGCATGTGGTTGTGTTTGTGTGTAAACTCTATGCTTCATGCATGTATGTGTATGTGCGTGTATGTGTGTGGGTCTGTGGTCTGTGTGTGTCCGCTGGTTTGTGTTGGAGCATCTGTCGGTGTATACAGTTGCCTTTCCTGATGGAAACTATCCCCCGGGGTTGGAGAGAGAGAGAGAGAGAGAGAGAGAGAGAGAGAGAGAGAGAGAGAGAGAGAGAGAGAGGGGGAAAGAACGAAAAGACCCAGAGTTCAAAGTTCAAGTTCTAATTTCACTTTGATGATGTTGTTTGTTTGGGGGAGTCCCGCGGGGCAGGGGGAGGGACTGTGGGAGGCTGTGAGAGGATGGATGGGTGGGGGGGGGTGGGAGGGAGGATGAAGAGGTGCTGAAGGGCAAGAATCAAAGAGGCGGAGGGGAAGACGGATTCGGGAGGATGTTTGGAAGAGGCACAAGCGTTAAGGGGTGAAATGCAAATCGGGGTTGGGGGTGTATTGGGGCATCCGTTCAGAGCGTGTCCCGGTGGAAAGCGAATGGGGGCCTGAGAGGAGCTGCTGGCTGGAGGAGCCAGAGGGAGGGAGAGAGAGAGGGAGATGAATGGGGGAGTATGAAAGGCCACAGAAAGAGCAATAGCAGGAGCGGAAGTGAAGTGCTCCCAGAATGTCGACCTTCCCCCGAGGGGATCGTTCATCAGCATGGATCTGTGTGTGTGTCTGTGCGTGTGTGTATGTGTTTGTGACTGTTTTTGTGTGTGTGTCTCTCTGTGTGTCTGTGTGTGTGTGTGTGTGTGTGTGTCTGCGTGTGTGTGTGTCTGTGTGTTTGTGTGTGTGTGTGTGTGACTGTGTGTGTGTGTGTGTGTGTGTGTGTGCTTGCGCAGGTTTTCATTGATCATAACTTGGTTGACATGAATATAAATCATACTGGATCGCTTAGAGCCAATAGGTAAAAAAAGAGCATGACCATATCCTCAATAAGCTAAATCATTCATGAGTATCAGTGTAAAATAACTAAGGGCTGGCCATGACAACTAAGGTGTCTTCATAAGCACAGTTTAGCCAGTAGAAGCTTGATGAAAACACCAGGACCACCTTCTGCTCCAGCTCCAAGGACACTACCTCTCTATTATTAACGCAGAGATACAGACAGTACACTAAATAACCTGAGGCACACACGGTTATCGCATCGTACACACACGCATGCAGACACACACACACACACACAATGTCATCTAGACAAATCTAAATGTCTGGATGACATTAGAATTTCGCTGTACCATCTGCCATGACAATAAAGAGAATTCTATTCTATTCTATTCTACAACACACACACATGCCATGAAGACAAACAAATCCAACAAAACAAAACAAGTGGCCGCATTGCCCATCCAAGACCTCCCCTGTCCTCTCCAACACGTCGTTCCTCCTCTCCCTCCCAGGCGCCTGGATGCCAACCTCCTGTCTGAGGTCCCTGCAGGGGCCTTCAGGGGGATGGGCTCCCTGAGACACCTGTGGCTGGACGACAACTCCCTGACGGAGATCCCCGTGGCCGCGCTGGACTCTCTGCC
>NC_136941.1:11936907-11949407 GCF_949987615.1 Pollachius pollachius
CTGCAGGAAATGTGAGCATTTAAACACACTTACAGATGTGTGTATAGCGATGTCAATATATCTCTCTTTCTCTCTGTCTCTCTCTCTCTCTGTGTCTCTCCCTCTCTCTCGCTCCCATATTCTTGTTTGTTTCCACACTTTGTATGGATTTAGGTTGCTCTACATCTAGGCAGCGATTTATGTACACACGTGTGGAAGTGTTTGTGTGTATGTTTGTCTGACTGTGTGTGTTTTATGTTTGCAGCGGGCTACAGCATAACCAGATCAGAAGGATTGAATCAAGCACATTCCAACAGCTGGTTTCTTTACGGGCTTTGTGAGTCAATGTCCTTCGATTTAATGATACCATGTATGTTTTCACTTTCTCAGGATTCATATTTCATTTGTGCCTGATGTAAAATATCGCAGGTGCACAGATACATGCACACGTTTAATGGGTCAGTGAATAACCTTTTTTACAATGCTTGTCAACTTCCAGGGACATTTGTTTGACATGCAGGGAATATGATAAACTGACTATCCATCAATGTCATAGTAAACATACATGACCCAATACTGACCTCTTTTGGTAGCCAGTGTACATAATCCCAGTTAAATGTCTGTCGTCGTATTTCAATTGACCTTGTATTGAATGAAACACGTACATTTACCTTTGACAGAGATCTGAGCTGGAATATCATTGAGTGGATCCATCCAGATGCCTTCGCCTCTCTCCACTCTCTGCTTAAACTGTAAGCAACTGTCATCACCTCCCACATCAAAATAGGAAACTCAAGCTCTCTGCTTTCCCATTATACAGCTGTCCTCGTCCCAAACTTAGTGTAGACACATTGTGCATATTTAATGGGACCCATACCGTATGAAAGAGCCTTATGCAAACACCCCTATGCTATGACTCCACGCCCCGCAGAGAAGCGGTTGTCTTTGGCTGGGACAACAGACACTGTTGCTATGTAATGTTTGCAACCCACTTGGTGAGTGTGGATGGGGAAGATTGTGTCTCAGGTCCTGCCAACACAAACGACACATCAGTATGCACAGTGGAGTGGGTAAACTATGCTTAGTAAATCAAGACGATACCCTGGATCTGACAAAAGAAAAATCTTGTTATCTGAGAGGGGATCTCACTAAGCACAATAAACCAGGTTCTCTTGTAACCATGGATGACCCTCAGCGGTATCTACAATCAAAACACATTTTGAGACCAAGTGCCTTGCCTTGCACCTGCTCACAGTTCACCTATTGACGTTTGTCTCTCTCTCAATTCAATTCAATGAAATTCAAAAAAAGCTTTATTGGCATGAGAACTATACATTTGCATTGCCAAAGCAGGTGAACAATAACACACAAACTCACTCTCTCTCTCTCTCTCGATCTCTCTCTCTGTCTGTCTCTCCTCTTTCTCTCTTGCTCTCTCTCTCTCTCTCTCTCTCTCTCTCTCTCTCAGGGATTTGACAGAGAACCGCCTCAGCTCTGTACCGGTTGGAGGCCTGGTTGGGCTCACTCATCTCAAGCTAAGAGGCAATACAGATCTGTATGAGGCCTTTAGCCCAGAGTACTTCCCCCGTATGAGGTGATTCATCCTGGCAGACACATTTGCTGCACGCACACACACGCACGCACGCACACGCACACACACACACACACACAGACACACACACGCAAACACACACACACACACACACACACACACACACTTTTTGGTGATCAAACCTAATAGACTTCTAGGTGTAGCGGTGCCTGAAGTGCTTTCTACACTCTATCCGGTGAGCCATATCTTGGCCATAATACCTGCCTAATCATAGGTGTATGAAGTGTTTGTGTAAACATCCTTGGCCGTCTTTTATACCTTGGCTGTTGTTATCTTAGCACATCTTTCCTGTGGAGGATGTACGAGACCGAAACTTCACACTGGACTTGTTGTACCTTACACCGGTTAGGAAATCTTTTCCGGGGGTGGCCTAATAAGGATGATCCTCTCCGGTTAGCAAGCTCCATCTCGCTGGAGTGATTGCCATCGGGTGAAGCAAAAGTCAGTTCAAAAAGGCAGTAGTCAAAGAGGATCCAGTGGTCGATCCTGGGGCAATGTTCCCATAAAAAAAATACATATCTAGATAGTGTATAGAACTCCCAGCCAACTTTCTCACAAACGCCCAAAGTTTTGAGTCAGCTGTTGTAGTTACCGTCACAAAATGATATATTGAGGCTGCCGTGTGTGTGTGTGGAAATTCAGCCCTTGAGGGATTTTCTTTCTTTGGCGCAATACATGTACAATCCTGAATCTCATCAAGGCATTGGACCTATTTATATTTTTATTGCTTTATTCCTGGGTCTTTCTCAACCGCCGTTCCCACCTGTGTCTCTCAAGGGTCATAGAGATGCCCTACGCCTACCAGTGCTGCGTCTACGGCTCGTGTGACAGCTACAAGTCCGCCGCGCAGTGGGACACGGAGCAGAGCAACGGTGACGACGACCCCCACAAGAGGACCATCGCCCTTTACCCCGGCCACGCAGACACACACTGTAAGAGCATAACCACAAACACACACACCGACGTCAATGTAATCTATTGCAGTGGTTATCAGACTGCGGATGGGGACCGGTGAGTGGGTTAGAGCAAGGAAAAGTGGGTCACAGGACGGCCACACTAATAAAAAGGTAACACTTTACAGTAAGGGTACATTAATGAACCATTAATTGACATTACTTTATTTATTAATACATAGCATTATTAGCATAGGGGATGGTTTAGAGTTTATAAACGTTTTTTCATATAACATATAAATGAATAGCTTAGGTAACATCTATATCTTTGTTTACATGAACACAACTAGTGAACATGAACACGTTAATAAATGACTAATTGTTAGATAATACTTGTTAATGCATTAACTAAGATCAACTCAACGTTAAAGTTTTTTCCCCCAACCAAAAAACATATATATTATATATAATACACACTAACCCTTTCTATTTCATTGAATAACTGTATAATAATTTGATAGTAATTTAGATTGATGAAGGAAATATTTTTGGAAGAAAAATATAAAGAAATGCAAATGATCCAGGGCCTTTTGCTTCATGGTGACGGCAATGTGTTTCTTGCTTTACCACACAACACTTTACTTTGGTAGGCCAAACTAACCGTCCATTAGTGGGTCCCATCCTTACAAAGTATGACACAGGATCACAGTGTCATAGTGACGAAAAGTTACAGCATGGTTACAAAAGATTAAGCGTATATTATGTCTGCATGGCTACCAGTGCCAATAACCAAAAACTGACTCAGGGTTATTTCTGTCTCAAGTTGTTGACATGTGGCTCCATGAAGACAGTCTGTCAGAGAGAACCCACAGCTACCTGGCAGCTGAAATACCATTCACACTCAACCGCTAACTGCGCTGCACATTCCTCCCGAAGGCATAACATAAACACGATTAAACTATGGTTGATCTAAAGTAAAAGCCATAAATCCCGTACCGTTAAGCATGTCAAGTGAAAAAAAAGCAATTATGGCTTAATGTTTCAATAAAAACATAGATTGAATGATTACATCCATTAGAATGTATTTATGTCTGTAATTGCTGGAAAAACTGTTTTCACACATATTAAATGCATGTTGGAGGCAGTTAATACAAAACATTTGTATCAATATCATGATGAAAAGACACCTCATTCCAGAACGTTTCACACATGCACACACACGCACACACACACACAATCACATACACAAAAGGTAAAAAGGCAGTTATCTGACTTGAATATCATTTTAATGCTCGATTGACCCTGACTATGGTCTATTTCAGATGACCCTGACCTGGAAGAGTTCCAGCTGGAAATTGAGGAATCCAAACTACAGACCAGTGTTCAGTGCACACCTAATCCAGGTACATCAGTTATGCTGTAATTGCTATAAGATTATGCTGTTTTAGTACATTGGCAGAAAGTGGATTTGGAATCCTTGAGTTGCTCTTCCTGGCATATATACATTTCCTGCAAACTACAAAAAATATACTTTGTAAGTTTAATCATATCAATGTTTTTCTTCTTGGTTAGAGAACAGAAATGTGGTCAAATATAGCCCGGCATCGCCAGGCCAATTCGGAAATGCCTATAAGAGTTTAGACCAAATTGCCTCTGGACGCAATTGGATAGGCCTATGACCAATCAGAGCAACGAAACGTGTGACATATCATATCAGCGGCCACCATCTTGGTTGTGAAAATGCCTCAACGTCGCTCCTCTGTCCATCATATTAAACCCACCCCCTATTAGAGAAACGCTTGTGATTGCCCCAACCCGGGGTTTGCTGGGAATCTGGGAGGGGGGCCAGACGCATTAGCCAGAGCAAATAAAACATGAGCCTGCCGATATGCCTGGTTCCCAGGCGAGGTCAAACAGGGTGTTTCTACCATTAAAGTTGTGGTTTTTTGTCTGCTGCAGGTCCCTTCCGCCCCTGTGACTCTCTGCTGGGCAGCTGGCTGGTGCGCGTGGGCCTCTGGACCATCTCCTTCGTGTCCGTCTTGGGGAACTTCATGCTTCTCCTCTCACTCTTTGGCTCGGCCGGGTACCTCTCCCCGCTACGCTTCACCGTGGCCTGCATGGGCGCCTCCAACCTGCTGACGGGCGTGTGCACGTGCACCCTGGCCCTGGTGGACGCCCTGACCTTCGGCGAGTTCGGTCACCACGGCGCCCGCTGGGAGGGCGGTCCCGGTTGCCAGGCGACGGGCTGGGTGTGGGTGTTCTCCTCCGAGGCGAGCGTGCTGCTGTTGACGCTGGCGGCCGTGCAGTGCGGCGTGAGCGTGACGTGCGTCCGGGCCTACGGGAAGTCCCCATCACTCGGCAGCGTCCGCGCCTGTTCCCTCTTCTGCCTCACCCTCTCTCTCACCCTGGCCTCCCTCCCGTTGGTGGGAGTGGGGGAGTACGGCTCCTCGCCGTTCTGCCTGCCTTCACCCCTGCCACCCTCGTCCTCCCAGCCCCACTCCTCCATCGGCTTCCCCCTGGCTCTGATCATGATGAACACCCTGTGCCTGCTGATAGTGACCGGCTCCTACATCCGCCTGTACTGGGAGCTGCTGAGGGGAGAGTGTGAGGGGCTGTGGGACTGTGCCATGATCAAGCACGTGGCCTGGCTCATATTCACCAACGGCCTCCTCTACGTGCCGGTGGCCATCCTGTCCCTCTTCTCCCTGCTGGGCCTCCTGTCTCTGGGCCAGGAGGTGCTCAAGTCAGTGCTGCTGCTTCTTCAGCCCCTGCCCTCCTGCCTCAACCCGCTCCTCTTCCTGCTCTTCACGCGAGACTCCTCCCAGTTCTTCTTCTTTTGGCCCCGCCTTAAAGCATGCCCGCAGCTGCGCCGCGACCACCCGCACGACTCGCTGATGTCGGTGGAGACAGAGAAGAGCTCCTGCTCCGATTCGTCGGCGCAGCTGTCCCTCAACGAGTCTGACGGCCTGTACAGCGACGGGCCCGCCCCCACCAGGTCCAATCCAATCAGGTTCTCCAACTGCTCCTCGACGTCCTCTTCTGTTCCGCTCATCCCCTGTCAGATACCTTCTCCGAGGCCCATAGACAGAGTGACAGAGAGGCTGAGCCTGGGAAACGATGGCCGTCTCAAAAGCTTTGACGAGGGTGAGGGCAGCCACGCCTGCTCCTTCCACCCCTCCTCCATGCCGCCCTCCACCACCTCCCCTCCCTGACTCCCACAACATCATATGGTAAAAGTCTGGAAACAGTGGACTCTCTTGGACCACCTTGGTTTCACAGCAGCATAGAGCCAGGGCCAAGTTATTCATCTTCCAAGTTACTGAAAACAGGCACGAAAAACAAGCAAATAAATGCATGGGAATCCAAAACCCTGCACCAACAGTCTTCAAGTAGCAATAGAAGAAAAGACAATTCAAATAAAATACCCCATAATATCGGCATCTGGGGTGGTGGAGTCTTTTTCAGACACTTTGGAGCGGATTGAGTCAGTCGTGTACAATCCATGAAGAACACAGAGCTCAAATCATAGTGGTCTAGACAGGGCAGTTTAAGTAGAGCCTTCAAATGTTTAAAGTGTAAATGTTAATATTGATATATGTTGTTAAGATGGTTAGGCAAATTATTGATAGTTTGGTTGTGTTTAAGAGTTTGATGTTTTTTTTTTTTTAATACAAGTTCTCTTACTGCTATGGTTAACTTCAAATATAAGGGATCAATTAAGTTAAACAAGGACAGGTAGATTCATCAGAGTACGCTCAACTATGCTTTTTGGTTTTTGCATAACTCATTTCATCAACAAAATTGCCTTTTGTGTTAGCCAAAATACAACAGGAAACAGACAGCACATATAGTTTACATGTTTTATAGTATAATAATGCAACTTTCCAGACAAGAGGCAAGAAGTCATACAGACTGGGATGTAACTAGGATCTTATTACAGACTGTTAGCTAGAGTAGGCTAGCAATATGTATATGCAATGTAACTACCTCTGAACTAGCATGCTATTGATTCACTATAGCCTTATGTTTGTCTCATTTTTATATTATATACAAAAATATAATTTTATAAGAAATAAATCTTAGTTTGTAATAAAAAACAACTGTCTTGCCATTGTATGGCTTATGTTTGCATTCAGTGATGGATGCATTAAAACACCCTTCCTAGGACTCCCATCTTCAGCCAAGTGATGCTATATCTGAACATATACACAAATCAAATATGACGAAACATAAGGTTAGTCGAAGAGCAAACTTTTTATTTAAACTACTTTGAGCAGCCTTACAGATGTTTGAATATAAACATATATCAAAGATTAAGAAGATATATTCATAAAGTATACAAAAATAAATATTATGCAACTACTGACATTGACAATTAAAAAAAAAAAAAATCAGTAATCATCAACCTCAGTGTGTTAATTGCGTTAAGTTCTGTCTGAACCACACTCAAACATTTAGAGACATGATTATCCAGTAATGAGCTACAAACATGCTCTCTTGGCATCCTCTGGCTTTTTCTCGTTTTCCTCCAATGTGTCCACAGAATCTCTTTTGCGGGATGTTTTTAGATCTGGAGAAGAATGGTCTTGGCTCTTGAAGGAACCCTGCAAACATCCACATGACAATGACTTTTGGGAATCACATTTCTGCCAACGATTGATTCTCAACATTTGAGAATCAATCGTTGGCATCAATCAACATTTCTCAACAAAACGGACCAAATAAAAACTGCTTTGTTGCATATGTAACGTTAATTAACTATTTCAACTACTTTCCCCATAATAAAATGGTGTCATAGCCCCATCAAGTGGTGAGATCTATAACTACATCATGTGCGGCAAAAAGAATGGATTTATCCAGGGCCAGACTACATGTGGTACTACCTACCGTGTTTTTCTGGGTCGCATGCTTCTCAGTCCACTTTCTGGCATTCTCCACAAACAGCTGTTTATTGTATTTAAATTCTGACGACTGCAATAAAAAAGTAACAAGGTTGACTCTTTAAATATTGAATTAGCAGCAATAAATTCAGGGATGCAAACACATGTATGACAAAAAAAGAGAACGCTACCCAAAGTCGGAAAAAATATGATGGCGTAATATCCTATTAACATGAGAAGGTCTATGCTATGTGCTTTAATAAATAGGAAATTCAATTTAGTATACACTGCTTCATAAGAGACAGACAGCACCAGCTAATCGTAAGCAAAAAGATTGTGTCTTACCTTTATTTATGTGGCAGTGATCTCATCCCGTGGTGTAGCCTACCACATCCACTTAGTTAAACAAGTTATCGAACTTATCTGAAAACTACTAGGTACTTGTCCACAGCGTCCCCAGTGAATCGACTCATACGGGAGACCCTGTCGGAAACCCTCTCCGTAGCTCTACGTGCGCATGCGCATCCAATATTTAACTATCGGTCATTGCGACGGCAAGGGCTGTGATTGGTCCCCTAACAAAATAATTTCCGGAATCACTTTTCTTTACTTAGAAGGCTCGAAGGGTCTCAGTCAGATTACGGATTATTGACACCTGCACGCGCGCACCGATCGACGCGCACACGCCCCCCCCCCCCCCAAAAAAAAAAAAAACCTCTTCGGATCTGCACGAACCACACAGGTCCCCAAAATCTATGATAAAAAAGCGACTCGCGCCAAAAAGCGCGCCGTTTGCATGTCTGTAAATTGTACGACAGGGTTCAAGGTAAAAATGTGCCCACAAACACACTGGCAGAGACAGTTTTGACCCTCTGTTGAGTTTATGTTTTGTGGTTTACCTGGCTTCACTACGGTGCAAGCCGGTGTCAGGCTTTAGCAGTCATGGGCAAAGGGTTTGGCATTGTTCCGAATAACAAATGCTGGAGGATTTAGATTTTATAACGCACATATTGTTTTAATATATATCACATTTGTTTAGCACTGGTCGATTGCGACAGCGAGTTGTATGTTTCACTGTCCAATCGGGCTTTCCTTATTGTTGAACCCTGAATCACTAAATTTCCTTGAAGCATAAGACAATATAACCATGTTACAATATATTGTTTCCGTATGAAACATTGTGAGCAGAAATTAAAGTAGCATATACAATCTGAAACCCTTCTAAGCCCTGTTAATAATATACATACACAAACAGTGACAACGTATGTTTTCCCAGGTGTTTCAATGTAAAATAGGGCCTCACTATGTCAGCCATGAGCGGATCATCAGGGTTTGGTTCAGCCATCAGAAGCTGGATGGACGTGAGGATCGTGGAGATGTTGAGAGATGGTCTCCAGGCACCCTTGACCCCAAATGTAAACAATACATATTGAAAACAACTTAGATGACATAGACATGATATACAATATCAGAGTCTCGGCGCACAGAAGACAAACAGTTTTAATTTGAACAGCCTTTGATATGAAGGTTGTAACAACCTTGGGAGGGAGCTTGAGACCGTCGTGACAGATGCGTCCTGCGTTGTCGATGTTAGGGTGGTAGATGGGCGTCAAGAACCTGATATTAGGAGGCTCGAAGGGATACCTGGTGAAAGGATGTGAAAGCAGGCCGGGTACATTGAAAGGAATAAATAAGGGTTTAGAACAATGACTTCTACGATTCACTATTACAGGATCAGATTTGACAGCAGTTTTACCTCTCGGGGACTTTGATCTCCAAGGTGAAAAGTCCGCCCTCATACGGTGTACCGTCTCCACCAACTATCTCTGTAAACCAGAGAAACCAACCAAATGAAGCAGATCAGACAATAAGAGTCAGGTAATTACTGCTGGGTTATCTGAGGTGGAAGCCTACTACTGACGGGCCCGCAGCTCGTCCACCTGGTCCTCCGGCTGCCAACAGGTGATCCCCGGGGGAGGCTCGGTGCTCAGCATCTGGAGCTCACGTTTTAATCGGGAGACCCTCTGCATTTTGAAACTAAAGTGCGGGTCATAAAACACGAACCAAAACGGCTCGGATTCTCTTTTGAGATGATTTCCTTGAGCAGCAGTTAGCTAGCTAGCTCCATATAGACCTGCCACAAACGTTACCTTCCAGAAATTGCTTTTAGTAGCAAGTATAACGAATAACAAATCGATTTGATAGCACACACACTTACGTACTATCGATTCGTTGTTGGCCTTTTCCCCAGCAACTTTATTTGGTTGACATGCAACGCTACGATTTTGATTTTCCCTCGTCCACGTCACGAGCACAACAGTGACAGGCCGACGTGAAATGCATTAGGGGTGATGTAGTTCATCAGGCTAGAACCGGCTGCATTTGATGTAAAATCCCTTGTGTATGCTGCTATCATGTGAATATGAACAGAAAAAGGCCAATAAGTGAAGCACAATTTAATGTCTCCTCCAAGTATTTGTATAATTTTAATGTTTCCCCTGCAAGAACATACACAAATAGTTAACGTGTGTAAATTCGTAGGGCAGCAAACATTTAAAAACAATTGAGAATCACTATTCATAGCATACTTTTCTGATATAGACTAGTATAGCATTTATTCATTATTTGCCAATACTCAACTCCAATATAAATCACTTCATATAAGAATATATTATATGAAATCAACAATTGTTTAATATATTTATATTAAACATTATAAATGTTCCACACTGCAACTTTAACATTGCATTGTGTGACCTCATTTTTGGGAAGTGCCATATATAGCCTGAAATTTCCTATTGCTGTGTTGTACATCTTCGATTCTGACGTCAGCAAAGCCAGAGTCTTTCAGAGCTTCCATGTAGGCCTCCGGACGCCAGTTTTCTCCTGGCATTGCCCCTCTTGAAGCCAAAGCAGCTATCCGTTGCACGTTTATTGTGGCCACCATCAGACCACCTATTGGAGTAACAGGGTACACACACACACAGACACACTCAGAGAGAGAGAAAGAGCGAGAGAGCGACGCATACACATGATGAAAAGTGGAGAAATCCAAATTAAGTTATCCTTTATTGCCCCCTTTTTGGGGGAAATTCTTTCGCTGCTTTTGACCCATCCGGGATCCGTTGAACACATACACATGCACAGAGGAGTGACCTTGTCAGCGGTCCACACACATGGGGTACACCAGCACACCCGGAGCAGTGGGCAGCCGCAGTGCAGCGCCCGGGGAGCTAAAACTAGCAAGGGTATTTTGGACACTTCAATAATCAATCACTTCAAAAATAAAAAAACGCATTCACTCCAAATATTTAAAATATAGTGAAAATAATTACAGGGCCCAACTAGGTGTGTTGATAAGTCATTACATTTCATAATCTATAATGACATCACTAATTGATCGTCCACGCAGATGTATGATTGATAGATCAGTATCTACCAGTTAGTACAGTACCCAGGGTAGGCTAACATGTTTATTTTATGTTTTCATTTTAATCTATTTGAATTTATTTAACCAGGTTTGTCTCCTCGGGATTCAATATCTACTTTTACCAGAGAGACCTGGCCAAGACAGTAGCATTATACAATAAAAAATACAGTTAACAACCACACTCCATAAGGGACTGGTCTGGAATTGTCCGTCGTTCATCCATAGATTAACGCTAAAGTTTGTGAAAGCAGTAAGGAACAGAATGAGTCTGCTTTGGTCTGACTCATGTGCCGGTGCCGTCTCACCTGGTTTCATGACACGATGGAGTTCTGCGCTGCACTTCCTGAGGTCCGGCCAGAAGTAGTAGCAGTTACAGTGGAAGACTTTGTCCACGATGCTGTCTGTCAGGGGCATGGCTGCTACGTCACAGTGGTGAAGGGTGACTTTACCGCTGGCCACAAGGTCCTTCAACAGATCACTCGCCATCTGGACATTGAAGAAGAAGAATGTGATGATGTTGGAGTGACTTTCAATATGTGCTTGCATTCGACTTTAAAGATTGTTTTTTACATTGTGATGAACAGTTTCTCCATTTATTGCAAGATGTGATTTGACCATTTAACAAGATAATGGAGCATAATCCTTTCAACCATTCTTTTCACATACTCATAACATTTATTCACGTTCATTTATTTTGCAGTCTTTACTGGCCCCTTGGTTTGTGGTAGACTGTATAAGCAATATGAACATGAATGTGAGCTTTGAACAGGATTCAGGTTCTATCGAAACGTGATAGGATAAGTGGCACTCAGATTTACCTGGTGCATATACTTGGAGTAGTCCACTCCGATGAGGGAGCCCGAGGGTTGTGTGAGCAGACCTGCTGCTGACTGGAGACCCAGACCGGGACCGTGACCCACTTCCAGGACCGTGTCCCCGGGCTGGATCCCACACAGCCGCACCGCCTTCTCCTCCAAAACGCGGTTCCCGACTTTGAGGAACCTACTTACCAACCAGCCCACCAGCGAGCGGGTCGGTAGGCCGAGCTGCTTCCCAATGTTATGCCACATCACTAGAACATTAAAAAGCACATATTTGTATATTCTCAATGAAGGTGTGGAACAATTATAAACTTTGGTAGTGATAATTAACGGATTATCTTCATGCAAATGAGGATTAAAGTGTCAAATGTGTGATTTCAAGCATGCATTTAGTAAAAGTGTGCAGCATTAGGAAATGTATATTTGCTAAGCAGGCTCACAAGGTGGAAGTTAGGGTTACTGCAATTACTAAGCTAAGCACACTGCTAACTGATTTTCCATGTGTAAACTTAAATTCAAAACGACATACTGTATTAAATGTATCGATTATGCATAAATGTTGCTTAAGCCCAAACAGACTAGCTTTATGATCCCAAATACTTCTGCAAAGACAGTAGGCGAATTAAGAAAGTAGTGCGTCGATATAATCAGATTAGCCTATTGGTTAATGGGCACACGGAAAAGCACAGGTTAATAAAACAATGAATTCATAATATACAGTCAGTGTTTCGTTATACT
This sequence comes from Pollachius pollachius, assembly GCF_949987615.1. Lineage (NCBI taxonomy): Eukaryota > Metazoa > Chordata > Actinopteri > Gadiformes > Gadidae > Pollachius > Pollachius pollachius. The sequence continues at coordinate 11,949,261 of NC_136941.1, forward strand.
TTTCTTTGTTGCTCTTTCTGGTTCCTAGTGCGCCGTTCCCGATACTGTTCTCATTCGACAGTGACAACTGGGGGGCGGGGCTAGGTGAACGCTTTAGGGCCAGTCACTGCGAATTTTGTGAGGGAGTGGCTGTAAATGATTGACTTT
>NC_136941.1:11951907-11969407 GCF_949987615.1 Pollachius pollachius
ACACACACACACACACACACATGCACACACACACACGCACACACACACACGCACACACACACGCACACACACACGCACACACATCCATGCAAGCGGGATAACGAAATAGGTGCTTTCCTAGCAATCAGTGGCCGGGTGCCAGTTGGTGTGGTTTACCAGGAAGCGGTCTGCATCAGGACGCGTCTGCTGGAGCTGCAAAACACACATTTTTTTATTTCTTCACAATATCTCTTTTGTCATAAAAAGGACAAAACATTGTGTCTTTCGTGTTTATTTTCACCAATAAGATGAATTAATTAAGCTTGCTTTTACTTCGATAACAAGGCACATTTGTTCTTAATGTTCCTTGTTCCCTCTCAGTTCCTGGAAGCATTGGAGGCCCAGCTCGTTGCTTAACTAGTTTGACCAGCCGGCATGAACCAATGAAACAAGAAAATTCCTCATCTCCTCCCACGCATCGGCTTCCGCAAACATCCCCGGGTAGGGATTTAATGCATCCACAGTGGCCCCAAGTGTGCATTTATACAGTACATTTATCTTAAATTACACATAATATTCAATAGCATAATATCATATCACATCACATCATACAATAGAATATTCCAGTGGTGAGTGTGTTGCCCTTTCTTTCTCTGTCCCTCTCTCACTTCCCTCTTCCTTCTTCCTCGTTTCCCCGGTGTGTTAGACGTCTTAGCTGATGCCCCCACACCTCCGTCCGAGTGTCCTCGCACAGCCAACTCCGGAGATGAACCCCTAAACCTCTCCAACCGGGAGAAGTCAAGGAGCCCACCGCGTGAGGGACACATACCAGGTAGATTCATGCCACTCTTATGCTCACTAACTCTTCATGCACTATGATTCAGACGCAGGTACAAGTCTGGACAGCCCCTGATGAACATGAGGCATGCTATTTTCAGGAGAATCCCAACCAACAATTCCTTCCTCTTATTCAATCTAGCCGCCCTTCATAATACTGTAATAGCCACGGACGGTAAAAGTGTGTGGTCAATATTGGCGTGTACTCCAGTGACAGCATACGCAAGCACACAACCATCGTGATGAACTGGATTGTAATTTGTGTGATGTTACCCGATATTCATAGATAAATATGTATCCTTCCTAGAGTGCAGGCTCCTCTGGGACTACGTTTACCAGTTGCTCTGTGATCCGCACTATCGGGCGTACATCCGCTGGGAAGACCAAAAGAGGCTTGTGTTCAAGGTTGTCGACCCCAATGGACTCGCTCGCCTCTGGGGAAACCACAAGGTGAGAAGGAGAAGAGGTCCAGCTGGCTACTTCGAGTGTGGTCAATGTACAGATGTGATGGGGTTGGTGAAACAACTGAAGAGTTGGGGGCGTAGCACAGAGGTTTTATTGGTGTTCTATATCTGTTTCACTTTGCGCTTTGAGTCTGCCTCATGTATGAAAAGTGCTAAATAAATAAAGTTGCCTTGCCTTGCCTTTCCAGAGCAGAGACAACATGACCTACGAGAAGATGTCCCGGGCTCTGCGACACTACTACAAACTGAACATCATCAGGAAGGAACCCAAGCAGAAACTACTATTCAGGTTACCTCCATTATTCCCTCTATGTTAACATGGACAGGGCCTAACAATAAAATACATCTGCAAAAACACAGTCACACCTCATTGTGAATATTGTAATATGTACATGGCTTATAAAAAAAAGAAATGGCCAGTGTTTCTCAGAGAACAAAACAAACACCCACACCCACACACACCCCCCATCCCCCCCGCCCCACACACACACAAAATCATTCATAGTCGTTTTATATTCATATTAATCTCAGGTTCCTGAAGACCCCTCAAGAGATCAGAGTGCAGCAGAAAGTGCCAAGCACCGAGGATGGGAGCGCACCCCAGGGACAGAGTCCCTTCCTGGACAGGGGCTCCCCAGGACACTCTCCTCCACCAGAGTCTGATGAAGACAAAGCGTTGGAACTGTCCCCGTAGTCTCTCCGCAGCTGGTAGAGTTCCAGTGAGCAGGGAAGGAGCCATTTTTATGTGTCTGTGTGACCGTTGTAGGAGAATAATGGTGAAACAGTTGGGCCTGGTAGCAAAGTTCACGATCATAAATTTGCCTCTATATTGGCCCACAGGACGTTTGTGGAGGTCAATGTTTATGTATGTCAGTGGCTTGTAGTTTGCTGCTGCTGTTGCGGATGAATGATGTCAATGTGTTGTCTCAGGGCTATGTCAGATATCACTGACTTAACTTACATTTTTGGTTGCTTGCATGCAGAATTAGGCAGCAAATACAGATTGTGGTAATGTGTCAGTTTGAGCTGATGTTTTTTTGTATTTTCTTCTGTTCTAATGTCACTCTACTAAATAGGTTGTAATATAGTTTAGAACTTTGATGGCAAGTAAAACTGAACTTTTACATTTTTTGGTCATTTGATATAATATGGTTTGTTGAAGACGAGTTATTGATATGTTATAGGTTGTTTTAACTCTATAAATCGAGCAAAAGCTTTTAATATCATATCAATTAATATAATCTTGATAAATTGTATTTGATTTTAGAACTGCATTTTCGTAGGGATCATGCAATTGTATGTGGTGTGTGTCTGTGTGTGTAGGTTTGTGTGTGTGTGAGTTTGTGAGTTTGTGTTAAATGATTTTACATTTACATTTACATTTAGGGCATTTAGCAAATGATCAGCAGATATATATATTCTGTATTTTTCTCTGATTCTCTGTGTGTTTAGATTATGCTAAACCAATCTGTTACTGTGTCTTAATGCCTATTGATTTACATATTCATACTTTTTTAATAATAATAATTATTAATTACAAATTATTACATTAAGGATAATGATTATTATATACATCCCTAATAGTAGTGACGTTCACTCTTCACCATTTAGAATGTTAGTTATGGTATCATTACTTTTACTTTTTTAATCATTTATTTTCCTCTTTTCTTTATTCTCTGCATCAACTCTCAAGTGGCATTGAACAGTGTCTCTGTTTGTGGGTAAGCAAAACACATGAGCCTCACTGAGTGGGGTAAAAAGGAAAAGCCCGGTGGTGGTCATTCTCAGCGCCACTAGTGGATGTGAACAGTGGCTCAGAGTCTTGGAAACACTGAGTGCGAATGAGTGCGATGTGGATGACTTGGAGCACCATGTGGTTGATCAACCAAACACCTTTGTGCACGTTACACCGTGCACTTGTTCACCAGGACTATTATTTTAACTATATTTAAATTCTTATATTTTTTTTTTACATTGACAAAGTGGTTTCAGAATTGTTAATAGAAAGGATTTGTACTAACCTGCAGATTAATAGCTCTAATCAAACCGTTTTACCTGGATTGATATTGTCTATGCCAGCGTTTCTCAACTGGTGGGTCGCGACCCAAAAGTGGGTCGCGGACTCATTTTGAATGGGTCGCGGAGTGTAGGAGAAAAAATAAAATAGCTAAAAATAGTACCAGTGATTAGGCCATCTGATTAGAGATGAGATTTTAGGTTATTTTTAGTGAGCCGGATAATTTGGATCAGCTCACCAACAAGAGCCGGCTCTTTCGGCTCCCAAACGGCTCTTCAAATGACCACTTATACCTTTTATAATTCAGCCAAATGTAGCCCGTTTTGACTTATGATTCCTATGTGTCGGCCTATATATCACTTTAATTACTAAGTTCAGCACTACCTATCTCTGCGAAAGTGGCTTCTCAACTTTGGTCCAGCTCAAGTCCAAGCAGAGGAACAGGTTGGACGCTGAACATGATCTGAGAGTAGCTCTGTCAACCATCACCCCAGACTTTGAAACAAAGCACAGGAGACAGGAAAAAAGCACATCCCCAACTATCTGAAAAGCTTCACTGAACACTTGTTGAGTAAAAACAATCCGTTTACTAAGCCAACTTGAAGATTATATTTGTGTGATCAGTTATGATGTTCATCTTTTTCATATTCACCTAAATCAGCAGCACGCAGTATTGATTGATCAGTTTCTCATTGCTAGAGAGCTCTGTATGCAGGGATGAAAAAGGTTTTGTTTTTTAAGTAAAAAAACATGATTACAATTGTGTATGTGTGATTGTTTTAGAGAAATAAATTTGCTAGGTTTTAATAAAAATGGGTCGCGACATAATGACCATGAAAAATGTGGGTCCCAAGGCCAGATCAGTTGAGAACCACTGGTCTATGCACTCTTCCCCTAAGCAACGAAGCTTTTGTTTCTGTTTCAAGTCAATAAAATAAACTACACTATCTCGTTATCAGCTAAGAGATGATATAGACTCCTATAATAAAGTGTGGTGTTTAGTTTTGCCTTCTATATGACTATTTTCCAATTCCTAATTTGGACTCAATATCATCCATTTCAAGGAGAAGATTGTCGTCTCGATGAACCCCACACACCGCTCACACACTAGCACTCTAACACATTGACAGAGGCCAGTTTCTAAACGTATTTTGTTCCATTCATAAGTCCTATTTGTTCACTGACTATCTGTGGGTGGCTGAGTTCCAAGGTTCTTTTAAATGATTGTATACATCAATGGGTCCTCCAAAAGTTGTAATCATTCAAAAAGTGTAGATAAACACTTTTCACTTCAAAGACCAGGTGGCGACTTACTAAAGGAAGCATACACGTTCCTTTATCTCATCTAGAACAATGAATTGCATCATTACTTATAGTTCTCTGAATTACATGGTTTGCTGAGTCTAGCCAATCTGACTGGCTTTTGCATTTTGTTTCCCGGAATGCTTTGCGTTCGAAATATGTAGGCATCGTTGCCTACATATTTATTATTTTGTTTTAATTTCTATTAATTTCTAAATCGTTACATTAATTTTGACAACCATTATTCACGTTCCTCCAAGAAACAGTGTTTAAAGTGTTTACTGTTCTCTGTCGGTGGAAGCTCACAGTAGAGCAGCAGGTAACCATAACCTGGTGAGTGGGTGCACAGAAAATACTGGCCTCACTGACTGGGGATCACAGGAGAAGCTGCTTGATGTCCTTCAGACCAAATGGTGGATGTGAACTCAGTGGCTTGGAAACGCCCACGGCTGGCAGATGAGTGCAATGGATGAGGTGGAGCACCGCTCCAGAACCCAATTCAGACTACTCTCCCCCCACTTTTGATCTTCATAACATTACACACACCTAGCAATTATTGTATTCAGACTAGCTGGAAAGAGACTGAATCACAATCAGATTAAGTCGTTATCAGGCTTAGAGATTATATAGACACATATAATGAAGGGTTCTGATTAGTTTTGCTTTCTGAATCGCTTTTTTTCACTTCCTAATTTAGACCCATTTTATAAACACTGGAACCGTCAAAGAGATTTCCTTATTCCTTCAAATGCATACACACACACTTAGTGTAACATGTTAACAAATGCCACCTTACAAATGCTGAACATTATGATATCTCAGTGCATTTTGTTCCGTTAAAATGTCCTATGCGCTCACTGAGTGTATTTATCAGTGGCTGAGTTCCAAGGTGTTTGTAGAGGATTATATACATCAATGAGTCCACCTAAAGTTTTAAACATCCAAAAAGTGTTAATAGGACAGTCCCGTCAAAGGCAAGGTGCCCACCTCCTGAAGGAAGCATACATGCTCCAGTATCTCATTTAGAACAATTCATTGCATCCTTACTTGTAGTTCTCTGAATCACATAGTTTTGCTTAGTCTGACCAATCACACTGAGGCTATTTGCATTTTGTTGCCCAGAATGCTTTGCGTTCAAGTTTTTGATCACCATTAGGAGTGAAGAAAAATAAAACAATGACTCTGTCTCTATTCTTCAACATATTTATTATTTTGTTTTAATTTGTATTTGTTTCTGAATCGTTGCATACATTTTGACAACCATTATTCACGTTCCTCCAAGACACAGTGGTGGTTAATTCAAAGTGTCAGCTACTGTTTTCTCTGTGGGAGGAAGCTCATTGTAGAGGCCACCAGCAGAGTGAGAACTCACTCCAAACTAATGCCTCGGGGAAGGTCTGAGACAGGAGCCATTGGTCCCGCCTGCAGCGGGTAACCATAACATGGTGAGTGGGTGCACAGAAAATACTGGCCTCACTGAGTGGGGATCACAGGAGAAGCTGCTTGATGTCCTTCAGAGCAACTGGTGGATGTGAACTCAGCGGCTTGGAAACGCCCACGGCTGGCAGATGAGTGCAATGGATGAGGTGGAGCACCGCTCCAGAACCCAATTCAGACTACTCTCCCCCCACTTTTGATCTTCTTAACATTACACACACCTAGCAATTATTGTATTCAGACTAGCTGGAAAGTGACTGTATCACAATCAGATTACGTCGTTATCTGGTTTAGAGATTATATAGACACATATAATGAAGGGTTCTGATTAGTTTTCCTTTCTGAATCAGTTTTTTTCACTTCCTAATTTAGACCCATTTTATAAACTCTGGAACCGTCAAAGAGATTTCCTCATTCCTTCAAATGCATACACACACACTTAGTGTAACATGTTAACAAATGCCACTTTACAAATGCTGAACATTAGGATATCTCAGTGTATTTTGTTCCGTTAAAATGTCCTATGCGCTCACTAAGTTTATTTGTCAGTGGCTGAGTTCCAAGGTGTTTGTAGATGATTATATACATCAATGAGTCCACTTAAAGTTTTAAACATCCAAAAAGTGTTAATAGGACAGTCCCGTCAAAGGCAAGGTGCCCACCTCCTGAAGGAAGCATACATGCTCCAGTATCTCATTTAGAACAATTCATTGCATCCTTACTTGTAGTTCTCTGAATCACATAGTTTTGCTTAGTCTGGCCAATCACACTGAGGCTATTTGCATTTTGTTGCCCAGAATGCTTTGTGTTCAAGTTTTTGATCACATTTAGGAGTGAAGAAAAATAAAACAATGACTCTGTCTCTATTCTTCAACATATTTATTATTTAGTTTTAATTTGTTTTAATTTGTATTCGTTTCTGAATCGTTGCATACATTTTGACAACCATTATTCACGTTCCTCCAAGACGCAGTGGTGGTTAATTCAAAGGGTTAGCAACTTTTTTCCCTATGGGAGGAAGCTCATTGTAGAGGCCACCAGCAGAGTGAGAACTCACTCCAAACCAACACCTCGGGAAGGTCTGAGACAGGAGCCATTGGTCCCGCCTGCAGCGGGTAACCATAATCTGGTGAGTGGGTGCACAGAAAATACTGGCCTCACTGAGTGGGGATCACAGGAGAAGCTGTTTGATGTCCTTCAGCCCAACTGGTGGATGTGAACTCAGTGGCTTGGAAACGCCCACGGCTGGCAGATGAGTGCAATGGATGAGGTGGAGCACCGCTCCATAACCTAATTCAGTCCACTCTCCCCCCACTTTTGATCTTCTTAACATTACACAGACCATAAATTATTGTGTATGTATAAAGTGTATTCATACTATTTAGAAAGAAACCATATCAATAACAAAAAATGTAAATAAATTGATGTTACCAGGCTGATGTTGATGTTGACACCTATAATAAAGAGTTGTGATAGGTTTTGCTTTCTTAAGCACTTTTTTTAACTTCCTAATTTGGACCCATTTTCCTAAACTCTGGAACAGTGGTAGAGATTTCCTCATACCTTCACATGCATATTTGTGCGCGCATACTTACATTGAAAAGTCCTGTTGGCTCACAGAGTGTGTTTGTGTGGCTGAGCCACCTCCTGAAAATACATGTTCCTTTACCTCATTTAGAAAAATGTATTGCATCGTTATTAATAGTTCTCTGAATCGCATAGTTTTGTTGAGTCTGGCCAATCACACTGAGGCTATTTGCTATTTTGTTTCCCAGAATTCTTTGCTTTCAACCCTTTGATCACATACAGGAATAAAGAAAAATAAAACAATAACCCTGTGCCTATTCTTTAATATTTTTATTATTCAGTTTTAGTTTTTATTAATTTCTGAATCGTTTCATTTATTTTGGCAACCATTATTCACGTTCCTCCAAGACACAGTGGTGGTTAATTCAAAGTGTTTGCAACTGTCTTCTCTGTGGGAGGAAGCTCATTGTAGAGGCCACCAGCAGAGTGAGAACTCACTCCAAACTAATGCCTTGGGGAAGGTCTGAGACAGGAGCCATTGGTCCCGCCTGCAGCGGGTAACCATAACCAGGTGAGTGGGTGCACAGAAAATGCTGGCCTCACTGACTGGGGATCACAGGAGAAGCTGCATGATGTCCTTCAGACCAACTGGTGGATGTGAACTCAGTGGCTTGGAAACACCCACAGCTGGCAGATGAGTGGAATGGATGAGGTGGAGCACCGCTCCAGAACCCAATTCAGACTCCTCTCCCCCCACTATTGATCTTCTTAACATTACACAGACCTAGCAATGATTGCATATGTAGAACGTGTATTTATACTAGAAAGAGATAGTATCCCAATCACCAGAGAAGCAAAGCTAGCCAACACCTTTTTTCAACATTATACAATTATAAAACGATACGTTTTATTATCGTCATATTTACTTATTATTGGCTTAATTTTAGCTGACCCTGCGTCAGTCCTAACCGCGGTTATAAGTCACTGCTGCTGGCCTGTTATATGTATCAATCTTGTCACTGAGTTGAACAACTACGTTTGTAAGTGTCCTCAGTGCACTTCGTTCTGTACAAACAAAGAGGCAGTATCCACCAAGTAGCCTCTGTAATAAAACATCAGCACCAAACTAAACATTAGAGCAGGGATTTAAACATAGGGTTAGGAAAGCACCATAATGCCAGAAGGCCTGTAGGTTTGTGGATTGGTTCATCAGTGTATCATGAACTCAATGCAAAATCTTCAAATTCAATGCAATCAAATATCATACTGTTTGTGTGTGTGTGCATGTGTGTGTGTGTGTGTGTGTGTATGTCTTGGCAGTGTTTTTTCCAAAAAAAAAAGTTCTTTCATGCATTTGTTAAAATCTCAGAAAGATGCAGTAATTTGTGTTAATTTGTGACGCTGTTAGTCAGACAAAACAGACATTGAGATTGTAGTATATCACAAGGCCATTGCTAATACTCCATGTCTAATCAGGCCTCATTTAAAAGGATTGACTGAGAAACCCATAAATAGGAGAACGCTTACTTGTGGAAAGCCCCCTGGAACGTACACTCTTTGGGCTTTTTTGTGAAGAACAGGAATCGCATTTCAAACCTACTCAACATAAGTCTGTTGATTTGTGATCACACCAAAGACCATGTCTTCTCAAGAAGGTCCGCATTCGGTCTCCTTCGCCGGCTGTGGGTTCCTGGCCACCTACCAGCTGGGTGTGGCCCAGGGTCTGCTGACCCAGGCCCCCTGGATCCTGCACGCCGCCCCCCGGGTGCTGGGGGCGTCCTCTGGCTCTCTGGTGGCCGCCGCCGTTGTTTGTGGAGTCAAGATCCGTAAGTCCGACCATCTCCCTCCTGCTGCACCACAGTGGTGGCGGCTTGGCCACTGTGATCATTGATGTGTGCATTTACAGAGCAATGATTGAAGTGTACCTTTACCAAACAAACCCTGCGATTGTTGTGATTGTTGATCCATTTTGTCATTTTTGTATTTTGTTGTTTCATTTTGGGTTTGTGTGCAAATCTACTCACATATAGACTCACACAGGCAAACACACAGACACAGGAGAAAACACAAACAAGCACATAACAGAAGAACTCACTCACACACAAACACAAACTTGCGCGCACAGACACAGACACACAAACAGACACACTCACACGCACATACACACGCACGCATGCACACACACATACACACACCAAAAATAAGAGATGTGGTGTTACTATTCCAGCGAGGATGGTGGAAGAGCTACTGCTGTTTGCCAGCCGGCTGAATGAGATACCACTCGGTCCTCTGAACCCCTCAATCAACATGGCTAAATGGCTTGAGTTCGTGTTCCGAAAACACCTCTCAAACGACTCACACCGATTGGCCAATGGCCGGCTGGGTGTGGCGGTGACCCGGCTGCTTTCCAGTAAGAAAACCATTGTGACAGACTTCCACTCCAAAGAGGACCTGGTGCAGGTTTGTGTGGCCGAGCACTCTCTGGGAATGTCACGTTGGGAAATTAAAACACACGTCCAATGCACTAACCCTAACCCTAACCCTAACCCTAACCCCAACCCTAACCTCCTAACCAGCACCCTAACCCTCACCCTAATCCCTAACCCTAACCCTAAAAGAAAGTCAATATTTTGTTATATAGATTACGATAAAGTACATTAGATAGATGTGCTTATTTTGTAATTGCAGGTTTTTCGGGTCACTGGAACTAAGCTCCACTTGTTTTGGTTCTTTAATTCAACTCTAAGGCTCTGTTGTGCAGCTGTTTCGTCCCGGGGTTCTGTGGCGTGGTTCCTCCTTCCTTCAAAGGGGTTGTGAGTGACCAGTATCATCATCACAGAGATCATTACATCATCATGATAGTACTAGTGGTAGAACACAAAGGTGATTTTGCCCATTGTGTGTGTGTGATTTTTTTGTCTGTTTGCGTGGGAGCACACATGTGTGTGTGTATCTGCATGTGTTTGTGTGTGTTTGTCTGTGTTTGTGTGTGTGTGTGTGTGTGTGTGTGTGTGTGTGTGTGTGTATCTGCGTGTGTGTGTGTTTGTCTGTGTATGTGTGTGTGTGTGTGTGCGTGTGTCTCAGTATTACGTGGACGGCGGTTTTACGAGTATGCTGCCCAAGCCAGATCACCCCCTCAGGACCTTGACCGTCTCTGCGTTCTCCGGTGAGGTGGACATCTGCCCCCAGAACGAGCCGAACACTCTGGACCTGGTCGTGAGCGGGACGATCATGAATCTGAACCAGGCCAACAGCCGTAGGCTGGTCAATGCCCTTTACCCCAGCGATGTAGAGGTAACACCCTCGCCGTCCCCTGGCTCTCTCTGTCAGCCGAGTCCCGACAGGGAACCATCATCGTGGTGGACTATCTTACCCCTGTTTACACTTTTTTTCTACCTAGGGTCTAGAAACGGCGTATCACAATGGAATCAAAGACGCAACTCACTTTCTCCAAAGCAGCGGTGGGTCAATATTTTTGACAGTGAATACTACATATTGAAGTTCTGTATTGCTGTTGAACCAAAACAAACCCTAACCCTATGAGTCCTGTTGAGCTGACCCCATTGACCTCGATTCTATTGTCCGATCCCCATTCAGATCTCTCCACGTTTCTGACCAGACAGCACCTCTCCACTTTGAATCGCTACATCAGAATGAAAGACGCACTGCATCTAGAAACCAACTCTAACGAGGAGGAGGAGGAGGAGGAGGAGGAGGAGGAGGAGGAGGAGGAGGATGGGGAGAAGGTCTGGAGGACATCTCTTACCGATGACGACATGTGGTGGACGGACAACATGGTCGACAAAGAATTCCCAGGCAATGCAAGACCCTTGAAGCGGGAGGGATTCCCTGACCTGAACCGAGGTATACCGTCGATACATAGAGATACACGCAACACATTTAGCTGTGACAAAAGAGTCCCCTAGTGGGATGAAATATTGTTATTTGCGTTTCAGCTCTTCTGTTGTACCTGTGCTACATGAGCGGATTTGGTTTCCCAACAATTGTGTCCTACCTGCTTCTACCGATCAACATTCCCTACTTCTACTACTGCAACAAGGAGACGGTGGTGTGGCTCTCCTGGGTGATGCTGAGTGCTCTACAGATGACCTTGTTTGTGCTCCAAATGCTGGTCTTTAGCGTCCAGAAGAACGTTAAGGAAAGGTGAGGAATCTTTCCTGTCGGACTCATCTTTGTTGCATTTTTTTGTACATCCAAGCATTCAAGATTATTGTTTTTATCTTTCAAGCTTTGCTTTTATTTTCTTGACGACGATGGATCTCCTTTTTGATTGGATGTGAATATCAAGATCTAAACGCCTCAAATACATTCCAAAGTATACATTGTTTCTTAAATGGTCAATACACCCTGTATAACGTGTGTGTATGTGTGTGTGCGTGTGTGTGTGTGTGTGTGTGTGTGTGTGTGTGTGTTTGTGACTGTGTGTTCCAGATTACTACCCATCTTCACAGAGCTGCAGGGGCTGAACGTCCAAGCCGAATACAAGAGCCCCGGGCCGAATGAGAGAGGGGACTGGTACTCGACGCTCGGACTGCACTTCTCACACTCGACCCGGACCGAGGCGGTCAGCACCGAGACCGCCTCCTCCGTGGCGGACCAGGTCCCCTCCGCCGTCTGGCTCCATCTGGAGTGTGAGAAGGAGGACGCAGAGCTGGTCAATGCACGCAGGCGCTTCGCACGCTACCACTCCATCATGGGATAAGAACTCGCCCGAGACCGCCACCCCCTGGGGGCAGAATATCACCTCAGGGCTTGGTTGGAGGTTTGGATGCGTTTGTGAAGATACGTACTTCACAGAGTTTGAAGAGTTGTCAGTAAAGGAAGTGCAGGAGAATTAGAGATTATCTTTCATCTTGTGTGATTATACATTACATTTGACTTTTGTATAAAATATCATATATAAGATAAGATATACTTTATTCATCCCAGCAGAGAAATGTAGGATATATATATATATATATATATATATATACAGTGGGGCAAAAAAGTATTTAGTCAGCCACCAATTGTGCAAGTTCTCCCACTTAAAAAGATAAGAGAGGCCTGTAATTTTCATCATAGGTATACCTCAGCTATGAGAGACAAAATGAAAAAAGAAATCTAGAAAATCACATGTCTGATTTTTAAAGAATTTATTTGCAAATTATGGTGGAAAATAAGTATTTGGTCAATAACAAAAAGTCATCTCAATACTTTGTTACATGCCCTTTGTTGGCAATGACAGAGGTCAAACGTTTTCTGTAAGTCTTTACAAGGTTTTCACACACTGCTGCTGGTATTTTGGCCCATTCCTCCATGCAGATCTCCTCTAGAGCAATGATGTTTTTGGGCCTTCGCTGGGCAACACAGACTTTCAACTCCCTCCAAAGATTTTCTATGGGGTTGAGATCTGGAGACTGGCTAGGCCACTCCAGGACCTTGAAATGCTTCTTACGAAGCCACTCCTTCGTTGCCCGGGCGGTGTGTTTGGGGTCATTGCCATGCTGAAAGACCCAGCCACGTTTCATCTTCAGTGCCCTTGCTGATGGAAGGAGGTTTTCACTCAAAATCTCACGATACATGGCCCCATTCATTCTTTCCGTCACACGGATCAGACGTCCTGGTCCCTTGGCAGAAAAACAGCCCCAAAGCATGATTTTTCCACCCCCATGCTTCACTGTAGGTATGGTGTTCTTTGTATGCAACTCAGCATTCTTTCTCCTCCAAACACGACGAGTTGAGTTTTTACCAAAAAGTTCTATTTTGGTTTCATCTGACCATATCACATTCTCCCAATCCTGTTCTGGATCATCCAAATGCTCTCTAGCAAACTTCAAACGGGCCCGGACATGCACTGGCTTTAGCAGGGGGACACGTCTGGCACTGCAGGATTTGAGTCCCTGGCGGCGTAGTGTGTTAGTGATGGTAACCTTTGTTACTTTGGTCCCAGCTCTCTGGAGGTCATTCACTAGGTCTCCCCGTGTGGTTCTGGGATTTTTGTTCACCGTTCTTGTGATCATTTTGACCCCACAGGATGAGATCTTGCGTGGAACCCCAGATCGAGGGAGATTATCAGTGGTCTTGTATGTATTCCATTTCCTAATAATTGCTCCCACAGTTGATTTCTTCACACCAAGCTGCTTACCTATTGCAGATTCAGACTTCCCAGGCTGGTGCAGGTCTACAATTGTGTTTCTGGTGTCCTTTGACAGCTCTTTGGTCTTGGCCATAGTGGAGTTTGGAGTGTGACTGTTTGAGGTTGTGGACAGGTGTCTTTTATACTGATAAGGAGTTCAAACATGTGCCATTGATACAGGTAAACAGCCTCTTAAAGAAGAAGAAGTTACAGGTCTGTGACAGCCAGAAATCTTGCTGGTTTGTAGGTGACCAAATACTTATTTTCCACCATAATTTGCAAATAAATTCTTAAAAAATCGGACAATGTGATTTTCTGGATTTTTTTTTCATTTTGTCTCTCATAGCTGAGGTTTACCTATGATGAAAATTACAGGCCTCTATTGTCTTTTTAAGTGGGAGAACTTGCACAATTGGTGGCTGACTAAATACTTTTTTGCCCCACTGTATATATATCACTTATCATACTACTTTCTTCAAATATTCTGTTGTTGAAGAATGCCTGAAATGAGGTTTGATTTATTAACATGTGATCGATTAATCAGATGATTTCCCTAATCCCTTGAACCCTTAACCTTTATTTTGATGTCAATATTTGGCATATCGAATGAATAAATGCCTCTTTACAGAAAAAGTTGATTATCATAACGTTTGATTTGCATCTAAACAAACCCTAGCATTCTGCTGTATGATGACACACATTTCGGTTTGGTGTTGTCACAACTTTTCACCGTGAAAGAGGCATACAGAATTGCGGAACACTTCTTCTTTCTATCTCTGCTCAGTCATCGGATCAGTGTTCAGTTTCCAGAAGAAGACTTCATAGAAAGCTTGGCTCTTTGGGTGCAAGCTCACATTCTAAAGGGCAAGGCGCTGCATCCTTTTTCTTAGTGTACCTAATTTAATTTTCACATAGCTGGGGCCATCCGGTCCTGTGACAGGACGCTCCACAACACTACACTCTTTCACCTCTCCCCACTCCCTCACGGCATTGGGCCCTGTCTGAGAAGGGCGTTGGACCTCGGAGCGCACTGAGGCTGTTCATTGTCCTCTTTGGATCGATGGGACATCAGACTGTGTAGTACTGTTCATGACGGCTGTATAGAGATAGGCTTCTGTGAAATGCACTGACAACATGGTTAGCACAAAACACTTATGTTCGTTATGAAGCAGTGGCACATCCAACTGGTTTGGTTTCAGATGTTTTATTTAGTTTAATTTTTCTTTGATATAATTGCCTATTGATCTAGACATGGATCTACATTTCTGCCTATTATCCATGATAATGCAGGTAGTAGGTGTGTTTTTATTGTGTTTCTGGTGTGTGTTTGTGTGTATGTTTGTGTGTGTTTGTGTGTGTCTGTCTGTCTGTCTGTGTGTGTCTATGTGTGTGTGTGTTTATGTTTGTGTTTGTGTGTGTGTGTGTGTGTGTTTGTGTGTGTGTGTTTGTGTGTGTGTGTGTTTGTGTGTGCGTGTGTGTGTGTGTGTGTATGTGTGTGTGTGTGTGTGTGTGTGTGTGCGTGCGTTCCTGTTGATGTAGACATGGTTAAAAAGCTCAGCTGTCAAAGGTAAAATATTTAGAGACAATTATGTTCTCAAATAAGTAGAACTTTAACGAGGGGAACAAATAATCAGCAGCCAGGAAGGTTGTGTCAAATGGTTGTTAGAGTTGGTGGTTAGGCAGTTTATCCACCTTCAGTACCTTCAACTACGATATATAATGTCATGATAATGCATTAGAAGGAAATAAAATAGCATGCATGAGATTATGTCATTGTTTAGCCTTTCATGATAATTAAGTCATGTTGATAATATGACATACATTTAGCTATATGAATTCTGTATTTCAGTCTTTCCTTTAGCTCCTGGGTGATAGGAAGAGGCATGGTTGGATTATATCTAATGGTAATTTTATTTTAAAATGATACAACCTCCACTCTGCTTCTGCCACAAAACAACACACATCTATATGCTGGACTCTGATTTCTGATCCTCTTCGTATCTCCGCTTTGCGCAATGTCTGAATGGATCTATAGGATATTGGGTCAATGTGTATTATTAAACTGTATTATTTAGTAATTTAAAAGCATACAGTTGAATCGATGCAGGGTCAGCATTTGACCACAAGAGGGGGCATTGGGAGCAGAGAGAGGGAAACCAGGTCCCTGGTACCAAAGGTTGACTTGGTTCTCATCAAGTAACACGTTCACTCTTACAACATGAAGTCCTTAAGCATTCACATCGTAAATGCTGAGAATGCACATACAATTTAATGTACAGAAAACACTGCATCCTGGGATAAAGGGATGTGAAATAAGTAATGTAACCACCTTAAGTTTGTATCATTTATTCATTTGAAGCATAGGCCTACAACTAATCCATGCCAATTGTATTTGTATTTACCAATAAATCCGCAATGGAGTCCTTTAAACCTGTATTCAAATGAGATTACGATTCGGAATAGGATTAGTAGATTAATATGGTCAGATATCCCTGACTTCCGCTTCCTGCCTGGGCGATAGCAGCGGGCCAAAGGTGCGCTTCTGAGAGCATTTGATTCTTGTAATGCATGTCCTTTTCATTCACGTATGTTCTGTTAATAAGGGCTAAATACCCTCTTATGCAATAAAGGAGAATGGATCATTTCAATAACACAAACATCTGCTGTTGCTCTACCCCGACGTCATCCGGCAGCTGGCTTCACTAATACAGGAGAGACGGTGCATAAATCATGTGTTTAACTGCTACCATCAACAGAGAACTTTTTATTAGCGTGATCATTTATTTTACGGTGTTGTCTCATCTCCTCCCATCTTCTATCCTTGGTTGGGTTAAAAATAAATTTCTCTGAACAAAGCTTAATCCTTTATATATTCAATCCTTTAATTTACGCGGAACCACAGAAAACATTGCATATCATCAGATTAAAATGAGGCATAACTATTGGCACAAAAATGCCAGATGATATATTGGTCATATCTTTATCATAATGGAAAGACAAAAAAAATGTGATTCTTCTGGCTGGCAACAGTGCAGTGCTTGGGCATGCTTGGCACATGAGAAGATTGGAATTTGTCTTCATTTGAAAAGAAGATCAGAAAAGAAGATGGCAATGTGTTGATAGGAAGACTGATATCCTGCTATTATAACATCCCTGCTCCACTTCTCTGGATCAATACTGAAGCTGAGAGGACGAGGAGGGAAGAAGATGACCTTTGGGGTTTTGGTCTCGGCTAAAACCCATGGAAAACACTCAACCTGCACTAAGTGTGTTTGTGTGTGTGTGTGTGTGTGTGTGTGTGTGTGTGTGTGTGTGTGTGTGTGTGTGTGTGTGTGGGTTAGTAAGATAAAGACTGGCAAGGAGAGCTCAGCTGTTTAGAGACGCCCTTATCCGTTGGCTAGAAAGCCCTGATTGAAACATTTATGAGGGGAAAGAGGAATACGACTAGGGAGGAGAGGTGAGGGGAGGACATGTTCCGAGAGGTGGTTAGACAAAGGTTGTAGTAGGTAACACTCCTGCATTAAGTGCTTTGAGCTTGAGGCTGAGTCATACGGTCATCAGCACCATATAATTCATAATATTGCCCTAAAATTCCTCCATCCATCCTCCATCCATCCTTATATTCAGACACATACAGAAAAGGGGACAAGGGGACACACAGGCAGACAGACAGATTGATACACAGGTAGACAGACAGATAGATGGACACACAGAGAGACAAACAGACATGCAGAAAGACAGACAGACAGACACAGAGCCAGAGAGACACACACACACACACACACACACACACACACACAG
>NC_136941.1:11974407-11981907 GCF_949987615.1 Pollachius pollachius
CTGCGGCGTGCTCACCACCTCCGTGACCACCGTGACAAAGTAGGGGATGATGGACACGATGTCTATGATGTTCATCAGGTTGTGGAAGAAGTCGCTCTTGCTGGGACACACCAAAAAGCGCACGCACAGCTCGAAGAAGAACCAAACGATGCAGGCCGTCTCGATGATGAAGAAGGGATCGGAGAAGGTCGGGGGCTTGGGTGCCTGCGCGCCCGCGGATTGGTTGATAGGCTTCAGCCCGCTGGGAATGAGCATGTCCGACTCTTCTCTGAACTCTGGCAGAGTCTCCAGGCAGAAGATGATGATGGAAATGACGATGACAAAGACCGAGACGAGCGCAACGCCCCGTGCTGCGTTGGAGCTCTCCGGGTACTCAAACAGAAGCCAGAACTGCCGATGGATTTCATTGGTTGGCAGCGGGATCTCTGTGTCCTTTATGAAGCCCTCATCTTCTCGGAACTGCTCCATGGCCTCACTGCCCAACTCATAGAAGATCATCTCATCTGTAAACACGTCAAGAGGAACGTTGGCTGGACGCCTGATCTTACCCCCCGACTGGTAGTAATACAAGATCCCGTCAAAGCTTGGCCTGTTCCGGTCGAAAAAGTACTCGTTCCTCATCGGGTCAAAGTAATCCATCCTCTTCGTCGGGTCCCCCAGGAGCGTGTCGGGGAACTGGTCCAATGTTTTGAGCTGAGTCTCGAATCGAAGACCGGCAATATTTATTATAACCTTCTGGTCACCGTCGTCAAGACCACGCTTATCAACAAACAGATCCTCGCAGCACTCCTTCGCTAGGCGGCTGTATATGGTCTCACTCTCCTTGGTGGACTCGCTGCTTAGCAACAACTTCCAGTTGGAGATCATGCTGGCACAGCTTGTGCGCCCCCGTCTGCTCCCCGTATTCGTCTTCGGGGACTGGGGCACGGCCAGTGTCTGTGCCTGTAGGCTGGCCATTGAGGCTGAAGACCCCCATATGCTGGGGGGCAAGGTGCTGAAGTGGGAGGGTGTGGAGGTGAGTTGAGGCGCCAGGAAGTGATGGACGCTCGTTGGGCTGCTCCGCTCCGGTGGCATGTCCACCGTGAGAGCGGTGGTCTCATCTGCGTAGCTCTCGAGCTCATCCTCCAGGCTGCTGTCCACGTCGTCCAGGCCCCCCAAGTCGACCAGAGCCACCTCCATGGCTGTATTGTCTCCAGATCAAGGCCCTGGGGCCCCAGGCGGAGAGGCACACACAGAACTGTACAGGAGGGATGTCCAGCTCAGTGGCCTGGATCAGGAACGGAAATTGCCAGCCCACAGCAGGATTCACAAGGACAAACACAGAGGCCCTGCTTTCACAGCCTGGTCCTTCTCCTCCCACCTGCAGAACGGAAAAAAGACAGAGTACACATTATTTTTTATCTGATGAGAGAGAAGAAGTCATGTGAGAAATGATAGGCATGGCCAATTCTTATTGCTAGAGTGTAGTTCTACCTGAAAGCCAATTGTAGACATCCAGGTAAATGCAATACCAATGGGAAGCAAGCAAGCAAAGGTACTGGGAGAGTACAGTAGTTTACAGTACAGCGCAATAAGACAATCGAGCAATAAGGGCATTCAGTTGATCTGCCCACGTCATTCATTCACTCCCATTCAACGCTTTTATTGATAAGACTCTTTCAGTAATGCATCTAATATGGGGGCAGGACAGTATAGTGCTTCAGATGTTGGAACTAAAGGGACTCTCATCTAAAAGAGTATAGGTTCAAACCCCAATGTGTCCAGCAGGCAAGCTGTATGACGATAGTTATGTTATTATAGAACTATTGTTCTATTATATGTGGGCTACGTCGTCAAGGCTTCGCCCTTTGGGCTAAGGTGAAGCTGTAAATGGAGCCCGATTAATTTACTCCTGCTGGACCCAAGTCACAAAGACCTACGTCACGGGGTACATCAGAATCAATAAGCAGTAGATGTGCAAAACATAAAATAAAATTATATTTTACGCAAAGCAATAGAACACGCAAAGCAATGATCAAGAGAATAGAGTGAGTCGGTACCCTCTGACTCAACCCTTATTTTATAGAATCCATGAAAACCCACTGGCAGGCGTAACAATGAAAAGAGCAGCTATAGCGGCTTAACAAAGCAACAAAGAAGCTCCGGCTTGTGCACCCTGAGCTTGTGTCGCCTGGGATCCAACCTCTGGCAAGCAAGCCACCTCTGCACATAAAGAGCAGACCCAGGGGAACCACGGGGTAGGCGGCTCTCATCAGCCCCAACAGGTGCATAACAAACAGCGTGGTCACGCTCACGCGAAAGCTGGTGAGCACCCAACAGGACCGCATCTCTCCGAGGACCCTCGCTAGGCAAAGCCCCAGGGAGACTAGCTGTCTGGTTCCCACCGCCTTCACACCGTGTGAGGGAATGTTTGTCTACAAGTGGAAAAAACCACTGCAGGGCGGACCTAGGCAACTGGACCGTACAACCAGCGTAATGGCCAGCTCCGCCTTCTACTTACAGCCATAAGACTGCAGGGAGAAAGCGGGGAAAAGTCAGGGTCAAGGAGACTGGTACACTGGACGAGCCCCCAGCCCGCTCATGAAGCACAGGGGAACGCCACACGGAGGCGGAAAAACCCGGGCTATAAAACCCGGCCTACATGAAACAGAACACGGCTCATCAGAACCCTGTTTAAACGCAGACCCAGAGCCACAAGGCAGAAGGGAGGGCGAGGGAGAGTGTCTCCCTACTTATCGAGCAGCAAAGCTGTGTATAGCTGTACTGCCGTTTAGTTACACAGACTTTATCTCTTTCTATAATTTATATCTATAATATATACATTTTAGGGGTGCAACGATTCACTGATACGAATCGGTAACCGGTTACCACAGATGCGACTACATCGGTGTAATTCCGACCGTTTTTTCACTACACATGAGCACAGAGTGTGCAAAAAAAAGAAAGATAAAACAGCCATAATAGAATAATACAACATGTCAGAAAACGGTGAAACGATTTTCAGTGCACCAGTTCTAATACTGGATGTGTATTAAAAGGCCTTCAACATCAACCAATTAACAGTCTTTGATAAAACAAAGCTTGAATCCCTATCGTGGAGCGATCTGAATGGTTGAAAAAAAGAATTAGTTAAGCGATCTGATTGGTAGAAAAATTAATGTTACTCAGAGCGATCTGATTGGTAACATTTGTTTTTACCAATCAGATCGCTCAAAATAAATCTAATTTTTCTCATCGTTCAAAATAAGAGGGGATCTGATCAATCAGCGGGGGCGTGGCGGGGCCGTGGCGTGGCCGTGGTGTGGCCGCGGTGGTCAAATTAATAGAAAAGGGAGGACGAGCGCTGCTCTGTGCCACATTATATACACAGTGACGTGGGGAATGACAGCGGGGCCCACGCTGATTGGTGCGTTGCTGAAATATTCAGTGCACGCGAATGACCGCACGGGACAAGCCCGTACTGCGAAGCCGGGACGGCGGAGCCTACATGAAACAGAACACGGCTCATTAGGACATGTGTATAAAACGGTAACCCGTAAAAGTCGCTATGGATGAAAGTGGTAACAGTGCTACACGTTAAGGAGAACTGAGTCGTGTTACATGTACACACTCACCATCTACTGACCGAAATAAAGCTTCAACTAAATGTCTTCCATTATCTTAACGCTGCGCATGTAACTGGAGGCTCCGGGCGAAGAAACACTCGAGTACTGGGACACACTGAAACCCCCATTAGGGAGATGGGTTCAAGTCCCCAGGCAGTAATGGAACCCACCCATGAGGAGCAGCTACATTACAATGCCTCAACATATAGCTTCACGTACAGCTTGACTGTGTGTCTGCTCTATAGCTTTCCAGTTAAAATGGTCATCAGAAATTCGTTGATTGATGAGGTATCAGTTCGCAAGACATTGATACGGCAAGCTGTAACCTAAAAACAGTCAACTGGAAATGCGGTTGCTATCAAATATCTCAACATTTGAAACAGGATTTGCCACAAACACACACTCGCATACAAAAAAATCACACACACACACACACACGCACACACATGCACACAAACACACACACACACACACACACACACACACACACACAGACACACACACACACACACACACACTCTTTTGCAAGAAAGAAACAAATAGGCCCCATGTGACCCAATGATCCAGTTCCAGCCTGGAAAAGGAAGGGAAGGTATCACGGGTTCATTGGGGCTGTGCATACATTAGCGCATAATTTACTGAGGCCTGGACTCCACCAGACACAGGTCTGACACTGAAACAGCCCCGCTCTTCTCCACAGCATTTCCCCTCTTGACCTCAGATAAAAACGACCAATACGCTCAAAGCCCCAGATCTGTTCACACATACACCAGATTTTCCGAGGTCTACGCAGCCTTTCTGTGTGTTGTGTAAATGCCGATAGCTGCAAATACTCAATCAAACATTCCCGTGGATCAAGATATGTCACCTTAACCGCCAGTACACCAGGGTGCTGGGGGAAAGAGAGGGAAAGGGGAGGGGAGAGTGATGAGGGACAAGTGTGGGGAGGGAAGGATGACGGGACAATTCGCGGAACGAAGGATGTGGAAGCCAGCGCTTGGTCGAAGCCAGCGCTGCTTGGAAGCCAGCGCTGCTTGGAAGCAAGCGCCGGGTGGGCTGGGTGGTTGGCGGGTTTGGGAGAAAGTGGGACAGATAAGGGATGCTTGGGTGGTGGTTGGCTGGATGGATGGAGAACGATACGTACAGGCATGGAGTCATTGGAAGAATAGTCTGGGTATAATTGCGAACAAGCATGAGACGATGTTGGAAAGACGTTTAAAATAAATGAGTTAAAGGCGGTAATGTAGTGAAGTGCAGTTTAAGAAGAATGTTAACATTCGGAATGATACAAATAGTTTAGTATCGGCTTTACTCCCCTCCCTCCTTCACTCCTCGACATTACACAAACATCCAGAACAATCTGATCCTGTCCCGTATTTAGAGGTTTCATACCACAGTGTTGTGGCATACTCGATCCTCATTTTACCTTTTAACATGTCAAAAGGTCAAACGGCAAATACAACATCGACAAGTTGTTCCCTTGACAACGCAATAACAATGTGAGCAAAGATTATCATGTTCATCATGTTCAAAAGATGACATTATTACAGTCGAAAGCAATCTCTGCTGCATCCCGGCCGCATCACCAACCACTACGCTCATCAATGTTCAATAATGGGACAACCCTTCCTCTGTAAGTGCTGAGTTAAAATAGCATTGCCAGCTAATATTTCAATAACTGAAATTGACCTTTGTGTGGTCACATCTAATTCAGACCGATATGCCCTTTCCCTGACTATTGTCAGAGAAAGGGCATATCTGTTTGGATACCCACTGTGAGACACTTTTTGATTTTCTGAAGTATTCCCAATTTAAATTGACATTATTAATAATCTGAAGGATGGATGTTGAAGATAGACTTGGTCGGGCTGTATGTTCAGATAAACATTGATTTCCCTTCCCTTTGATTTTACTAATCACCAATTCTGCTTCTACAAACACTAGTTTCTGTCTCCCTCCTTCAATGAATGCCTAATAAGCATGCAAAACATCCATTCAAAACCCAAATTCCATATGCAAACAAATTCATCAGGCAGACACTTTTCACACTGCATACATATGGCATGTCTACACATATATAGGCACAAACACTCACACGCAAACCCAAACACACACACACACACACACACACACACACACACACACACACACACACACACACACACACACACACACACACACACACACACACACACACACACACACACTGACACCACCAGCTCACCTTCATTAAAGCCCTTAAAGCCAGCAGAAAGTAAGAGGCCGGGTGAGCAGGAGAGAGGCATGTAAGAGAGGGTCTACAGGTCCTACAGTAGTCGTCTTGTCCTGCTCCCTCCTGTTGCTGCTTCGTCATTTGGGATCAGAATGGCTAATTCACACTCCATTGAGTAACCCTATGCTGGTGAGAAACCAGAGCTGTGGCAAAGGCCACAGGAATACACACCTACACCCACTCACACACACACGTACACATGTATCAGAGCAAACACATGCACAGAGCAAGCAGACATTCACTAATGCACACAGATGCAAGTACGTGCACACGAGCTCACTCACGCACACACACACACATACACACATAAACTCTCTCACACACACACATACACACACATGCACAAACTAGATTCACAACATTTTAAACTAACTTATTTTTAGGTTTTTAAGTCACAATTACCAAATGTGAAATTGAATTTGGATTAGTGGCCGTGACGATCAAATTAAATTATTACAGCGTGTGTGTGTGTGTGTGTGTGTGGTTTGTGTATGTGTGCGTGTGTATGTCCGTGTGTGTGTGTGTGTGTGTGTGCATAACTTCTAATCTCAGTGATCTGATATTTAACAATCCACTCAAGGCCTCTCAGACGGGAACAGAAAACGAACCTCCTTAGATCTCCCCAGACTGCTTGACCCCAAACACACACAGGGTTTCCCTTTAGTCTGACTCGCTGATCGCTTCGCAGCACACTGCTCCATTCAGGGGGTAAGGGAAGACGGGGGTCAAAAAGAGAAGCCAAGCTCAATTCAAGATAACAATTATTTGTATAATGGTGGTGGTTCATGTCATCCTTGAGTGATTTCTGCCCAGGCAGGTCTTGATAGGAAGATCATCCACCTTTGAAGCAGCAGTATTATCAGAAAGCAGTTAAAACCAGTATAAGGGCTCTCTTGTGATTAAGACATTTTCATGTCTACTTGAGATAAAGGCGGTATCATGAGCACATATACCTTACAGGTTTAGTCATCCATCTCATCAAAGTTACTGTCACTCTACAGAACCCCCTTATGAATGCTGTAAACGCCTTTCAATGGGTGGCTTCTTCTACCCACTTTTACCCATACGCCAACCAATCCACATCAAACCCAGCCCCCAAAAAACATTGAAAACACTGCTGGACGCCATGACTTTCTTAAAAAAAAGAACGCCCCTGTGCGTTCGGCAGGGTCCAAGATGAGGTCACATGATACATTGGCTGTTGTCACGTTGTCTGCGGTCGGGAACACACGGGCATTCCAGCTCGCACCTTGGTGTTCTCACGCAGTAAAAAAGATACACCTCCCGCTGGTCCTAATGTCCCCTCACCAGGCGCTACATGACAGCACCCTGTCACCACCGACATTCCTGTCTGTTTACATGTGGGGACAGCCTCGGCTGGTTAACGTGATGAAAATACTCTGGCTTCACGCGCCCTCCTGTTTAAGACCGTATGATGATATATCCTTCCATCGATTATAATTTTAACATAAATGTGATTTGAGAATGAATAGTCTCTATTACTATTATTGTTCAAATCGATGAAAATCTTTCTTTTTTATTCATATTAACTTGGTTTTTACCTCTCTTTATTTTGTCTTTCCATGAATATGTTGTCTGTGCTGGTGTCTTACAGCGAAATGA
>NC_136941.1:11986907-11999407 GCF_949987615.1 Pollachius pollachius
TCTTTCCCCCTTCGTGGTCGTCGTTTCATTATCAAAATGATTGCTCTACTACCTGTTGTATTTCACACATCCATAGTTTGTGTTTGACGTTTGCATCTACCTGTATTATACGATACAACTTACTATGATATATATAATATACCACTTTAAGTGATCACTTTTATAGCAGGTGGTAGTAATTCATGGCTGTAAAGCAGCTGACCGAAGACACCAACTTGTGAATGACGAAGGCCAAGGGAATCCTGACCCGGGTTCCACCCCAACCGGGAACCACTTTTACTGTCAGCCGACGGTTAATGCACCTGGTTTTAGCCGGTTTCAACTGAAGTCGATGATGAGCACACCAAATCACAGACGGTATTAAAGCCTTGAGCACAAGAGACGTTAGCAAAGTTAAGTAGCCATCGACTGATAATGCTCTACAATCAGCCCCCTATTAAGCCATCCACTCATGGAGCATAAGAGGCACCAGGATTCTCCTCAGGTGTGCGTGTGTGTGTGTGTGTGTGTGTGTGTGTGTGGGTGTGTGTGCGAATGTGTATGTGACTGTATTTCTGCATGTGTGTATGTGGGGCGCAGCATACTTGTGAGTGTGATCGACGGTGTTTGAGTGTGTATATTAAGTGTGTTTGTGAATTCCTGTGAGTGCTCTGTGTGTGTGTGTGTGTGTGTATGTGTGTGCGTGTGTGTGTGTGCGTGTGTGTGTGAACGGCACGTGTGTGTGTGTGTGAGTATGAAGTGTGTGTGTGTTTGTGTGTGTGAATTGCATGTGTGTGTGTGTGTGTGTGTGTGTGTGTATGTGTGAAGTGCATGTGTGTATTGAAGTGTATTTGCCAGTGTGTGTGTGTGTGTGTGTGTGTGTATGTGTGTGTGTGTGTGTATTTGCCTGTGTGTGTGTATGTGTGTGTGTGTGTGTGTATGTGCCTGTGTGTTTGTGTGGTAAATATAGCCTAAACCAGATCAAGCAACACAGTGGAAAGCAGGGGATTAATAGCAGGTAGAGAGCCTAGCCTGAGAGGATCGAAGGACATCCAAGAAATGTAGAGCGAGGCATCATTCTGGAGGCTCATGAATTATGAATGATGTGGAGATATTTTAAGACCCCATATCCTGTCTGGGAGCGATGCGTGACTGAGGTAAAGAGGTGTGTGGGAGGAGGATGGGGGGACCGTTAATAATTGCATTTTTTTCCTTTTTTTCCTAATTGATATGACTCGTTTCAGATTAAATCAAGGAAAACAAGGAGACACACACAGAAGCCTACGCAGACAAACAACTAGCAGCGTGCAGGTGCCCCGTCCCTCCTATAATCCACCTCTCAGACTGAGAGACTATACCACAAAACTCCTTCATCATGCCCATCACAACTGTCAATGCCCAGCGCCGATCCAAAGCATTGATCTTTTATTCAGGATCAATGAAGTGTACTGCTTTCTGTTGCTCTCCTGAGCAGGTCCGAGGCGGCCCGAGGGCAGCCGGTGACTTACGCCGGTGACATGAGGCTGGCCCATTGACAATGACCACTTAAGAGGTTTCCCAGAATAACAGCCTGATGCTGCTGCTGGTAAACGTCCACTCTCCATCATGCTCCGTCCTCGGCCTGACACCCATAGTGCATAGTGCTGAGGTTCTTTGGCTCACCAGCAGAACCTGTCTGATGGAGAGCTGTGCCTTTTTGGGGGTTTGCTATGGATGAACAAGCCGAGATGCATACCTTTATTACACACTCGTGATCTGCCTGTTTACCAGATACACACAGTCGCTTGTTGACCCTTATCGGTTAGAAGTACATGAACGCACCGGGGCACTCACTATGGACGACCTCCGCCCCGACAATGGGATGCCCTGCTCTTCTGGCTGAGAGACATAACAAGGCAGGACCTTTAGACAATAACGATCACACTGACACATAATCTATTTAGTTCTTTTTCTCTCTGCCCTTGTCAGAGTGTGTGTGTGTGCGCATGATTGTGTGTGTGTGTGTGTGTGTGTGTCTGTGTGTGTGTGTGTGTGTGTGTGTGTGTGTGTGTGTGTGTGTTGGTGTGTGTGTGTATGTGTCTTTGTGTGTGTGTTAGTGTGTGCGTGTGCATGTGTGTTTTGTGTTCTGTTGTGAGTCCTCTAATGCCCTTCCAAATAGTTTGATTGCATTACTCCACGGATAATAGGATAGTCAAGGACTGTTAACAGGTGACAGGCAATCTACTGCATCAGAAACTTGTTTCTGCTACAACTATACTAGTTCAACCGGTACTTTTTACTCTTGCCGTGTATTATTATTGTTGAAACTAAAACAGGTTAAATAAATTGTGCTCATGTGTTAAGTACAACTTCAAGAGGAATATAAAACGCATGTGAACAAATGACAGCTGACAGCTAGGTATAGTATATTTAGATAAGAAGCACTTTATTAATCCCAGACGGGAAAATATATATTATCCTACATTTGATTTCCTAATACTGTATTGTCCAAATATATGGCCAGCCCCACACAGTTCCAGTATTTTGAACATATTCATGTTGTTTTGTACTTTCTCAGATAAACACTTCCTACCGGCGCAGATGGATATTTTTCTCATTGCACGGTTTCCTTTCCAAAAGGTTTCTCTTCTACCTCCCATTACAGAGGCCCCTCCACACACACGGGGCCGGGGGGATTGGGAGGGGGTCCCTGTAACAGCCTGGCTAGTCTGTAAGTAAAGGTGTGTGATGGAGGGCACCGCGCTGTATGTAGCCTCATGCCGTAAATCACAGTTGGCAGTCTGGGAGTCCACAGTGGTGTAATTTTCCTCCTCCAATCCCCCGCTCTCTCTTACAGACCTCTTTACTGTCCATCCCGTCCTCTCTCTTTCCTCCTCTCTTCTTCTACTCACCCTCCTGTTCCACACGGAAATAGGCTTTACCCCCGATCTTGCCTCAACCACTTGGACAAATAATGCTCCTATTCTCTCCTTGTACGCACACATACACTTACACTCTAACAAACAAACACACACACACACACACACACACACACACACGCATGCGTACGTACAAAACAGACACGGACACAGACATACTCACAGACACATGCACTGTGGGAGTGTGGTAGAGAGATTAACAATTGTGTGCCCACTCTATGTCAATGTGGGTTGACATAAATAAAGTTGTGACAGGTTTTTAACCTGCGACTGTATTGGGTTGTAAATCATCCCACTGCAATGGGAGGTTAAATCTGCAGCCACGCAGCCACCAAGAGCAGACTCAGCAGGGAAGTCCACCCACACAGACACAGACACACACACACACACACACATACATCAGATATATGGGAACCCGTATATCACAATAATAAGCCTAATATAAGAAAGAAGCAGACGAAACGTAAATAATATATTGCAATTTTGAACAAAGAGCATTGAGGGACTTCTTAAGGGCATACAGTTAAGATACCTACAGTCAATTAAATTTAAGTTGCAGAGATGAAAATATTGCTGCTCTCCTTGTCGAGGTTTACATTTCATTAAGATACGGGCAATCTCAATACCCCCTTCTTCCTAGTAAGACATAAGTGAAGGTAGTTCTGTGCCAAAGCCACTGAACTGTGAGCTCATAACAATGCTGGACCGCCTGCATGTCTACTTTTCCCTCTTTATATGTGTCTGTCTTGTTGGCATATTGGCTGACTGGCTGGCTTGCCGGCCGGCACTTTCAGTGAAGTTTCCATATTGGAAAGAACTCAAGTAATGCCCCCCCTTTCAACACCGGCCTAATAATCAAACAGCAATCAGTGGATCAATATCCATCAGTTGGTCTCGGAGGCTGCCCCTCTGGCCGGTGCTTCTAGGTTATACCGGAACACAGGAGGGCCGGAGCAGCCTGAGGGAGCATTACACTGCTAATAAATGTCCAGGAAAGGAATTAAATCACCTAGCCTGCATTAGGAGAGGGATGGAGGAAGAGGTGGTGGTGGTTAGGGAGACTGTGCCCAGGGAGCGAAAAGGGAGATGGGTATAGGAAAAACAAATGTAAAAGGGGAATGAAAGGTGAGATAGGCCTATAATCAGGACACAGGATGGAGAAACAGCGGTGGTTTGATCCTGAGCAGGTATAGGACCAACAAGAGCATAAGCTGTTTATAAAAGGGGACGATGTCACCTGACGAGACCTGACTTCGATACTAGTTCCATTATCTCTAGCTCTTATCCAAACAGATCGAAAACGCTTCATCACCTGCTGCACCCACCAGCCCCAAAAACACACACCCATAAGCGCGTTATATATAGACCCAAGGAACCTCAGAGGCCAGCAGTTTGTTTCAATTAGTTTGATCCGGGCTGCTTCTCTCTACATTCAAACTGTATCCGAACTGACCACCCCCTCCCCTGTAATGGACAGGAGGAGAACGGCTGGCCGCAGGAAGAGCTTCTCTGCCTCGCTGGCCTCATGCTTTTATGGCGCGTCGCACAGGCACTTTGAGGTTGGCTCTTCCGCTCCTCGGCTAGTGCCGGACTTGAGAGCACCATGAATGGAAAAAAACTGTTACTGCTCTTTCTGCGTTTCTATTGCTGAGGAGACACGCACACCACCATCTCTAGCGTGTGCAATGAGAGACACCGCGGGTAGTGATCTTTTTAACACAAGGCTGGGTTTAGAATGAGATGAAGATGGATTATTTTGCTACTACAATCTAGAGAAGATATTTTAAATCAATACAAAAAAAAGATTGCTAGTTAGCGTTAGAATCAATTCAACCTCAGGTTAAACATAACATGCTTTTCTTTTCAAATATGGTTCCTTAAGGTGCTTTTACCGGTGTTGGTCAGACAACAATCACAAATTGACATGAGAAAAAGACACACACAGTGGTTTGAGGTTACCATAATGATATAATTATTAGTGTTGTCATCATCAAGACCATCATATAACACTCACTTTTAACAGTTATATTCATTTGGGAGGATGATATATGCTTCTTGTGTCCAGTCACTCCATAGTTTCTCTCTCCAAAAGGGCATTATTCCATTATAGTCCTTGTAAAGTGCATGACAATCATCCACATCCGTGGATGCATTTCATCATAACAATGGTAATGTATTTTTATTTATATTTTTTACTCGTATTTTTGTTACAATGGTAGAAAACACAGGCTTTATACAGACATCTGAGGATATAGCCATGACTACAGACCATGGCACATTAATGGAGCCGAGTGTGTGTGGTGTGCGTGTCTGTATGTGTGCGTGTGTATTTGCGTGTGCATGTGTGTGTGTGCGTGTGTGTGTGTGTGTGTGTGTGTGTGTGTGTGTGTGTGTGTGTGTGTGTGTGTTTGTGTGTCTCAGCACTTGCACTGCATGAGGCTCCAAGGTGAACCATGACATTCAGTAAGCAACATTGCAACATCAAAAATTCAAATCAAAACAGCTTTTTTATATTGTATTTGCAAAGACAACATAAGCAGGCAGATTTTAAACAAAAATCATAAACCCCTTGGGGATTTTCTCATGGATATAATTCTGTATATTTATTTGTGCTTGGGGGGCATATAGATCCTAGGGTATAATTGACCTACGTTAATAGGTTTTATTTCCTTGTATACATTTACGAAGCACACATTTTAATTCCCTGCTACATAGGAATCTGTACATGGCAGAAGCTTATTGTTAAAGCTGAAGCTTTTTAGGCATTTTAAGACATCATTAAAAAGCAGCTGTAACGCTCAGATACATAGTTAACATGGCTACCGCCACTGGCAGTAGATTGTGGTCCATTCAGTTTGTGGCTTTTGGGTTCCATGGAAAGTCAGCGTTCTGTGTCGACCGCAGAGCGAAGTCAACGTAATCTACAGAAAGCACCTGCAGTTGCTATGGTATTGTCCAGTTTGTGTGTGTGTGTGTGTGGGTGTGTTGTTGTTTTTGTGTTGTCTGTACAGATATATCGTTTTTTGAGTATGTGTGTGTGTGTGTGTGTGTGTGTGTGTGTGTGTGTGTGCGTTTGCAGGACATACAACACATGGTCAATGTTCTCTGGTCCGTTAGTTATTTCAGGATATAGATTTCCCATCCTAGCGTTCCTAGTGGTGGTTGCTTTCCATTCCGTTCCCTTTTCCCGATCACTTTGTTGAGTTTTATGGGTGAAGGAATGACTCAAGAGCAATCGTTCAGGCATGAGCATACCGAGTAACATATTCAGTGTTAGTTCAAAAGCGCTGTTGGGACATATTATACACACACAGTAAAGAAAATAGAAATCATAATACTAATTACTGCGACTATGAGGATGTTATATAGTTTAGTTTGATCTATTTTCGGCGCAAACCCTTCTTTTAATCGATTTCCAAAATCTCTTGTTCAGGCATTAGCATACCGAGTTACATATTCCTTGTTAGTTCAAAAGCACTGTTGGGACATATGATGCATACACAGTAAAGGAAATTGAAATAATAATACAAATTGCTGCAACTATGAGAATATAAAGTTCAGTTGTATCTCTTTTTTGCTCCATCTCTTCTTTTTAATCAATTTCCTAAATCTCCTGGATCTCCTGACACAGCAAAATGCTGTGTAAACTGGCAACGTCAGAGTGGGTAGGTGTAGGTCTGATTTAACGTGGCCTTGAGTTCCAGCAGAGTGAAGCCAACACACACACACCACAGAACATTCACTATGCCCCTGCCTCCCCTATACACTGGAAAAGCGACTGCAGATGCCGACACACACACACACACACACACACACACACACACACACACACACACACACACACACACACACACACACACACACACACAAACACACACACACACACACACACACACAAAAAAATACACACAAGAAGAAACAAACACACACACGCACACATATAGAAAGCTGAATCCCCACCTCCTCATATATTCTATGCATATTTCCGGACGGTTGATTACAAAGAGCTGTGTTTGCGTGAAATAGGGGAACACTAACTAGCTCTCTGTATAGGCCTTACCCTCCAAGCACAGAGCACACATCCTTTGCCCACCTCCCCCCCAGCCTTTCCTCTGAACACACAAAGATGCACTACACGGACACACCGCATCTCCAGAGGTCGGCAGGGCGTGCAGCTCCGATAGAGATCCACTCAAGACACACCCTCGGAGCATTAGGATCCACTCTGCTGAACACTAGCCCCGCGGCTTGTATACCCCTCATCTTCTGTTCATAGGGGACCAACATCTGTTGTTATGAATCTGATAGCGTAGACGGTTTTTTAGCTGAGGCTAATTTGGACTTGTGAAGAATTGACACACAGCTTTGCATCTCTGTTTTTCCTCTTACTGTTAACTTTCTGGACTTTTACCTCATTTTTTACTTTACAGTGGAGCCAGTTACATGTCAATCGTCACTTAGATGTTTTTAACAATAAATCAGTGTATTTGTCAATCGGCATACAACGTCCAACCAGTCAACGTTTGTCTTTTATATATTGCACTTAGCGGTCGCATTTGTCGTATTGAAAAAATAGAGATATATGTACTTTTTCTCTAATAGATGTGTTATTTTTACATCATTCACACTTTGCATGCTACAAAGACTAATTCATAGGGCATGCATGCTATTTGGATAAAAAGCTTATGAAATCGGCTTATAGCAGGTCCTGGCGAACTTTCCCTAGCATTTCATCGTTGTCAAATTGTACCGTAGGAATTAAACAATTTAGTATAATGGATTGAAAGTAGTAAACTTTGGAAAAATGTGTCCTCTTTTACAATCAAAGATTTGTCATGTGGCAGGTTTCTTTGGTGAACTTAATAGAAATTAATCAATAAATAAATGCAGTCTGGTCTCGTCACGATAAATTCTAGTCTAGTCTCGATTTAGTGAACACATCTTTGCTTGTTAGCTTGTTGCAACTTGAAAAGATTTCTCTCTAATAGGATCAACCCCCCTCTGAGATCAACACTGACATGGTTTGGGATGACACAAGAAATATTTTTGTTGAAGATAAACAAAACTAAAAGTAATAGAGCTGCACCTTGCCAATCCCTCTCTGCTGATATATATATAGAGAGATAAAGAGAGATATCTATATATCTCTCTACATATATATATGGATACTGCAAAGCTGTCATGGCTGGTCTAGCTAAGTTGTCAAACTTGAAATGTTTTGTAAATTGATTCTCTTTAGCTTCGGAAACTTCTATATAATTGTCCAAGGTCTTTGCTAATGGAATGCCTCTTAGAAAATAGCTCTTTAATGCATCGTTGATCTACATATTTAATGATCTGTAGTAGCCTACATTCTATACTACCAAGGTTCACAGCCATAATAGTTCAACCATGTGATGCTAACTGCTCAAAATAATAAGGAACATAAATGATTTATCAAAAACATACTCTTTTATCTATCACTACAAAAATGGAATGCTGTGAAGTAGGAAAACGGACAGTTGTTGCTGGGCAGTTGTTAATAACAGTGTTCTGTTAAAGAGAAAAGGGGGATGGGGGGAGACACTTACTGGAAGTGTAAGAGAGGGGTAGACCTAGTAGGCACTCACAACACTACTGATGTGGTGGGCAGTGTCTCTCCCAACCATCTGCCTGCCTCAACCAACAGGCACTCAACCTCAAAGGGAAACATCGGAGCAGCACACATCCATACCATTCCTGAATGACAGCAATCAATAAAAAAGTAGCAAATCAAAATATACTCATATCAATAAATAAATGGGACATTCTCTCTGCGTGAAAGGAGACGTTTTTTTCCGCCCCCTAATCCACCTGCAAGCACTACAGACAGGCGCTGGGCGAGGCAGAGGCTTATCTGGCGTGTGTGCTTACATCCCCTTGAAGTTAGAGTTGGCAGTTAAAAGGTATCGTGTTACTGTGGATTGGGATTGTAGCGTGGTCATCCATGAACCACGCCTCTGAGAAGGCAGGGATCAGAAGTGGCCGATATAGTGGGGAAAAAGCGTACCGATGTGTTCAACACCTCTGAGATGCTGTGCTATCTAGTTAGGAGTCAGGATCCTGGAAATAAGAGCAAAAGATGGTACTCCTGTTTACCGTTGTACTACATTTTTTGTAAGGCGGAAAACATATGTTTGTGCAAGTTCTAGAAACGGCAGTTTGAGCAGGATAATGCCAACCGCTGGACACTTAATGCTTTTATACTATTGATTATTACTGGTTAGGCTACTTTTAGGCTACCACTGTAAGAAGAGTTGATTACTGAATAGTCACAAAGATAATCCATGCAGACACTGAAAGTTTGAAAAAAGGGGAATGGGATGGCAGCCAGTTATCCCGTGATAGATGTTACATGTCTTATTGGGACGCTGGCCCTCGTAGTCCCCTGGACCAATCTGTTCTGGACACCCTGTCTGGGGCCCCACATGTAGATCAGCAGGAAGAAGACCTTCTCCCTCGCAGCAGACATACCTCATCAGCGAACCAAAGGCCGTTCAGCTCAGGTTATACATCCGTACGCATTTTGGTGATGTTAACATAGTTAGTGTTGGCTAGGGTGCAGTTGCCTGTCTTCATGGTCTCGGGGCGGAACTCCTCAGTGGTGTGATTCACCGCCTCCTGGATCTCCATGTAGTCTGATTTGCTCATGGTGGATCCACTGCCACTCCGACCGTTCTTTTTCAGGTCCTCCGCCGACTCCACCTTAGGCACGCTGGGGGCGTTCAGGTACTGTGCCTGCTCCTCGCCCTCCGTCTCGCGGTGGTAGAAGTAGTTGAAGTTGGAGACGATGACGGGCACGGGCAGGGCGATGGTCAGCACGCCGGCAATGGCGCACAGGGACCCCACGATCTTCCCCCCGATGGTGGTGGGGACCATGTCCCCGTAGCCCACCGTGGTCATGGAGACCACGGCCCACCAGAAGGCCTCCGGGATGCTGCTGAACTGGGAGTCCGGCTCGTCCGCCTCGGCGAAGTAGACGGCGCTGGAGAAGAGGATGACTCCGATGAAGAGGAAGAAGATGAGTAGGCCCAGCTCCCGCATGCTGGCCTTCAGCGTCTGTCCCAGGATCTGCAGCCCCTTGGAGTGGCGGGAGAGTTTGAAGATACGGAACACCCGGACCAGACGGATGACGCGCAGGATGGCCAGGGACATGGCCTGCTGGCCCGCCTGGCCGTCCTCTGGTCGCTCGGCCAGCTCTGTTCCCAGGGTGATGAAGTAGGGAATGATGGCGACGATGTCAATAATGTTCATGATGTTGCCAAAGAACCCGGCTTTGCTCGGACACGCGAAAAACCTCACCAGGAACTCAAAGGAGAACCAGATGATGCAGAGGGTTTCCAGGATGAAGAAGGGGTCGGTGAAGTATGTCGAGGTGTAGACGTAGGTCTGGTTGTAGTGAGGCGGCAAGACTTTGTGCATCTCCTCGTCGTCGTTGCGAAAGACGGGCAGGGTCTCTAGACAGAAGCTCACGATGGAGATGAGGATCACCATGACGGAGATGATAGCGATGATGCGAGCGGGACCCGAGCTCTCTGGATATTCAAAGAGCAGCCACACTTGTCTTTGGAACTCGTTTTCCGGAAGGGGCCGCTCTTCTTCTTTGATAAAGCCCTCATCCTCCCTGAAAATCTCGATCGCCTCCTCGCCCAGCTCGTAGAACCGAATCTCCTCGGAGAAGATGTCGAGAGTCACGTTGACGGGCCGACGCAGCCGGCCTCCGGATTGGTAGTAGTAGAGGATGGCGTCGAAACTCGGTCGGTTGCGGTCGAAAAAGTACTCGTTCCTCAGCGGGTCGAAGTACCTCATCCTCTTCTTT
Source organism: Pollachius pollachius (assembly GCF_949987615.1). Taxonomy (NCBI): domain Eukaryota; kingdom Metazoa; phylum Chordata; class Actinopteri; order Gadiformes; family Gadidae; genus Pollachius; species Pollachius pollachius. The sequence continues at coordinate 11,997,642 of NC_136941.1, forward strand.
GGATCGCCCAGCAGGGTCTCGGGGAACTGGGAGATGGTCTTCAGCTGGGTCTCGAAGCGCAAGCCCGAAACGTTGATGACCACCCGCTCACAGCACTCGTGGTCCGGGTCGGGGTCGTAGTGTTCGAGGGGCAGACCCGGGTGCGCCGCTGCCTCGTCGACAGGGTCACCCGTGGCAACCGTCATTCTGGAGGCGGACGGAACCTGCAGTGTTCAGACAGGGTGGGGCCCCTGGGGGGCCTCTGAAGGCTCACGGTGCAACGGGCCCTTCACCGCAGGCCTGCTCACAAACGCGTGTGATGAGCTGGGGATGAGACAGATGCTGACCGTTAGTTGACTGGTCCTATTGTATTAATGTATACCAGTACCAGTACATATTCAAATAGAAACAGAGAAAAAAAGAAGGTTCAACTCATTTTAACAGAGCTTACAGTATTTATTTTTAACCAAAATAAAACATTGCATACGTTTTAACTTATTGTTGGTCATATTTGCGGTAATGTATGATTTTTGTTTATATATATAGTTATTGTTGCACGTCTCATACATTTTTGTACATCTGTGCGCTAACTCATTTGTTTAAATAAATTTACTTAGCCTAATGTATGTAGCGAGATAAACACATAATTGTGATCGTGTGGAGGCATGCACTATGGGGCTTACATCAAGTCCAGAAAGCAACGAGGTGGGATAGCTGAACAGAGAGTGGAGGGGAAGGCCTCCTTGGAGACCACTGGCTCCATTCCGTCTCTGTATTAGGTTCTGAGCTCTCTCTCATATGACCACACTAAGGATCAATATGCTTCCAAGCAATACAGTATCAGCTCTCATAAGGTGCAATTAGAACAACCAAATCGGATTATGCGCTGAGTGCTTCATACGTTCTCAATGACCTTCATTCTTTTTCCCTGTTTATATCCGATATGCCCAGACTGCCCTCACACACTTAAGCCAAACCTTGACCAACTGAATGCATTTAAGAGTTGATTGATCATGTCTGTACAAATAACTGTATCTTTGTAGGCTACAAGCTCATAAAAGCAAATGGAAAAGGAAAATATAGCATCATCAGAGCTGTCGAAAAGAGAGCTTTCATACATCATTGTTTTTCAATTGGCATTCACCACTTTCTGCTGAAACGGCATATGCAAATCGCATGATCGTAAAGACAACGTGGCCAATCAAACGTATATTCTGTACAGCCTTATATTTATAGATTGAAATGATTTATTCAATAGGCAAATTAGATTCAGCAACCTGTCAACTGTAAACGTTCTGTACAATAAGTGTGGGCCTTCACAGAATTTATCAAGTATGATGTTCATATTTAAATGTCAAATATTGAAACATTCGTAAACTCCCACCTATTTATTGTGGCACTCGGCTGCCGACGACGTGGAAGGCTTGTTTACAGTCTAGAAGAGGGACTCCCTCCGCTCAGCGCTGATGCGTATTGGGGCCCAATGGAGACAAGTCGGGTCCACCCCGCTACATCAACCGAAGCCCCCGGCTGTGCATCCACCCAGCCGAAGGAGGAGAGGGAGAGGGGACAAGCAGTGAGGATACCGTCTCCCACCTACCTACCCATTGGCTTTAACGAGCAGCTCAGTTGGGAAGGTTGGTTTTGGTTGTTTACCCTGATGGAAATCCGAAACGCTCGATTTCTTACAGCGATTAAAAAAAGGGAAAAAATGCTGGCTCTTATAGAAACCATGACCGCCCCCTCCTCACAACCATATCACGGCTTTACGCCAAGACAATCCTCTG
>NC_136941.1:12001907-12021907 GCF_949987615.1 Pollachius pollachius
CTGGGAGTATCGACCATAGAGCATAAGCCGGGTCTGATGGATGGCCGGCAACTCTTAGGACCTCATCGATGGCGCATGTAAATGAGCGGGAGCCATTATCAAAAGGGTGGCCGGCCGGGAGAACGGCCGCCGCCTTCCAATCCCGGGTGTCAGCTGCCCACATGATTCATCGCCCCGCGCAGCACATTCATGTTAATTAATTCTAACCCAGTTTTTACTAGCGGGTGGAGGGGATGGAGGGAGGGGATGGAGGGAGGTGGGGAGGTGGGTACTGGGAATGACACACAAAGGAGTTGTGATAGGGAGGATTTTGTGTGTGAATTTGTGTGTGTGTGTGTGTGTGCGTGTATTTTTGTATGTGTGGGTGTGTTCATGTGTGTGTGTGGGCATGTGCTTGCCCGAGAGAGGTGTATATTATCCCAATTAGATTTTCTTTTTTTTACTTCATATCGTTTCACTGAGTCACCTTTCTCCCCTGTTTTAGCTCTAACTCAAAATTGTCGACATCACACATGACACAATTATGACTAAACCGTTAACCAGCATGGTCTTATTTCCATATCCAGTTGGTAATGGAGTCTCAGTTGTCAGTCACCTTCAGGTGATGCACAGCCTCAGCAGAATCCCCTCCATTGATTCTGGGTTCTGTAAAGCCTCTTGCATGGAACATCCAGAATGGGTTTGAATTCTGCCAGTAGGCATAATGCTGATGACACCCCCAGTGTGAAGTGATGCCCACAATCTATTTTGTGTGAATACTTTTTGCTGGCACTATATTGCTTCAGCACATGGATAATATTTTAATTTGGATCAATGTTTTTTGCAGTATGAATTATATGTTTCCTTCCTACGTTAGTTCTCACATTGAATATAGATCTTCCAATAGCTGTAACACTATTGTATTTACACAGTGTGTTTTTATTTAATTATTGGGACAACATCGTTATTTAGGAAATGTATACTATTTGACTTTTTAGTAGCACAAAAATAAAATAATTTCATTTTTTCTGTGCTTAGCACAGTAGCTGCCTTAAGGTAGCTACTGAATTTAATTTCTTTATACTTGGGATATTCCCATTTTAATATGTGAGAAAGTAAAAACCTCTTTCGCATCAAATTATCTCTCTGTTCTCTTTGCGGGGCAGTGCGTGTGTGAGGAAGAAGGGGGGGCAGTGATAGAGAGAGTGTGTGTGTGTGGGAGAGAGAGAGAGAGAGAGAGAGAGAGAGAGAGAGAGAGAGAGAGAGAGAGAGAGAGGGAGAGAGAGAGAGAGAGAGAGAGAGAGAGAGAGAGAAAGAGAGTGTGTGTGTGTGTGTGTGAGAGAGAGAGAGAAAGAGAGAGAGAGAGAGAGAGAGAGAGAGAGAGAGAGAGGGAGAGAGATGCGAAGAGAGAAAGAAACTTATAGCAACATATGAAGGATTATTGTCCAAGTTGACCTCTGCTGGCACTGCAGCAGGTCTTATACACTCACAGACACAAACAAACACACACACACACACACACACACACACACACACACACACACACACACACACACACACACACCACACACACACACACACACACACACACACACACACACACACACACACTGACCTTAACTACTTCAACTCTAGCACTTACAGATATACAGCCTGTAGCAGACAAACAGTTGTTAAGATGCATTCTACTCGTACTTTGTGTTTCATATGCTCAATCAGTATTCTGATTATTTATTTATTTGTGTGCATGTGAGTGTGTAGCCCCTTTTTTGCACTAATCTCTATGCAGCATGTGAAGTCCTTATCCAGAAATGTGGACAAAAATACAATATATTTGACTTGACACACATTGCTGACACCAAAATGTTCACACCTAAAGAAATACTACTTCCCATATTAAAATGCCATGACTAGGTTCATCTCACTGCTTGAACAGAATCAACTGGCTTCTCACGAGCATGCTTTATTAGGGTATTATAATAAGGTATTGCAGCACAGGTTATTTTACAAAGAGGTTAACAAGCCTGCCAGATACCCTCACCTCCAATCCCTCTCCCTGTAGAGCGGCCAACATTGGTCTTACGATATTTTTAGAGACTGACCTTGGTTGAGTTCTACCTTTTCTCTCTCTCTCTCTCTCTCTCTCACTCTCACACCCTCACTCTCTTTCTCTCTCTCTCGCTCTTCTCTCGCTATCTCTTTCCCTGTCTCTCTCTCTCTCTCTCTCTCTCTCTCTTTCTCTCTCTCTTTCTCCCACTTTGTCCCTTTACTGTCTCTCTCTGTCTCTGCTCTCTCTCCATCTCCATCTCCCTCCTTCTCTCCCTCTCTCCTTCTCTCCCTCTCTCCCTCTCTCGCTCTCTCTCTCTATCTCTCTCTCTCTCTCTCTCTCTCTCTCTATATATATATATATATATATATATATGTATATATATATATTTATCTCTCTTTCCCAGCCTCTCTCTCTCTGCTCTCGTCCACATGGTGAGCTATGGCTTGCTCTTCAGTCTGCCATTGATTGTAGATGTGGTTTCACTCCCTATGATGGCCCAAGACTGAGAAAACCTGGAGAAATCAATGATCCAGGCTCTGAAAGCCTAACTTGGCGCAGGCTGGAAAAGTGCCAGCACACACTGAGCACATATAGCACAGACCTCACAGCACATAGCACAGAGCAGATATAGGACAGAGCTCAGAGCAAATAGGACATGGCACATAGCACACATTCGAGCATCAGCAAGGTGAACCTGCCGCTAGGTAGAGGTTAATGAATAACATGGAGGATATATTTATGCTTATAGTTTGGCACCATACCCAAAAGCGATTTACATCAAAATGTGCAGCAGCAACACTTAAGGAAACCTCTATCAGCCAAATGGGCAGAGTATAGCACTGATGGCTACATTGTTGTGTGTGGTTGTGTCTGTGTGTGTGCGTGTGTGTAGAAAGAAAGAGGGTGGGAGGACAGGAGGGGGGTGGAGGTGGGTGATGAGGGCGGAAAGGGTGAAAAAGTGCGGAGTGGAGAAAGACGATGGTAGAGAAAGGTCACAGCAACAGAGTGATGAGTCATCTGGTGCCGAACAACAGTGTCTCCTTCACACACACGCTCTCTCTTTCTGTCTCACACACACACGCACGCACACACACACACACACGCACGCACACACACACACACACACACGCAGACACACATACACACACACACACACACACACACACCTCCAAACAAACACACACACACACACACAGCCATAAACACACACGTGTAGACACACAGTCACGACAAACACGCACACTGATTCCCCAGAATCCCCCTGCCTCTCCACACGTAAACAAACTGGTTTGACAGGCATTTGATCAATGCCAGCCTCAGCTGGGAACCCTGAATAGTGGCATCACAACCTACGTGTGACGAGGATGCAGTTACATTGCGCACGTTCTCTGTCTCTCACTATGTAAATTAGGATCTAGGTAGTACTCTGATGATGACACATGGCCATGCTTTGGTGTGTATCCACTACAAGCTCTTTCTCTGGAAGTGGCCAGCGAAGTGTGTCTTAGGGAGGGAGGGAGGGAGGTAACATGCCAACTCAGCAGAGCAAGGCTTCCAGTCGTTTTGACCCATGAACCATCTTGCAGTGAGGCAACATTGCTAATCACCGAGCACCATTGTAAGAAGATTGGTGGTTGGCTGACACCGGCATTGATTAGTCAATCGGCGTATCGATAGAATACGAGTTTTGGCAACGAGCTATCCATCGACCAATAACGTTGACCTGTGTGCACATTTGTATTGACGCTAAAGTTCATCCTCTTTTTCGAAAATATTGATGTCGAATAAAATCTCATGCTATTTAGACCAAAAAATCTGCAGTCACAATACACACATACACATCCTAATCCTCCCATGCATGTCCCTATAAATAGGTCTTATTACCATATTGTCACAAACACTGCATTAGTTGACACTGATCATCCAAATCACAGCCACCGTCTCTCCGAAGGATCAACAGAGATTCACCTATGTGTGGAGCTCAGTCGGCTCCATAGAGTGGCATTCTGAAGGGCTGCGTTGCTACAGCAACTCCCGTATGCTGCCCCTCCCCTCCGTTGTTGCTATGGAGAGTTTCTGCTAGAGTCTCACGGCTGGTGCTGCGCTTTGATGACATCACAGGTGTCCGTCGCTCTCTCAAGCCCCCTGGATGAGTCTTCGTACCTACTGCCGTAAACACCTATTAGACGACCATCGTCTCTGTTGATGAGTGGTCATGATTAGGGTGGCTTTTAGGCACCACTATATGGTATACCGCAGAATACATAACTTGTTATAGGCTTCATGTTTACACTGACCCTTGTGGCTTCTAAGCGTCTTTTTAAACCATGGTGGCATTCCTTCAAGGGTTTAATTAACATACATATTACACTTGATAGTTTTGACCTTTTCAGCAGACAGACATTCTGATGGCTTTGAGAGTGTTGTTGTTATGATGCTCTTATTTACTGCTATGAATATCAGAGCTGCATGTTTTTGATTTCCTGTTTCTTAAGATGTAAATTCATTCAGGTGCCGTGTCGTGGTTGAAATTTGATTGTGTGGTGATCAGAAATGTCTGGCATATTCAATTACTTTGTTCTCAGAGTAATGATATATACATACAGCGCCTTGCGAAAGTATTCACCCCCCTTGGCTTTTTACCTATTTTGTTACATGACAGCCTTTAGTTCAATATTTTTGTATTCTGAATTTTATGTGATGGATCAGAAGACAATAGTCTAAGTTGGTGAAGTGAAATGAGAAAAATATATACATAAAACTATTTTTTAGAAATAAAAAACTGAAATTTGGCATGTGCATATGTATTCACCCCCTTTGTTATGACGCCCATAAAAAGCTCTGGTGCAACCAATTACCTTCAGAAGTCACATAATTAGTGAAATGATGTCTACCTGTGTGCAATCTAAGTGTCACATGATCTGTTAGTACATATACACACATTTTTTGAAAGGCCCCAGAGGCTGCAACACCTAAACAAGAGGCACCACTAACCAAACACTGCCATGAAGACCAAGGAACTCTCCAAACAAGTCAGGGACAATGTTGTTGAGAAGTACAAGTCAGGGTTAGGTTATAAAAAATTATCCAAATCTTTGATGATCTCCAGGAGCACCTTCAAATCTATCATAACCAAATGGAAAGAACATGGCACAACAACAAACCTGCCAAGAGACGGCCGCCCACCAAAACTCACGGACAGGGCAAGGAGGGCATCAATAAGAGAGGCAGCACAGAGACCTAAGGTAACCCTGGAGGAGCTGCAGAGTTCCACAGCAGAGACTGGAGTATCTGTACATAGGACGACAATAAGCCGTACGCTCCATAGAGTTGGGCTTTATGGCAGTGGCAGAGTGGCCAGAAGAAAGCCATTACTTTCAGCAAAAAACAAAATGGCACATTTTGAGTTTGAGTTTGAAAAGGCATGTGGGAGACTCCCAAAATGTATGGAGGAAGGTGCTCTGGTCTGATGAGACTAAAATTGAACTTTTTGGCAATCAAAGAAAACGCTATGTCTGGCGCAAACCCAACACATCGCATCACCCAAAGAACACCATCCCCACAGTGAAACATGGTGGTGGCAGCATCATGCTGTGGGGATGTTTTTCAGCAGCCGGGACTGGGAAACTGGTCAGAGTTGAGGGAAAGATGGATGGTGCTAAATACAGGGATGTTCTTGAGCAAAACCTGTACCACTCTGTGCGTGATTTGAGGCTAGGATGGAGGTTCACCTTCCAGCAGGACAATGACCCCAAACACACTGCAGAAGCAAAACTTGAGTGGTTTAAGGGGAAACATGTAAATGTGTTGGAATGGCCTAGTCAAAGCCCAGACTTCAATCCAATAGAAAATCTGTGGTCAGACTTAAAGATTGCTGTTCACAAGCGCAAACCATCCAACTTGAAGGAGCTGGAGCAGTTTTGCAAGGAGGAATGGGCAAAAATCCCAGTGGTAAGATGTGGCAAGCCCATAGAGACTTATCCAAAGCGACTTGGAGCTGTAATCGCCGCAAAAGGTGGCTCTACAAAGTATTGACTTTAGGGGGGTGAATAGTTATGCACATTGACTTTTTCTGTCATTTTGTCCTATTTGTTGTTTGCTTCACAATAAAAAAAACAAAAACATCTTCAAAGTTGTAGGCATGTTCTGTAAATTAAATTATGCAAATCCTCAAACAATCCATGTTAATTCCAGGTTGTGAGGCAACAAAACACGAAAAATGCCAAGGGGGGTGAATACTTTTGCAAGGCACTGTATATACATATACAGTGGGGCAAAAAAGCATTTAGTCAGCCACCAATAGTGCAAGTTCTCCCACTTAAAAAGATGAGAGAGGCCTGTAATTTTCATCATAGGTATACCTCAACTATGAGAGACAAAATGAAAAAAAAAAAATCTAGAAAATCACTGTCTGATTTTTAAAGAATTTATTTGCAAATTATGGTGGAAAATAAGTATTTGGTCAATAACAAAAGGTCATCTCAATACTTTGTTACATGCCCTTTGTTGGCAATGACAGAGGTCAAACGTTTTCTGTAAGTCTTTACAAGGTTTTCACACACTGCTGCTGGTATTTTGGCCCATTCCTCCATGCAGATCTCCTCTAGAGCAGTGATGTTTTTGGGCCTTCGCTGGGCAACACGGACTTTCAACTCCCTCCAAAGATTTTCTATGGGGTTGAGATCTGGAGACTGGCTAGGCCACTCCAGGACCTTGAAATACTTCTTACGAAGCCACTCCTTCGTTGCCCGGGCGGTGTGTTTGGGGTCATTGTCATGCTGAAAGACCCAGCCACATTTCATCTTCAGTGCCCTTGCTGATGGAAGGAGGTTTTCACTCAAAATCTCATGATACATGGCCCCATTCATTCTTTCCGTCACACGGATCAGACGTCCTGGTCCCTTGGCAGAAAAACAGCCCCAAAGCATGATGTTTCCACCCCCATGCTTCACTGTAGGTATGGTGTTCTTTGGATGCAACTCAGCATTCTTTCTCCTCCAAACACGACAAGTTGAGTTTTTACCAAAAAGTTCTATTTTGGTTTCATCTGACCATATCACATTCTCCCAATCCTGTTCTGGATCATCCAAATGCTCTCTAGCAAACTTCAAACGGGCCCAGACATGCACTGGCTTTAGCAGGGGGACACGTCTGGCACTGCAGGATTTGAGTCCCTGGCGTCGTAGTGTGTTAGTGATGGTAACCTTTGTTACTTTGGTCCCAGCTCTCTGGAGGTCATTCACTAGGTCCCCCGGTGCGGTTCTGGGATTTTTGTTCACCGTTCTTGTGATCATTTTGACCCCACAGGGTGAGATCTTGCGTGGAGCCCCAGATCGAGGGAGATTATAGTGGTCTTGTATGTATTCCATTTCCTAATAATTGCTCCCACAGTTGATTTCTTCACACCAAGCTGCTTACCTATTGCAGATTCAGACTTCCCAGCCTGGTGCAGGTCTACAATTGTGTTTCTGGTGTCCTTTGACAGCTCTTTGGTCTTGGCCATAGTGGAGTTTGGAGTGTGACTGTTTGAGGTTGTGGACAGGTGTCTTTTATACTGATAAGGAGTTCAAACATGTGCCATTAATACAGGTAAACAGCCTCTTAAAGAAGAAGAAGTTACAGGTCTGTGACAGCCAGAAATCTTGCTGGTTTGTAGGTGACCAAATACTTATTTTCCAAGATAATTTGCAAATAAATTCTTAAAAAATCAGACAATGTGATTTTCTGGATTTTTTTTTTCATTTTGTCTCTCATAGCTGAGGTTTACCTATGATGAAAATTACAGGCCTCTCTCGTCTTTTAAAGTGGGAGAACTTGCACAATTGGTGGCTGACTAAATACTTTTTTGCCCCACTGTATATACTGCATATATATATATGTGTGTGTGTGGGGGTCAAACCTCATTATCGTCATTATCATCATTGTAAAACTTCTGATTTGAAAACTCCCTGTGATTAGTAAGGGTCAAATATGAACTTTAAATGCCATTCATACGAATAGTGGAATGTGCTTCAGCAAGGCTCAATAACACAGGATGTTGTGACCGGTGGTTTACTGGCAGCCCATCATTGTCATGGGGAGGAGGAGGGATGATGTCAGTGAGGGGTCCCCGAGCAAAGCGGCAGCCCCCCGCCACAAACACAGTCCTCATTGTGTGGCCCTTTGAACGGCTGTCAGATTGCTACAGAAGATGCAGGCTGCTCTGCCTCAACTCTTAAAATATTAAAGTCTGTTGCAATGTCCAAACTGTCCTTGTCAACTTTAAGGGGAAAGGGATTATTTTGTCACCATCCAGTCATTCTCTCAAACAAAAATGCTCCTCTGCGACTGACAAATATCGTGCAACCTTGCATGTATTTTTTTAATCAAACATTGTAAGTCACAACTTAACACACAAATATGTGTGTGCCTACACTCACACAACTTAATCCCCCCATGTCCCAATAAAGAGGTATTATTACCATACTGTCACAAACACTGCCGCAGTTGACACTGATGATCCAAATGACAGCGGAGCCCCCCTATCTCCGAAGGATCAACAGAGATTCACTTATGTGTGGAGCTCAGTCGGCTCCATACAGTGGCATTCTGAAGGGCTGCGTTGCTACAGCAACTCCCGTATGCTGCCCCTCCCCTCCGTTGTTGCTATGGAGAGTTTCTGTTGGAGTCGTGGCTGGTGCTGCGCTTTGATGACATCACAGGTGTCCGTCGCTCTCTCAAGCACCGTGGATGACTCTTCGTACCTATGGATGTATACGCCTGTAAAATGACCTTCATCTCTGTTGATGGGTCATGATTAGGGGTGGCTTTTATGCACCACTATATGGTATACAGGGAGAGTATAGAATATATTACATGTTATTTGGTAGGCCTGATGTTTACACTGTATTGTAGCTTCAAAGCATCTTTTTGAACATTGGTTAAATCAACATGCACACTCGATAGTCTTGACCTTTTTTAACAGAGGGGCATTCTGATGGCTGTGAGGTGCTTTCCTGTGTGGTTCTTTCGTGGTTGAGATTTGATTGGGTGGCAGAATGTATGGCATATTCAATGACTATGTTTTCAGAGTAATGATGTCCTAAGCAATATATATAGATATTTAGATATGTATGTATAGATGTATAGATATATAGATATGGATACATAGATGTATATATATATATATATATATATATATATATAGGGATATATAGATATATAGATGTAAAGATGTATAGATGTATAAATAGATGTAAAGATAAAAAAAGTGTCTGTGTGTGTGCGTATCAAACCTCATTAACATCATTATAATCAGGGTACCTTGCGTGTGTGGATGGTGGCTGGTTTAAGAAGCCTCACCTGGCCCGAGCCAGACTAATTGGACTCTGAGGCTGGCTGAGGCTGCACACCAGTTGTGCATTGAGTAATCAATGTGCACAGGTCAAAGCAGCCATCACCACACACACTGAGGGAGAACTCCCCCATGGCATCATGGAGCACCTATGCTGTGTTCCATTGTACTCAGACCTCTGCAGGTGACCGGTTTCAACATCACCCTGTACCCTGTTTTAGGGGGAGCCCAGTAAAAGCCACCTAGCTGGAGGCTGACATGGGACTATCGCTACCATAACCCTTAGATTATTCATAATAAAATGTGAAATTTAAATGGTATAAATATTGGTATCGGTTTTAGCAAGGCTCAATAATAATAATGTTGTGACCGGTGGCTTACTGGTAGCTTATGATCGCGTGCTACCAGTAAGCCATACCAGACATCCTGCACCAAACCAGAATCATACCACAAAAACAGTCGTTGTTGTGTGACTCTTTAAAAGGTTTGCTACACAAGCTAGCCCTCTCACAACTCTAACAATCTGAAGGGCTGTTGAAGTGTCAGAAATGTACTTTTCAACTTGCAGATCATCTCAAAATGATCTGGTTGTTCTCTCAAACAAAGAAGTTGCTTGTTCTTTTGTTTCTCCTCTGTTAAATAACGTGCCATCTTGCCTGTTCAGTGGCTGTCGGCCAGCTGGCTCCGATGGCACCTCTTAGACTGGAACTGTCTACGGCTCTGTGTTTGGACCACTTCTTTAAATCTCCCTGACATGACTTTGTTTTTGTTAATGTAGCCGAGAGCCACATTACAGAAGACATGCTTTCTTAAGGTTTGAATTGAACAAGACATTAGGCCCACAATAGGCAGCATACTTATGGAATTTGGATTTCACTTTAGACTGAACTTGTGTTTTTGATAGGGCCCCAAAAGTATGACAACCAACAATATGTTCCTACAGGTCATGTTTAATATAACACAGCGCAATCACACAATTAGTGGCATGAATAACCTTCCCCTGAAATGTTGGGGCTCATTTAAAAAAACACATCTGGGCAGTCTGGAACCAAATTAAGCTCTCTACAGGTTTGTGTGCATTTGTGTGTGTGTGTCTGAGTGTTTGGTGTGTATGTGTGTGTGTGTGTGTGTGTGTTCTTGTGCGTTGTTCTGAATGTGTCGGGGGAATAGCAGCAACCAGCTCAGGTAAGTGTTTGTCTCTTTACACAGTAGCAATACAGAGCCCACTGAGAAAATTGAAGGCATATGGCTAACAGTCCTCGATTTGTATCGTAACATTATACAGGAAAGCTACAGCGAAAAGCAATTCACTATTACTTTTATTTTTTCACCTCCAACCTTGACTATACACTCCAAAGCTGTTGTCTGACTTGAATAAATATTACTTCCCATAAAACAAACAAGATGGAGTAAACAGTGGGGCCCAAAACCATGTTTGCGGCCAAAGTGTACTAGTGAAATATTTTGGATTGTTTTTGTGATTCTATTGGTGATGAATGTATAGTTTTGAATCCTGAATCGTCTTCATATTGCAAATGTCCCTTTCCGAGATCCCGGTCCATCCTGGGAAAATCCAAGTTGCTGTAATGGACTCCACAAAGGACTCAACTGTCAAAACACTTGAAACGTATTATGGGCTGAACCAGTATGCAATGGTTGTTCTTCGCAAAGGCAGATAACCGGTTGAGACTTGTTTTACTCCCTGTATTCCCATTCTTGTCCATTCTGGCCCCTAATCGAAACAGACCAAAACACATTGTGGCATTAAAACATTTATTAGAAATATTATGATGATAAAGAAGAAGAAAATGATGATTGTTATTATTATCATGTATTAATAATAATGCTGACGGTTAAGAAATACTTATTTGTATAATTATTAATATTATTATCAACAATATTCTATTATAATTAATATCATTATTATTATTAGTATTGCATTTCATTACATTACATTTATAGCAGAAATACAAAACAGTTTATACCTTCATACCTTGATATTGTGTTTCCATTGGTTGACAGAGGTGGAGGCCGAAGTGTGCGTCCTTAGCGTGAACTCCTGTTAAAAAAATACAAAGGGTGGAGATGGGAGACAGAGAGACTGTTATAATTCCCCTCTGAAACAATAGGTTTCCGAGCTCAACAGTGTAGCTGGTCCCTAGTGTCTCATTACCACTCACGCAGTATACAGACGAACGTGGGCTCTTTAGAGAGCAGAGGGCAGTCTAGACACAGAGAAGGGAGAACCATGTCTTTATCTGCCAGTTTTCTCCACACTCTTATAATAATAACATCATATTGAGTCTTGCTATTGACCTTCTTACATGTTTGTTGTTATTCTAAACTGTAAACTGCGACTGTTGACATATAAACTCTGTTAAAATTAACTTAATCTCAGGGGACAATAAGGTGGATATTACATGTATAGGTAGGAGAGAGGAGGGGTTGGTAAATAAGTTAAACAGAGTCAATGGGCAGAGTAAACTCATCCGCTACCACAGCATGGCACCTTGTTTAACCACCAGCAAGCCAAGGCCATCTGGCATGCACCCAAGCCAGTAGTTCCCCCGGTGTCCAGTAAAGGTGTATCATTGACCTCTCATCATCTCAATCGCTAATGACGATTTTCTCAGGGTACAACACCACCTCATCCTATTGGTATTAAGTGTACGAGATGTGGTCGAAAATTTGTCACGGGTCAAGGTCAGGGAGGTCAAACTAGGATGATCAAATCAATTGAAGAGGTCACTATGTGCGACCTCTCTGTTGAGTCTTAGGTGTGGAGGAGCTTATTACAGCCCCGCCTCTTCTAGTTAATATTGGGGACAACCTTTCGACTTTATGCACTTATGCATCAGGCCTACATTTGGGGTCATACGCTTAGTTTGTGAACACATGCACCCTTCACACCTTTAGAAATCAGGAAAGCAGATAACATGATAATGGAGATATATAAACAAAGTTTTAAAGGTCGGTTCTCCTAAGTGTTGATTATAATAGTGACAACGTGAAGGAACCAAATATAGATACAGTGGCAGAACCGCAAAATAACAGCAAAGTGCATCTATGGCCACTGCACCGATGCTATGAAGGGTTTCTGTTTGCGGTGGTGAACTTCCTTTTTGGTATTTACAGTACATTCACATGAATACTGTGTTACTACTTCCTCTGTCATGTCCAGTCTCTCAATCAAATTGCAATGTGTCAATTCCCCCCCTGTCCCCTCCTCCACCCCCCAGGCCAGTTTCCACGAGAGGGCAGCATTTTAGCAAGACTCATGGGGTGGGAATATTGAAATGGCATGGTCACTGTTGTTGCAAAAAAACATTTAATACAAAGTCAAATGAAGGTGAAGGAAAAGACGGGCAAATTGCAGCGTATTTCACCAATGTTTGTGACAGAAAACATACATGGCCTCCTTCGAGATACATATTTTCCCTGATGCATATGTTATGTTATTATTCCATTCACATAAAACTTGTATCATAAAACTAGGAAGGTGAATATGTGAATATTCGTAAACAAACACCTATGCCAGCCACATACACAAACACACACACACACACACACACACACACACACACACACACACACACACACACACACACACGCACGCACATACACACACACACACAGGAACAAAGGAACGTGACTGCAGTCTGCAGGCCATGACAGTGCATCAGTATCCTCAGACGTGCGCCAAACTCACCGATGTTATCAGTGGGTTAACAGTACCCTCTGCCGGGTAGAAGAGGTTACCGCAGCTAGGACAGCCGCCACAATGTACCTCCTCCTCCATTCATTCATAATTCCACATCCGTCGACGCTCGGTCCTCCGTCTCTCAATTCAGAGGGTGGCGGCTCTCATGATTTGGTGCCTTGCTTGTGGGTTGTGATCACTGGTGATATTTTGGATACGGGTGTCCGTACTAAAATGTCATATCCAATTCAATACATTATGAATGTGAGCCTGTTGGGCTTGTGTTGTTGCTTTTGGATGATCTGACCAGTTACTCCGGCACAGCGTGGATTAAAAGCAGTCTTGTTTAATTAACCGAAGATGAGCCTTTTAGATAGGAATCTTCAGCGTATATTCCGGGCCATCTGGAAGGTTACTGTGGAAACAGAGATGCCATGGCAACGGTGACTAGGAAACGACCGTTGTCATGGCGACTCCATCACAGCGGGCGATCTGAGGCGTCTAAAGAAAGGCTGACAGACTCCATCTTTGACCAGTGTGTTTATGTATGAACATGAACACGTCTATTTTGCCTCCGATATACTCTTACCGGTGAAGACATTGTAACGCTGGTCGCTTTAGTTTGGTTCTACGCATTAGGATCCATAAAGAAACGTGTAATGTTAGGGTTAGGGTTGTTGTTTTTGAACACCAGCATTTCGACCAGACTTAAACGCACAACAAAAACTAAGCACATAATTATCAAATCTAGATACTAGCTTAACTGTGTTTTTAGACATCCATTGTTTGATGACATAGGCATACATATTGAAATGAATGCGAACATTATAGAATGTCCATGAAGACGAATTACGACGTTTTACGCACAAAGATACAACAGGGATTTTGGCTACTAGTATTTCATTCTTAAATCAGAGCTCTTAACCGCTGTGACTCAGTAATCGCTATTGCACAATTCACGACCGATTAATTCCATCAAAATGGCAACAAATATCAATCACCCAGTCGATATGAATTAATAGATTCCTATATTTCACACAATATATTCTCTATGACTCAAAAGGCAGCTCGCGATCTGTGAGCAGACAGGCTTGCGCTTCTGTCTACTCTGTCTACAACTGCTCTCCCCCTCCCCAGATCTCACAAACGCACACGCATATGCACGCGCGCGCGCACACACACACACGCGCGCGCGCGCACAGCCAGCCGTGCGTAACGGGAACAAAACAAGCATCACCAGCGCGCATCCCCCCCACCCCAGGTCCAAAGCCTCCACCATTCCAAACACCAAGTCTAGACGTCCGTGAAGATCTTTTTGCTAATGTTTACACAATTCTGTGAGTTGTTTTGCGTCGCTGTGGTGGTCATGGTGGTGGTCGTCGTGGTGGTGGGGAAGTTTGGAGCTGGCTGTTTGAACGCGCTGTTCATCCCTTGGTCCTCGATGACCATGTACTCGCTCTTGCACAGCGAGGACGTGGAGTGCGTCTTCCCCAGCTCATCCCCCTCCGCCAGGGGCTGGCAGCTTCCCACGTGCAGGTACTGCGCCTGCTCCTCTCCCTCCGTCTCTCGGTGGTAGAAGTAGTTGAAGTTGGAGACGATGACGGGCACGGGCAGGGCGATGGTCAGCACGCCGGCGATGGCGCACAGGGACCCCACGATCTTTCCCCCGATGGTCACCGGATGCATGTCCCCGTAGCCCACGGTTGTCATGGTGACCACGGCCCACCAGAACGCGTCCGGGATGCTGCTGAAGCTGGAGTCCGGGTCGTCCGCCTCGGCGAAGTACACTGCGCTGGAGAAGAGGATGACTCCGATGAAGAGGAAGAAGATGAGTAAGCCCAGCTCACGCATGCTGGCCTTCAGGGTCTGCCCTAAAATCTGCAGCCCCTTGGAGTGGCGTGAAAGTTTGAAGATACGGAAAACCCTCACCAGCCTGATTACGCGCAGGATGGCCAGAGACATGGCCTGCTGGCCGTTGCCCTGCCTCTCGGCCAGCTCGGTCCCCAGGGTAATGAAATAGGGGATAATAGCCACGATGTCAATGATGTTCATTATGTTTTTAGAAAACGTCGCCTTGCTCGGACAAGCGAAGAAGCGCACGAGCAGCTCGAAGGAGAACCAAATGATGCACAGCGTCTCCACCACGAAGAACGGGTCCGAGAACGGGTTCCCGTAGTAAGCGGCCGTGCCATTGACCGCCGGCGTAACAGGTTCCTTGTTGTCGTCCCTGAACTCCGGTAACGTCTCCAGACAAAAGATAACGATGGAGATGAGGATGACCATCACAGAGACGATGGCTATCCCCCGGGCGGGACCCGAGCTCTCTGGGTACTCAAACAGCAGCCACACCTGTCTCTGAAACTCGTTGTCCGGCAAAGGTCGCTCCTCTTCTTTGATGAATCCCTCGTCCTCTCTGAACTTCTCCATGGCCTCCTCCCCGAGTTCATAGAAGCGAATCTCCTCGGAGAAAATGTCAATGGGCACGTTGACGGGTCTCCTGATGCGCCCCCCAGACTGGTAGTAGTACAGGATGGCGTCAAAACTCGGTCGATTGCGATCGAAAAAGTACTCGTTCCTCAGCGGGTCAAAGTACCTCATCCTCTTCTTGGGGTCCCCCAGCAGGGTCTCGGGGAACTGGGAAAGGGTCTTCAGCTGGGTCTCGAAGCGCAAGCCCGATATGTTGATGACCACCCGCTCGCAGCACTCGTGGTCGGGCTCGTAGCGCTCCAGGGAGAGGTGCCCCCCCGGGAGAGCCGCCGACTCCTCCAGCATGTTGTTGTCACACGCGACCACCGTCATCACGCCGCTCCCCGCCTCTCCGGTATAGCCGTGGTTCACCAACGTGTCACCCCGGGTTTCGGTCGCGTTCGGCGGGGGGGATCGCAGGAGACAGAGGTGGTCGTCCATACACGCGCGTCCGGGTGGAGACGCATAGAGGGGCCGCCGCGCCCCCTCCGCGAGCTCCCGGTCAACCACAGCCGCCGCCCGCCGCCGCACCACCACAGCCCCGGCTCCTCCAGCGTTGCTCTCCCGTGGCTCTTTGTGGCCGCAAACTCACTCTCACACACTCTTTACTGTTGATGTTCCCGCCCACGGTGAGACGTCCGGATTTATAAACAGGCGCTTCACCCGCCCCCAGCGCGCCCAGCACCCCTTTGATTGCTCCGCCAATCCGAGAGCTCAGCGACATAAACAAGAAGCAACAGACGCGCGTCATTCACTCAGTTTTGGGTGTGCCATGCCCCCCCCCCCCTCACATTCACGCACTCTCTCTCTCTCTCTCTCTCTCTCTCTCTCTCTCTCTCTCTCCCTCTTTCTCTCTCTCCCCCCAAATGTCGGCCCTCCACACGCACGCGTAATACATCCAAATCATTCAACAGCCAAATATCATCGCACATCCTAGACATCCTTAAATTCCTTATATTTATGTAATTTTATTCTGAACAAAGAGTGATGCAATCATTGGATTTTTAAACTCGACATTTGAGGTAAAAAAAACAACAACTAATAAAACAAACCAAATGGGTTGGTTGGCTTTGATGACCGAGGAGACGCGTGGAAGCGTGGGAAAGGTGGAGAAGACAGAGAGTGCGTCCAGCCGCACGTCTTGTGGGACCGATTCGATCCCACTTAATCTGTTCTGCAACAGTCTGTGTGGACAACAGGTAGTTTGATGACATTACCTTCCACAAAACCAAGGGTTGTTCCAACAATATATATATATTCCCATAATGTGTTCTCCCCGTTGTATCTCCCAGCCTGAAGGTATCTGAACCAGCCTGTCCCTGGGGGCTCTGCCGACCAACGTGGCAGCTCCACATTTTTAGAAGGAGATCACAGCTCTACCGGCAGACCTGTGGTGCTTCCCTCATGAAGAATATGCACGACAAACCAGAAATATGAGAATACTATTTCCAGTCACATATCGGTTGTTTTCACTTTTCAAACATGGGTATGACTCGTTTGTTGTGTGGCATGTCATTTTCCCTGTCAATGTATCCCCTTCTGAACCCAATTTAAGATGGAGGTATTTATTACCATTCACATTAAGTCACCAAGCTAGCATATGGATTGTTTCTGTCAGGAAGGCGAGCAAAGAGAGGAGATGGATATATATATATATATATATATATATATATATATATATATATATATATATATATATATATATATATATATATATATATATATAGAGAGAGAGAGAGAGAGAGAGAGAGAGTTAAAAAGAGAGAGTAACCCTAAAGGTAAGTCAGATACTAACCACAGCCTGTGAGTCAGCAGAAGACAATCCAGACCATCATCCCGTCCTAGTATAACTGTAACACAAAGCTTACGGCCGCTCTGCTTCTTGGGCCATTCAAACTCACACACACTCACGCGCACACACACACCCAAATACTCACACATACACACACACACACACACACACACACACACCACCAACACACAAACTCACAGACACACACAGCCAAACACACACACACACACACACAAACACACACACACACACACACACACACACACATAGAACAACAAATGTAGAGAACAGCATAGGGAGAGACGATGAGGGAGGAGTGGTGAGTTAACAGTGAAGGATGGCTGTTTGCTGCTCGGAGACATCTGCTTCCTCCTGATTCCATTAGAGGAGCGATGGACCACTGTACTGATCTCTCAAGTTCTCCTCAGTGGAGACAAGGCATAGAGATATCTTGGTTGACCCATTAACACACACACACACACACACACACACACACACACACACACACACACACACACACACACACACACAGAAACACACCTCAGACACATTTAAACATAGCAGTTGCTCATTTGCATTCAACAAATACACATTTGAATAATAATGGCATGTGTGCATAATTGTTTGACAGGTATCGTTTGATTTGGTTTTATGTGTGTGTGTGTCTGAGTGAGAGTATGTTTGTGTGTGTGTGTGTGTGTGTGTGTGTGGGGGGGGGGGGGGGGGGGGGGGGGGGGGTGTGTGTGATAGGGACATTTTTCCCTTAATAGCCCCTTTGGGCGGTGCCCTCTATTGAAAGGCTGCACACAGCGATAAACAAAGAAACAAACAAAGAAACAGACACTAAAGTCAAACAGGTTTTACAAAAGCCGGTGCTCATTTGCATTCATCAAACACCATAATTGACCAGTGATGGCTTGTGTGTGATAGAGCGTTTGTTCCTATTGAGGCCACTTTAAGTCAGCCCTGTATTAAAAGGGCCAGGCAGTCCGCAGGGACCAAGCTCAGGGATGGCCAAGAGGCTGTTTAATGTGGTTTCCACTCCCGCCGCCCTCTAAAGATAGACTTGCGCTAAGTCCCTTATTAACCTAAGAAATTAGGCTACCTTGCACATCGCACTTGAATGCCTCAAATTGGAATGCACTTGGCTGAAAGGCAACGGGGGGGGGGGGGGGGGGAACAAAGAACAGGCTTTAAGAGTTGTGGCAGAGAGAGGGGGAGAGACAGAGGGAGAGAGAGAGGGGGAGGGAGAGCGGGGGAGAGAGAGAGATAGAGAGAGAGAGAGATAAGAGGGGGGAGGGAGAGAGAGAGAGGGGGGGAGGGAGAGTGGGGGAGAGAGAGAGAGGGAGAGCGAGTGAGACAGAGGGAATGACAGAGAGAGAGAGAGAGAGGGAGAGAGACGGAGGGAGAGACATACAGAGGGAGAGGGAGACAGACAGAGGGAGAGAGACAGAGACAGAGGGAGAGAGAGACAGAGGCAGAGAGACAGAGGGAGAGAGGGTGAGATAGAGGGATAGAGAGAAAGAAAGGGAGAGGAAGTGGGTCATTCTACAGGAAGTACAGCTCAACTCTCTGAGTTCATGGACATCTGGAGACACTTGAGGGAAATAGGCTGGTTAGGGCTCCCTGCAAGGATCCTCTACGTTCTTCTCTATTTGAAATGATCAAATATCAGGAATATCAAATGTCAAAGAATAAATTATAACATGAGCTACCCCCTCCTGCTCGCTCTCCAGAGTCAACTTGTGGAATAGTTTCTCACACGAGGCAGAGCACTTCCTATCTGGGAACATCTGCTACAGGATTTAGAGTTGGCCTCATCATTTAAGACCGACTTCCTTATTTGGCTTTCTGATGGAAACGTGTGGGGTTTTGAAGTATGTTTCTGTTTAGACCCCCCTTAGACCCACAGTCAGTCTGTCTGTATGTGTTGTCTGTACTACCCAAAAAACGCCATTGCATTTTGGTGTTGCATGACCCCAAATTGTCCAACCGGTTTATTCTTTAAGCCATCTGTTGTGACAGTGAGCTTGAACCAGGTCCAAAGCCAAGGCAAAGCATGGGCTAACAAAACATCTCCTTTGTAAGTAGACCATACAAGCTTGATCATTAGAATAAAATCAACTTCTTGCGTCAAGGACAGATGAGATTTGTAAATGCGAAAAAGCTAGTAGTATTTATAAGTAAATCTCTATTTAATGTATGCATACACAAGTCTCCTCTCTAGCAGAGCGAGCCCTGAATACAGATCACACAGCCTTTTAACACAGTTTCACCCCCTCCCGATTCATGTGTCTATACATAATGTGAGGGAAATGTTGACATACACAAATTGAACTGTTATGGATAAGTTGGTCCTTGGAACCGGTTCACCCCAGGGAAAAGGTTAACAAAGCAGAACTGGATAAAACCAGTGAACAGATGGGGTGGCTAGATAACACAACCTGAAGAAAACAAAGCTTGAATTATTTAATCTAAACAACATATAGATTTTCCATCACACTCCCCCCTTTGATTATTTATAATCACAAACCCATGCAACATTTTGAATACAAATGATCGCATATTCAAACTAGGTTCATAATCCATCATGCCCGACCATTTGATCACAGTACAAATAATTATACCAATCCGCTTTTACAGAAGATTAAAACAGAGAGACTGGCTCCGCTCTAACACC
>NC_136941.1:12026907-12032523 GCF_949987615.1 Pollachius pollachius
CATGTAGATCTGTTTCAACTCATTTATATTCTTATTTTTATTTTTTGTTGGCCTACGAAAAGCTTTTGATGCAGTCAGTTCAGCTGAACATTTTACTGTATTACAGTAAAAATATATATATATTTTCTTTGTTACCTTTTTGTACTTGCACTGATTTCATCATTGCATCCCCCGAAAGACAGTCTAAACATTTTCTTACTGTAGTGTTTTTCATTTTACTTATCATTGCAATTACTGTACTGTCATTTTCCAAAATAACATTGGTGCATTATCAGAACAATGTTGCAGCATCAACTATAGGTGTACAGTATGACTCTGGTAAGCTGGGATTGTGAGTTTAGCCCATTGGAGCTCATTGGATAGACAAATATGCATGTATCCTATTCTGATACGATTGTGTCACTGAAATACTTATATGATATATTCACAGTATTGTATTGCAATATAGCAACAGTCTTTATCCTATATGTATCACCTAATTGCAACTTTTAAAAAGAAAGCTATTTCAAAACAATTGTATACTTTGGAATATGTAACATGGCCTCATAAAGCCAAAACATATGTAAATAGTATTTTGATTTGAGTTGATCACACCAGTGTTTAATTGATGCTCTCTAAGAGATATTCATTTGATAGCTGTGTTTACTGTTTGGTGGAAAAATAAGTTTTGAGAAGAATTTGTGTAGTTTTGACAAAATTATTAACTCTTCTCAGGTTTGTGTTTAGAGTTTTGAGATATTGAGCTATAGTTTCAGAAAACGTGTTTAAACAATTGAGAAAAACTGTAATATTAGTAGAGTACCTCGTCAGCAGTATATACAGGTATATATGCATATAGAGCGACTGTCGATGATTACCCATATTGAGCAGTAGAGGGTCTGCCTGCTTGGCCCCACACCAGTCACCTGGGGGCCCCTCACTACCAGCTTATGGACATGGCCAAGGCTATACCAAAGACACAAATAAGTAGCTGGCACCTAGCCTAGCTGAGTGGTGGCATGGACAAGAAAATCATATTTCACAGCTTTAGCACGGAAAGCTTCCTCTAGAGGATATAATCAAAGGTGCAGCCTAGCTGTACGAGTGAGATTACTCTGAGCTCCTCTTCAGCCATAACAACATCTGGGGTGTTGGCGGCCATGTTGTCGAACACAACGCTTTCATTAGAGGGTTGAGCAATGGCTGGAATGGGCTGGTTATTAAGTCCTTTCTTCTGTGGGGCTGGGCGAGGTAGAGGCCTTTTTAAACATAGCATTATGTGTCGCATGGAACCAGTTATCGGTGCATGATGGTGGTGATTACAGTGGTGGCTGTCAGGATGCCAGAAGGAAAAGGTTCAGCTTGGTCTTTTTTTTTTCAGTGAAAGTGACCATGGCCTCGTCAATCGCTGCGTTCTTTTTGAATCTAGTGGGACACAGAGGGGTTAGCAGAGCGGAGGCAGGCGAGGTGGCTTTGTAAGCTCGGACCGGTCCAACATGGTTGCTGCTGCTGTGGTTGTAGTTAGTGTTAGGTGAGGGCTGGCGTGTTCTGGTGGTGATCATTGCGTGTTGCTTTCACAACAACACAGGGATCTGTCCTCAGGTCCTCTGAGACGGTCAATGTGTCAGAGCTTGCCGGTGCCCACTCGAGCCACTCCCCGCTCCAGCCACAGAGGTCATTCAGGGCAGGCCAGTACGACCTCACTCCAAAGCCTGGAGAGTGTGTGAGTACTGTACCACTCGGTTTTGTCCTGAAGCCCAGGAAGCCGAAATCACCAACTCTTACATCGCCCTAATACCCAGGAAATGAGATGCCCTGGCAGCTCTCTGAGGTTTTGGGCAAACCGCCCCAGTTTGTTGGACTTTTACTGTATAAACGGTGGCAGTTACCAAAGGTATGTGAGGCTTTTAGCTGTGAGACAGCATGCATGCCCTCACTGTGCTACGAACCGCAGCCGGCGTGCAGCACACACACACACACACACACACACACACACACACACACACACACACACACACACACACACACACACACACTGTCTCTCACACACATACACATAGACACACAGTGTGTGGCCTCCTTTGGTTCACTTTGTTGCCTCCTCTGTTGCCAAACTCGGCTCTCTGAGGTCGTCCATCTTCTGAGAAGTGGGTCATCTTGTCTTTGCTGAAAGCAGCTCTCTTGGACCATACCCTTTTATTATCCCTTGGTCCCACTACCCTTATCCCCTGGTCTCATGACATCCTTTCAGCGGATGGCCCCAGTCTCATCTCTCTCCATCTGTGTGTATTCTATATAATTAAATATAATTGGGTTATTAACAGTCTCAGTGTTTGTGTGTCTGTATTTGTGTGTGTGTGTGTGTGTGTGTGTGTGTGTATGTGTCGTGTGTGTGTGTCTGTGTGTCTGTGTGTCTGTGTGTGTCATTGTGAGTCCGTCTGTGTATACCTGTGCACGTAGAGGATGTAAAGGTTAACCATGTATTGTTATTCCTCTTCAGTATCCGATCCCAAAGGCCCGATGTGCAGACTCTGCAGATCCAGCAGCAGGATCCAGGCCTTTGTCAAGATACCGGACACTGGCTAGGCGGCTCTCTGTGGAAGTATTAGATATATCAAACCAATCAATGCACATGGGCAGGTTCAATAGGAGGGCTCACTTTGAGTGATGGTCATCCCTATGTGGCCGTCAGCCACATAGGGACTGCAAATGACATGAAGGCTGCAAGACATTTCCATCCTACCTGTACGAAGAGTATTGCAAATCGAGGGGATGGCAGATGATGCAGCTCAGGCGTTACTGTTGTGAATGTTTGTATTCATGATCAATACAATGCATAACATTGACGTTTTTTTGTGTCAAAAGCTTAGCGGGAGTTGGTTAGCGTGGGGTAAATCAAACCACTTAGCTTTGAAAATAGTAATAATAAGTGAATTGATCACGTACACAAATAGATATGAATGACAAAATGAAAGAGCAGGATGCTACCCAGATTGAGTATCACCCATGACGTCATCGTATTATAAATCAGGGTGCGTGTGTGTGTGTGACATTTACTGGGGATGGTGTTCATATGCTCTGCCACATCCTCCGTCACGCCTCTTGATTGCTGCAGTTTAAATAACATGCACGTATCTAGCTAGCACCGTCAGCTGAACCCGGCTCCTTGTCTGAGCTGTCAATATAGACACACACACACACATGCCCACATTGTCATGCATAAGCACAAACACACACACACACACACGCAAATGCACACTTTCATGCATACACACACACACATACACACACACACACAAACACGTACATGCACACTTTAATGCATATGCACATCCGCACATGCACACTTCCATACAAACGCACACACACAAACACACATAATCACACAAACACACATACACACACACACACACACACACAAATGCACACTTTCATGCATACACACACACACACATACACACACACAAACACGTACATGCACACTTTAATGCATATGCACATACGCGCATGCTCACTTCCATGCAAACGCACACACACAAACACACATAATCACACAAACACACACGCACACACACACAGACACACACACACACACACACACATACACACACACACACACACACACACAAGCACACACTTTCATGCATACGCACACACACATTCATACACACAAAAACACAAACACAATCCATTTTCATTTTGCCTGTCTTTGCTTCCTCTTGCCAGTTGTCCTTTCCTTGCCATGAATCCCTTTTATTCCATTTCCTCTCAAGGCCCCTTCTCTCTCATCATCCAGGGTCCCCTCATCCCCTGGTCCCCTGTTCTACATGGGCCCCTCTCTCAAAGGGGCTGAGCTCTGATTCATTATTCATCTCTGATATTTAGACACCGTCGCTCTGCGTGGACCGTGCACACATCACAGTTTGTGCATCGGCCTTTAAATCCTGCGCCAGTCTGCACTGGGTTTCATCCTCTGCCAGTACGTGATCACTATGAGCTGCTCTATTAGCGTCTGGAGCCGTTGCAGGGATTGCTACATCAACTGAATGGATCACAAGTGTTTCAGAGTAAAGTGTTTCATTTCTTAAGTGAATTGTGAAGTATATATATATATATATATATATACATTGCCGGATGCAATGTTATTGAGACATAAAATAATGTTATCTATTTTGTTGTGTATCGTGGTCGACTAGTAACACACACCCACACACACACACAAGCGCATGCTACCTCTCTCTTGACCCTCTTATTATCTCAAACTTGAAGTTTTCTTGAAACTTGAAGACTCCAAAGTCAGGCCATGTTGAAGGGGCGGGTTGCGGTCATTTACACAGCAGCATACAGGTCACTCTCCCCTCTGTCTGGGGCAGAGGGCTAATAAGGAAGGGACCGCGGGATGACTGAGCTGCTGAAGGAATCAGGTTAAAGATACAGGCTGCATGAAGCAAATGAAACATGGACCATCACAGCAGACAAGTGCATGCAGACGCCTGTACATACACACACACACACACACACACACACACACACACACACACACACACACACACACACACACACACGCGCGCGCGCACACACACAATCCAATCCTCCCCAGCTGCAGCATATTTATTTTGGGCCCTCAAAAACAAACTTACCATCATTATCACAATGACATTGTCACGGTTACGTCTCACTTACACTGCGGTGTCCTCATTCTTCCATCCAGGTTTGACGTTTCCTACCACGCCCCTCCCCTGTTCCTGTCCGCTCGCTTGATGAAGACCCTCCTCCCCCTTCCAAGCCCCGCCCCTTCACCATCTACCAGTTATCTTATTGAAATCAGGAAACTCCTCCCCCTTCAAGCCCCGCCCTCCAAATCACTTTCTATTCAATCTTTTCTGACCATCTTCCCCCATAGAACTCTGAATGTATTAACATTCAAATGTCAAGAATAAATATTAAAAAGCCAACCTATTGGTCCTGTGGAGCAATAGGCAGCGATGGCATGTCTTTTCCTGGAGAAGTCCTTTCAGGACCTCATGGTGAAACTAAGGAGTAGGTGTAATTACTGCTGTAATTAACTTCACTTCATTAACATAATCGAGTGTGTGTGTGTCTGTGTTGTGTGTGTGTGTGTGTGTGTGTGTGTGTGTGTGTGTGTGTGTGTTTGAGTGTGTGTGTGTGAGTGTGTGTGAGTGTGTATGTGTGTATGTGTGTGCGTGTTTGTGTGTGTGTGTGTGTGTGTGTGCGTGTGAGAGAGAGTGTGTACAAGAAAGAGTAACTCAACTGCCTCCTAGTTTTCCACTTTTATATCAACTCAATATCATGGTATTATTCAGTCCACATACTCCAGCTGTTGGCCTGGAACCCTTAAAGATTCCAGTTCCATCATTAAGGGTTCCATGCTCACCCTGGAGAAATGGAATTATGCTGTCAGATGACAACAGCCCTCTATGATTAGACCCCTTTGTTTTGACCCCTGTTAGTAAACAATAACATTATTATGAGGGAGTCAGAATAACACCGGCCAGCCAAGTCATGTGTTTTTAAATCCCAAACAGGAAAATTCTCCTAGGCATATAATAATAAGCATTACAACACGTCATTGGAAATAATCGTATTACTTTAACTACAAAATCTATGAACCAGTCG
>NC_136941.1:12032723-12035223 GCF_949987615.1 Pollachius pollachius
CTTATGGATTTCCCAGTATGTTCAACAAAATCTCTTTGCTCCCAAATATTGGGTTCCTAAACTCAAAAGGACAAATAGTTGGTCAAACCTGCGAAGAGAAACGCAATCTTGAGGCAAATTGCGTAATGTTTAATTTGTGCTAGCATAGCAAAAAATTTAAATCCATTACACATTTACACGTTTTCTATTAACCAAATAATCTTAAAAAAGGCAATTACAAAGAGGCTGGTTGTTTTCTCCAATTTAATACCATTGAAATCAAATTCCAGAGGAGGAAAGAGAGAGAGAGTGAGAGAGAGAGAGAGAGAGAGAGAGAGAGAGAGAGAGAGAGAGAGAGAGAGAGAGAGAGAGAGAAAGAGAGAGAGAAAGTGATATAAGGGAAAGAAAAGGAGAGAAAGGGAGAGAGACAGGGAGGGACCGGGAAGGAGATGGATAAATGGGGAGGGGGTTGCTGAGGGTAATTTCATTAATCTGTAGGATTGGCCTCTGGCCCATGCACTGTGGTCTTCGCCATGGCAACAATGGCCAATGGAGGCCCCATTAATAATATAGCACAGAGGAGAATGAAGCTGCCAATCAAAGACCTTCACTGGCCACTGCACCCAGTGAATTATTCAACACACACACTGATTAAGACGAGGGGAAAGTGTGCCAGTGAGTGTGTGTGTGTGTGTGTGTGTGTGTGTGTGTGTGTGTGTGTGTGTGTGTGTGTGTGTGTGTGTGTGTATGACAGAGGAAGGAGCGGGTGAGAGAGAGCAATTAACAAAGGTGTGGAGAGTGTGACTGACAGCACGCTGTGAAAGGAAGTTGGGACACACAGCTAGTGACAGAGAGAAGACATGGAAGACATTATTATGTGACGCGGGGCTTCAGAAGAGAAAGTGCTGTACTGTACCGTATTGTGTTGTGGCCTATTGCTCTGTAAAAGGGATTTCAGCTTCTGGTACAGCTACAGACATGATTGATCTTTAAAACCCTAATAATTGCATTAGTTCCGAATGAACTGCTCCCATGTGGATACCTCATACAAATGTTACACATTATATGAATCAAACTCACTTAATCCTTTCAAGAAACGTTAAATTGAATAACCTGAATTAATTCATGAGATCATACTTATGGCGGGTTTCCACCGAGCGGTGCAATACTTTTCGTCGCGGTTCGTGTTTCCACCACCAAAAGTTGGCCAGGGTCTGGCATTAAGCGCGCTGAGCAGTACCTATTTTTCAGTACTCCTCGGTTGGGGTACCAAGCGGCCTGAATGGGGGCCGAAAAGTTGGAGCTACACAAGCCATCCATTGATTGGTCGACAGAATCGTCTCTTTCTTGCGATAGGGGGATTAAAACACACACAGAGTACGCAAGTTATTTCTGGACGACCGCGAAAGCTTCATTTATTGAAGAAAATGTCCAACAAAAGTTTGCCATCCTTCTTGGACATCCTACATTTTTACTCATTATTCTTATTCTTATTCTTTCAATTTATTAGCAGGCTACATGTCGCGCTGCTATGATGTAACGATGCTTGCAGCTATCGCCATCCGGCTTAAACCCCCGCCCCACCATAAGAGCACTGTCGACGGTGGAAACGCTAGCCGTGTTAGTGAACCGAGCTGTCCCGCTCCGAACCGCACCGAAGCGACCCGCACCGCTCTGTGGAAACGAGGCATAAAGGTCCTTTTTTTTGATGCCATAGCCTTCTGTCAGTTAGTTTCTGACCGATAAGGGTGTCACTTCCCTGGTTGGTTAGGGGGAATACATTCCTTCACACGCACACAGCATAGTCACAGCTCCACCACAGGTGTGTGAAACGCAACACTTCTCAATGGATGGAAATACTAGAGAGGTTTAAGGCAGAGATTGAGGGGCAACTCTTCTGCTATTTTCTGCCTTCCTTCTTACAATAGTACCGTAAGATGTGTGCATTTGATACAATTCAATTCAATGCAATTCCTACATCCAACACCACTTAAATCCACTGTATCAGCATCTGGTGCTGTAGAGGCTGATCACTATAGCTGCACTGGAAAGCTTGAGCAGCGCTAGGGCCCTGCTGGTTGGCTTTTATAGCCACCTGTTAGCTAGCTAACATTAGCTACTACATGTTTCAAAAACAAATTTGCAGAACTATAAATGCCTCCAGGGTTACAAAGATGTCATCTTAGTTTCAAAGATAAAGTGGATTTTCCTGTCAATGGAAAGGCAGAAACTTAAACATTTGATTTGATTAGATTTGATTGATTTGAAATTTAATTTAAAAAAAAATCTGCATCCTTTCTAGTTATATTCAATACCCAATTTGATATTAACAACATTGTATATCAACCATGGTTACATAATTATTCGCTCCATCCTTTACATTACTTATATTTGAAAGCATATTATGTTGTAGCATGTCATTTAACTATAATTCAATTGTCGGCCTACTTTCATGCAGACACTGTGCTTGAAAATGAACACCAGTCCAAATAGTGAGGTGGGGCTGGGATATTTTAAACCT
>NC_136941.1:12040223-12057723 GCF_949987615.1 Pollachius pollachius
GCCAGGGAAAGCTCCACGTCTCACCTGGACATAAACTCTGCCCCCTGGCTCTCTGTCTTTGATGACTTCAGCTCTCCTCTCCAGACCGTCCCCCCTGTGGATGTCTGGCTGTGAGGGCTTCACCCAGCCCCAAACAGCCTGATCCACCTCAAGTGTGTGTGTTTATATGATGTATGTATATGCATCTGTGTGTGTGTGTGTGTGTGTTTATATGATGTATGCATATGTATGTGTTTGTGTCTGTGCGTGTGTTTGTCTGTGTGTGGGCGTGTGTGTGTGTGTGTGTGCGTGTGTGTGTGTGTGTGTGTGCGTGTGTGTATGTGTACATGCATGGGTGTGGCATGCTTGTATGTATGTATGTTTGTATGATGTATGGATATGTATGTCTTTGTGTGTGTGTGTGTGTGTGTGCGTGTGTGTGTGTGTGTGTGTGTGTGTGCTTGTGTATGTGTGTGTTTGTGTTAGTGCATGAGTGTTAAATCGTCAGCGCTGGAGAGCCGTGATGTCTTGTCCTCCTCCTGGCTCTCCCCTGTGGTGGTCTGTGTAAACGGAGGGATGGAGGCTGGCCGAGCCACCAAGTGGAATGCAAGCATCTGGGAGACGTGAGAACCTGTCTGCAACTTGCAGTCTGTGTGTCCTCCAAACGATCAAATTGGTCTGTGAAAATTAAGTGTGTTTGTGTGTGTGTGTGTGTGTGTGTGTGTGTGTGTGTGTGTGTGTGTGTGTGTGTGTGTGTGTGTGTGTGTGTTTGTGTGTTTGTGAGTTGTAAATCCTCTTAGTTCTGCTGGATTATTGTTAGAAGAATCTTGTGTTGCCTCTGGCAACGGCCCGAACATAACACATCAACAATCAATGGCGGAGTCTACTGCCGTCAGACTCTAAACATGACAGCTATCCTGTACCTCTTAACCTCTCTCTCTCTCTCTCTCTCTCTCTCTCTCTCTCTCTCTCTCTCTCTCTCTCTCTCTCTCTCTCTCTATTTCTCTCTCTCTTAGTCTCTCTATTGCTCTCTCACTCTCTCTATCTTGCTCTCACCCTGTCTTTGACTCTTTTTGGCTATAGAGTTACCAGTCTTTCTCTCTCTTTCACACTCTATTCTTGTCACTCTCTTCAAATATTTGCTCAAGTTAGATAAGAAGGTACTGTTGCACTGCAGTATATGATGCAGTATGTTATTTTATGCAGTATATCTTGCTGTATTTCATGATATATTTTTATTCAATGCAGTATTTTAGTATTATGACCCTAGTTTGACAAAGAAAAAGGAAAGAGAATAAGAAGGGGAATACCTCCGGGTTTCTTGGCTGCAATCCACGAAAACATCACTCTCTCCTTACCTATTTCAGTTTTGTGTGTGTGTGTGTGTGTGTGTGTGTGTGTGTGTGTGTGTGTGTGTGTGTGTGTGTCTGTGTTTGTATGTACATGCTTTTGTGCATGTATGTGTCTGCTTGCGTGCATGTGTGCTATATCAAACTTACATCGGGACATCACATGTTGTCAGGCCATTAAAGCACAAACTGGTGAAAACAAGATGTTGCCCCTAAAGTCCCCAAATAAGAATATAAAAAATGTCTCAAAATACAAAACAGCCGAGACAATACACAACTTTGTATCCCTTTATCTCCCCATAGGCGTAATAGCCACTGTAATTGACCACAACACAATAAATGAAGTATAAGCAAGCGTATCTGTTTGATCAGCAGAAATAGCACACAAAGTCCAGAACGCCAATCTGAAAACAATTACCAAAGCAGACAAAGCAAAGGAGCGGCTCGAACAGAATCAATGTTCACTTTTATCCAAGCTCCCAAACTAGCTCTCTTTGTCCCAGCTGATTTGGCCTTGGATTAATGTATATGGAACAATTCCATGTTCTAAGTGATGAACTCCCAGTCTGGGAAACACAGGGTCATGAATGTAGTCTACTGCAACTGAGAACTATTGTTGGACTTTCATAATATCTAATTCAAGTATTAAATTGTGTTGACAATTGCCTATACATAATGTCGTTTTCAATTCCTATTAATATGCCCATAAACAAAAAACTCCTTCATTATTATGCTTTATTTAATTGCATTGATTGATTTTCACCATGAAATCTGTAATCAGCCATCGGCTTAAGATGTGCGTCCGCTGACCATCACACCAAATGATGTGGACAATCACCTCAATGGTTGCTCTGTGACGGTGTCTTTGTCCGTGACCATTGCAACTTTCATATTTTAATACACTTAATATTTTATCTTTTATATATGTCATTTCTTCATTGCATATCCTTGGCTTGTACTGTTGTGTTTTTATATTTTTGTTTTTTGTATCTCCTCAGCACACAGAACCAACATATCCAGTATACACAACAACAAAAAACGAAACACTTTCTGAACTTCAGATTCTTGTCTGGCTGTCTTTCTCTAACTCTGTTTTAAAAGATAAGATAAGATAAGATAAGATATACTTTATTCATCTCAGCAGAGAAATTTAGGAAAATACTAATACTAATTGTACTCCCTCCCTCTCTACTCCTCTACCGTTTGGCTCCGTGTCCCTTTGTCTCCCTACCAGGGGCCTGTACAGTAAGTCATGGCTGTACTCCATTAAGGGGAGCCACCATGTTCAATGCATGCCGCCTGTTTGATCCCCTCCTGGGTTACAAAGGGGGGGGGGGGGGGGGGGGGGGGACACCTGACGCCAGCACAGGGTATGATGGGTCGTAGGGGGAGGGTGGGGGTTGGTGGGTGGGTGGGGGAGTGGGGACTGGAGGGGGGGCCAGGGCACAGAGGGTGGAGGAGAGATCACCGTTTAAAAAAAGATGGGTAGAGGGCCCCCCACCCCTCTCTCTCTCTCTCTCTCTCTCTCTCTCTCTCTCTCTCTCTCTCTCTCTCTCCATTCTCTTTTACTCTCTCTCTCTCTCTCTCTCTCTCTCTCGCTCTCTCTCTCTCTCTCTCTCTCTCTCTCTCTCCCATTCTCTTTTACTCTCTCTCTCTCTCTCTCTCTCTCTCTCTCTCTCTCTCTCTCTCTTTCTTTCTCACACAAATTTTGTTCTCTCCCACCCTCCCTCCTCTCCCTCTCTTAGAAAGCATGAGGGCTCCTGTTTCATACATACGAGATAGTTTGAGATGGAGGGGTGCAGTGGAGTGTGGGGGAGGGCTGGACAGGCAGGTGGAGTGGGGAAGGGTGTGTGCATGTGTAGGGTTTCTGCTGTTTTCTCAAATCTCCTTTCAAATTCAAACAATGCGTATTTTAACTTCTTGTATGTATGCTTGTATGTGTGTTCATGCAAGTGTTTATGTCTGTATTTATGTATGTATTTATGTATGCATTTATGTATGCATTTATGTATGCAAGGTTGGGGAGGCTTGCGTATGTGTGTCGGTGTGTGTGTGTGTGTGTGTGTGTGTGTGTGTGTGTGTGTGTGTGTGTGTGTATGTGTGTTTGTGAGTGTGTGTGTGTGTGTGTGTGTGTGTGTGTGTTCTTTCAGTCTCAGCAATGTCAGCTTGTAAACGTTGAAAACGTGGACCCATGCGGCCAAACGCGTTCTGTCGCCATGCCAGGAATGTTTATGGTTAAAACACAGACGCAACGGTCTTTAAAGCAGGTGGAATCTCAGCCAATTGATGGGTCTGTAGTAAGTGTTTGTCAGTGGAAGAGTCAGACATGTAAACAGGAATGCAGCAGTGTTCAAATGTGAGCAATAGCTAGTGGATATGAGTATAATACTTTATGTTGTTAGGTCCCAGGACTCATGAATGCAACTCTAAAATTTATTTGAATTTTTCAGTGACATCACAAGGCTTACTACAGTGGGGTCATTTTAACAGGCATTATGGATACACAAAATAGTATAATAATAAAAGAAACTAATAAACAATTATCCCCAGTAAAACATTATAACACTTGTATTATGAATTGAAGTAGTTATATATTTCGGACTTCTCCACAACTAATGAGAAAAAGTACACACATACACCCACACACATACGTGGGTGTGCGTGTGTGTGTGTGTGTGTGTGTGTGTGTGTGTGTGATTGTGTGTGTATGCATGCACATGTCTGTATGTTTGTGTGTGTATGTGTGTGTGTAAGCGCATGTCTTTGTGTGCGTGCGTTTGTGCGTTAAGTTTGCGTGTGTGTGTTTTTATGTGTGTGTTTATGCGTGTGTGTGTGTGTGTGTGTGTGTGTGACACCCAGAGGTGTCTGAGAAACAGGTCACAGCAGAAAGTGTGTGAGTGGTCCGTGTCTGGAAGCTTCTCCGCAAACCGCACACAGCTGGATATAGTCAGCAAACCTTTCAACATCCAGCGTGAAGAAAGCGAAAGAGCACAAAAAGTACTAAATGTTCAAAGGTCCCTTCAAGGTGGAATTTAACAGTCGAGTAGTTCTACTATAGTAGTTTAATACTTTGCTTTGCTTTGTCTGGGTTCTATTGCAAGTTTGCATGAATATTTGTTCCATCTTTACATATATATTTTGCATTTATAGAATCATATACATTCATGATTAGTGTGTTACATCGATTACACTCATCTGCCATCACGTAATAACAACATTGTCACTTACCCTAATTCTATGAATATAGCGTGTATTATTTGCTGTTTTTTAACCGTTACTGCTAACTTATTTAGGATTGTTAGGCACTCTTTCTTGTTCAACAATACCGGTCATTACGGGTCTCGCAACTAGCCAATGAAACATTGGTTTGCTAACTAACCGCGACTCTGCTGTGAAGTAAGTACACGATTTATACGCTTTCTTTATGTCAAAAGATGTATCTCATTATGTTATTGCACTGAAGCGAGACAGAGAGAGAGCGAGAGAGAGCGTGAGAGAGAGAGAGAGAGAGAGAGAGAGAGAGAGAGAGAGTATGTAATACATAGATTGTGGGAAAGGCTCTCATCAAGCCCAGTGTAGAGGTTTAATGACGGTACATAACGATAGCCCATAAACCCTTTTGCCCAATGAATCTCAAGTAGGCTCGCCTAACGAGGAGCAAAGACCCATGGGTGGTATTACAAACAGACATACCATAATCTAACGCTATGGCCTGTGTTTCAGGGTCCTCACGGTGGTATTCTGACTCCCTGGCCGGGCTCCATTGAGCGGGGGTCTCCCGACACCCCGATCCTTCTGCTGATCAACGGGGTTATGTCTGTGTTTTTTCTTACCTGTCAAACGGATTTGATGGATGAGAAAAAAAGAATTTGCAAGCCAAAAAGTAAAAAGAAGTAAACAAAACGATTTTAAGCTCGGGACAACTCTCAGCTACGACTTGTGTTATGGTTTCTAATTTGAAACTCTAAACCTCATAATGTCATACAGCAGCACAATGCAGTGTGCCGGTCCTGCTGGCCTCAGCATATGTGGGCAGGATTAGTTTACTGGCCTCCGATATTTTATTTATCATGTGCCAAAGTGTGTCAGTGTGTGTGCATGTGTTTTCACATTTGCTTGTGTGTGTGTGTGTGTGTGTGTGTGTGCGTGTGTGTGTGTGTGTGTGCGTGTGTGTGTGTGTGTTGGGGGGGGGGGGCGTGTGTGTGTGTCTGTATCTAAAACACAGTATTATTTTTATTTCACCAACTGACGATTAAACACCTACGTTACAAGATGGACCATCACACAGCAGTATAATAAAACACAAATGCACAACTGTGTTCTTAATGTTGCCATGTGTATTTGTTTGCGTTTGTTTGTGTGTGTGTGTGTGTGTGTGTGTGTGTGTGTGTGTGTGCATGTGTGTGCGTGTGCGTGCGTGTGTGTGTGTGTGTGCGCCTGCGTGTGTGCGTGTGTGTGTGTGTGTGTGCGTGTGTGCGTGTGTGTGTGTGTGTGTACGTGTGCATGTATGTGCGTGTGTGTGTGTGCACCTCCTGACACAGGTGCATGTGTGTTATTGATGTATGTGCGTGATGTTTTATTTAGCACGTGTCAGCGGCCCCCTGGTCACACTCATCTGATCATGGAGAGACACTGGTGTAAGGTGAAACCCTGGCTTGGATGGCTCTGTTGTAATAACCCTGACATCATTAAAAATAAAGGGGGGGACACGGCAATTACCACCTATTAATGTTTATCTAGTCCTCGCCTCGCCGGGCTAATGTTTGGCCCTTGTGCAGTTTACATTTTAGGGGATTTTGCTGACGATTTTATCCAAAGCGACTTACAACGGTTCATGCACTGGAGTCAACCAGGCAATGCGACAGCCAGCTGGTCAGGAGCAGTATGGGTGAGGCTTCTTCCTCAGGGACCCCTCGACACTCAGCTAGGAGGAGCCGGGGATCGAACTGGCAACTTTCTGGTTCCATATCAACCGCCGCCATGTGTAGTGGAAGACTTCTTGGTTGATCTGGTCTTTCAATTGCTCATCTCTAACCTCATTCAGGTGTTCAGTCTGCTCTGTGAAAACACACACACACACACACACACACACACACACACACTGCAAGCTGATCCGCTGTACGATTCCATCAGCTTCACAAACGCTTCCCCTGACTGGACGACAGAGTCAAACCGGGCTTTTTGGCAAATCATCTGACAACTTCCAAATATGATCCTCCCATTCGTAAAAGACATAAACACAAATCATTCAAGATATAACGCCGCCTTGAATGAGTTTTACATGGGCATTATCCGCAAAAAACAAAACGTTGAACAGCCTAATCAGGGGTCTGTAATCCTTACAGTAAGCTGACTTCAGTGGAATAGGAGGGGGAAAGGGAAGCCAACAAACTGGAGAGCATTGCTGGATCTCTGGGTTACATTAGCTCTGACCTGTGTTTATCTCCCGTATACACATCGTGATGTGGGGGGCTGTCGGTAACAATATCCTATTTACCTCCTGGCATCACGTGTCTTTTCCTGTTGTCTTGAGCGTTTTGATTGTTGGCTCAGTGGCAGTCTCCAGTGCTGTTAAACAGAACCTTCCTCTTCCCTCTCTCTCTCCATCGTCTTTCATTTTATTGTATTTTTCATTTCACTCCATCTCCCAAAGTCCATCATTTGGCACTCTTTCCAAAGACTTCAGCATGTATTTTCTCTCGCCGCTATGCATGATAGTGATCTTCATTCGAGGATAAAATGACCCATGTGCATTACGCCACGCATTCAAAGATATCAGTTGGATCGAACAAAGCTGTACAAAGCTGAGTAATGGGAACGGTCTATGTGTGGACCAGAGGGAAGCACATCTGTAGATTGTCGACTTTGATAAAATTTCAGACAGATTGAAAAATTCCACATTTACGATGATCGGGCCCTCTGGGTTTTTTCCATATGAACCAGGGAATATCGGACTGAGGCCGAATCTGTTCTCAAGACCCAAGCCTGCCTTATGATCTGACATCGCTATGGCTTTCAGCATAGCTGTCGTAACCAAAAGCTCTGGTTTCACCATTGTCGAGAAGGGGTCTGGTCGAGGGAGAATAAACCAGGAGAAAAATTGTACACTTGTCTTTGGCCCTTCCTGATTCACGTATAAATATCACCGGGATAAAATATGACCGCAATGAAACACATGCTCACCACAAGGTGTACAGCATGTCTTAGTGTAAATACGTTGGTCACACATGTACACACTTCCATGTCTCGCCGCGATTCACTCTACTCACGAAGGCAAGCGGTGAGTAATGATTTGGTGCGGCGAATTGATCTCAATTGGGAACATAAACAGCCATTTTCCAAATCCTTTTTATCATATTATATATTTGTGGAACAAAAGGTTGCCATATTGTGTGTGAGAGACAGCACTATAAACATATGTCAACAGCCCAGGACACCTGTGAATACTTCCCTGTAGGGCCCCTTTACTCTGTCTAAGGCTTTCACGCACACACACCCATACAGACACACGCACAAACACACACACACACTCACACACACGCATGCACATGCACATGCACATGCAAACACACAAACACACACATGCACACACACACACTCACACACGCATGTACATGCACACGCACACGCACACGCACACACACACACACACACACACACACACACATACACACACACACACACACACACACGCGCACACACACACACACAAACACCACACATTCACACACTACATTATATGGCTCGTAGCTGCCTGGATCACATCTGGGGCTCTTAGGCAGTGTACGTAGCGAGAGTTGGTGGTTTTCCATGCGGTTATTGTGTGAGTCATCAAACACACGCACACTCATAGATATTGCCGCACACACACAACGAGACATAGGGACACACAGGCTCAAGCACATACACGGATACACACACTCACACACACACACACACAGATACACACGCACACACACACGCACACACAGACACAAACACGCACACACACACACACACACACACACACACACACACACACACACACACACACATACACCCAATGGAGATGAGGACCACCTGGTTAAGATCTGTCTGGGCCAGGGGTTAAAATCATTGTGTCTTGTGAGTGGTGGAAATGTTTCTGGGAGAGGCTGGCAGGGCAGGAGGCTTCGTTCACTGGGTTTCCTGGAAGACACAGGAAACATTCCCACCATCCTGTTTAACACCTTCCATAAGAATTGTGCCCGCCTATCAGGCGGCCTTTGAGACGATCCGGTGTTTTTCCATCGCTCTGCGAAACATGACGTGGGGACCAGCTGGACATGGTTACCACGTCATGGGAGTTCACCCACACACACACACACACACGCACACACACACACACACACACGCCCACACACAGAAACACGCTCACACACACACACACACACACATACGCACACACACACACACACACACACACACACACACACACACACACACACACACACACATACCCACGCACAGACACGCAAACAAATAGACACAAACACATACATGTGTCTATGAACTTCCTTCACGTCATAACCATTTTAGGCCTTTCCCTTTATTTTTCAGCCCAAATCGACGTTCAGAATAAGGGATTCTACTGTATATATACACGAGGGAAACGTATGCCGCATGTGCAAAGGTCAGCTGAGCGGTGCCCTGCCCCCTGCGGTGGTGAGCGCTCGTGTTTACCAGCCCTGACATATTACATCAGTACGTTACCTCAGGAAGTAAGGCCCATGTCACAGCACACATCCTCTCCCGCTGTGATGTACCGTGCACACAGGTAACCAGCCACAGCTGTTCACACGCACACACACACACACACACACATGCACACACGCACACACACACACACACACACACACACACACACACACACACACACACACACACACACACACATGCACACACGCACATGCACACACACACACACACACACACACACACATGCACACATGCACACGCGCACGTGCACACACGCACATATTAAGACACACACACACAGGCATATGCACACACACAGATGCACACCCAGGCACACCCTCAGACACACACACACACACACACACACACATTAATTCCCCCAAAATTGACCAGAAAAAGAAACACATTTGACAATGACTTGACTGAACTTCCTGTCACCCCTTGGCCCCTGGCAGCGCTTAACTCTGCCCCCTGGATCACTCTGGAGGTGAAAGCTGGACCTCGTCAGGCTGATGACGAAAGCACATTGTTCTGCGGCGGCACATTGGCACAGTAAGACTATAAGTGAGAGTGGTCTGGTTAAGATGGTCCAGCTGAAAGCAGAATAGGCCTGACAGAAGCTGCCCACAACTCATGGATTATCTTGCATGGATTATTGTCTGCACACTGTGTGTGTGTGTGTGGGGGGGGGTGGGTGGGTGTGTGTGTGTGTGTGTGTGTGTGTGTGTGTGTGTGTGTGTGTGTGGTTTGTGTATGTGTGGTGTGTCTGTGCTTGTTTGTAGAGGCGATTGACAATCTATCTTTTCTATCTGATTCTATCTTTCTATCTTTCCAACTAGGGTTAGCCTCTCTCTGTGTCTGCTTGTCTGTCTGTCTGTATGTCTGTCTGTCTCTCTGTTTCTCTGTCTGTCTGTCTATCTTTATGTCTGTCTGTATTTCTGTCTGTCCCTCTGACTATCTATCTATCTATCTATCTGTCTGTCTGTCTATCTGTCCCTTTGTCTATCTCTCTGCTCTAATGTAAGGTAATCTATCCTCTGTAGCCTCCTTCCTCCGTCTCTGTGACACTGGAGGTAAAGCAGAGGCGACGGGACACTTGGTGTAAACGACTGAATTTGTTTCCGTGAGCGATCCTAAAGCAAACAGAGACATGAGCTAGCGTGTCCCGCTGGCGGCCGCTGCAGACGGCGCAGCGTGGAGAGCCATGACATCAGCAGAGAGCCACTGGCTGTAATGCTAACAGGACATCTGTCATGTGGACAGTGTTTTCTCAGCCAGCGTCGGCCCCGAACCAACTCATTACCTGGACTTCTTTTGTTTTTCTTCTGAATTGCCATAAATTGTGTCCTGTCTGTAAGTGTTTGATAATACATCCTGCAGGGCTGAGTTTGGTTTATTTTCAAGTGGGTAAAATGGTTATAGGCTTCGGGTCTTAGGTCGAGAATGAGACAGCCACAGTTTGTTTAAACTCCAATACAATAAAATTTCTGTAGAAGAACCCGGCCTTTAAACAAGCAAGGATACACAACAGATTATATCACTGTTAAAAAACAATTTGGTTGAAAAAAGAAATTGTAGGTATATCAACGTTAGTTTCATTGGATAATTTGCATTTAAGTCTGTGTGGGATGAGTCATCAGATGAGTCTGCTCATTCACATCAGGCCTGTATACTACTGCTGCTGATGCCCTGACTCACGTTCATTCATACCTAAAGGGCTCCTCCTTTTCGTCACACACACGCACACACACATAAACTCATCCATATTGGTTGCGATAAAATCAACTCAAGCCTTAGTCATACAAGGGGTAAAATATGTTACCAGATTGCTTTTTCACAAAGCCACACATTTTGCAAAACACTTGCTGTATTGTTAAGCTGAATGAACCGATTCCAGTCATTTGTAGGAACAGAAAGCTACACGCATTCTTGTCCCAAACAGTAAATTAATGATTGATTCCAGTAAGGCCCCGTCAGACTCCAGCCTTGTTCTCGTCAGGTTCCATCTTTTCGGTTGATTTTTTTCCTGTCGGTTTCAAGCTGCTGTGTAATTAACTGTGGCACCTTTGACAAGACGGAACATTTGTTTTGATAAAAAACCCAATGGTGAGTTGCAGAGCGTGTGACATGGTTCGGTCACACCGTGATTTGTGGGGGTGGTCTTGTGTGGTCCAATAGGATGTTTATACATGGAACGGAGCAGGCATCTTTATGGGTCCGAGAGATCAGGCCTCTCGCCCTGGCAGTCACCAGGGCTAAACATCCCTGGGACTCAAAGGCCGCACAACCGCCCAACGTGACCTATAGGGCTTTAAGTGTATGTCTGGAAAGATTTGAGCACAGAGGGCCCACGGCTCTCCAAGGTAGACCCCCCCCCCCCCCCAAAGGGAGGACATAGACTTCTGTCTGAATCAAACGTTCACCAATAATAAACAGAGTGACGATATCCTGCATGGTTTGGGGTTCAAGATTCCTTCTGTCTGATCGGCTGTTGGAAATGTCTGTTCTACTGGGCACAGAGATAGGAAAGGGGAGAGAGAAGTAAAGAAAAGAGCGCGAGAAGGATGGAGAAAGTGAGAAAGAACGAGGGAGAGATGAAGAGGGAGAGTGGAAAAACACAGCTCCAATTACTGTGAAATTTGAAAGTTTGGCCATAAATGCAAGCTGGAAATGCTTAGCGCAACACTCAGTGTAACACGGTAAGCAACTCAAGCTCCATCGCTACCACACAGGACTCCACCTTCAGCCGCTGCCACACAGGATATTGAGATCTCTATATGAGTCCATCATGGAATGATTATTTCCCAAAAATATTCACAATAAAAAAGAAAGGTTCCCCCGGACCGAAGTAAAACCATGAGGTCTGGCGCTCTCCACGTCGGGGGGGAAAGTCACCACATCTTTTCTCGGTTAGAAAGGCTTAGGGTGAAGCCATCTCACTCCAATGACCTGCATACGCTGATTAGAAAATTGTCTGGCAGCGAGGCCAGGGTGTGGCTGCCAAGGTTTAACCACCCAACAACACGGTTATACGGCTACACACATGCACGCAGGTACATGCGTGACAAACACACACACACACACACACACACACACACACACACACACACAGACACACTATGCAATGAAAAGATCTATTGAACGTTTGAAGGTCAACTTTCATAACTTTGGAAGCTCATGTACCTACCTATAAATGGAAACAGGGGTTGGATCTAGAGCAAGGGGGCTCACACAATTCCAGTGGGCCCCCCCTACACAAATCAGCTCAAATTAGACCGCTTGGTGTTTCATTTCATTCTGCTGATGTATCCTAAACACGTTGGACACTGCTTAGCCCGTCTGGTCCAAATTGTTAATTATCTGTCATAATGATTTCACCACAGCTCTCCATGCTGAGCAGCCTGCAGCACACTGTTAAACTATCCTAAATGTGTGATAGAAAGGTCGCTTTGAGTCCTAATAGAGACATAGACTCCCCTTAGAGGGGAATAGTGATATGGTTTGACATGATATGGCGACATAGAACAGTTATGTTATTCACCTCAAGCCTCATGATAAAATGACAGAGCTTCCAATAATATTTACCTCGCCCTCGGGTACGAAAGCAGAAAGAAAGATGCGATTGTGTAAGGATGGAGCCTTTCTGCTGCATTTCCCCATGCTACCCATCATCCCACTCGCAATGCTTCCTCCGTTGTGCTTTTTGGGGTCGAGAAACCTCATGAATGTGTGACCCGGCCTCACCCATACAAGTGCATCCAATTACCCAGAAGGGAAGTGCACAGATGTGTAAAGAAAACATCTGTCCATAACTGTTCCTTGTGTCAAGAGAGAGGCCAACTTCTCAGATAGAGTGCTTTCATCTTAACACTTGGCGCCAATTGCATGAAGAACTGACAAGCCACTGACATTTCTGAAAGCCCCTTCCCTCCAATATCTTCTGAGTTTCCTACACTTGGCCCCAATACAATTGCAACATGAGTGACTTAAAGGATGACTTTGGATGATCCATGCATATTTGTTGGCAAATGGCGAATCTTTATCTCTGGCCACATCAAGGCCTGGGGGTGTTACGCTCTCAGGATGAGGTAGAACCGAGTATTCTAGAACTGACTTTGTGACCAAAACATTATCCTTCCAAAGAAATCAGTTTCAGTCCTTATATTTCCCAGAAATAACATTCCCTTATCTGCATAGCCTTGCTTTGTCCCAGTCCATA
This sequence comes from Pollachius pollachius, assembly GCF_949987615.1. Classification (NCBI taxonomy): domain Eukaryota; kingdom Metazoa; phylum Chordata; class Actinopteri; order Gadiformes; family Gadidae; genus Pollachius; species Pollachius pollachius. Next base: position 12,053,487 of record NC_136941.1, read on the forward strand.
TATGGTCAAGTGCGGGGTTTTTATAGTGATTGTATAATAAGGTAAATTTGCTAGGTAAGAAAGATGGGAATTTCCGACTTTCCATTGCTTTGTTTCCGGTACCAAGTCTACATACTGGGAAGTGGATGTCATAACATTAGTACAAAATGGAATTAGTTTGATATAACATCTCCATTAGCTTCCTATCAATTGCTTCCAGAATTTCTGTGTGTGAAAAAGAAAATATCTCAATTGTGAAACACAATCTCTGCAATATGTAAAGCACAGGTAATAGAGTTTCCTGTTTTCGGACGAATATGACTTCAAGCATGTGAAAAATGCATTCTATCAGTAAAAACTGCATATGGAATTTATATTATGTAATTTATTGGCCTCTGCAAAGTGGCTTTACGTAAGCAACCTTAAACAAACGTAAGGCAAGCGCTGAAGACAAAGAAGAAAGAGATTGAGTGCGCTGTCAACTTGAACATAGCCTTGATCTACCATGCACCGCATAAAAAACACAGCACAACAGCTTAGGCTAGGACACGATGGACAATGGAAAATAAACAGCGACCAAAAGAATAAGGATTCATTAAACTTCAGGATGTAAATCCTAAAAGGATTTGTTTTTTTATTACCTTTCAATTTATTTGAATTTATCTGAACCTGAATTTGATGAGAGAAGCTAGCTTGGCGGCTATGTCCTTCCTCGTGTCCAATTGGCAAAATAGAGGAAACCAAAACAAACGTACTACTGAATAAGAACAGAAAACAAACAGCTGCAATCCACATCGATGACAAAGACCAGTTGAAAGGCTAAGTGCAAGATCCATTAGCCGGCATTCTTTGGACACATTTTCTAAATGCCAGATCGGTACCGGTCCATCAAGATAAGACACCGCCATTGGTTGATGAGGAGCACATTAAATGTGACAAATTCCTGAAAACCCTGTGGTGACTAAGAGAACCGCCTTCCCGTCATACCGATGACAAAGTGCAAAGCGACGCCAGCCTGGGGTTGTCATGGAACAGGCCAAGAGCCGGAAAATCCTTGACGGTGCTGCAGGGGAGACGTCTCGCTGCGGCCAAATGTGTCATACTGGAAAGTGAGAGCTTAATCGTCTGCTGCCTACATGGTAGGAAAGGATGAACTCCATTCGGTATCATATCCATTGTCCTTGATGGAAAGTTACACTTTTGGCACCCAGACGTGTGCCAGTGTTTCGTGGTCAACCCACAATCAGACGCCAAACCTGAGTTGCTTTAGGACGTCATGGTGGTCCAGTGGTAAAGTTTATACCGGAATAGCTCCACAAAGAAGCATCCCGTTCCACATTAACCGGCAGTGAGGGGCTTGGGTAAGCAAGGCCTGTGGGTAGTGGGGAAGGGCTGCTTAAGCTCAGTAAAGGTATTGTCTGCCAAAGGAATGTGGCGGCTATGCTGATCTTCAACTGGAAGCATGCAGAAACAACGAGGGGGTCTTCTTAGTAACTTCATCCATGGGGATAGCATTATCATTAGAAAGTGGGCACACCGCCCCCAAGGAACCAGGGTCCAAACGGTCCTTGCAGCAGGGAAAACACTTCCCAGAAAGGAGGGGGAAAAAAAAGCAATGAACTTGGAACGACTTGGATTTTGAAATGTGAAGTGTGTGACGTATTCTCCCCAGCACTCCACCACCCTCCAGATGTGCACCTGGGACTTATCGGAATCCACTAGTTTGTAACCCAAACAGTTGAACACATCCCAGTCGACCGCGTGCTGGGCAGGGCCAGGGAGCCTCCATGTAGAGAGAGACCTGTGGGGATGGGAACCACAGTTCAGCACTTATACGACAAGGTCATGAGAGGTCAAGGGAAACGGGAGGAAAGCGGAAGACCTTTAATTGAGACCTACCGCCACTACCCTTTGTAGTGGTGAGAACAGAGGGGGCTGCCCCTATTTGGCCACAGCCCACATTAGGGCTATCCGTGGGGGGAGTGCCATGACAATGGAAGGGGTAATGACGCCAAGCTTTTGGAAGGGGTGATAGGCGATACGTCGGCCCTGTAGGTGAGGTAGATGGATGAATAAGCCCCCAAATAGGGTGCTCTTTTGATATAGACCTCCATAGGCAGGTCTATTCAGGAATGGAGAAGGAGAGGAGCCAGCCAGCGTGCATGGTCATGATAAAAAGAAAAAAGTACACATACCTCAAGATTAATGTATCTACATTTATTAGCTCATGCTGTAACATGAACGTCTGTGCATTTTCTTTAAAGAACCAATTCCAGAAACAGTTTTCTACAATAGTCATGGTAATGACATAAAGAAAGAATGTAGATGTACCTTGTAGATGGTAGGTGGTCAACACGTCATTTATTTTTACATTTCATATAGGGCAAGGCAAGGCAACTTTTTTTATATAGCACTTTTCATACATGAGGCAGACTCAAAGTGCTTCAAATACAATCAAATTAAATAATAAATTAAAATAGATGAGTAAAATAATTTGGTTATCATTGTTCATTTATAAATTATAATGATAGAATATATGTAGCTGTATTCATTTCACTACGCCTACAGAAACAGCATACCTCATATTTTGAATTTAAAACAATGTCCTGCATTTTGTTATTGAGGATATCTTGGGTCCATTTCATAAACTTCTAGGCCACTTGTGAGCAAAAAACGGGCGTCAACGTTTCCTCCATGATATTCTATACCACCGAACAATGCAGACAACTGCCCTTCGTGTGACCGTACACATTGACACTGTACAACCACGGAGAACGTACAATATTTTGCTTCCCATTCACGCCATGTTTTACAGCTTAGCGTTTTACGCCCAGCATAGAACCCTCTCGTTGCCGATCGACCTTCAGCTCTTACCCCATACTTTGTAAGCTCTGCTTTTCAGCATGTCCCTTTCTATGCCTTACAAGCTAAATCATGTAGCTATGATGCCTTTACCAGATGCTGTTCTGTACAAGCGGTCCGGTCATGTGCTGCAGTGTGGCAGCAGATGTGTTCCATGTTCTGGGCTTTTGGTCAGACACCACCTTCTATCCGAGCCCACTGGGTTAGCCAGAGGCAGAACCGATGTCCATCAAGCACCACCAGTCCTATGCACCACACACAAAGAGAAGAAAGCATGTACAATTCCAAAAATATCTGATATCTAAAACAAACAGCAGGTTTTGTCTGTTTTTTGTCGAACAAAAAATCAAAACAAGACGCGATGAGACATGGTGTCATCTGTTATGTAACGGCCGTGAGGTAAACAAAAAAGAAAGATAATTCACTTTAGGCATGGGGCTAGGTGGAAATCTTTTATTAATGCTCCTATTTATACCTTATACACAAGGCCTTCCCAGAAAACCCAGTGTTTTGATTACAGCCAAACAACTTAGCCAAATGGTGTATAAACACAGCTAAAGAAGCTAGAGCCCCCTGTTAGCAACCTGTTTTGGCTAACTGTTGAGTGCTTTGTCTTCAATTCCAACATGGGACATGGAAGTTCATCGGAGGTGCAGGTCAGTCACATAACTCACCTCGTGCTATTGTTAGTTTTCCTGCCTAACCACCCGTCAAGCCATTCTGACAAGAGTATATTTTATTTTTTGAAACAAACAAATACCAAAGGGACAGTTCAGGATAAAGGCATCCACTTAAAAGCTCATAAAACCTTTGAGTCAAATATACGGTAGGTGTGAATTACTCCAGTTGTCACTTGGGGGATTGTTTTTGCACAACTTTAAGAAGTATAAATCCACTTTCCCTCGGATTTTCCGCAATGTCTGCGTGGTTTGGCTCTGGTCAGGGACTATTGAAAATAAATGGAAATCTCCACAGTGGAATTCTTCAGCTCAAAGGCTACATACAGAGACACATGAGGATGTGGATGTAGTTGAGTTGGTTTGAAAGACAGACATCCTGCTTCATCCCAATGATTCCGTTGCCAGGGCCTTCATGTGGACAAACAGCAGCCCTAGCAACGCACCCTTGGGGCTCATGATGCTTGCCGGACACTGCATCATCCTTCCCTTCACTTTGATCTCCCTGAGAATCAAGGCATGGGCAAAAGAAGAACACCATGTCAAGGGTTTATTAAGAGATGTATTAAAATTGGTAAAATGGACACATGCTCATTTAGAGATTAAACAGCTTAGACTTTGGGATTCCGTAATGACAAACCGCCCCCCACCATACAATCCATCACACAGACAGGGAGTGTCTCGTCTGTTAGCCATTGATGAGCGGGGAGGTTGGTTTA
>NC_136941.1:12062723-12137723 GCF_949987615.1 Pollachius pollachius
ACACACACACACACACACACACACAAACACATGCACAAACACAAACAAACATTGAACACACATATGCACACACACACCTTCACACCTACATACATATACACAGAGAGGATTAAATGGGATAAGCAAGGTTTGATATTGTAGCCTTGCGTCTTGATTCTGTTAGTGTAGAACCAAGGGAGTGCTGTCAAACACAGCTATTTCTGTCGGGAACACAACCACTTGCACTCCCAAGAAGTCATCACCTGTGTATACTCTTCCAAAGCCCATTTACATCCCATAATGTTTCCCTGTGAACCCCTTTAGAGCCTCAGCAACACATTCAAATGAAGGAATTCCATCTTCCATAAGGAAAAGAAAGGATGACAGGGACAGACAATTCCTGCTCTCTCTCCAACCACCCCCTGTCTGTCTCTCTCTCTCTCTCTCTCTCTCTCTCTCTCTCTCTCTCTCTCTCTCTCTCTCTCTCTCTCTCTCTCTCTCTCCCTCTTTCTCTCTGTCTTTCTTTTTCTTGCTCTCTTGTCCCTTTTCCCTTTCACTGGTTGAGCAAAAGGGTGGGATGTCTGTCTGCGCCAGGGGCTCTGACAGCGATACGGCTTGGGTCAGAGGAAGGGAGAGAATGAATGAGAGAGAGTTAGAGAGAGAGAGAGAGAGAGAGAGAGAGAGAGAGAGAGAGAGAGAGAGAGAGAGAGAGAGAGAGAGGAGAGAGAGAGAGAGAGAGAGAGAGAGAGAGAGAGAGAGGGGGCGAGAGAGAGAACGAGAGCGAGAGAGAGGGGGGGGGGAGAGAGAGAGAGAGAGAGAGAGGGGGCGAGAGAGAGAGAGAGAGAGAGAGAGTTAAAGGGAGAGAGATAAAGTGCGTGTCTAAGTAAAGAACAGGATGGGTAGAGAGAGATAGAGAAAGACAGAGCGAGAGAGAGCGAGATGTCAGAAAGTAAGTGTGTTGATACTACAAGCGCCCAGAGGCCCATCTTGAATGCAGGGCGGGGCCGTTCTCTGTACTGGGGGGGGAGAGGTATCACACATAGTTGCATGGTACAAATCGTTTAAAAAAACATGTTCTCTTCATTGGCCATTGACGCATCATTAATAGAGGACTTCCACATGGAGGCAGACCATCAAATGGTTATTCTTGTCAGTTCAAATTATTTTGTGGATTCTAGTCTCTTTTGGAAATTGGACCCACTCATCTGCCTGAATGTGATGACCTTTGTTTATAAACTGTTAATTCATTTGTAAATAAACTCTGCCGGTCTTCAGTTGATTAGTTAGTCTGATGTTAGCTGTACTGACAGCGATATTTTGTTGTTTCTCTTTCTTCTGACAAATGTAGTCGCTTTGGATAAAAGCCTCTGCTAAATGCCCAAAATGTAAATGGGTTAGAGCAGATTTCGATACAACTATTGATAGTTGAATTATTGAAGGTGACTGAGGTAGTCATCCGTGTTGCTCATTGGGTCACTGAGTACATCCATACATTTACAGTAGATGGGTCATCCTCTCCAGAGCTCGGGGACCGCTACACCCCCTCCCTCCCCCCATCACCCCGCCCACACCGGTCCCCTGGTAACAGATAGAGGACGGGCGGTAAGTTGAATGAGCATCCTAATGGGGAGTTGGGAGGTGTAGCCTTGGCTCCACACATGAGTTGTGAGGACCTTGCGTCATGGGACATAACATAAACGAGGTAGGCACTAGGACCTGGAGGGTGTACACACGGTAAGGTTGGGAGCAGCTATGGGACTCTCTGTCTCTCTTTCTCTCTCTCTCTCTCTCTCTCTCTCTCTCTCTCTCTTCCTTCTCCCTGTCTCTCTCTCTCTCTTAACTTTTAGAACAATCCATTTCAATCCAGTGTGGGAGGGAGACAGACAAAAGTGGATGGCCCTAGACCAGGATTCACAGCTTTAAAAGCAGGAGCGAGATTTGGACTTTAGGATAAATCCTGCCACTGGGAAGAGTTGCGTGAGGGTGGAATATATCACACTTTCATTGGAAGTTTCACTTCTGAGAGTTGACAGAGGCAACACTAACAGGGTGGTAAGTATTGCATGTATGCCTGTTTGCATCTACTGTATGTATGTGGGTGTGTGGGAGTGCTTGTGTGCGTGTGTTTGTGTCTGCACATGTGTATGGCGTGTGTGCGCGCGCGCGTGTGTGTGTGTGTGTGTGTGTGTGTACTGGATGTGTGCTTTAATGAGGCATTTGTGGTTTCTGAGGTGAGCTCTTGAATCTCAGATTGAGAACGGTCTATTCATGGCAACCTCATACCTGTCATTAAGTGAAAGTGGAAACTGTCGCAAATTTAAAAGGCAACCAGAGAGAGTAGCAGTTGAGAAGGTGGAAATTCCTGTTGACATCAGCACAGAGCACAGCACTGCAAGAATTCTCACTTCAAGGATGAGTTTACATAGGCTTGATGCTGTATTGTTCCTGTACAGAGACGATTGTCATTCCAGGGTTTAAGTGGTTAGTTAGATGAGGTTAGATTATAGTGGCAAGGAGCAAAGGAAGACAGGCCGAGAGAGAAAGAGACAGAGAGACAGAGAGAGAGCGATAGAGAGAGAGAGAGAGAGAGAGAGAGAGAGAGAGAGAGAGAGAGAGGAGGGGGGACATAGAGACAGAGAGAGAGAAACAATCAAAGAGTTATATATCCATGTGTTCTTCATTTCACTGGGAACATCTTCAATGTCTTTCTTTCTCTCTTTATATTTTCTTTCTTTCTGCCTTTCTTTCTGTCAGCCTCACTATTCCTCAATTACCTCTATTCTGTACCTCTCTCTGGCTTTCTCTCTCTGTCTCTCGTTCTCTCTCTCTCTCCCCTCTCTCTGTCTTTCTCTCTCTGTCTCTCGTTCTCTCTCTCCCTCTCATCCTCTCTCTCTCTCCCTCTCTCTGTCTTTCTCTCTCTGTCTCTTGCTCTCTCTCAGAGAATTCAAAACTCATGTTACACATGCCTCAGTGACCCTCCTGTAACTTTGTTGATCGCAGTTGCAACCGCAAAATATGTTGCTGAGTTTACGTGTGCACATGCGCACATGCACGCGCGTGTGTGCGTGTGCGTGTCTTTGCGCTAAAGACAGACCTCATGCCTGCCACTCCTACCAGGGAATTCCTTGGAGGCTTTTGACAGGAGGGGAATGTCACAACATCATAGCAAGAAAAACACATTTCAAACAAGTTGCCGGTTAACAACTCGCACACAATCAAGATGTGTGTGCTGCAACCACATCAACTCCATAATGAAGGCTGTGAACTGTCGAAGCGCATCCGGATCAGAAAATGTTTGTCTCGTTAATGAATGGAACAAAACGCAAATGGTAAAATAGTTATTACCAATGCTAGATGCTAAATCCTCTATCTCTTCTGGACCACTCTCCCCCGCCTCCTCCTCTTCCTCCTCCTCCTCCTCCTCTCAGGCCTTTTCTTTTATTTCTCTTCCAACGACACACGGACACATCTGTAGTGTGTCTGTTGTGCACATCTGTGTCAAATAAACAAATCAGAACTTACCAAAACTTTGACCAATGGCCCAGTGCTAAAGTTGTCCCGGGAGACGACATGCTTTGGGGGGCTACGGGGTGGGGATGGGGGGTGGGGGTGGTGGGTATTGAGAGAGAGATGGGAGGGAGAGATTTCTCTGAAATAGTTTACGAGCATTAAATGGGCCGCCAGCATGTCCTGTGGACAGAGTGTTTCATCACCTCAGGGTCGGTCTCCTCACTGGAGACGAGGTGAGGAGAGGATGAGCGTACACCAATCCTACTGTAGAACACACCACGATACATACACTGAGTATAACACCCTATACACACTGTAGAACACACCACGATACACACACTGAGTATAACACCCTATACACACTGTAGAACACACAACGATACACACACTGAGTATTACACCCTATACACACTGTAGAACACACCACGATACACACACTGAGTATAACACCCTATACACACTGTAGAACACACCACGATACACACACTGAGTATAACACCCTATACACACTGTAGAACACACCACGATACACACACTGAGTATAACACCCTATACACACTGTAGAACACACCACGATACACACACTGAGTATAACACCCTATACACACTGTAGAACACACCACGATACACACACTGAGTATAACACCCTATACACACTGTAGAACACACCACGATACACACACTGAGTATAACAACCTATACACACTGTAGAACACACCACGATAAACACACTGAGTATAACACCCTATACACACTGTAGAACACACCACGATACACACACTGAGTATAACACCCTATACACACTGTAGAACACACCACGATACACACACTGAGTATAACACCCTATACACACTGTAGAACACACAACGATACACACACTGACTGTGCACACTTTAGAACTCAGAACAGACTGACCATACACACTGTAAGACCCACATATGGAGTATAGGTATTGTAGAACCTGCACAGACACACATTGACTGTGTCTGTCGGTCCCTGTCAAGTTGGCAAAACAGTTTTGCTAAACATCTTACTTGAAGGTGCCACAACACAAACAAGGCCAGGCTAATTTAGTGCACGTGAGGCATTTTAACATATACAATGGTGTGTGTTCGCATGTTTGCGTGTGTGCGTGTGTGTGTGTGTGTGTGTGTGTGTGTGTGTGTGTGTGTGTGTGTACCAGATGGACAGTGCTGTTTTCCCGGCAGACAAAGATGTCTGTGATTATTCATGACCCCTCTCGGGTTTCTCTTTGAAGCTGAATTACAGCTTTCCCTACGTTAGCCGCAGTGCAGCTTTGTGCACGTATGTGCGCACGCATGTGTACAGGTAGGTGTGTGCGTGTGTGTGTCTGTGTGTGTGTTTGTTTGTGCATGAGTGTGTGTGCTTGTGTACGTGTGTGTGTGTGTGTGTGTGTGTGTGTGTGTGTGTGTGTGTGTGTATGTGCGCGTGTGTGTGTGTGTGTGTGTGTGTGTTGGTGAGAAAGAGAGACAGACAGAGATAGAGAGAGAGAGGGTTCATGACATGTATGCATGCATAGTTGCATGAATATGTTAGGTGATCCCTGTGGAAAGGTAACAACATACCTGTGTTTTACATATGTATTTTATATCAACTTTTACCGGAGCTTTACAGTCGGGACTCCTTTTCTTGTGTGTTGCCAGTATTTGGATACAGCAGCCAAAGGGCACAATAATAAGTGGACACCAACACAATAACAAACGGTGTCTAGACTCCACTTTGTTGCGTCAGACACCTGGACAGCAATGTAGCAATGTTGTCCAGGTGTTCCAAGCCATTAATGTATGGCCTGTAGGTAAGCCTTTATGGCCAAATTCCAACTGGCTCACACAGAATGTACTATAACAATAATCAGGCTTCATGAGTATATATTGCATATCACACAACATCTACCACTGTAAACATTATGTCTACAAATGTTGTTAATGTATACATATTTAGTTGAAAGCTTTCCTTTCTTGGCATGTATCCAGGAACTAAAAGAGCTAGTGTTCTTTGGTCAGGAGCTCTGAGGGCTTTGGAGATCAGTTGGCCGGGTCAGGGGGTGGGTGAGGAGATCTGTGGTAAACCCAAGACGCTGCAGGGTTCAGTCTGGAGCCGCCTGGAGAGGGACGGGAAGGTCAAAGGGCAGGCCCAGAGTTGGATTTTGTGAGGGAAGATCAGAGTTCAACCACAGGCTACATCTCAGTGGGACAGCGGACAGGGGAGGAGACAGGAGAACGGTAAAAGATGGGGGACACATTTAGGGAGGAAGGGAGAGGGAAAGAGAGGAGAGAGGAGGAGAGGAGAAGTGGTTGACAGGAGGGGAGTGCAGGACAGGAAAGGACAGGCATAGGAAAGCAAAGCACGGGTAAGAAGGAGAGGAGAGAGAGGGAAGAAAAGTCATATGTTAATGTCACTCCAAGCGTAGTTTCTGCATTAACTCTTGTGAAAGCTTCATGTCCAAACAACTCCTTCCCCGACGTTTCAGGAGAAATATGCTCGGTTCCATCAAAGCTAACGTTGTTTGAGTTTGGTCATTTAGCAGAGGTTGGACTCCATTGTTTGGAGATGTGTAGAAACTCACTGTATCTTCATCATCCCCATATGTAGCCCACTTTGTAGGGCCTTCAAAACAAAACAAAACATAAACGCCGTCATCGTGCCAATTGGGTCTGACCATACCGATGTTCACATAATGACCCCCGCAATTATGGGAGCACAGAAACTGCCCCAGTGTGCGAAGCTTTCATGAGATTACAGAAGCCTAGGTTACAGTATATTCCCGCTGATTTAGGATTCACAGCGCTGCAACTCTCACAAGCCTTCTCAATATGGAGTAGGATTGCCAAAAAACAAAAGTCCCCTGATGCATTCTGATTATTCACCTCAAATGGGTTCCATGTTCAGACAAAACAACATGCAGGAGCGAAGTGAAAGTCAGACGGTCCAACGGTCTGCTGAGGATCAATGTCCGGCAGATGCCAGCCCTCCTCACAGGAAATTGTTAGTCTGCATCCCCTGTATGTTGTGTCAGTATCTATGTCTGCATGCATGTCAGCCCGGCCTTAATAATATGCCACAGAATGACAGCTCAATGTGCTGACATGCCGGCCCATTGCGTGCTAAATGCTTCCATGACTTTCAGCTATGGCCAGATGTTGTGAAGACACAATGTCTGATTAACTACTGTACAAAAGGACTGCTTTTGAACTGTTTAAATAACCCTGCTGCCGCTGTGTTTGTGTGTGTGCAATCGTAGGAGATGTTATGATATGATCACACTCAGTCCTTTCTAAACCTTTCTTACATGAGTAGTTGATTGCAGCATGTCCAGACATGAAACCACTCTGTCTCTCTCTTCACCCTTACTTATATTGATTTATTCTAGCTGATAAATTGACAGGCGAGAGTCCTGCATATAATTTGGCAGCAGAAAATACACGGTAGAAAGACGAATGAATTAAATAACTTTATTAAAGTATATGAATGTACTTCAATGAAAAAAAAAAAAATGATTTGAATATAATGAAGTAACCGAAGAGAGAGGCGACACGCGTGTTTCTGTAGACTGTCTGCTTGTTTGTGTTGGAAACGCACACACACCTTAGCCCCGAGGACATACGTGACGCGTCCGATTATGCACTTATTCAAATTGCTCCAATTTTTTAGCATGCATGGAGAGTTCTTTTTGTTGGTTTCTGCGCCTGGCTATGATGGATGAATACGGGCTGGGTGTGTTTCGCTCACCAAGTATTTGTCCTACGATTGTCAGAGGCAGACGGAAATACCGACGTATCGCTTCAGACCGAGAGCCATTTCACAGGCCTGCGCCGGCCTCATCCCCCCCCACCCCCCCCCCTTCCCTTCATACATTCAAACAATCTCTTTAATCCGTCAACTCCTTGTGTTTAGGTTAGCTGCCGGGGGATGAATGGTTTTCTATAGGCACTATGGATTGTGTGCGATCACGTCTAGGAAGCCATTTCTCTCTGCTGGATGCTTTGTTCAGGTTGTGCGCTGACTCTTGTGGTAAATAGATATTCATCTGCTTACTTTGACTCACACAAACATGGACACACAAACCCTCACAGGAACACATGCACACATACACTCACACACATACAGGGACACAGAGAGAGAGAGAGAGAGAAGTGAACACAATGGTTATTTTTTATATGTTAACACGTAGAAACACATGGAAACACACAAACACACAACAAGAGAGGGAGGAACCACACTATTTCTCTCACCATATCTCTCCACTGGCACAGTCAATATGGCGTCCCGTTAACAGACAGAGAATGGCCCTGGGAGGTCCCACGCAGACAGGTGGCTGACATCAGCTACAGAGAGAGAGACAGAGAGACAGAGAGGGAGAGAGAGAGATGATAGAAATGAGAAAGAGACCACACAGTAGAGTATGACAAGCCCAGCTGACGTCCTCTGTAAGAGCAAAGAGAGCAATAACCAAACAAAACATTGGAATAGAAAAGAATAACATTGATCATCTTACGCCTCCTCCCTGGGTTTGTAGCGGCAGAACATTTAGCTAAATGATTATGTATAGTAAGAGTTTGGACAGGCTTATTATTTGGCAATGCCTAAGTGAAGTAATTCAAGCTAAGAGTCACCAGCCAAAGAAAAATTGATTTTCAAAAGTATGTAACAGAAAAACTCCTACCCCTCCCTTCAGGCCTCTCTCCAAAGCCACTCCCCCAAAACCCTTCACTACGTATCTCGCTAGCTCCAGCAATAGGTCGGCCTAGCCTTTTGGAGGCCTCCGGTCGTACTCCTTGAGAGCCAGGGCAGAGAGCGATCAGGTAGCCGGGTAGGGAGGGAGACAGACGTGTAAGACATCCAGTCAATTTCGATGCTTGAAATCATTGGCTGTGCTTATTACAGGCCACAGGCCACAGTTTTTGTCTTTTTGTCAGAATAGAGATCCATTATTTGCTGCTGTTGGGATGTGAGGATAATTTCAACAAATAAGGCAAAAAAAGCTTATAAAATGTTCCTTGCTTTTGGTATATAAATAACCGTCCTTTAAATGCAAGTTTATTTATTTATTATACAAAAACTATTTAGTAAAATAACTCATGTGCCATGGCCTCCGAGTGTCCCTGGAGTAATCGATGGGAAACCCCATACTAGGCGAATTTGAATAATGCATGACGCATGCGGCATGACCTATACGTGTCTCTCTACCTCTGAGCCCCAGCCCACACCCACGCTCATGGTATTTGAGGAAAGTCCATTACTGTCAAACGACAGACAGGGCGCAGTTGAAAAATATCGGCATCCTGAATGATTGAGTGAGCGCATATTTTCGTATTTTGTCTAGTCACACACTTTAACCTTAGCCTTGACCTCACATGCACCCAGGTGAGTCATACCTACGCCAACGCCAACGCGAACTTGGTGAACAGCAGGTAGCTGGCATGACGCACAATCTATAGGCTGTAGTTACGCTCTGAACAAAGAGTTAAAACCCACGCACACAAGGAATTGATTGATTGACGTTTAAAGGGGGAGTGAGGTATATTAAGTCAATGGTGATGGGCTTTCAAACGGTGTGTCTGATTGGAAATGGGTTTCACCAAATGTGTTTAGACAACCACACACACACACACTCAAACACACACACTCACACAAACACACAGACAGTACTTAATTATTAATTATTGTAACTAAGTTCACAGATAGTTCCTATATCCACATAATCCAGTACTGTCATTATAAAGACAGTACTGGATTTATAACGGCTCCCCACAAACACACACACTCCGACAGACAACACGAGTGATACACGCCCCTGTCCATTACCTCTTCCTTCTTGATCCCGCCCCTCCTGTGGCCCTCTTCATTCTTTCTTCCAAGATCGCTTCATCCTTACATCCTTACATCCTTTGAACTCTTTTTCCCATAGGCCTCTCAGTGCCCATCTCTCTTTTTTCTGTCTGATCCTTCCTCCTCTCTTCCATCCCTCCAGCCAGCCAGCCACCAGCCAGACAGACAGACAGCCAGAGACCAGCCAGCCAGCCAGCCTTGTTTTCCCTTCCCTTCGGTTCTCCCCATCCCTGCTAGTCTCCAACGGCCTTCTCCTCAGTCAGCCTGTCCTCGCCTGCTTCCGCAGCCAAACAGTGCATACTTGTATCCCCCCCCTCCCACCTCAACTCCATCCCGGTGGGACAGAGCCCCCCTGCCCTCTTCCCCCACCCCTTCCCCACCACAACTCCTCTGAGGGAGCTTCTCATCACGCAGGGGGGAGAGTTATTTCCACGGGAACGCCAAGAACACAAACCCTGCGCCATGAGAAGATTGTCTAATGTCAAGGTCATAAAAAAAATAGAAAAAAACAAGGAAGGACGGCCTTGGAAAATATTCCTCTTTGTGTTCATCTTTGTGTGCTGCCTTCACGGGCCCCGCCGCCACCCACGTCCCGCCCAGGGTGAACCAGGGTGGGGCAACCAGGAACGAAAGGGGGACAGAAGGGGCCTGGTTCAATTAGGTGTTACGCCAGGGAGGTGGTGGAGGAGGAGGCGGTGGTGGAGGAGGAGGAGGATGAGACATAAAGAGCCAGTTGAGGTTTCGGTGATTGACCCCTGAAAACTGGGGTGATGGACTTCTGGAACAACGGGGCCCTTATCAGGTCAGCTGTCAGGGTTAACACCGTGGAGGATTCGCCCATTAAGTGCGGTTAGGAAGTGTAGGAGGAACATGACAGTGTCGATTTCTTTGAGTTATCTTGCATGGATTTTTATTTTCCTATTTGTCAAGTTTACAGTCGTCATTTGACTTAAAGCTGTGGTTTATGATGTGCCTTGTGGGAAAATACATAGTTTTATATTTTTAATTGTTAGGATAAACGGTTATTAGAAGTTATGTTCTTAGAAAATAACAAAAGATCAAAAATTGAGGGAGCCACAATTTGTTGCATTTAACCAGTTACAAATGAGCGTCTTTCCTTAGAAGGAAAAAGTAGCAAGACGGGGAAGGATACAATTTAGAAAACTCACAATTCTTAACAGTAAACAAAGGGCTCCATTGTTTCAGGTTTGCAACTTTCTTCCAAATGCAATTAGGTTTGAATCCCTTCTCCCTGTCCTCATGCTGTTTACTTTGGATGCCGTTGACAATTTCCAGAAGGATTCAATAGTTCTGCGATGATCAATACTTACTCATAATTACAGTAAGACATTGGATGACAATGGGAATTGTGCTGAGGTTTCATGTGGCCATGGCTCTGCTGAGTGTCACGACAAAGTCAAAGTGACTGGTACGATCGTCTGGCCAAGATGCAGTTTCCCTACGGCTGCATTCACGCATAGCTCTGAGTGCTTCAGACGGCTGAGATTATTAAAAAAACTGGTCTTCATCTTCATATTTGTAGGATTTTATAAATAAGATTGACAAAGATATATTAGGAAAATCTAACAAACGTCCCTAAAATAATCTCATCGTTTGGTCTCAGAACAAGATGTGGGATTGGGGGGAGGCGGCTTCACTACACGGCAAATGAGAATACGATTTAAAATAGTGGACCGCTTTTTGGCTTCTTCTACAACTTTCCAACGTGCGTCAGCCAAGCAATTGTTCAGACACTTTGATGTGCGCACACACAAGACATGGACGTCTGCTCTCCTGGAAGTAGAACCCCGACGGTGTGCAGAGTGGAGACATGTGGGGAGCCCGAATCACTCGTTTTATGCTTTCTTTATTATTATTCCGGAGTTCAATTCCTTCCTCTGGGAATGCTAATTGAAATGCTATTGCCAGTGATTTTCGGGGCCAAAATGGCAGGCTTTAAGGGAGTTAAGTAGCCATCTTCTGAAGCTTTTGCAGATGTACTTTTTTGGTTTAGTTTTTTCAGGCTGTTGTTTCTTGTTTGTAGTTTGCTGCCTAATCAAGAGACAAAGCCCAGTGAGAGAGCTGTCCAGGTTTATGTTAAGGCAAATGAAATGTAAAAATTCCTGTAAGACAATCTCGTGCTGTACTAGATTCAATTTCACGCTGGTTGTGCAACTCTACAATGTCAAACACAAGAGATGTTAGCTCAATCAGACTCAAGAGAGCAGTGTTCTGCACCTGCATGTCAGTGCAAATATGCACACATACATACACACACACATACACACTCTCTTCCACACACACACACACACTCTCTCTTTCTTTCCCTCAAACACAAACACACACACACACACACACACACACACACACACTCTCAGACACACACACACACCCTTTCTCTCTCTCTCTCTCTCTCTCTCTCTCTCTCCCAAAAAACACACGCAAACAGACACACACAGAGTCAACTTCAGTAATGAAAGGCCTGAGGATGGTGTGCTGCAGAGAACAACTGGAAACAGTAACAACAAATGACATGTTATTAATAATCCTTGACGACCTGCTACTGTCTCCACGCCAGAGTCCCATCCCATTATTTCCTCACCTGGGCTCCCTGCTCCGATGGTGCTCTCAAGATGGCCCGGCAGGAGTTTATTAAACATATGTATATATTTATTTATATATTTTTGAGAGTGACAGGGAGAGATAGAGATAGAGAGAGAGAGAGAGAGAGAGAGAGAGAGAATTCATGAACATAGTTATCGCCACACTTATATAATTAGCATTATATAGTTACATTATATACAATTGGGAAAGCATTTGATTTGTATTACTGCATCCAGTGCACCGATACAATGCAATACTGATCAGTGAAATGTGTTGGTGTATGTGGTTTATGCCTGGCTGAACAATTACGGGTTCAATCTTTCACCACTACCATTTGCACCCTTAGTCATGCAAAGCCTTGCCAGTTCACTTAAAATACTTTGTCAACCCAAAATAGTTCAAAGCTGACACAGTCTTGTGTCTAAGTGCAACCCCTGTCGAACCGGGATCAATTTGTTTCCAGAATCTTTTCTTATATTATTATAAGGAGAGCTCTATTTCTGTAGAATCAGAACTCTGTGTCT
Organism: Pollachius pollachius; assembly: GCF_949987615.1. NCBI lineage: Eukaryota > Metazoa > Chordata > Actinopteri > Gadiformes > Gadidae > Pollachius > Pollachius pollachius. Next base: position 12,075,191 of record NC_136941.1, read on the forward strand.
GTCTGCCCCATCTCCTCTCAGCTCTTCTTGAAGTCCAGCTGGGGCCCGGGGTAGCAGAGGCCTGCTGGTGAAAGGCCCCCTGATCCACAGTAGGCAACGAGGCCCCTAGCAAACGGCCCTCCTTCAGACATAGAGGAGCAGAGGACAGGACAGGGCAGAGTCTGCTCTGCTGACTTCACCTGTTTACACATGCAATCACGCACCTCCCAAACTCAAACACATCACAAATATATCACATAATGATAATATGGGCTTTTTTTCTATATGCAAGAAAACGGTTCATTCCATACCGATGTCAGGAAGAAACAGAAATGTTCAGGACTTTCGTGGAATGTTAAACATTTTTATGTTAACATTTCTGCATGATGATTAAGGACCAGAAGTGGCGGTTGCAGCTATATTCTTGTCTTAGTTATCCATAACTGGGTTCAAAGAGCACTGTACTCAGCCAGGTATGAAATATGTCTACGAGAGATGATGCGTCTGTTTACTAACACAGCACTCACAGCGTTATTTGTGCCTGGAAAAAACTGGCGTGACGCTGCATGTTTATCCCTCATAACTACAGCAAACAAAATCATGATTTTGCTAGCATGGAAAATACCAGTAAAAAACACTGATCATTTGTATTTTGGATTGCACAGAAAAGTATGTGCAAAATGCTTCACTGATGTGTGCAAAGTAAGTCTGAGATGCATCCACGTGGCTAACTGCCCGCTGTTGTACCAATGATAGCTCTCTACCCTGGGCGCATAACCACCATGTTTGGACTCAGAATAGGAATTTGTGTTTCTTCCAAGTTCGGAGAAAGATGTTGGTGCAATGCCGGAGTGTAGACTTTGGGGATTTGGGTTTGCCAGGAGAGCCGCAGGGCTAATGGTAGGCTTGCGATTTTGTAACAAAGCACTGACAATAATTAATAATTATAAGAGGCTTAAGTGGGTTTTTAACTCAGTCCATGACATAATTTGTCCATGATAAAACACGTGATTAATTGACCTCCCTTTGATGACTTCCTTTGCAGTGCTTTCATATCGATTGCAAACAAAGATGTGGAATTTCAGAGTTTCACTAAGTGTTTTGATTAGTAAATCAAATGATGAATAGATAAGTGACAGCTGTGTCACGTTAGTGAAACATAATGATGACATCATATAGAACGCCTGTGTGTGTGTGTGTGTGTGTGTGTGTGTGGGTATGTGTGTGTGTGTGTGTGTGTGTGTGTGTGTGTGTGTGTGTGTGTGTGTGTGTTTGTGTGTGTGTGTGTGTGAGTGTTTGATGTGTGTGTTCATCATGAATTTTCACTGTTCATAAATGAACAAAAAGACATGAATGAATAATCCTCTGGAGCTCAGCCAATTGCATACTTCCTCTCTAAATCTGCAGTATCAGCATCACAACACTACGGCAATTATCTTTGGTTATTGAGCCCTTTTTCTTCCTGAATTATGTTCATGCAAAATAGGAAGTCAGTGAGGTGACCGGAACAGCTATGAAGAGCTGTGGAGAGATGCAGCTTCAATTTAATCTCTCTCTCTCTCTCTCTCTCTCTCTCTCTCTCTCTCTCAATCTTTGCCCTCATCTCTTTGCCGTGGACAGTGCCTCTCTCCAACCCTTTCATAAGAACAGGGTTCTGTCATCGCTGGGTGGGAGGTTTGTGTGTGTGTGTATGTGTGTGTTTGTGTGAATGTGTGTGTGTGTCTTTGTTAGTGTTTATGTGTGTCTTTGTTAGTGTGTGTGTGTGTGTGTGAGTGTCTGCCATCTTTTACCAAGGCAATTGCAAATATACCTTGGTAGGAAAGCAGGTGGGGTTGTGTCGTGTTTTTAAATCACATGAGTCGGCAGCATGCGTGCGTGCCTATTAACCGGTTAAGTATGTGGATTTAGAAGACTGGATGATGGGGGATTATTGGTTAAGACAACATCAGTCAGATAGTTCCTATGGCTTAAGGCAAAGCATTAAGTCTCTATCTACACTATCGACAATGTTTTGCACCCCATGTTGTCCACCGGGGGCCACAGAACCCAACGGCAAGGGCATGTATTTGTACTTTGTTTGACCTGCTTGTTTGCCTACGGTGGTATCTTGCCAAAAATTATCTTGCCAGAAATTGTGTTTTTTTCACCATAACAAACAAAATCAGATCCTGGAAAGAGAAACAGCGATGGAGTTCCCATGAAGTGCGCTTGGTAAACATTTTCCTGAGCGCCTACTTTGGGGAAACATCATGAGAGGATAGAGAGGATGCATCTTTCATTTTTTTTGGTAATGGATTCTGCAGTACCTTTCTGATGTACGGACAAGCTGTTGTGGACAGACATTTCCCCACTTTTCATCACTCTCTCAATCACACAACATGGTCGCTCTGTTCCGAGCTGCCGAGGTCAGGACTATGTGAGACGAATCAAAAGATGCTTATATGAGTAAGAAAGAGGCCACATATAGACCTTGTACATCCAAACGCATCAAGGGATTTTTTGTTGCAGATTCTACGCCGTTTTGAGAGGACACAAGATAGTTGTAGTACCGTAAAATCCTAGATAAACTTAAAATAAACATTGTTTTGCGCTCCTCACATGAAAAACACTGTGGAAGTTTCAAACACAACAATGCATTCTCATAATCACAAATTAATTTTCAGATGAATGAATAAACAATGACCAGAAAATCCATGACTACCAACACAATTACTAACATTCCACTGCTCCTATGCTTCCAAAATGAAGGCGGTCACGTGTGACATCGCCATTGACCAGCCCTATACAACAGTTGATGTAATTTATATGTCTACTGCTACAGCAAGACGCTCACACAACACACAGAGTGCAATGTCTTATGACCTTGTTTTTGTTGTGAACCAATGTATTTTCTCACGATGAATCTGCGCATGTTTATAAAGGTGTAGTGGTATTTATACAGTAGCGTGAGTGATACAAATGATGCTACCGTGCTCTCCAAACCACCAGCGATGCATTGGTCACAGCGCATCAGTCAATAAACAGACCAGTCAGACGAGTGGAGAAGTTTTTCCAGAGTCTCACTGAGCTTCACTTGCAGAGATGCGTCTCTCCCTGGCGCGTTAAGTGTATGTGTGTGCATGCCATTGTGCGTAGGGGTTCGTGCGTGGGCAAGTCTCTTTTATTACACGCAGTATTGTCTGGGTGTGGAAGGGGAGAGAACGAGGGAGAGGCCGAGAGAGATAGACAAACGGATCGAGAGAGTGCACGAGAGAGATAGAGAAAGAGAGAGAGAGAGAGGCGGGGGGGGGTTGAGAGACACAGAGAGAGACTGTTATGATCCAGCCTGACCCTTGTAGTCCTGCAGCACATTGTTTATGCTGCCTCCACCGGCATTAAACACAAGCCACATATTTTTAACATTAAGATCCTCCCAGCTCACCTCTGGGCCGTGTAAATAGTAGACTGCCCTCAGCCAGGATCAATCCCTCGCTGTTTGGATCAGCTCCATATGTGTCTGTGCGTGTGTATGTGTGTGTGTGTGTGTGTGTGTGTGTGTGTGTGTGTGTGTCTGTGTTTGTGTGTGTGTGTGTGCGTGTGTGATGTCGTGTGTTGTTAGTGAGTGTGTGTGTGTGTGTGTGTGTGTGTGTGTGTGTGTGCGCATGTGTGTGTGTGCAAGGAGACCACAGTGTGAGAGAGGGAGAGAGACAGAGAGAGAGAGACAGAGAGAGAGAAAGCGAGAGAGAGAGAAAGAGAGAGAGAGAGAGAGAGAGAGAGAGAGAGAGAGAGAGAGAGAGAGAGACAGAGAGAGAGAAAGCGAAAGAGAGAGAGAGAGAGAGAGAGAGAGAGAGAGAGCTTGACAGAGTGACTTCGGTGAGTCTATCTTCGTCTGTAGCTGTGGGTCTTTGAGTAACTTTAAATACTTTAAAGGTTAAAATCCAGGATCTAAACATGGTTGTGTTGACCTTATTCGTAGGCCTGTTTGATGATGTATTTGCATTCCTTTTGGGCTCGTTTATTGTGACAACACCCATAACAATAACTGAGCATCTTTCCAATTGATCTGGAATAACCACAGCTCTTCATTACCTAATTGTAGTTGATGCTTTGCCAACACAATGAGGACAGACACGTGTGAATCAAGCAGGGACAGGAATAGCAACAACCTTGGCTTGTGAGAAAGAATGTGAACAATGATTGTGGATGCTTATCTCCTTTTCATACAGCTGTATAACGCTCTGTATGGACGAGCCGACGGGCTCGTGTATTATATTGCTGCTGAGATTTTAGAGAAAAACCAATGTATATAACAGTGCCCTCTTCTGTTCAATGTAGGTATCACATATGTCACATGTTTAAAAAATGAGGAGTGAGTTGGCTTGGCGTGTGATGCTGCTCGACAATGTATGCTTATGCATTATCCGTGGATACATTAATTAATAATTTCATCCAATTTATCAGTAAAAAAAATAGATCATTAATTTTCAGGTGGAGAATGTTTTATTTTTTCGACTCTACGAGTTCATTCCTATCTCTGCTTTTACCCCCATTTACATTTTTGTGTGTGTGTGCGTCTTTGAATAAGTGCATGTGGTGTATGTACGTGTGTGTGTATGTATGTGTGTGTGTGTGTGTGTGTGTGTGTGTGTGTGTGTATGTGTGTGTGAGTGTGTACCTGTGTGTGTCTGTGTGTGCCTGTGTGAGCGTGACACAGACATTTATCAGAATGTACTGATGCATGCTTGTGTGTCTATACTTTCAATTTAAACATTGACATTAAAATTTAATGAGGTGTGAAATATCTCAAATTCCAATGTGTGGCATATCTAAACACGCAGGGTTAAACAGCATGAGTGTGTGTGAATTTGACGACTGATCGGACCAGGTAACAGTACTCCATGATCGTTGAAAAGAGGTTGGCAGGGGAGATAAATTACACCTATGGAATGTGCTCAGCCATCTTATCTTCACTCAGATACATCTTATCTATTCTGTTTGAGCTAAGACATGTGTGCTCTGCTTATGACAACACTGCTGTTTATGTTTGCAATCTGGAGGTCCTAACCTGTTGATGCACCTATCTGTCTTGTCTTTATATTATGGCTGTTATGGTTCTTGAGATATTGTTCAGTCTTTGAAATTATAAATAAAGAGATCCCTTTTTATACAATCCACTCAACTACTATGTTCTGTGCTGCTCACACCTCATCGACATATCAAAGCTCTCCGCTTTAAAGGGACCAGGCAGTGGTGCCTGTCCATAGCTCTTACAACCACTTCTAATTTGAAACGATCTAGTCTACAGTGAGTATTAGTAACAGGGCAGAGCAACCAATATTCCTGTTAGCCTAGGTCCATCTTCTGCATGCGGTTCATTGCACAGACAGCGGAAGCCCAGGTTGGGAGGTCAACAGTGAAACTGAACCAGGGTCCTCGTAACCAAAGCCCGGGCTCACAGCCCTGCTGACCATCTGTAAGCATTACAGTGTGTGTGTCTGTAATTGATAACATTGCTCTTTTTTCTTTCTTTCTTTCTTTTTGCATGTGTTCGTGTGTGTGCGTTGTGTGTGTGTGTGTGTGTGTGTGTGTGTGTGTGTGTGCTGGCATGTGTGTGCGTGCGTTTGTCTGCGTGTGTGTGTGTGTGTATGTATGTGTGTGTGTGTGTGTGTGTCCAGGGCCGTGGTTGAGGGAGTCCAGATGGCAGGAGTGAAGGGCCCAGCCTGCACTGGAGCCTGGCTCTAGAGCCCACAGGGGCTCACACTTCAACTGGACACATTCCACAGGTGCATATAAAACACCCCCTTTAAAAGCACAACTCTGACATAGCTCCCATAGCAGGTACAGAATTGCTACCTGGAGCCTCCGGAAGGGACGGGTACACACACTTTATGTTAAAGGGAGTTGATGACGTGTTGAAGTGTGCTACACATGAAAGAAGGGGTGGGAAGATACAGACACAGGAAGATACTGAGCGAGAGAGAAAGAGTAAAAGAGAGAAGGAGCGAGACAGAGGGAGAGAGATAGGGGGAGAGAGAGAAAGACAGTGAGAGAGAGTAAGAGGGAAGAAAGAGAAAAAAATGAAGTGAAAAAATAAAGGTATCTGCTAGAACAGGGTGGTGTTTCAGCAGGAAAAGGTTGTATAATCAAGGCGCTGTGATGCAGACTTTTGTCACATGTGTCATCAGATGATGTTATGTTAACCAACGATGACCTCATCGTCTCTCCCAGGAAGTTTGCCCATGAGGTCGCCGCCACTGGTCCTGCTCCTCCTGATGGGCGTCCAAGCTGCACTGAACATGGGAGGTGGGCGGGCCCTAAGCACAGAGGCAGCCAACCACGACGTAGGACAGCAGACGGCAGCCGATCACAGAGCAGGGCAGCAGCAGCACACGGCCGCGGGGGACCACCCCCCCGAGCATCACGCTACGTCGCCGCCGGAACGCCGCAGGAACAGCCATCACAGGACCAGGCGGCCCCGCCGGGCCCCCGGCACTCAGACCCCGGGAGCCGTGTCCGTTCCTCAGTCCGGTTCTCCCCTTGACCTCTCCATCCCCGAGGTGGACCCCAAAATCTTCTCCAAGAGGCGCTTCCGCTCCTCGCCCCGGGTGGTCTTCAGCGAGACCCTCCCGTCGCACGACGTGCCGGAGGGGAAGGACTCCGACGTCAGCGGGGGGGGGGGAGGCGGGCGGGGGTCCCGGGTGCGGCGGCAGGCCAGGACGCAGCTGATGCACCGGGGGGAGTACTCGGTGTGCGACAGCGTCAGCAACTGGGTGGGCAACCACACCACTGCCACGGACATCTGGGGCAACGAGGTGACGGTGCTGTCCAACGTCCGCATCGAGAACCAGGTGAAGAAGCAGTTCTTCTACGAGACCACCTGCCTGTCGCCCACGCAGAGGGGGCCCGGGGCCAGCGGCGCCGCCGGTGGAGGAGGAGGGGCTGGAGCCGGTGGTAACAGAGGAGGGGGCAGGGCGGGCGCGAGGAGCCGGAAACAGGGCTCCAGTGCGGCGGACTCTGGGTGCCGCGGGATCGACGTCCGCTACTGGAACTCCTACTGCACCAACACGCACACGTACGTCAGTGCCATGACCACGTTCGAGGAGAAGGCAGCCTGGCGCAACATCCGCATCAACGCGGCGTGCGTGTGCGTGCTCACACGCAAGTCCTGGCAGGGCCGGGCGGGGCGCTGACCCAGGGGATGACCCCCCCACTACTCCTGAACTGAACCCCACTGAACTTTGAACCCTTAAACCCCTTAGACACACACCACAGACGGAATGACATACACTCAGCAAACTCAACCCACACGCACAGAGGTTCTCACTCCTACCACTGGACCCACATGCTTCCTACCCAGCAGCCACTGCAACGTTATCGCCAATACTGTAAACCGATCCCATCCCCCGTCACCTCTATAAACACGCACCGAGACTAAACACACACGCACGCGACGCACACACACGCCTTCACTCACACCCACACACACATAAACACATGCTCGTGCACACACATTCATAAACACACACACACACACACACACACACACACAGACACTAAAACAAACACACACACATGCACACAATGACACACACTGACACACACAGAAGCACACACAAAAACAGAAACACACACACACACATCCTCGGCCTGTGACTCTACCTCAGTCCGAGAAGTCTGGTTATTTTAAGTTATGAGGAGTGCGTGTCATATTTATAGTTTATACAGTCTAATATGAATATATAAGTATGTATATATACAAAATGAATTCAAGCTTTACATGTTGCTGTTGTTGTTGTTGTTGTTGTTGTTGTGTTGTTCATGCTGTTATTTATTAAACACCTCAGTACATGCCCTGATTGTTGTGTCCGTTATACACAGTGTACCTAATATATACAGTATATTTATTATAATTCAATCTTATTATATATTTTTAAAATCGTATTTTCATTCCTAATTTCATTCTCATTAATGCAGTAGTTTATTACAATATCATTATCATTATTATTGTTAATTGTTATCATAAAAATGTATTTAAAATTACACTACTGGTTATTAAATCATTCTTAGTGCCGAACAATCCATAAGTCCTCCCAGGCCTCAGCTCAGAATAGCCCCAGGGGAAGGGGGACAGGTTTAGAGAGCCCAGCGAGGGCACGGGGACATGTGCACCAGGTTCTCAGAGGGGGGTACGGGGGGGTCAAAGGAGAGACAAGTCAGAGTCAAACATAGATGGATGTTGAGTCATACTACTTGTTGCCCTGCAAGTCACAGTACTGCTGTCGTCACCCATGCCTGATGTTAAAGGAGCACTAGCACTATCGGGAATGAACAGAGGCTAACAAGGACCTCGGGTGGAAAACACATGTAGTGAAAAGAAAATGAAGCATCTGTGTTGCATCTTGAAACAATAAATAGTGCTGTTAGAACTGTTTGTAATGTAATTTGACATCAAAGTACTTAGTTGATGTATATTTTATGAAGTTGCCCACATTTTTATTACAATAGTAAAAAATATTATGATTGGTTTCAGTATGGATTTTTTCATCACCGTGGTTTGGCAAAGGATCAAGTCTCCCTTACAGACAGGCAAAACAAGAACATAGCAGTTACTGCTAAGTATTCTCCTATTCTCTCTCTCTCTCTCTCTCTCTCTCTCTCTCTCTCTCTCTCGGTTCCGTGTAAAATATGCTAGTACTTTGCTAGCTACAATCTATATTAAAAAGTATAGATTTGTTTTAAATCCTCCACTTTTCTTAATAGCATATAATAATAATAATAATAATAATAATAATAATAATAATAATAATAATAATAATGTGAATTGTTTACATGATTAATTTGTAAAATGAGGGAGTCCACCCCTGTCAACAGGATCAGTATGACTTTTCAACCAAAAATTATGAAAATAAACATTAGTCAGTAGATGGCGCTATTTCTACACTTTAAATCGGTGGGCTTCATTCTTCCTGACTCAACCTTCTACAAGCAATCATATATGCTGTGATTAGTAGCCCTAATTTAACAATATTTTGACCACCAATGTGTTACAATCAATATATGCGTACAATATATGCGAACACAATGCGTCTTCAAAATAAAATTCAAAAGCGCCGTAAACTGCAGCCGCAAAAGGCCCAAAACACACTGGTGTCACGGAAAAATAATCAGCGACCCAGTCATAACAGGATTTCCTACTTCCTCATTAAACATGCTATCAGTTCAGTCATCAGGACTAAACTCAGTCATAACCGAGTGGAGCGGCCTAAACTCTGAATTTCAATGGAAATCGGGCGGACAGGAAACTTCGGGCCTGAGTGTTTGACACCAAACCAACAGCTAAGTGGTTCTGATAACAAATGTCTTTGATGAAGGTGCAGACATTTGATGCGTCGTTTTTGTAGCTTAAGACAATCCTTCACAATAAATAACCGAAGAGGTGTTTAATACAAATGCACACAGTTCCAGCACATTTCAGTTGTTAGGCCAAAGCACTGGCAGTCTACGCAGGAGCTGTGTTTCTTTGCTGTCTGTGTTTCAGCCACTAGCACAAAGTTTGTGCTAGTGGCTGAAACACGGTTTGTGCCACAAACCACATCATTTGACTGCACTTCCGTCCCTTTCTCCCCCCAAGCACTCCTCAGTAATGAGCATCAAGGGACAAAATACAACAGCAGTGCAAAATGTGTTTTAACACCCATCCCAGCAACCATGAAACACAAGTGGCTAATCAAGTTCAAGTTAGAATAAAAAAATAATGATAATTAACAACTGAATTATGCATCCATCTGCATGTTTCTGTCCCCGGTCCAATGCCTCATTCCTTATTGTGTCGCTCCCTGGTTTGTTTGGCAGACGAGTGTTTTACTCTATAAGGACATTTCTGACCAGGTCTTTATTTAGCTTCTATTTTGTTGGCCTCTCAATGGACCTGGTGAAAGTATGTACGATGGCGTGTCACACACAGAGTAAGCACGCCTACATTAGCTCTAAGTCTAACTTAACCATCTATGTCAGGTTAAGGGGTGCACTAAGTCATTTCAGACATCTCTAACTAATCAAATTGACTTACTGATGGTGACTACTTAGTTATTGACAATATGTAGTCACCTACGTATAAGATTAGTAGGTTCAGAATGCAATGCATAATGATTGATCAAGTGTTATAAAAGATCACAAGAGCATTGAAAAATAATATTGCCAAGATTACCAAGACAAGTGAGATCTTTCCGAGATCACCTTTTGTGTGCGTTTGCGCGCGCGTGCGTGCGTGTGTGTGTGTGTGTGTGTGTGTGTGTGTGTGTCATGGATTAACCGAACCTGGGCTACACCAGCAATTTATGGAAGCCAATCTTCAGTAACACGTCCTGAGATCCGCTCCCTACTTGGAGCTCTTAACTCAGGCCACAACACCAATAGGTGGTAGCGCTCTTGGACATCCTAGTGCAGCAGCGAGGGACTTCATGCGAGGGACCCCGTCCTTTAACATTTGTCGCATATATGCACTGCATAAAAACAAAAATCACCCCCAGTTTTAATTGTGACTGTATGGCAACCACTTTTGGGTTATTCAGCAAAGGATTCGATACTATTTTTTGTACGAATGAATGAACATATTATTGTAAAGTAACGATTCTTAATGCTGATGGTCTAAATCGATAAGACTACTTCTAAATCGGTAAAGGCTTAAGTGGGAAGAAACTTCGGCCTCCAAACCATGCGTTGTCAGGAATTTAGAAGATGAATCTTAACTGTTACTGTGAGGTAGTAACAGTTAAGTGTTGGGTAGTAACATTGAGTAGGCTTTATTTAATATTATGTCGTAAAATGTCGGAAAGATTAGTGATAAACCTGGTCATTAAAACAATGGATAGTTTTGCTAATCTTAGCTCGAACTCACTTAATCCTCAAAATTATTAATGCGCATGCTCATGGAAAAAGTATTTGGTTTCTTCGACATTTTAGGAAAAGATAAAGCACGCCTATGATTTTTATTATCATTGCTGATCAATATTAGGAAGTAGCTGTGGGCTGTATTACATTTCCTAATATTATTTTAATGAAAAGGATGCTCGGTGCATTGGCCAATCCAATCGCACCGTCACGAATCCCCCTCGAAACCCCCCTACACCAATGAAATGGGCGGTCTGGAAAGATTCTGAGCGAATCCTGCAGTGTTTTCTGTGTGAGTCTATGTGTGTGATTGTGTGCGTGTTTTTGTATGTGTGTGTGTGTGTGTGTTTGTGTGTGTGTGTGTGTGCGTGTGCGTGTGCGTCTGTATGTGTATGTGTGTGCGTGTGTGTCTGCTTGGGGCTGCTACTGCTGCTGTCGGAATTGACAGCACTTGATGCGAAGTGTTGTGACCAGGGTGCCAGGTTATTGCACTGTGTGCAATACAATAACAGAATCGCTTTACACCGCGGAATTTATTCACCAACAACTCAGCAAACATGGGGAAAGTGGAAGGAGGAATGAAATGTGTGAAATATCTTTTGTTCGTCTTCAACTTCATATTCTGGGTAAGTGTGTCCGATATTCGCCGGTGAGTGATGGTAGTGGAGGGGACGTGTGTGTGTGTGTGTGTGGCTGAAAGAAGTGCGGCAAGTGCATGCAGGCTATTCCGTTACAGTCCCCCTGAATGCACCGAAAGATAGTGCTCTACTCGTCCGGTGTCTAGTCGGAATGATACAGATTATTAACAGTTTGCCCCGTCTATTAGTCGGCGACAGTAGAGTAGGCTTTATTTAGCCGCCTGGCATGTGCTTAGTAGCGCGGAAAGGATGACAGCCGGAGTGGGTTAGTTTTGGCTCATAGGGCTCAAATCAGAATTTCCATACAAGAAAATCCGCCCCTTTCCCCAATGAAGAGTGCTTTCGAAAGGAAAGGTAGAGTGGAAGACACGGGGAGGGTAAAATTTGAGAGATCTACATGCAAACCACCGTAATTGTTGGCGCTCACTCTGGGCGCCAAATGGTCTTCGTTGAAAAAAACAACAACAATGAAAAGAACCATGAAGTCACCAGCGACCCTCCCTGTGGCATGGGACGGTGCGGTCGTTGCTATTCAATGGGAGGATAGGATACCCTAAAATAAATGTCCATTCAATCCAGTGAAACATGTCACTAACATCTTCTTCGCTACAAGCGGTCAAGCCAATATTCAGTACGATATGGAGAGATCTGAGTGCCAGGTGTATGTGAAAGACGTATGCGTGCCCTGGAGTGGTCTGTGTGTGTGTGTGTGTGTGTGTGTATGCGCGTGCGTGCGTGCATGCGTGTGTGTGTTTGAGTGAGCTTATGAACAGGTTCGGCATGAGGGCAAGGGGCTGGTGAATGTTTACCGATTTTGTAGTTTAAAAAAACATTATTCTTTTAAAAAACAATACATTTAAGTTGAGGGGAAACCTGTCTCTCTGCGGGTTTTAATGTAAACCCGCAGAGAGAGACCAGAGAGTTTGCTCCATTTAAAGGAAGTCTGTGTGTGTGTGTGTGTGTGTGTGTGTGTGTGTGTAAGAGCCAAGGGGAGGGAGGGGAGGGGCAGAGTGGCGAGAGAGTCTTAACCATCTGCGGAGTGGATCAGGCGGTGGGTGTGTGCGCGGTGGTGTGAATGGATCTATTGTGACACCCAGGGGACAATAGCATAACCCCAGTGTCTGCTGGTGCTGCCTGGCTAGCTGACTGGCCGGATGACTGGCTGGGTGACTGGATGGCTATCAGTGAGCTATCAGGGAGTCAGAGGGCTGGAGTGATCCCCGGGGTGGTTTACATAAGGTCAGTTTGACCACAGCACCACTGTCGAGGTGTGGCTGAGCTAACAGAAACAAACACACTTGTTAGACACAGCTGCTTTGTGAGAGAGAGAGAGAGAGAGAGAGAGAGAGAGAGAGAGAGAGAGAGGATGAGAAGAGAGAGATGTTGTAGGAATGTGGACATAATCCCGTAGTCCACAGTGGTGTGGCTGAATGACCGAAGTGAGGTGGTGGAAGAATGTTTGGAAAAGATGGTGAAAAAGTTATTCAGGGCCAGAAGACCCTGTGAGATATAAAGTGAGTTAGAGTTTGTTTGTGACTATGTGTGTTTGTGTGTGTGTCTGTTTGTGACTGTGTGTGTGTGTGTCTGTGTGTTTGTGACCATGTCAGTGTGTGTATCTGTGTGTGTGTGCGTCAGTGAGGGTATGTTAAGCAGTTGTCCTGAACCTGACCTAGATACAGAGAAAATAATGGAGCAGAGACAGACTGCTATTGGTCTGCTGGCTCCGCATTTCCTTAATGCCCGTTTGATGTATCACATTGGCGGGCTCTCTCAAACATTTGGACCAACGTATTTACATAAGCCAATGTCCCTTAAAGGTCCCAATAGCAACAAAGCCAATTAAGGTTAGGCTGAAAGCCCTGCCTGTGTTTCCTGCACTTTCTCCACTTTGTCATCCAATTCTGCAGTCCTTCAGCCACAACTGAGCACTGTCACCACCCACACATGCACGCACACACACACACACACACACACACACACACACACACACACACACACACACACACACAAACAGCATCCCTCCTTCTGCCTGTAATACCAGCCCACTCGTAATCAGTACATCACATCACAATCCCGCTGCCCCCCACCCCCACCATCCAACCAGCCCCACCCGACCTGCTGGTGGAGCCGCAGCCGGGAGGGAAGATGAGACGAGGGCAACAAAAGAAGGGAGAATGGGGGAGGGGAGGGCGGGTGTGGGGGAGGGCTCTCGACTCAAATCCCGCATGAATCCCACAGATAGTCGGCATGAAGCAGCACAGAAGCCTGTAGACAGCAACAGGGTGGACTCCCACATCTCTTCATGCAAACCAATGACCCATAAGGTCCCCCCCTGACAGAACACACAGCCACTGGTCCAGCAGCACACCAGCAAAACTGCTCAAACAATGAGAGATTAGCAAAACATGGAGGTATTTTGTCATGGAAGGATAGTGTGTTGAGTCAGGGATAAGGAGATTGTCATCGTCAACATTTGTTTACTGTCATTAAATTGAAATGCGGGCTAAGCTTTTGTATAATTTACACTCATACCTCTCCGTCCGATGGCTATCAAGGTCTAGTTCCTGGAACATTTGATTTGTTTAGTGAAAACAAGGAGTGTTTGCATACTTCCCTATCTCAAGAAGTGCACTGTCAATATAGCCCAACCGGGTTTTGGAAATCTATTTCAAATTTCTTTAATTGCATCCCCACCAACTGTAGTTCTGTTGTCAAAACTACTTGAACAGAACACAACCATATCCTAAAAAGGCTATTTAACAACAATGTTACAACACCAAGTCCTAGAGTAAAGAGACTTCTATAACCAAACCATAGAACTGTAGGGATGATCATTTCTCTCTCAGTGTGTGTTTTGTTTTGGCATCATCAGCGAACAAGACACCATGCGGGTGCTTGTCTTTTCCCCCTCCCCTAAGAAACAACATTGATCTCTGACTCTCTTTTCATGTGTCCCCCTTTCTCCCTCTTCCACTCCACCCTCTTGATGGGTCTCTCTGCTCCCCCTCTCTCTCATATTGTGCACCAAAGAGTAGTCGCACTGAGACAGTGGCGCTTTGTCCTATGAGTTCAAGGTAGGGAGGGAGGGAGGGAGGGATGGAGGGGGGGGGGGGGGGGGGGGGGGGTAGGAGAATTGGATAGTAAGAGTGGGAGAGAGGGGGGGGAGAGACGGAGGGATGGATGGGGGCTGTGAGGTTTGATTAGAGGGGCAGGGAGGGATGGAGAGATGAGGGTGTAGAAGGTTTGGGTGCAGAGAGAGTGGGAGGGAGAGGGGGAGAAGGAGAAATGTAGTTAGTGATGGAGGAGGTGGTGTGGGGGTCTAGTAAACAGATAGAAGGACAGATGCAGCGGGACAAGGGACGGGGTGTGGCTTGTTTCTGCCTAAGGGCATATGGCAGGAGGCGGGGAGGGGTGGGGTGAGTACTAGAAGGGGTTTTAATGTCTCCTTTGGGACAACATGTCTCCTAAGTGCCACTAGGTTCACTGTTTCCTTGCTATAGTTCACCATTGGACCAGGCTCAATAATTGCTGCCCAGATGATGTAAGTGCTAATTAAATACAAACTGTCTCCTGTCTCCCTGTTGATGCTGCAACCAACGGCTATCAGAGAGACCTTGTGTGGACTTGTGAACGGCGATATAGTCCTAATTGGGGCTGGCACATATCCAAAGTGCTCCTGGCTCTATCCAACCACCTGCTTCTCCCTTGATTAGCAGTACACAAGCTAGTGTGGAAAAATGGACCACCACAAACAACCACTGTTTGATGGTTTAATTGTGATTTACATCCACAACCTGCACCACCTGCACCTTACATGCTAGACATACTCCTTAAGGAGTTACTTTAATGCAGTTTTCTGGGTAATAAACCAGGGCTGCACTTTGCCAGGTCCTCTCAGTGTACACAGATGGCCTTCTTATCATGCTTTATATCTGTATTGTGCTAAAGCCTATTTCATTTCCATCTTAGGACAACTAAGACCATGGGAGGCCTATGTATGTTCAATCCACCAGACTTGACAGTGGATAGAAGTCCATCTACGTGCCCTTCACCCTCCATTCACAATGTTTTCCATCAAGGCTACAGGCTCCTCTTCAGTTTAACTCTCAGACTAAGATGGTGACCTCTAGAATGTGTGAGAGAGTGGAGGGGAGGAGAGGGAAAGAAAGGGATGGGAGAAGAGAGACAGGAAGAGGTGAGTGTGAGGAGGGTGAGGGGAGAGGAGAGGTGATGAGAGAGTGGAACGGAGAGGTCTAGAGAGAGAGGAGAGGTGGAAGAGAGGGATGATGAGGAGAGAAAAGGTGATTAGAGAGAGGATGGGATAAGTCTAGAGAGAGAGGAGAGGAGGAGAGGTTAAAGAGAAAAGAGGTGATAAAGGAGACAAGAATTGGAAAGTGTTTCCGGCACATTTCTGTGTAACCAAAAGGTTAGGATCAAAATCAAAGGAATGGGACACATACAAGTGAATCATTGGCCAAGTGTTGATCCATTTTGGACCAAGGGTTTTGTTGCTTTCACACGCACAGAAAAACACACTCATCAAACCGCAAAGCCCAAACTGAGGCTTATTCAGTGTGGATTATCCAGAGAGGGCATGGGAACAGCTCAAGTGTAGGCCGGTGGCTACCAGTAAAAATGCTCAGCCCTCATGTGTAAGTGGGGCAGCCTCTTCCG
This sequence comes from Pollachius pollachius, assembly GCF_949987615.1. NCBI lineage: Eukaryota > Metazoa > Chordata > Actinopteri > Gadiformes > Gadidae > Pollachius > Pollachius pollachius. Next base: position 12,091,351 of record NC_136941.1, read on the forward strand.
TATTCAGGCCGCGTTAAGCAGTCACTGGGAGTAGCGCCGGTTGCTAAGCAGGAGCTCAAAAAATAACAGTCTGTGAGTGGCATAATCAAGCAAATGTAACTCTCCCTGGTAAATACAGCTCCGTCAGCGATGTTTGTGCTTTGGTACACCTACATTGTGGTGGGTCTATTTGTCTGTGTCGAAGGCTGGAGTAGAGTTAGGGAAAGTATGAGCAACATTTAAACCACATTTCCAACCAAACATGAGGCTCTGGTTAGGACCAAGGTGTGACATGCCTGCGTGCTGCCAAAATGGGGGTATATCCTAACTGTTGGTAGTCTGGAGGTTGCATGCACATGACATACTGCCTGTGGTCATTCAAGTAGCCAGCAGGTTGCTCTGTATGGTTTCACACTTGTGTGGCCATTCAAGTTGGGAATAGCCTACTGTTCTTTGAAAATTATTTCCTAATCTGTCTTGTTTATGGGGTCAGAGGTGACTTTGCCCCATGACTTAATGTAGGAAAGTTTGTTTTTTGAAGCATTTCACCTTAGTAAATATGTAGTTAAAGCTGGGCTAGGTAACTTGGTGAAACCAGCCAGAACTAGCTAGATTCCGAACCTTCCTTCAGGCATTCCTCCAAAGTCACTCCTGCAAAACACATGAATGCAAATGCCTGATTACTGCCATTACGAGTCCACGAGAAGGAGTGGGTCGGTAAAAGACTCAGTAATTAAGTAATTAATCATGAGTGTACAAAAGAGTGCGCGCGGGTAGGTAGGTAGGCCATCCAATCATTTCATTGTTGCCGAATTAAATGATAGACAAGGTTATTACACGCCTGCGGCCCAAAGGGGCTCCACAGATAACAACTTTTCTCCACAGATAAGAGCATTTAACTTATTGATCGCTGAAGGGATGTCAAATATTATGAAAATGCAAAAAGAAAATGCTCCTACAATAAATTGCCGATGTAGCTTTACTTCCAAGGTTGATTTTTTTCCTCTCTATATATATAAGATCGATTTTATAATAAAAAAGTACATGTACATGTTGTACATGTTTAGAAATAAGACTATTATATCTATTGTATCATAAAACATATAACAATAAGTGTGTATTAATGCTGCTTCAACCTCTCCTCTCCCTAGCTGATGGGCTCCTTGGTGCTGTCGGTCGGGCTGTGGCTGCGTTTCGACCCTGAGACGGTGTCCCTGCTCAACGGACATGGGGCCCCGGAGACATTTTTCATCGGTGAGCAGCCGGGCAACCGATAACTGAAAACCAAATTGAACTGCAGAGTTTAGTTTCCTCTGCTATGGTTTCACCAAATAACATTCATGGGAAGGTTTTGTTTGGTCCACTGTGTTGGCATTGAATCCATCCACTTGATACTTTAAAACCCTGACAACCAACAGTTAGATTTTTTGGAGCATAGATCACAGTTTTTCGTTTTGTGGAAAATTAAAAGTTATTTTAGATTTTATGATGCCCAAATTCACTGTCCGGAGAGGTCTGCCGTTAACACTGTTTATTGACATATTTCCATGCAACCCCCTCTGCTTCTGAATAAAACTGTCTGTATGACAGTGGAAATATTTCCTACCACACTAGACTCCACACACACATTCATTTTCTCTCTCTCTCTCTCTCTCCGGCTCTCTCTTCTCTCTCGCAAACACTAATACTTAATGTGGTTGGCGTGAAGCAGGAAATCAAATTGCACAAAGTGCAAACATAAGTAGACCTAAAGTACACACAAACACCACAGGCCTTTGAAAAGTGTTCAAGGAACTGAAGAACTCAACGCAAACCAGTGAAGTGGACTGGACAGTGAGAACACGCAAACAGCATGTTATAAAAAACAACGACACGCAATCGAAAGTAATGAAAAAAAAGTGGAGTGGATGAAAAAAAGTTAAAGCCCGACTTGAATGAAAGAGTCTGGGCTGTGGCTCGTGGATCCAGAATTAGAGTGTCGTACAGCCGGGTATTTTAGAAAGTGACACAGAGGAAAGAACGATGGCAGTTGTCCCGTGTGGAAATAGTTTATGACAGTTTTCTGTCTGTCCAACAGGGATAACGTCACTCAAATTGATTGTTGTCCCCGAATAACCGCGACAGAGCACACTCAACACGGCCACATATTACGGAGCATGAAATATACATGGACAAGAAGGGTTTAGAAGATGAGAGGCGTCAAGTGATCAATAAGACCACCATATCAAAGTAGAAAAAACATAAGTAGAGTTAGTCTGTGTGTGTCTGTGCACACGTGTGTGTGTGTGTGTGTGTGTGTGTGTGCGTGCATGCCGATCACAGTAACGTTAAAAGGTGTGTGGTGTTCTCTGTCAGGTCCTCAGAGAGGGCCGAGCTGCACATGGCTTTGACAGTGAGGACTTGTCACCCGCATAGAGCACAGGGCTGTGGAGGGGCAGCTGAGAGCACTCCACAGTTTCCATCGTCTGCCTCCCATATGGAGCCCGGCCTAGCTCCCCTCACACACAACTCACAACGCTAGAGATCAGAAGCTGTTTCAGATTTGAGGTTCAAGTGCACACACACAGCACACTTGAATAGAAAAACACACCAAAAAAGATAACATTAGTACGATTATCGTATTAGTATGATTACAGTGTTTGTCAGTCCTATCTAATGAGAAACATCAAAAGGGAGGATAGAGGATGGTATTTTTAAATCTGTAATTCCATTCCATTTGACTGTACAGTTAGTCTTTTTGCGCTTCAAGATGGCTAACTATCATCCCGTACCATTTACACTGATGACATCATCTTCAATTTGCACCCGAGTGGTTTGTTGTTCCACCTTGCATCCCTTGTCATCATATTAATTGTTCTGTCCAATCAAAACCCACACCTGAGCACATCCCCACCTGGGGATAAAGTTCCCTCCCTTCAGCCTGTACAGTATAGTGCCGTTGCCTGGCAACGGGCTCCACTAATGGGAGTGGATGGGCCTCGTATGAACTAGCATGTGCCTGCATCCTCCCAGCAGAACGCTGTGCACCTAATGAGCAGTTTAATGGCAGCTCGGGGGAGCCCGGCTGTGGCGGGGACGATACCCTCCCAGCTATCCCAGAGCGAGCCATTAGGCAACTCGATATTCACAAAGCATCGGGTTCTTTTAACAGAAGAAAATCAACACAAAAAAAATGTACTCACTTTCTGTTGGACTGACTCAATTTGTACTTCAGTTCAATGCTGCCCCCTTGTGCCATTTAATGTAAATTAAATCGTCTGATGCCAATCTACCAGGTCCTAGTGGTGGGTTTTCATTTTGGACCGTCCTTCCTTCTATCAGGGGTGTACATCCTGATCGTGGCTGGCAGTCTGGTGATGCTGGTGGGCTTCTTCGGTTGTTGCGGGGCCGTTCGGGAGTCTCAGTGTCTGCTGGGCTCGGTAAGGACCAAACCCTCAGTCAACATTACACTGTAGATAGAGAGAACGTAGTCACTCACCCATGAAGTACACTGAATAAAACAAAACATTTAATATATATATATATATATATATATATATATATATATATATATAACATATATGTATATACCTTCAGTTCTTCGCCTGCCTGTTGATTATATTCGGGGCTGAAGTTGCAGCTGGAGTGTTTGGATTCCTTAACAAAGACAAGGTATGTGCATTCTCTCTGATTCAAAATGCCACTTGTTTTGAATATACTACTGTGTTAACTTCACGTTATGCATTAACTACTTCTTTCCCTCCTCGCCTCATATAGATCATCGAAGATGTCCAGAACTTCTATGCCAAAACGTACAATGAAAACAACAACAGCACACTAATCACCTCATACCATAAAGTGGTAGGTATGGGGGAAAGAAAGTGACAATGAATCATTTCAAATTTAATCTGTGCATGAAAGGAAATGTAATGATGTGTCAGTTTATGCTGTGGTCATGTCCTATTGACTTCTCTTCATCATAGCTGAACTGTTGTGGAACCAAAGCTGTGCCCTGCAGTGACCCTCTGGGCGAGAGCAAGGTGCGTGTTCTCTGCTATTCCAGTTTCACATCCAATTCAATTCCAATCTGTCCCATCGTCATCCTCAGCAGGGGCTATCATGTTATAATGGAAAGGTCCTAATTTCATCACATTTTGGTGGAACTCTAATGAATTTCTTCACTGGACAAGAAAGTCACGTGAACGTACGCATGCTTGCGATAATTTCGATACTTGAACTTGACACGGGCAGAGGTTATGATTTACGAGCACGACCCCATGGTTATAAATGCTCCCATATCTTCCCAGCTTTAGTCTTTTGCCTTGCTTCTACTCAGTTATCTCTCTAAATGCTTGTTACTTACTTGCCACAGGACTGTCAGGTGGGCATCGAAGAATTCTTCAACAGCAAACTCTACATCATCGGCTACGTGGGCATCGGCATCGCTGGTGTCATGGTGAGCATTGGCCCATAGAGGGAGACAGAGACACACACACACTGACATATTAGCAGATACAAACACACAAGACACATACAGTACATACTGTACATACTGTACATACAGAGATATACAGTATTAGCAGCATTTGTGTCAGTAGGCATACTGACACAAATTAGAACAAACACATACTGTACATACTGACACGCACACACACACACACACAGACACACACACCCATACAATTCAAGTCAGTTTTGTCAAAAAAGTTGGCCATTTTGCACACTGTATCCTGTGTGCCACATGTCCTCACAGTCGTGTCTTTACCCCCCAGATCATTGGGATGATATTCAGCATGGTGCTGTGCTGTGCCATTCGTAACAGCAGAGAGGTCATCTGATCTGCGTTGGAGCCCTGGACGTCTCCCCCTGCTGTCCCTTCAGACCCTGTTGTGAATTACTGCACGATGAAGTGAACACCCATCTATAGATCCTTTCATATGATCCAGGGACAGCGGCCATTAGACCACCCTTTACAAATACTGGTGCTTTGATCAATAACCTACCCTCAATCGTAAAGACATGCCACAATGTTTCTGAGTAACTCAATTAACCCAAGCCATTTCTTTTTGTCATGCAATGTGTTGAATCACAATATATACACCCACTGTAACCACTTTGCCAATACAGTTAGTTTAAACAGTTTATACAAATTTGAGAATAATAATATTTGGTGTAAGTTGCTAGGTTCCTCCTTAAAATTATTGAAACGCTTACCCCAATGATAGCAAAAAGTTACCTTTGTCTTTGCATTCCCCTTATGAAAGGGACCCAAGAGTTGTTGCTGTGGTGTGGTAAGCATCCTCGCCCCCGTATGAAGATATTATTGTAGCAAAAGTCTTTAGCACCTGTAACTGCAGATTTTGTATGCGTACACTAAAGTCACAAATGTGTAACAGCAAATTTGAAGTCCTAAATATTTATTTTGCATGTGTACTCTAAAGTAACAAATGTGTTACAGTACATCTGATGTCGTAAATATTTTTTCTACCATTGTTTAACACTAAATAGGGTCTACGAGTTCACAAGTCTGTGTTACAGGTGCACAAATCCTATTCTGTGCATCACAACTTCAAAGAGTCACGCACTTGACACTTTTTCTACAATCATTACAGCGCAGTTGGTGCAAAGCACATTCACACACCCGTGTTTCATAATCTGAGAACGTGCACAAAAGTGGTGCATTTGTAAACCCAAATGCGAACTAATGCATCAGAAGTTGCACATCTGTGAAATATTTCCTCACAAATGAAATTATATAGATTGATATGTTTAATGAGCATTTTAATGAGCGAGCACAAGTCCAAAAAAAAAAATGCACCCTCTGCCGGCGACTTTCATTGGTTACTGCTGCAATTTTATCGCAAAACCTGCAAAAAAACTCACAGCTGAGACTTGCAGGAGCAGATTTGAGCAGTTGTAACGATGGACTTGTGCTCGCTCATTAAAATGTTGAATCAACATAGCGTTCTATATCAATTTATTTGTGAGGAAATTGTTCACAGCTGTGCAACTTCTGATGCATTCGTTCACATTTGTGTTTACAAATGCACCTATTTTGGGCATGTCCTCAGATTATAAACACAGTTGTGCGAATGTGTTTTGCACCAACTGCGCTGCAATGATTGTAGCAAAAGTGTCAATTGCATGACTCTTCGAAGTTGTGATGCACAGGATAGGATTTGTGCACCTGTAACACAGACTTGTGTTAAGACAAACTCGTAGACCCTATTTAGTGTTTACAATGGTAGAAAAAATATTTACGACTTCAAATGTACTGTTACACATTTGTGACTATAGAGTACACATGCAAAATAAATATTTACAACTTCAAATTTACTGTTAGACATTTGTGACTTCAGTGTATGCATACAAAATCTGCAGTTACAGGTGCTAAAGACTTTTGCTACAGTAATACCCCCCCCCCCCCAACACACACACACACACACACACACATGATTTTTGGAAGACCACTGATGGATGGGTCCTTCTTCCTGTTTTAATTGACTGTTCTTTTGGGGGTCACTCATTCGGTTGGACCGGTGGCTTCACATTCTACATTATTCATGTAATGTGTATGTAAGGTATGACGTTCTTAACATTGTAACAGTTGACTCCCAAGACATGGTTGACATGGTCCATCAATGCGCCTGGCTTCGTGAGCATCTAAAAGTTCCTCTTTACCCAGCCTTTAGAAAAATCTAAAGTACAGTACAATAACACAGCAGAAAGTATTTGTCTGTTCATGTCCTCTTTGTCCTTTCCCGCTTCATTCCATCCCATAAACAAAATACATGATGGTGGTTCCATCTGAACCAGGGCACAGTTCAGGCCACCGATATCAGGGCACATTTATGTAAATATGGGTGAATTGTGTGTGGTTTAATAAGATACATTGAACAGTTTTTTAATTTAATATTCTGTGTTCTTAGGTCCAAACTTGCAGTAGATAGTATAAGGATGTTGACATGGACGTTATGTGTGCCTTTGTTTGACGACAAGCTATCACTCACAAAAAGAACATAGATAGAAAAAAAACTAAACAAACAGAGCAAGGAATCGTAGCTACTAGTGTACATATGTTTGTAGAGTTGGACTGCGTTTTTACCGACACACACACACCCAACATGTAGCAGGAGTGGATCTATTCCCCCAACGATTTCCGTTTGTTTTGTTCTTGTCGTGGAGTTTGATATACACTCCGATGGGTCTGACTCTCGGACCAAGAGAACAGATCTAATAAATGTAGACTGATCTGAGAAGTCTCTCTGTTTGGTACCAAGCATGACCCGTCTTGTTTATCCGTAATAGTAACTTATACGTTGTTAATGTTAGGCGGTGTATCTGGAATCCTCGTCGCCGATGAATCTTGGTGTTACCTTGGTATTTCAATATGAGGACACGATGAGGTTACCAGTTATATCTGAATACAGCCATGTGTGCCAATAGGCCAGCGATCAGACAAGCAGTTGTAGTTATCTGCTGGAATCAGACACTGTAGAATCCGTACTGGCTTAGGGAAGAATTTATTGATTTTTTAAATTGATTTTATCATATTTAACCGACCAATCCGTATATCCATATTGTGTTCCTTCAATGTAGGCCTATATGTTTCAACGTCATGAATGAAGTTGTTTTGTACCATGCTCTTTGTGACTGATATTGTGTTGGATTGTTTTTTTTCTGCATTACGTGCTTCTCAGGAAGATTGCTATTTGATGCCTAATAAAAATATTTTTCAAAAACAGGTCATCTACCTTGCTCTGGTTTTCTTACCACCGGATGGAATTGTTTTACATTGTTATTTTCAGTTTTCTTTCTATGATCACTTTATATTTTGAGGTCTTCGTAGTGGCGAAGTCACGCCCCTTCCGGTAGAGTCCATGGGACCTATGAGATCGAAAAATATTGTGGCGAGCAGCACGGGAAGGACGAGACGGGAGCCCAGGTTGAACAATTATGCAGTTCCGTGCCCCATACACCGCATGACTACGGACTGCCTTTATTAACCACCCCGAACATAAGAGAAACACGGGACACCTGACCAACACACACAACACTCTCACTAAAGGTCCCGATCACACTAAACATCACACAACAATGGAACAAGACACAATTAACACACAACCAATAAAGACCCCAAACCCGTTAATCCCACTTAACCTAACAGAATAAATTAACAAAACCCTTCTGTCAACTGAACCCCAATTCCCAGAATCCCCGCGGCTCCGGAACATGGCGCCCACACCCGTGGTCGCCACACAGCCCCCACAGTATGGGTCAGACGTCCCGTCGACCCCAACACCCAACACATAGTCCCGATAGTTCAGGGGGTCGGCGCCGACCCCCTGAACTTGGCCCCTGCAAGCGGCGGCCCCGTTGCGGCGCAGCCTTCCTCCCTGGTTGGGACGCCCGTCTCCAACAGTCCCTAGAAGTCCTGGGGGTGTGGTCGGGGACCACCGCCATCGGGGCCCCCACCAGTTTCTGCCGTAGGGGGGCGCTGGAGCGCAGTTCGGGGACCCCATCTAACGTTGCCCTCCGCCGTCTGGCCCGTCGACGGCCACGCCGGCGGCTGGGACGAGGATGGGTGGCACGCTGCCCTGTCCACCCGCAGTCCTCGACCAGCCCCAGCTGCAGACACTGCTGCGGCTCAAGGTCCGGTGGCCTGGGTTTCCGGACCCGGCCCTTGTCCTGTCCGGACTGGAACGCCACGGTCATTGTGCCACGGGAGAGGGCCGGCCCAGCCGCGTCCACCCGGGCACCACAGCGGCGGCAGCAGTACTTGGCCGGACCACACTGGTCCTGGCAATCATCCTCCGTGTACGGCTGCAGGCTGGGTTGGTCGCAAAACTCCCGCTCTGCCCGTTCCGCCACGTCGAGGGCCACATCGAGGGTCGGGGGCATGATGAGGCGGACGTGCGGACAATATGAATGGGTTTCAATGGAGAGAAAGTAATTATTTTCTGGCCCCATCTTTATATGCCCCGGATTACACAAATGTTGTTTGTGGATTTAAATGATAATTTTTCATGCAAATAAAACTAAAAAAATTCGTGAAGAAGTTTGATAAAGTTAGGCTCTGTGTGAGGCCGCTTTGTGAACTACAGCTCTTCGCTGCTCTCGACGCGAATGATATACGTCACCACCCGCACTTGGAACTCCGGTACAGACATGGCGACCTCTCTGCTCCACTTCACCACTTTTTCTCAAGGGGAGGATAAAAGCATCGAAAGAGGTGAAAACCATTATAAGTCGGGGCATGTGGAGAGTTTCAGTTATACCGATGGGGAGATTGTCGGTCTTGTCTATGCCAGTCGCAGGGAGCGTGACGTCACATACGAGACGTTTTGTCTTTGTCATTGTGTTTTCTCTACAGCCTTTAACTGAGCAATTGCACAATAAACGGTCAAACTCTTGACATGAAAAATTATCATTTAAATCCACAAACAACATTTGTGTAATCCGAGGCATATAAAGACTGGGACCAGAAAATAATTGCTTTCTCTCCATTGAAACCCATTCATATTTTTCGATCTCATAGGTCCCATTCTCTCTACCGGAAGGGGCGTAACTTCGCCACTGAGATCGAAAAGTACATATCCGAACCGTCAGCTGGCTTAGTCATATGCCTACCAAGCACTAGATGATTCTTAAAAGACGTACATAATAAGAAAGTGAAATCCGCGAGCATGCTGATCATGTGAGAGAAGGTGATGCAGTCGTATTAAAAAAAGACGTTGAAAGATGGTGCGATGTACGAGAGAGATGCAGAGTACGAGAGAGACGCAGAGGAACTGTCCTTACCACACTGTTGTCGGGATAAAAAAAAGAAGTGGTCAGCAAAATAAAGAATATGTTGGCGTTTTGCACTTGTAAATAGTTAATCGCCTTTGTAGCCTACACTCAGACGTGAACTCATTCTTGCATTGCATGTCTTCATTCACAAAAAAATTAAAACATTCGGGAATATGCAAATTATTCTAAAGAGGTCTAGATGCCATGCGCAGCCCCGCCTTCTCCAGTAAACCAAGAAAACCCGAGCCGTGACGAACGAGCGATTTTACCCCCTCGGTTTTACACAGGAAACTTGACATAAGACGGTGAAACTGCCGGTTGTGCCAAGCCTCGACCGAACCAGCTTGGCAGGGTAGAAAGGCCTTATCCTGGAGAGAGGGCGGTAGTGCACACCTAAAAAAGCAGCCAACCACTCTTAAAACACTTCACACAACACAACACACACACACCACGGCGGGTGCTGACTGACTGCACGCACACACACACACACACACCACGGCGGGTGCTGATTGACTGCGCACACACACAAACCTCCGTTCCTAGCCTACTCACCGTTAGAAGAGCTGTAGGCGAAATAGCCTCATCAGAGACTCTACTTGGGTTAAACAGCAAAGTCTCAGAGCTTGGCGTCTTAAATCTTTTGTGGAGTTTTGTCAACAGCTCCTGCCTTTCTCTAAGTGCATACGTAGGCCTAATGTCAGGTCACCATGGTTGTTGTATATATGCCTATAGAGAGGGGTTCCGTTAAATGTAATATTGCATAGTTTCCAATAACTCTCGCTAAGCCCCTCGCAGCTTACGCGTGACCGTGACGAGTGTGTCTCTAACCTTTCGGGAGTAGTAGCAGGATTTGATACATTTAAATTCAAAAACGGTTGTGAAAGAAAAAAAAGTTTACTGTATCCGGCCCTTTCCATTTAAGATTACATATATAGTTATCCAATATTTAAAAAAATCATATAACTTTAGAATAATCTGGCGTGCCAGATATTATGTGTGGCGGGCCAGTTATGGCCCACGGGCCGCCAGTTGCCGACCCCTGGTGTATGTAATGTTTATATAAAGTAAACATCTAGGGAAAAATTAACAAAAATATATTTAAACTCCACTCCTTCAATCGTTCATTGAACACTTGATACTTGTGAGCCTATTTTATTAAAGGTATACATCACATACGACACGCCACCTATCGTACCCCTACATTGTGTGTGTGTGTGTGTGTGTGTGTGTGTGTGTTCACATTCAATAGCATGAGGGACCATGGTCAAGGTCTAAGTTTGAGCCCGTAAAACAGCTGCTCCCCGCAGCTAAGCCAATATGACACAGGCTAGGGTTACTCCCCACTGCAGAATGTGCACTTGATCTGGCACCTCCCCTACACTGGGGTGTACCGTTGGTACTGCAGCGGATAGGAAGTGCAACCCTTTCTGAACTTGCATCATACTTTTTGGCTGAAGCTCAACACAGACAAACCTTCAAGACACGACCGGTTGCTTAGCCTAACCTAATTCCGAGGCAAACCTTCTCTTTTTTGACCGACTGAGATAGACTGAGATAGACACAAAATAGTTAATTCCAGTTGAAAAGTTTATTCCGCCAGTTTAGACAGTGGAGCACAAACCCAAGAACCCTATGGTTGAAAATGTAATCAAAATATTCACCAGTTGTATAAAGACCAATGCTTAAGAACGATGCCTAGGATGTATAATATCACATCATTGAGCAGAACCATCTAACTGTTTTATGTGTTCTTGGAATTGGTAAACACAAATACTGAATAACTGAATAAACATTTACTTAACCCTCCTTAGCGAAACAGGTCCCAACAAGTACAGCCTAATTATGTCTACGTAGAAATTACAATGTTTCCCTACTATTCTTTGCATGAATTGGGAATAATCTCATAATAATTTTCAAGGTTTTCAAGTATGTTCTAACAAAATTCCACATGATAGGGTCCAGTTTGGTCAAAAGATCTTAATGGTCCGTTATTTGACTGGACCTGTTATTACCGCTATAGAGACAATACACCTTCTGATTTTTCATAACTGAGAATTTTTTGTTTTGTCAAGTATTTTTACTTTATAAAAAAGCCCACTATGTACAAATAAACGAAAGGCTACATTGACATTCAAGTGCAGTACGTACAGTAACCCTTTAAAACAGGATTGGGGATTTAAGGGCTTTTTTGCCACCTCTGCTTTTATTTAGTAATAACAACCCATTGCATACTTCCTCCATCTTTCTATTAACACCCCACCTTGTAGTGGTGACTAAATTAGATTTGCTCGAAGACTACACAGGATGTCATTACACAGCAGGGGTAATAGATATGGATTATATTTGCAGTAAGGAGCTAAACCGAGCACCACAAGCCACAGTTTATTCAACCTGACAACAAGGAACATTTGGGAAAAGCTGGACAATCCAATCCCTCATTGAGGGAAAACTGTGTAGATAAGGAATTAACAATGATTCATTCCTTGCAATAAGCTCCCCAAACAAATGTAACTTGCAAGGGCAAGTTCCTGCAAAACAAAGGGCTAAACATGGCGTGTCCTGCTACAGGAGCACGGGTTTGAAGCTATTTTAACCTTAGATGTCTACCACGGAGACCCCTTCAGCACAAATAGCTTTGTACAATAATAGGTAGGAAACAAAAAGGAGCAAAAGTAAAGTAAAGTTAGCTGGGCCCACAGCTAGTCCCGTTGCATAGCTGCCTGCCAACCTGCCGAGGAGGTAGAGAAGAAAGGCTCACGAAGAGCAGATGCTCTGAGGTGTGTACCCCAGAAGGAACTCTCCCACCCCGACAAAGTAGACCACCTGGGCTATGCCGAAGAGAGGGGCGATGACTAGCGCCCGGCAGCTGGCCCCCTTCAGGAAGGCCCTGGGGCCCTCCTTCCTCATGATTTTTCTGTCAGGAAAAGAGAGTTCAGATTGGTTCAGCGACAGACACTAAGGACGTGTAAGAAAGCGTGCGTCTTGTTGTTTTTCGTCTGTTTTCTCGGGAGAGTATAGATAAGGATGTATTACCTGATGCAGTCCACTACTCCGTTGTAGGTTTCTTCGTTCGCTCCTTTCTTGAGGGACTGAAGCCTTGTCTTGACCACTGCACAACCACACAACATAGAGGTTAGTTGAAGACAAAATATATAGACACACTTTCAATCTCAGCCAATATTTTGTGGGCCACCCCTACCATCGCATGGGCTGACAGTCACGGCAGCGATGGAACCGGCTAAGCATCCGGACACAAACGACCAATAGAACGGCACGGCGGGGTCTTCAGGTGAGTGGCGTCCGAGCTGGTGCAGATGGGCAAAGAGGGGAAAATACACCATCGAGAACGGCATGTCCCTGGAAAAGGCATCAAGCACAGCCGTAGAGATAATCAAAATTCTGATCACAAATCGTTTTCCCCTTTTAACCAGAAAGACGCCAGCTCAATAGATCCCCTCTCACCTCATCAGAGTGGCCCCCAGACCTCTGTAGAGGCCCGGGACCCCCTTGGTCTGGAGCAGCTCCCTGGTGATCTGCATGGCAGACACGCGGACCACGTGAGGTGTTGGGTTGGTGTTGTAGGAGCGGCTGAGCACCGCTCCAAGCTTCAGAGCAGGCACCATGCTGGGGATCAGCCTCTGCTGCGCCGCTGAGGGACAACAACAGAGTAATCCTTTAGTAATGCTAATGTTGTGAAGACAGGGTGATCATCTTTTTTTTTCATAATTTCTGTCTTTGTTTCTTTGCAGTGATTAGAAAAATCTCACCTAGCCTGCCAGCATCCTGCAATTGGATCTTAAGCATTTCCATTGGTGTGGTGATGATGACCTGGCACATTCCTGCACCACAGCCGGACAGCATCTCCTTCAACACTGTTAGCCTGCCACTATACGCAGAAGAAAGCAAGAGGATAGAAAAACAATAGGGGGTGGTTTAGCGTAACGAGGGAAATGGAAAGAAAACGATGTGTGTGAGCATGTGTGTGTGCGTGTGCGTGTTAGAACGCTGTCCTTTTTTTGGATTTAATGTACTCACCCATCTTTGCCTAATTGGTGGCGGAAAAAGTCGTTAGCAGCAAGTTTGATGGCCTTCTCAGGGGTGACCAGCGTGAGGTTCACGGCGGCTCCTAAAATAAACAACAGCTTGAAGCATTTTCAAAAGTGGAACCAAATATTAATTAAATTGTATAAAATAGAGCAAACTAAAAAATAAAGATGACTTCCAGATTGAATGTTGAATTTGGCCAATAATCAAATCTTTTCAATAATTAATAATTTGTAAATTATAAAATTGAAAATACGTAATTAGCATGAGTATCATGTCAGATTAAGTGGCAGATCAAATGTAAAGCCTAAATACCCACAAGCCTACCTCTGTACATGCCAAAGTACCCTTCAGATTTCACCGTCTTTATCAGGCAGTCCAACCTTAACAACAACAAAACACAGACTCATATTCACACCTCAGCCCAACATTACGCGGGTACTTTTCCAATTCACGATGAAGCCTGTCTGTCTCTTACATGTTTTTGTAGACCTGCTGGCCACTGCGCTGGTTCTGCAGCCGCGTCTTGGCCAGGTCAATCGGGAACACACAGGTGACCCCCACCATGCCTGCAATGCCTCCATTGATCAGCTTGGCTGGTAGGCTGTGGGCAAACACAAGGCATGGAAAGACAGGCACACACACATTAAGGATCCATGTGTACAAAACATTGCATCAGGAACAGTTCTGTGGTTTGTGTGTGGTGTGTGTGTGTGTGTGTGTGTGTGTGTGTGTGTGTGTGTGTGTGTGTGTGTGAGTGAGTGTGTAAGAGACATGTTTTCACACCAACATAAAAGGAAAATATCAAGAATGGACATAAAATCGAAAAGTTTATTATATTGTAATAAATAATAATAATAATATGCAGTTACATCTTTAATGATATTCCAGTATTACTACGTGATGTTTGGTCAGTGTAGTCCAGTGATATATGGCAAATACTGCCTCCAGGCATCTCGACTGCTAATAATAACTTACCAGAGAGTAAAACTAAGTAATTAGGCTACGTGTTGAACAATCACAGGACCATCTCAGCATACGTGTTGTGGTGACTTTATGTAGGCTACTTAATAATAATAATAATAATAATAATAATAATAATAATAATAATAATAATAATAATAATAATAATAATGATAATAATAATAATAATAGACGCATAAAACACAAAAGCAATTAAATATTCCAATGCATTGGAATGCATTCAGCCGATATTGGTTATTCATTGATCATTGCAGCAGTTGTGTTTAGTGTAAGCTACGCTCTACCTTATCTGTTGATGCTGGGCCATTGTTTCTGTTAAAGGTTGTAATTTGTCGAATGGCGGAGGCAGGTGGGGAAGAGCACACGAGAGTCCCTGGGAGACACTGAGCAAGGCGAGATTACAGAACAGGAGCTTATATATATAGGCAAGTACAGCCTTGCAGTTTGAGCACCAGAAATCTCCACCCACAATTACGCCATGCCAGAAAAAAAAACATTTGATACGGGCGGGGATATCTGGATGTTGCACCGAGAAGCTTGGCACACTTTTCAGGTACAGCATTTCAATAATGTTTTCGGCAGCAAAAGTTCCTAATAAATGTATTGTATATGCATTATGTAAAAACGTAGGTTTCAAACACAGAAGAAGTTATTGGTTGAAATGATGACCTCACTTTTTACATGATCATGTAAAAACATGATCATTGCTAAAGTTAAAAACTCTTTCATCCAAACCGCATGCAAACCGGTAAAGCTAGAGCGTGAACTAATCGATATCTTGTCATTGTTACAATACATATGAGTGGCTGTGTTATTAAATTGAGCAACTACGTTTTTCAGTCTTATTGCGGTTTTCAATTGATGAAACTTTATTTTAATCCTCTGTGGTATCGTTGTTTCGGCTTGGTATGACTCGGAGAGTGGTAATGTAAATGTTCAACATTTGGTTATTCAGAGACACAAGTTAAACGAGTTTGCACTCTGGGGTGGTTCATGACGCAAGCAGCTCCCTAATCCAGGTCAATATTCAGTTGAATTACCCAACCCTGCCCTGGCCCAGAATGGAAGAAAATAGGATTTAAAAAAGCGGGGTAGGATGGATTGATTCCGCTTTCATGTACAAATAAAACGCATGGCAAAATGTTGTTCTGTACTTCATGTAAAACGTCATCAAACCTTCGGTCTGTTTTGGCCTGGGCGGAATTGCAAAGAGGCCATGCTTGTAGGGTCTGACTTATCTCATTTTCAAACCTATAGAACTGTATATGGTGTTGTGTTGACCACTATATGTAGAAGAAGGTGTAGAAGATATTCAGGACTGGTGTTTGAGTTACTAATATGTGGTCCAATGTGGTACCGATGTTGGATTGAATATCTAAATAAAGCATAGAAACATTTACATCACAATGCCAACCTGTAGAATATACCTACATGTTACTTGGCATTCCAGATGCATCGTGCAAGTACACAGACATATTTGCATACATTTCACTGACTGGTCCTAAACAAAGTATACAGGTATATCTGACCTTTTGCAAAACTAATAATGAAAAAAAAAGCAGTATAGCGGTAGCAAGCATGAGTTATGATGTTTTGAGATCCCTGATGCCATCGTTAGCTAAAATGTAACTTCGATATTGTGTTTTACATGTGTAAATGCAACTCATGAGTATCAATGGCCAATTTAACTATTCAATCTCTTTAAATAAGAGCGATAGCCAAGAACCAGGTTAAAGGTTAAACACCTATGCTATATTGCGTTACCGCTTCAACAGCTGATTAAGCGTTGATGAGCTGCACCTGTGTGGACAGGCTTATTGAAATTGATCTGAGGGCATTTACTGCCCTGGCCCAGAATGGAAGAAAATAGGATATAAAAAAATCGGGGTAAGGTGGATTGATTCCATTTTCATGTACAAATTAAACGCATGGCAAAATGTTGTTCTGTACTTCATGTAAAACGTCATCAATCGCACCATTCAAAAGTCTGCATATAGACTTGAATGACAAAAGTATATTTTGTAGATGGATTGCTTGTTCATTTGAATTGTTATTGTTAATTGTATTTAAAGGGTACATATTGTACCACCAGGTGTGAGTGTGATTAGCCCTTACAAGCGTTTCAAAAATCTGCCCCTTCTGACATCACTAGTGGGCATGTCCACCTAGATAGGCTTGTAAGGGCTAATCACACTCACACCTGGTGGTATAATATGTCCCCTTTATGAATGATCTAATTGTAGATTTTCTTTGTAAAGGTTCAAAATATATGCAGCTTGGTGCTTCAGATCTCTGGCGCCCCCTTGTCTTACAAGCTAGTACTGTCCGTGGAAAAGGGGCATAATGGGTGTGCCGGTGTTCTGCCAATTTCTGCTACCCATCAAATTCTACCCATCAAATATGGAATGACCACAGAAACAGACTAGAAACCAAGCGACAATGCCAGTTCAAAATTGTATTCAGCTTGCCAAATGCTTTAATGAAATACAAAAGTTGAAACTAAAAAAATGGATGCATGTAATTCTACGCAAATATTTGTCATTTGTCATCAATAGAAAAGCAGTATTATACAATATCTATGCAGTCTATGCGTGCTGCACATTAATGATGCAGGGTAATACTTGAGCATTGTTTCAACATGAATAAAAAAAAACCTGAATAAAAAAGGGTTGTAACAACATAACAACATAACATATCACAGGTGCGTGTGTCCATCTCACGTCTTCCGAATATTTGGATAGGAAAAGGTAAAAATGTATATTCATATACCCATCTCTAAGTCAGAAAACAGTCTTTGAACCACTCAGGGTTGTGTTTTATATCGTCAATTCCTAAACGCCATCACTTTAGAGCAGCGTCGTGAATTGCATGGTAATGGTCACAGCGTGGCCACCTGAGTGTACAGTAATTGGTCAACCGCATCTAGGAGGGAAAGTTTACTCCACCCATTAAAACAGCTTGAAGTAACAGAACGAAATCAATGGACTGAATTATGGGAGATTGCATTGGAATTCTTGGAACTTCATTTTCCGAGGATAAATGCATATCGTGATACCCAAGAATCACGTCATTAGAAGTTACTGATATCGGATGTCTATTCCAAAATACAATAGTGTCACCAGAAATAAGAAAATGAAATGCAAAACATAACCCCCAACATTGTGCTTGTGGAGTTTAGGTATTAGCCTACGGTTGTTTCTTAATCTGAAAAGTGGTTTGAACTTGTAACAAATGGACCCGTATCTAGTCAGAGACTTTACCCTTCCTCTTGTGGCGTGTCTTGCGGCACTGGTTCAATGGATATCGGCTTTTTCGGACACAGTGGTGCGTGCGCCTGTCACAGCTTCTACATTTGCAGCGGTGGAACTCGGGGTAATAAATGACCGGGTTGACGTTCCGAGGGCAGCCCAACAGCCTCGCAGTCCGATACACCAGAGAGCCTGGCGTACAGCCTCGTTGAATCAAGAAGTTTTTACCCACTCGCCCTCTGAAGTTGGTGTCCTGGAATTGATATCATTGGATTATTGCAAAACGATTTTGTGCTGTACTCATGTATTGTCATGTACACAATGAGGCCAAATCCTCAAATTCAAATAAGAAGAAACCAATCAAAAGGAGTTCACCCCAATGTGGGTTAACAGTCAAATAGTTTCAGCTAAGGTTTTCATGGGTTTAAAGACAGGTTCACTTTGTTTCATCTTCTGCAAAACATTATTGACTCATTAACTATAATTACTATATCATTAATATAGTTACTGATAAATAAAACAGTCCAACATAAGAATCGTTCTTTACCTGTGTGTAACAATATCCACTGCAGATAGTAGTATTTATGAGGACACACTGTTCACACTTCTCAATCATTAGAGTAAAGTTCTTCAGTGTGCATCCATATGCGGTGTCTGAAATCAACACGCAAAGCAACACACATACAAACAAGGACATACTGGACAGGTAGACACGGTCCATACATTTGCAGACACAAACAAAAAAGACTTCTGTTGTTGTCCGTTGGTTGTCTGCGAATGTTCCCTCTGTGAGGAAAAAAAACGGAAAAGTCCCATTGAAAACTGTTCATATCTAACATAGGGTTTGCAACACTGGCCATCAATGTATGGCTTCACTATAATAACTCATTTCACCAAGCCCAGAACAAAAAGGTCTCCACTCTTCCAACTGTTATGTCCTTCAATCCTGCGCACCCATCTATTACCCTGTATGTACCACTGCTCACCTCTGCTCCTGTCCTCTTCTCTCCTCCTCTGCAGGGATACGGATTAACAAGGGAACTTGTTCATCTTCTTTTATGGAAGACCTATCCACCTGATACCCTCGATGCCCTGTTCGCTACACTTCCGTGTGTAGTGGATAGGGCAAGGCTTTTAGCACATCAACAATAACACAGTTATACAACTCAAGCCCTCCTGACCCTTCCATACATTCATGCAGGGCTAAGACAGTTGAACATGTGCACATCTGTGATGGTAAGACCAAAGGCTTTATGGGTCATTATTAGTGGGGAATCTGATATACAAATGCCAAACAAAGTGAAAGGCATTTGTTGATAAATGTATTTCAATTGCCTTTCATTGAATTATAATCAATAAAATTATTACAATACAATTACATGTAAAGGCTATTTAGCTTATGTATCACTGTAGGTATATTTTAACATAACTTTAACTAACATATATAACTTCGATTTTTTTCTTTACAGTAGTTCTTATGAATTATGCTGAAATATAGGAGTAGTGTAGCATGGAAGCAGTAATCTCCATAACAAAATACAGTGAGTGATGACACACTGCGAACATGTAAGGAGCATCCATGCCCATGCGGTAGGGGCAGATCCCTACCCAATGCACTCTGTCATCTTAGGTAATAAGGAGAGGAGAGGCTGACACTGGGTCAGGACGCACATGGTGCAGTCCCACCTGAGTGGACAAGTTATCCTGATTTAAGCCATTAATGCTACCATGATTATCTTCCGTGCCTTATCACTAGAGTGGCCATGTGCCTTACCTCACAGCTCGTGTAGGAGGTCATCATTGTTACCAAAAAGCACACACCTTTGGACGGATGTCAGGCAGCATTGTTGTAGATCTGCCCTGTCCACCCTTGTCCGGTATATTTGAAAATGCATATTTTGTTCCCTTCAGTTTTAATTAAGGCTCATGTGTTACCTTAAACTAATTCAGTTTTTTATTTTGTCCAAACACAAATGTCTGTGTTTTCCCTAAGCCTGTCCCAATTTTTGACAAGATCATATTAGTAGCCGTAAGTAGCGCTATTTTGATGAGTGTAATGTTACCCAGGCGTCTTTTATACTGACCGTGTCAAGTTTCTCACAGTGGGATTTCATTGGCTTTGGTGTTGCAAACGTGTGTGTTAATCAACATTGTTGTGATACAGTCTCTGTTTGAAATGATATTTGATGAAAACTATTTCGATCCTTTGTGGTATGGTGGTCTCGTGCTAGGTATGACTCGGAGAGTGGTAAATGTTCAACACATGGTTTATTCTAACAGAGACACAAGGTAAACGGGCTTGCGTTCTGGAGAGTGGTTCATGAAGCATCTCCCGAACACAGATAAACAAACAGTTATATTGGGAGTGGGTAAAATGGTAAATAGGCCTCCCCTACATATTCTAATTTACCCAGGTAAACCTTTGGTCTGTCTTGGCTTAAACGGAAATGGCAAAGTGGCCATGTTTGTAGTCTTTAACTTATCTATAAAATCATTAAAACCTTACATGGTGTTGTCCATTATGTGGTGAAGAAACCATTCATAACTTTGGTTAGCTTGAAACATGTCGTCAGAAATAGCATAGACCAAAATAATTTACATCATATTGTGGCGGGGGATACCACAGAATCAGCGGCCTTGCTTATTGCTGATCAATTTCCGATCCAAAAGTTTGATATTTCTATAGCCTGTAAAGTCTGATTTGTTTGACTATATTGCTGAATAAGCTCGATTTTTATAGAGAGGTATATGTTATTTTTCTTTCTTGGGCATCCCCTTTCTTAATTTAGGACCATAAAACGTCTTGTTGAGTCTCCAAGAGTGCGGCATTATAGGCCTACTTGAAATTCTGTAGAACTTTAAGGGAATTCTGATTAAGTGAGGATGGCGAACTGTTTTAAACCCCTAGTGTGTTCAAAAAACATTTGGGCTCAAAGCTGTTGTCCGATTTAGTTTGAAATTATGGTTATTATGATGCATCTCAAATAATTTATTTATCAACGTATTTGTTCAACAGTTGTTTATGAATTGTAGCCGACATTACTTTTGCTGTAGTAAAAAGATTAGATTATTTTTTACGATTCTAATCAGAAATAACTAAATTATCTGTAGGCCTTTTGCCTCGTCCATTTTCTGCCACTATAATGACAAATAATTCAAATTAATTCACAAATTAAGCTCACTTAGCACTTTAAATGCATGCAAATAATGATAAATTTGGATAATGATTTGTGTAGATCCACACAAATAAATGAATATGCCTACATTAATAAATACATAGTTGCAACATTAAACCCCCAATATAGGCTAATGAACTTTGAAGGAAATAATCTTGTTGAGGATTTATTCAAGACTAGGGCAGCGCCAGGCACGGTTAAAATATCGTATTTGCCTTGCACTTCAGTTCAACCTTTGCTTCTCCCTTACGGCTCTTTGGTTTATAGGAGATGCTTGTGGCTTTAACTCCAGACTGCTTCATGCCCCAGAACCAATGAGAACCCATACACGTATTCGACAAATACTCTAAAAGTGGGTCAAATAGAAACGGAGACCTCTTCCTTTTTGACAGACCGGGTTGTGCCCCCAGGTCAGGAAAACGCTACCTACATCAAGAGTTACATTTGGATTTGTGACGGGGCTGTTAAGTTGACATTAACGTTAGACAACGGAGGGTGAACATTTTGGGCTAGATATTGTAAAACATAAAAAATTTATAGAAAAATAATATAATTCACGTGCATCCCATGGGACTATTTACATCCAGTGTATATAACTAGGTGTATATAACTATAATTCACGTGCATCCCATGGGACTATTTACATCTAGTGTATATAACTAGGTGTATATAACTATAATTCACGTGCATCCCATGGGACTATTTACATCCAGTATACATAACTAGGATTAGAGTTTTTTTAGCATTTGGCAATGATCATCCCTTCGTCCGAATTTAACGGGACATAAACATAAACATATTTTATTTTAAGGTGTTTTATAATTTATTTCAAGAAAAGTGGGAGGAGAGTAGTCTGAATTGGGTTCTAGAGCTGTGCTCCACCTCATCCATCGCACTCATTCGCCAGCCGTGGGTGATTCCAAGGCAGTGAGTCTACATCCACTAGTGGCGCTGAAATTAACACCATGTAGCTTCTCCTGTTAGAACATCACTCGGCCCAACGTTTCTGTGCACCCACTCACCAGGATCAGATGATACCCTGCTAGGGCAACGATTGGCTCATGTCTCAGACCTTCCCCGAGGTGATTGGTCGAGTGACTAGCACTCTGCATGTAACCTCTACAATGAGCTTCCTCCCACAGAGTGAAACAAGGCTAGCCTGTGACTATATACCCTCCCCAAAGGCCATACCTTTTAATTTATGGTGCATTTTTGTATTTTCCTTTTTAAATAAAAGTATTGTATGACGTAATGATTCACATATGTATCGCTTCTGATCTTTTTTAGTTTTCAACTTATAGTATCTCAAATAGATTAGTATTACGCAAACGTGAAGCATGCTGGGAATAATGATTACGGACATTTCGCCCCTTTCACTTAGGTTTACCGTTTTTTATTTATAAGTTGTTCGTTTGTAATGCATTACCAAGTGAGTGAATGTTTGTAGAATTTCTTACGTTAGCAAATAATATTTTCCAACTTCCACGGATGCAGGTGTGCAGAATGAAATTAGAATAGCACTATACAATGTAGATTATCTTAAAACAACGTAATCCTATAATTTCACCCCAAGACAATTCCATTAAACGTCTACATTTCCAGTGTCGCGAAGAAAGCAAAAACTAGATTTTGAAGCTTCAGCCTCGAATCGACCACCAGATGGCAGAAAGACTCCGCCTGAAATCAATTCAGGGCTCGAGATCACGAACCAATGGATATCATATAGTGTTGCTCCCTGGGCAGCCGCATACCCAGCCAACGATATTCGACAACAACAAGCTATTAAATATTTACTGGGGTGGTGAAGAGGGATTGATGTCACTTGACACGAAAAGTGAACAGAACAGTATCTGCACATCTTGAAAATATGTTACCCGTAAGTGACAAGTTAGACGCCAAATGCCCACACAATTTATACAACAAAATGGAAACTCATACCAAAATTAAGAGCTGCACAACAAAGACCCATTTCCGTTTGTATTCTATCCGGTATCTTTCCGTTCGTGGAAATAATTGGTGTTCTTGGTAGGCCTATTAATTGCCAAGAGCCAAGGTCCTCTTAAACACTTGGAAAACAGCAAGCACACAGAGATGGAGACAGGAAGTACACCAGTGAAAGCCTAGAACAGAAGGGCATAGCATGTGGGGCCGTCACTGCTATCCATCACCACCGTGATGAAAAACACAGACAGTGTATTAAGGCTCTGGAAGGAGGCTGTGCTTTCGTCAATCTTTCCATTTTTGACTCAAACAGCTGATTATCCGCCCACCACATTCCGGGTCTACAGAGTTCAGGGGATGGTGGTTTATTTGAGGGTGACCTTGGACACCTGATGAGATAGAGGAAGCGACGTGACGTACATCATCCTTTAAGTTGCGCATCATTAAGACCGAAGGAATCTGGAGAGATCCGGTTCGGCTTCCACCAGTTCACCTTCTGTCTCTTGTCTTCGGTTTTTGATCACTCTCATGGACCTGAAAGAGCAACACAAGACCACTGAAAGATCAGATCAATCCATTGATACATTCAATACTGCTTATATACACACACAAGCATACACATTCACAAACTTGTGAGCACACACACACACAGGCATAGACTCACTCACACACACTTTTAACATGCTGTTAAAAGTGAGATCTGACATCAATAAATTAGCATAAACATGTTGACAGTGTTAGTACACTTGTTTGTTTCCCTTTGCATCCCAGGTGTGCAGATGTCTGCATGGCTTTCTTTCTCTAATTGGTGACCCCGGACTCCTGCAGCTATGGCCTGAGACAGCAGCAGAACAATCACACATATAACCCAACAGGACAGAAATAGAAACAACGACAGTGCCAGAACAGACGGCCTTCTGCCTTTAACAAATACCAAGTCTCTCCATGTTTCAGTGGCTTGGGCAATTAACAATGGGGCCCACACTTCTGGGTTTAGACAAGAGACTTCAAGACAGTGCTACCTTCCCCTGTCACAACCTTTCCTTAAATAGTCCTGTGGCTGATTCCTGTTTACCTGTCACCTTGTCCAAAAGTGGGAAAATTGGAGCGAAATTAAGATATAGTTAAGATACAGATGCATGCATGGAAAATGCTAATTAAGTTATTCCAGTTTATTTTGTATGATCTCAATTGTACGTTTTTTTCCCGCTCCAAGTAAAAGTCAATGAGGCATTGCCCGGCCTACATTTTGATACAAATATAGCTCAACAAATTTAGGCCAACTCTTGACTGCTTCATTACGCATGTGAGATTAAATCTCCCAATAGGATGGCATGATTGATTTAAGCCAATTTATAAAGTGGCATGTTGTGTGGATGGTCGGGCAGAAACTGTGCTCAGGTAGGCAGTGCTTCAGTTTATGTTGGAAGATTCCACAACGGCTAATCTTGGCAGGTGTGGAAATCCTTCTTGTATCTTCCTATCGAACAAGTGGCATGTGAGCTTTAACAATTGTATTATTGTCTGGGTTGAATCAAGGGTTTGAAAGTGACACCAAAAATAGAATGAGTCAAACCAAATCAGCTCTCTTCATGTCTCTCCTCTTCCTGTCGCCCCCTTTTTATTTTCGCTCTCTCACCATAGCATCCTCCAAAGGGGAGGGCCCAAATTACAACCTGCTGCTTACCATGCTGCTAACAGTGAGGCTATAACCATGACTGGCCTGGAGCCCAACATTAAGAACAAAGAGCAGAGGGGGTGGAGGAAAGGGGGGGGGGGGACAAATACATTAACAACAAGAATAAATAGCCAAATAATAAATAAGTGGATGAAAAAAATAAAAGAACAGGACAAAAATTGAAGTGTTGCTATGAAGGCAAACTGATGAATGAGGGAATGGGCGGAAAAGATGAGAGGATAAGGAGGAACAAGGGAAAGACGGAGGCAGTGAGGGAGGGTGAGCTTCCGACAAAAGGAAGTGGGAGACGTTCCAGAAAGACTCATACTGGTGTGTGTGTGTGTGTGTGTGTGTGTGTGTGTGTGTGTGTGTGTGTGTGTGTGTGTGTGTGTGCGTGCGTGCGTTGTGCGTGTGTTTGAACATGTTGGCACTAGTATTTAATGAGCTCAAACAGTTGATATTCACACCTACTAATAGTATTATATTATTTGGCAGATTTGAACTATACAGGGAAAGGGTACGGCGCATTCCTGTTGAGGATTGAATCCTAAATTAAGCCTGCAAAGAGTATATTTGCATGCAAATCCATGAAACGACCTTGTGCAGTATGGCGGATACACAATAATTCCTTCTTATTTAAGCAGCTAGAATATGGATGGGCACCAAGGTACCTACTTATGATTAATCTGAACAAATCATAAGACATATAATGGGCACAAATAATCAACAAAAACATATATTAGAAAATAGATTAGCTTAGTTAACAATATAAAACGAGGTCATGATTGATTTTGTATCTTATATCAGGTTGAAATCTAGGATTGAGGTGATTCTAAATCTGTAAAACTGTGGCGGTTACCTAAGAAACAGTAAAGGCCGGCGGAGGGTCCAGAATGACTGAAACCGAGTGCAGAGAATTAAGATGCCAGGAATGTAGAGGACATCATCGGTGAAGGGTGATTTGGGAAGGCAGAAACAAGTGACATAATGAATGAAGGAGGAGCCAAAGCCTGTAGTGGCCGGCCTTTTCTGATGGCTCCCGGCCTTGAAGTCTGTCGGCTACCGAATGGCACATTTGGCAACCCACATAAACACACACACGCACTCACACACACACAAAAGAGGAATGTTTGCACAGAGTACTCAAAGCTTGGGCGCAATTCAATTTCATTGCGACAGCTGTGCTTTCTCCATTTGCCTTAATGGTACAATAGAGACATCTTTACCACTCTCCCCATCGCCTGGGTGAAGGCGACAGTGAGCAGCCAAGACATCAGACCATGAGGTATAGCTATGGCATATGCCCTTTTTTTCCTACTCCACTGCTCTCCACTCCTCAAAGCCAGGGTCAGCTTCTATTACTGCTAATACGATGATTACTCAAACGATCCCAGTGCACGCCTTCTTTCTCATCTCAGCCTTCAACGGTTCCTCATTGCTAGTCTCACCAACCCGACTTTACATTAACATCTGAAGGCTGATGGCAGACAAGCTTAAATCAGGGTGAATGGGGGAGTTAAATTTTCTGGGGGGGGGGGGGGGGGGGGGGGGGGTCGGACATTTGTGAAGCGCAATACATGGATGGGGTCTCTCCTGGAAACAACCTGCCCGGCGGAACCACAACAAACTTGACATGGCTGACCATGGGTCTCGGATGGAGAAGAGGGCTGATAACTGAAACGATAGCATTGTCTTCCTGTTATTGGTACCCCTCCTTGGCCAATAGCGAACACAGACTTGGCCAGCACTGGTAAACGACACCTTCACAGTAGCCAGTCTGTTAAGTTTTAAAATAAAACCGGTAGGAGACTGGCCAATGTAGAAATACATTTGTATAATATCTTCTCCTGAGACCTCCAACTTGTTTATTTTCCGAAGCAAATATCCATAACAATATAGAAAACTCTGCGTAACTCTGTGTCTTCCCCCAGATGATCTGCTATACTAGAAGGGTCGAACTTCTGGAACCAAGATGAACTCAATCCAACCACACCTATGATATGTCATATGAGGCTATCTGGAAAGACATCCAGAGTTGCTATCCCTGCAAGGTTCACAGGCTCTTGTCTAGGTGGTCCTCACGCACGTCTTGTTGACTAAAATGCCAGTTGCTCTTATAGGATAAATAAAATGGGTCCAAATTGGGTTTGTTAGAGGTGCCTACAAATCATAAGCAGCCGTATAATGAGAAAAAGTCTAAGGGATATATGAGTGATAGACACAGACAACACAGACAGAGAGACACATAGGCAGAAACACACACACACACACACACACACACACACACACACACACACCCACACCCACACACCCACACACACACAGGAGCATATGCTCAAGCTTTCAATGAATGTAGTTTGAATAAAGCTGCAGTGAGCTCAAGGTCTCAGTGAATGTGTGTGGGCAAGAGTCGACTGGAGCGAGTGGACAAAAAGCCCATGTAATACTGCGATAAAACTGTGTACAAAAGTGTACAAGCGGGTGTGTGTAGTCGAGAGTGTGTTTTTCAGGTGTGCTGTAAAAAAAAAGACCAGGTATGTGTTGCCTTTGCTTTGTTTATCTAAACCCTACTACAAATACATTGCATACCCAGTCCCCCACGCGTTTCTCTCTGTACCCAAGCAGCATTGCACACGAGCGGCCGCAGACGTACAGAAACACAGTAGTTAGTTCCTGCGTCATACAGTAACCATCTGTCAGCAAGTCAAACACATGCACACACACGTGCACACACAAACAAACAAACAAGCAAACACACACACACACATAAACACACGCACGCACACACACAAACACATGCACACACAAACATGCACAAACAAACACACACATACACACAGCCACAAACACACAAAGACAAACACGTGCACAAACACACGTGAACAAACACACACAGCCACAAACACACACACAAACACAAACACATGCACACACACACACACATGCACAAACACATGTGTACGCACACACACACACACACAACCACACATGTGTACACACACACACACAGAAACACAACCACACACACACACACACACACACACACACACACACACATACACACACACACCCCAAAGGTACAAATTCCTACACTAACAAACACAGAAGCGCAAATGGGTTCATTTGTATTACAAATGAGGAGAAACAGAGCATATAGGTATGCCTACCTAATGAATGTCCACAAGGATATACAGTATTCAACATATAAAACCCTTTGTCTGTCCTTTGCCATGGTTTTTATGAGTCTGTCGGGTTAGAGTTGGTGTTAGGGGAATTTGTCCATCAATCTGGAGTTGAAGGGTCAGAGGATTAAACCCTCTATCTCTGCTTCTGCCTTTAACATCTCTCTCTCTCTCTCTCTCTCTCTCTCTCTTTCTCTGTCTGTCTTTACCCGTCTCTCTGTCGCTCTCTCTCTCTGCACAAACACACCACACACACACACACACACACACACACACACGACACAGTCCATATTTTTGTGTCTGTGTTATTGCCAAAGAGTGATGTCATTGTCCTTGGACGTTTTTCACCCTTTTTGTGTGTGTGTGTGTGTGTGTGTGTGTGTGTGTGTGTGTGTGTGTGTGTGTGTGTATGTGTGTGTGTGTGTGGGGGGGGGGGGGGGGGGGGGGGGGGGGGGGGGTATGTGTGTGTGCGTAATGAAATGATGAAAGTTGATGTTTAATCCTGCATTTTAATCCCGACCCCTAGCAATCCTCTGGCCGGCCTGCACTCTGTAGAGCCTGAAAAACCCTGGAACGGCAGCTGTGAGTGACTGTCAAAGCGGGGAATGGGACGTTGGAGCCTCCATTAATTATCGATATCTTATTAATTTCAGATAAAAAAAGGCTACATTTAAGTAGTGTGTCTGTGTTTGTTGTCTGTGAGTGTGTGTGTGGGAAAGAGAGAGAGAGAGAGAGAGAGAGAGAGAGAGAGATGAAAGGGCCGATTATTTCTCTCTCCTGGGTGGGAGACTGAGTGAGAGTGGAGAGTGAGTAGGAGGGAGGGGAGCAGTCGAAGCGCGCGCTAAAACGAGCAAACTAATTCTCAGCGAAGAGCCAGATAGTCGTACCAGAGCACGGGCTGCAGAGTTATCATCATCATCACCGTTATCCATCACTCGGGTTTTTTTTGTTCCTTTTCATCTTGATATCCGATTCGAATGCTGAGCCTGCGAAGTGTTTTTCTTCAAGTTACGACACCAAGTGGAAGCAAAGTTTTTCCTCTTTAATTGGGATAGCGCTTCCAAAAACGCACCCACGGTTCCCGATATCTGCGCCAATACTAGGTAAGGCGTGTCAGTGCATGTTAACATGATGGTGTTACCAGATTTGTCGATTTGATTCACATGACAGCATTAAAAGGTAACCAAGATTAGTGTTACTGTAGGAAGGCAATGTCAGTCAAGCCGTTAGAAGGTAAAATGTTGGATAAAGAAAATAAGGATTCTTGAAGATTCAGCCATAGTGAAATTGTTCACATTCTGAGAAGCAAAATTGTGTGTCAAACTGCGCTACCTCAAAATGAAATGGAAAATAAAATGAATCGGAAGTCAGGCTGGTGTGCAACGCAACACGACGAAAATTATCGAGAACTGAACTTGCCGAACTTGTTGATTTCCCAGTGCTTGTTGTCGTCTACATCAAAGCAGCCGGTCCTAATCATTTCTTATTAGCCACAGTCTGCCTGCCAGGGCAAGGCGCGTGGAGTCCCACTGAAGACAAACATGGCTCGCAATTGAACCTATCTGGATGCGGACAGCGGGGGGAGGATTTTGAATTGTTATGTATAATTATTATTTGTATAAGTCAAACGTGCCGATTTTTTTATGTAGGCAAAGCACACACACTAATCTCACACTTTCTCCTCGCGCGCGATCGGCGCTGAGACTTGTGAAGAGATGCAGCACTTAAACCAACTCGATAATTAATGGAAGTGGCAGGAAGAATACTGGAATGTAGGCTTTGTTGGAAGGTACAGGTGGATGAGATGCTGTAGAGCTGTATGAAGCGGGATCATTATTTTGCATGCAGTGCTTGGGTTAAACTTGTTTGAGGCTATTTGCCCTTTACAGCATAACTATTTATATTCCTTGAATTATTAGATAGCCTATTTTGATGTAGAAAACGTATACGGTATACATTATAGTATAGTACAAAGCTGCATAGTACAGTTATATAACAGCATACCATATCTACATTTGGTAATGGCAGACCTTAGACATAAATGTGTCCTAATTAAGATGTTCTACATTACAGTAAATACTAAATAGAGCAACTACGGTAAATAGTAAGAATGTGATTAATAAGACGATGGTGTTTGTTTATTGTGTAATTACATGAAGAGCATTGATTCAATGAAAGAAGCAGTTAAAAAGATAGGAATATTCTCTCTATACTCAATAACCCAGGTGTTATGCCCCTTGTCTGACACGTTTACACCTTCTGAGCCCTTGGCACTGAGAATAGTATTGAAATAGACTACATAACAGGAACAGTTTACATTACCTATGTATGTATGCATGTGTGTGTGTGTGTCTGTCTGTCGGCCTGTGCGTGTGTGTGTTTCTGTGTGTGTGTGTGTGTGTGTGTGTGTGTGTGTGTGTGTGTGTGTGTGTGTGTGTGTGTGTGTGTGTCCTTTCTCGCTTTTTCTTCGTTTTTTCGCAGACGTCCTTTGAAGCTCATCCTTCGATCCCTCGTTAGACTTCATGGACAACAGGTTTCCAATGGTTTCTGTGTGGATGTGTGTACCGTGTACTGTTTTAGTTAATGTCACGCAGTAGCTCTCCTGACAAAGCAGGCAACAGACAATGCAGCACAAAACGAAACAGAACAGTAGCAGCCCAACAATGGTTGGTCACGTCAGCGATATGCCGTTGTATTGTGTGATATGTCATTATTTATTTCTGCAGTTTATTCATTCATTCGTTTATGCTATTCTGCATTTCTAAACATTTGACACGAATAAGGGGATAGAAATCCTTTGATCGGCGCTGGCTTGGTTTGTTGGTCCCCTGGATGATAAGTATCTTGGCCTCGAGATACTGAGGCTGGTCCTCAGCTTCTGTTCTCCATGTTTTATAGCTAGTCAACACAACGATTAAATTGCTGACAAAGTCACTGTCGTTAAAACTCTGTGTGATCATTTGGAAAAACCTGGAAGAAAAAATAAGTCTCCAGATTTACTGGTAGGGTGAGGGGGTGTGGCAATTATCGATCCCGGACTAATAGATTAGAGTTGATGGGTTAAAGCTACACTGCCTCTCTCTCATTGTGAATCCAATTGATTTTTCAATATGTTGCTCCG
This sequence comes from Pollachius pollachius, assembly GCF_949987615.1. Taxonomy (NCBI): domain Eukaryota; kingdom Metazoa; phylum Chordata; class Actinopteri; order Gadiformes; family Gadidae; genus Pollachius; species Pollachius pollachius. The sequence goes on from NC_136941.1 coordinate 12,122,475, forward strand.
AGTCAGTGGAAGGCAAAAACTGTGCCTCCCCCTCCTCCCCTTCCTGAAAAAAGTGTTTTCCAGCTGTGACCCGGAGTCCAATGTTAATTCAGTTTGTCCCTTCATCGCATATTTAATGGAGTTTTATTTTTCGCGGTGGCCAAAGCACATGTTGAATCTAAGATTTCCTCTCACCCCTTTGATTTCATTGTCTGATTTGTTGTAAAGAATCTGCGACATCCACATAAAAAAAAGAAACGACCTTGCCCATGTGAAACTTTCTCAGAAAAGTGGACAACTAGAGGGAAAACTGTTAACAGATTAAGGAAGATTAACACGTTTGCTGGGATTTAATATTCAGAGCAGAAAAAAGAGGATCTTTGGGGCTGCTCACTTTTACTGCTGACTAATGAAGGCCGGGAGAACTCCCGGACAGGAAGACGTTTCTCCCTCTGTTTCATAACGGTTCGAAATCCTTCAACAGATTTACGATTTCATCAATAGCGAAACCCGACGAGTGGTCGGTGTGAATGTTGGTGCAATGCGGCCCACGCTGTCCCTTCACCGTGCCACGGTATTCCATAAAGGCTCATTATGAGGCGCTCGTAATGCAGGGCTCACCGTGCAACCCAGGGTTCTGTGTCCGCGTCTGCCTCCTGCCAAGCCCTCTGCCTCTGTGACACAGATGGAGCGGAACCTCAGGTCGCTGCTGCTACGTTCAAACTCATCCTCGCACCATACTCCTCACACCAACAGCGTCAGCATCATCATCACCATCATCATCATCCTCAGATCATCAGCCTCAGCATCATCATCATCAGCAGCAGCATTTCTACATGGTCCCCCCCCCCCCCCCAAACCTGACCTACCCGGGATCGGGGACACGGTGGAGTAGGTCCCGGGGGCCATCACAGCAGAGCCGTAATGGAGCCTAATGCAGAGGAGCCGGGGGACCGGGGCATAGTGCTGGTGTCATCATTGGTGGGGGGCTTTGGCATGTCAGGCCCCAGCCTGCTGCAGATAATGAAGGGTCTGGTCTGGGAGGGTAGACATTGGTAGGTAGTGGTTAGCGAGAATGATGCCAGCTGGGGCAAGCAGCGGTAGAGAGAACAAAATCCCTCAGCTAAAAGCATCCGTGTATCTGACTACCTATGTTATATAAGGATTTGCTTCAGGATAAGCTGTGTGTGTGTGTGTGTATGTGTGTGTGTTTGTGTTTATTTCTGCATGTGTGTGTGTGTGTTTGTGTTTATTTCTGTGTGTGTGTGTGTGTGTGTGTGTGTATGTGTTTGTGTTTATTTCTGCATGTGTGTGTGTGTGTGTGTATGTGTGTGTGTATTTCTGTGATAGTGTATGTGTGTGTCTGTATGTGTGTGTGTGTTCGCGCATGTGTGTGTGTGGGCATGTTGGTATGTGGGCATGTGTTGTGTGTGTGTGTGTGTGTGTGTGTGTGTGTGTGTGTGTGTGTGTGTGTGTGTGTGTGTGTGTGTGTGTGTGTGTGTGTGTGTGTGTGTGTGTTGCTGAGTGCTTGTATCCAGGGCACATACAGCACATGTCTATTCTTCTGTGCTGTCTTGGAGCGCTCCTTCCCCCATGCTCTGCCCTTCATCCCTCATGCTCGTCCACTGCCTTCCTCTCCCTCCTCATCTGCTCCCCAAAGTCACCCAGCTGAGCCCGGCTCCCCAGCCCCCCCCCCCCCCCAAACTAGCTGTCCATATGTCTGTTTGCATGTCTGTCTGATTCTGCACACACAAACACACACACAGACCATGCTCGCCTTAGCTCACATGTACGCAGGCATGCATGCACACTCGCACATACGCACACAGAAACGCACGCGCACACACATACAAACCGCAATTGATACAACAACCATCCAAAATCATATAAAAGAAGCAAATCTTGTTTTGTCCTGCCCCCCCTCGAGTGTGATAGCCAGAACCATACAACCTGCCCCAGCATGGTACAGGAGAAATTAAACACATGAAATCTCTGTTATTGCTGGTAAATGACAGGCCAGGGTAAAACGTTGTAAATGAGCAGAACAAAAACAAACCAATGTGCAATATGCTGAAACCCTACAGGGTGTTGTTAGGTCAAATGAGTTGTGGTGCAGGGTGTTTGATACGCACATAGTGTGCTACAACACACCCTTTAGAAGTGTCTTACGTGTGCATGCATGTGCGCCTGTGTGTGTGCATGAGTTTGTGTGAATGTGCGTGTTCTTATGTGCATGTGCGTGTTTGTGTGTGTGTTTGTGTGTGTGTGTGTGTGTGGGAGTGTGTGTGGGTGTGTGTGTGTGTGTGTGTGTGTGTGTGTGTGTGTGTGCGTGTATGTGCGTGTGTGACGTGTACGTGTACGTGTGTGTGGTGCAAACAGATGGAGTGGGTAAGACAGGCATTATCCACCAATATCAGGGGAGGAGCAAGGAGGAAGGTCATTTACACTAGGGCTTTAACATGGTGGCGCCACATCACATGGGCAATGTTAATTATGTCAATAGTTGTTATAGTTATGTGATTTGTTATTATGGGGTGACATTGTTGTGTTTGAAGCTATCACAGTGTTTCCCATGTGAGAATGGGTGTATGTGTATGGCAAGCTTAGGGGATATTTACATTGGTGTAGGGTTTTACAGTACTACAACTCTCTTCAGAGCTCTCGTCATGGCAGGCTGTCACCCAACAAGAAAACCCATGATGCACTCTGAAGCCCTCTGAAAGGAAAAGAGGTGTTTTGCTGCACTTTGTCTTGGAGAAGTGGTTTACTCTAAGTCATTTTCCATGCCCAGTAAATGCATCGGCAAAGGAGAAACTATGAATTAGTAATGAGCTTTAGCATCTTCGTTTGCTCATAAATGCGAGAGCAGAAATATCAGGAGTGAAGGAGGAGAGAATCAAACACAACAAGAGAAAAGACAGATGAGAGGACAGCAAGAGGGGGGGGGAGTGTTTGTGTGTGTGGGGGGAGACAGGAAGAATACTTCATTACGTTGGAATCTATTATCACAACCTGTATGTATCTCTTCCCTGTCCTCACATCATCATCCATCATCTTTCCATCTTTCCTCTTTCACTCCATCACTCCCCTCCCTCCCTCTCTCGCTCTCTCTTCCATCTCCTATTCAATATCTCTCTCTCTGTCTTTCAATATCCTTCCACTCATTATTTTTAAAACACATCTCTCATTCCCCTGTGCTCCCTCTGTCCTCCGTTCTCTTTCTTTCCCTCCTCTCCGATTGCCATCATGTTTTCCTTCTCCCTCCTTTTCATATTTTCTCTGTGGGTTGTGCGCCCCCGCGCTTTCATTTATCTCCATCAGTGGCAGGCGCCGGCCGTGAATGGCTGCCGTGGCCTTCAGCGAGCCAGGAGAGGGGCAGGGAGGGAAGGGGAAGGAAGGACGAAAGCCAAACTCCTTGCTTTACCTTGCGTGTCGTCCAGCGCTCCGGTACAGCGGTCCTCCGGGAGACCGGAGCAGTGTGCTCCACCGGGCTACACCTGGCCCACTTTAACCAGGCTGCTTGAATCAATGATTCTACCCGTCGTTGTTACTTTTCACAACCCCCCCCCCCTCTCCCCTCTCCCCTCCAGATGTTGAGTCAAAGTGAACAGAGCAGAAGTCTGCAAACACGGCCGTCTCAGCGCTCAGAGTTCCTGCGGGAATCTGGGCTACTATCTGGGCCAGTAGAGATGTGGGCAAGAAACTGGAACAGAAATAAACGGCATGAATGTACTATGTTGTAGACATAATCAGACCAAATATACATACTGTGTATATTTGGTCTGCTGTGTGTGTGTGGGTGTGTGTGCATCAATATATATATAAAAAATTATATATATATATATAAATATATATAAATACACCCTATATTAACACCAAACTAAAATATCTCCGCTCAGTCCTTTCAGTTTCAGTTTTTCAGCTCCCTTAACTTCCCTCGTGTGTTTGTCATCAGGCTTGGGTGATTTCTCTATCGTTTGGGTTTCGTCACCCTTATGTAACACCCCAAGCTGTTGTAGAGATGAGTCCAACAAGCCGCTGTTTTATTGGCGCCTCTAATGTGATTCCATCCGCTCGTAATGGCGACTGCCAAACAAGCTATGGTTCCTCTGGTGAAACTGGTTTTCCTGCCTGTTGACGTATTACCTTGAACTCTTGTGATGCCAGCCAAGCAACCCCAAGTATTAGTCCAAGAGGAGATGTTGTATCGTAATATATCGATACATTTATTTTTATTATCATTATTTCCAGTTTTTTAGTTATTCTATTTAAATTTAGTCGAATAACGCAGTGAACAGATTTACAGCGGTATTCTTTTATTTTTTTAAATCTTTCATCTTCGCTCTCTTCCCATCTACTAAGCTGCCGGCTCGGTGAACAAACAAACAGCAGGCCTTGTGTGTGGAGTTCCAGCCAGATAGCTAGCTAAACCAGGCACGTTCCTACAGTGGGGCGAGCGCTCCGGCAGGAATGAACGGGAAGCGCATCCTGAGAAACGCTCGGCCACAGAAGGCACCAGAGTAAACGTGGATCACTGATCCGCTGTGCTACTTCCAGGCTCCAGGTTTATGCAAAGAGATGTTTTAGCTAGCAAGCTACAGGTGAAATAACGGCAGACAAGATCGATGCTCAGCTGCTCTTGCATCTCTCGCCGCCCCTCCACCAGCTCGCCCCGCTCCTTTAACCCGCCCTCTCCCAGGATGGATGGGTTTAATACTGAGGGGGAGAGGGAGAGGCAAGGGCTTCACGAGACACACGCCCGCTCTGACTGACTCATGAAAAAGAAATCAAGCCGCTCCTCTCTCATCCCTCTCCTCTCCATCTCTCTTTCCATCGCTCTCTCCCTCTCTCTCTCTCTGTCTCTCTCACTCCCTCTCATCCCTCTCGTCCTGCCACCTCTCCATCACTCTCTCTCTCATCCCTCTCCTTCTATCTCTTCATCACTGTCTCTCTGTCTCTCTGTCTCCCTCTCATCCCTCTCCTTCTATCTCTTCGTCACTCTCTATCTCTCTGTCTCTGTCTCCCTCTCATCCCTCTCCTTCTATCTCTTCGTCACTCTCTATCTCTCTGACTCTGTCTCCCTCTCATCCCTCTCCTTCTATCTCTTCGTCACTCTCTATCTCTCTGTCTCTCTGTCTCCCTCTCATCCCTCTCCTGGTGCCACCTCTCCATCAATCTCTCTCTCTCTGTCTCTCTCTCATCCCTCTTCTGGTGCAACATCTCCATCAGTCTCTCTGCATTGGCCTTTGATCCCTCTCGTTCTCTCTTTTTCTCTCTCTCCCGTTCTCCATTTCCATGTGGGTACATGGGTTCCAACGATATTGGCATGGTCGGCTTCGGTCAGATGGTGGTCAGATGGCTTCGGTCATATTTGCGTTCAAATGTTTGTTCACTTGGTAAATCAATGTGATAACAAAGATGACTTAAATCAAGTGTATTTAGTGCATACAAATAAATACTATTGAATGCCTAGCACATCATGAACACAGTAGCGCTGTCAATCTTCTTCCTCTATTGTCCCATTCGAGTTTCATTCCTTCCACTATTTTTTAATATTCAAATGATATTTGATTATTTTTATGGTCAAAGTGAGGCTAGTATTAATCCCTACAATGGACCTTTACACTGTATACACATGCTTATGCACGTGCCAGTTCCACTATTAAAAATTCGGTCCACTAGAGGGAATCCTACCAATAAACCTTTCTTTCTTGCCAAGTAAATAATCTCTGAATCTCAGAATCTCTTTATTGTCATTGCATATAGTACAACAACATCTTAATGCCATCCAGACGGTGTGATTCACAAGAACACATTTTAAATATATAAGAAAGGTCAAACAGAAATACAAACAAAAACGCCCAAATGGAGAGCATCGAGCCGCTGCAACTGTGCTCGCCGCCATTTTAGCACATATGGATATTATTTTAAAGCCGCCTCTCGACGACGTTAGTACAATTAGGAGCGTTGTCCGTGGTGATAGCGAGCACGGACTCACGACTCGCATTGTAAGGTCGTTTTACAGTGAACACGATTGTTGGTTGCGAATTTCAAACGACAATAAAATAACAAATCATTGAGTTGAATGGTACTGTACACATACAACGCGATTTCCATATTTTCCGAAAATTCGAGGGCGATTTTTTACTGTTCTGGTCAGCGAATTAATTGAACATTTATTACACATTATATTATATAAGTATAATTATATAAGTATAATATTATATAAGTATAATTGACCGCTGTCAAGGAAAGTGGAAAGTTTTTGCCGTCTTTCGTATCACTCCGCAAGCAGTCTGGTAATTTATCAACCCCAGCGTATTCGGTTGCTAAGTGACGTCAACGTCTTTGGCGGACAATTTCTCTGCTGGTCAATACTACGAATGCTGGTAACAAATAAATTGTAGAAAGACACACCGTGTGAAGTATTTTTTTCATTTTGGCAAGTAGCCGTGTAATAAGCAGGAAAATGTATAGAACGTCGCCGGTCATTATCGAATATAAGCCCCTTCAGGGCGATGCAAGATACCTCCGCTTCGCGTTGCTGTCCGGTTCGCCCTGTCGGGGCTTATTTTCCCGATAACTGCCGGCGTTCTATACATTATCCCTTACTTAACCAATCCCATGCTGTCTGTCATTTACAATCTTTCTCATGGTCACCAGACTGTAAAAGTGGTAGGACAAGGTGGGAGTAACAGCCTATTTACGTTTCTCAACACTCAGTGTTCGTACTGCATCCATAGTGGTGAACTACACTCATAGACCCGGAAAAAACGATTGACATGAGCAAACACTTCACACACAAACTCACCGGCGCGGTTATTATAGGATTTTGCCCCATATTCTAAAAATCTTTTTTTTAACATGCTTCATTATTCATCAGGCGTGACGTGAGACAAGCATTTTGTTTTCACATGTGAGTAGGCCCAGGCGAGAATGGCGAGATTTGCTTGCGTTGGCGTAAGTTTTGAAGATTTGGAGATAAATGTTGATTTATTTCTCTCACTCTGTAAGCATTGGCACTCACATCGCGTCAAGATATTTTGTTGCATTTTTTTATTATTATTTACTGCATTGTTGTTTGTTCCCAGGTGGGGGTCCTTGTTGGTCTGGGGGGCCTGCATAATTATAGGGGAAACACTGCATGGGGTAAGAGTGGGGGGTAGGTTGGATGACTTGCCACAGAGCATTGATAGGATAGACACAGCACTATTCCAGACATCCATAATAAACTAACAGTGTGGAGCCAATAGGCACATTGGTTTTACTAACTTGCAAACTCTCGCACTCCCTTAGAAATAGTTCATAGAGACAAATTGACACACACACACTTACCTGCTTATGGCTGTCCATCCTCTTCGGTGATGATGTTGCTTGAGCTGGGTTATTGTGGGGGGTTTCGTTGATGCCATTTCATGTGGCTATGGAGGCCAATGCACAACCCGCCTGGTTTGCTACATGTGGGGCAGATGTAGTCTGTACATGAGAGGTGGGGCCCTGCAGCACACTGGTGTCTCTGTGCACGCCCCGCACACACACACACACACACACACACACACACACACACACACACACACACACACACACACACACACACACACACAAACACAAACACACACGTACACGCACGCACACAGATATATCATAGACATAGAGGCACGCACACCCGATGCAATGAAGCAAATCAAGACACACACACACACACACAAACAAACACACGTGGCCGTGGCGAATCCTTAGAAGACAGAAAAACGGGAATTATGCAATCCCAAAGAAATGGTGACAGGTGTTCTCGGAATAACTCTGTGAGTCAAACGCAGTGGTATCGAATCGTGGAGACGTTCTCTGTCAACCATGACCTCAGCAAAGACACAGATATAAAAGCAATCAAAACAGAGGAGGGAAAAAAGGCCAAATAAGAGGAGAGCTGGAGTGTGTTCTGCCTCTGCTCTGACCTGCTTCCAGATAATCCGCCTACTTTAGACGGCAAACGTTACCTCCACATCATATTTATAGACTCTTGGTGCGTGTGTGTGTGTGTGTGTGTGTGTGTGTGTGTGTTGTAGTATGTATGTATGGCTGTGTGTGCGGCGATGTGTTTTATAATGTGTTTTTCTGTGTGTGTTATTGTATGTGATATACTGTGTGTATTTTTGTTTTGGTTATAGTGTGTGTGTGTTTGTTAAGGTATGTGTGTTATAGTATGTGTTATACGTTGTGTGTGTGTGTGTGTGTGTGTGTGTGTGTGTGTGTGTGTAAACATAGTCACACATCGCCCCAGGCACAAGAGGGGGGAAAGCTCCAGTGATGCAACAGTTCAACCTCAAAACTGACAGATTTTGACGTACACTAAAGCACCTCTCCCTGCCTTCTGCTGTGGAACCTTCCATGCGAGCAGCGAACTGTGCCACACTTTTCAGTACACTGTGGTTACCTAAGTTTTTTATCACGGCCATACGATTGTTGGCCATTCCCACGGCAGAGGGATTCGTTTTGTAGGCTATGGCTGCTTCAGCCTCCCTTCTGCCGGCCGCAGCTGCCCCTTCTGAAGGGCTCTTGGGCAAGACAGGCAGTCCCCCAGGTTCAGTAGCTGACCCCGTTCTCTGACCTCATCTGAGTGGGTGTTGGTGTGTGTGGGTGTGTGTGTGTTGGTGTGTGTATGTGATTGTGGTTATGTGGCCATTCGGTGTGTGTGCGTGCATTTGTTGTTGGTTTGTGTGTGTGTGTGTGTGTGTGTGTGTGTTTGTATGTGTGTGTGTGGTGTGTGTGTGTGTGTGTGTGTGTGTGTGTGTGTGTGTGTGTGTGTGTGTGTGTGTGTGTGTGTGTGTGTGTGTGTGTGTGTGTGTGTGTGTGTGTGTGTGAGTGTGTGTGCGTGTGTGTTTGTCAGTGGTGGCTTCTCCATTGAGGAGAGGGAGGAAGATTCTCCTTAACATTGTTGAGAATAAAAAAAAAGTAGATTGCCCAGACTACTGTAATGAATTAATGCCCTTAAATATGACTACTTTAATGCCTTTGAACATATAATGTTCGTTTCCCTGGGTTAAGGGACATTAGCACCCCCTATCGCCTATTGACAATTACTTCATGGAGGACGTTCCTCCCTCAGCCTCCATAGACCTCTGAAGAATAAGTCCCGCCTCCGAGGCTCCTGGTTCCATCGGTTAAATGTCTATGGGAAACAACATGGGGTTTTTCAATGATCGTACATTACAAACTCTGTGTGTGTGTGTGTCAGTGGAGGCTTCTCCATTGAGGAGAGGGAGGAAGATCCTCCTTAACATTGTTGAGAATAAAAAATGTAGATTGCCCAGACTACTGTAATGAATTAGTGCCCTTAAATATGACTACTTTAATGCCTTTGAACATATAATGTTCATTTCACGCTTTGAACTAAACACTCTTTCCATCTATATTCCACTTGGGTTTTGGATTGTCGGTGCCGTTAAAGTAGCATTTATAATCGTTTACAGCTTTTACTTCTTCGCAACCTAGAGAGTTTGATATGTACAATCATTGAAAAACCCCATGTTATTTCCCATAGACATTTGACCGATGGAACCGGAGCCTCGGAGGCGGGACTTATTCTTCAGAGGTCTATTAACTCCCATTCATTTCCCCGAAAGTACTGGCGGCCGGTGAATAACATGGGTTTCAATGGGAGAGAGGAGGAAAGTCCTCCTCTGAGTGGGTGTGACCTTAAAGGTGCGTTCACACCAAACGCGAAGGGCGAGCCCATACAAAGTGAACCAAACGCTAAGTCCGAGCCCATACCAAAGTGAACGGCAAGACGCGTGGCAAATTATTCGCTAGAGAGAACCGGGGCGACAAGTTTGATTTGTCGCGCCACACTTTCGCCCTGCACAGGCGAGCGCGTTCACGAGGATTTGTAGCGCGACAAATTCGCTCGAGTTGAAATATTTCAACTTTGCTGCGACATTCGCGTGATGACAGCCAATCAGCGTTCAACCGGCCAACCGTACCCTGCAGTGCAGTCCGTGGTGAACCGCAGCAAATTCGCCTGACAAAACTTGCACAGCGACAGTTTATGATTTGTCACACAACATAACTTGGGCGACTACGCGAACGGGCGACAAATGTGTCTTTTGCTGTGAATGCACATCTATTTGCACTGCGCTATGAACCAATAAGCAGGATCCCTGGCTGGTGAGCAGTGTTGCCTGATTGGGCAGATTTCCCATCCAATTGGGGTACTTTTAACCGCGTTAGGCTGGAAAAATTATCATTGGGCGGGAAATCTGCCCAATCTGGCAACGCTGTCGATAACAAACCCGCTCTGCATTGCCACTCAAGAGACGCAAAGCAAGTGAAATCATCTGAATGATAGCGAGATTCTAACATTTGCAAATAAAGTGTACAATGGAAACATTGGAAACAGAGGACATTGTTCATGTTTTATTACACAAAGCATTCCATTCATTGAATTACAGTGCTAAGCTAGCGACCAAAGAAAAGGTAGACCACTTCCCAAAATCGAGATCACCAAAAGTAATGTCAACGTCAGTGTTGTGGGTGCTACATGGTTTGCTAGGTACTCGTGACTTACTGGTAGCATTACTAGCAATCAAGGGCGTAGGAACCGGGGGGGACGGAGGGGACGTGTCCCCTCCAATATTGGAGACAGGCGCATTTGTCCCACCTAAAAATTATACCGGGGGAGAAAAATATTTTATTTTATTTTGAAAGCGCAACACAGCGTCTTGTCACCGCTTCTTATTCTAAAAAACTGGATGCAATTAAAGAATTGATTTGATATTTATCAGTTCATTACTGCCATTCAAAATGTGTTTTCCTTAACATTTACAAATGTATCTTTTTAGTAGAATAAAATATATTTGTGAATTTTTTCAGTGTAGTTAATTTATGACATATTTCTATTAACGGATCTGTCAGGTTTCCGATATGTGTCCCCCCCAATGTTAAACTCATTCCTACGCCCCTGCTAGCAATCAACTGTATTGCTGGCCCTGTTTGCTAATGAATAATGGCCAATCTCCAACGTGGGCTGTTCATGGTTTCACTGATGTGAAATATCTTGATAGGGCAACCAAACGCCACGACTACGACTACGCGAACGGGCGACAAATGTGTCTTTTGCTGTGAATGCACATCTATTTGCACTGCGCTATGAACCAATAAGCAGGATCCCTGGCTGGTGAGCAGTGTTGCCTGATTGGGCAGATTTCCCATCCAATTGGGGTACTTTTAACCGCGTTAGGCTGGAAAAATTATCATTGGGCGGGAAATCTGCCCAATCTGGCAACGCTGTCGATAACAAACCCGCTCTGCATTGCCACTCAAGAGACGCAAAGCAAGTGAAATCATCTGAATGATAGCGAGATTCTAACATTTGCAAATAAAGTGTACAATGGAAACATTGGAAACAGAGGACATTGTTCATGTTTTATTACACAAAGCATTCCATTCATTGAATTACAGTGCTAAGCTAGCGACCAAAGAAAAGGTAGACCACTTCCCAAAATCGAGATCACCAAAAGTAATGTCAACGTCAGTGTTGTGGGTGCTACATGGTTTGCTAGGTACTCGTGACTTACTGGTAGCATTACTAGCAATCAAGGGCGTAGGAACCGGGGGGGACGGAGGGGACGTGTCCCCTCCAATATTGGAGACAGGCGCATTTGTCCCACCTAAAAATTATACCGGGGGAGAAAAATATTTTATTTTATTTTGAAAGCGCAACACAGCGTCTTGTCACCGCTTCTTATTCTAAAAAACTGGATGCAATTAAAGAATTGATTTGATATTTATCAGTTCATTACTGCCATTCAAAATGTGTTTTCCTTAACATTTACAAATGTATCTTTTTAGTAGAATAAAATATATTTGTGAATTTTTTCAGTGTAGTTAATTTATGACATATTTCTATTAACGGATCTGTCAGGTTTCCGATATGTGTCCCCCCCAATGTTAAACTCATTCCTACGCCCCTGCTAGCAATCAACTGTATTGCTGGCCCTGTTTGCTAATGAATAATGGCCAATCTCCAACGTGGGCTGTTCATGGTTTCACTGATGTGAAAAATCTTGATAGGGCAACCAAACGCCACGACAAGTGTCAAGATCATGTTGGTGCTGCTCTCCGACTTTCCTTGCTAGGCACCATGCCTATAGATCAGGTTGTTTGAAATAATGTTCTTGTTCTTTTACTAGTTTGTTACTCTGACCGTTCTGTTTGGCGTTGTGGAAAGGGTGAATGATTCAGAGCATTATGCATTTTAAATGGCATCACTTTTGATCATGAGTCTTTTCTTAAAACAATTGTAACTGAAAATAAACAAAGCTAAATAACAACCAATAACTTCAGTCATTGTGGGCAAAAATAGGCCCAATGAAAGGCCCAGATTTTTTTATTTACTTTTACAAATTAAGAGTAGGCCTGATTTGACTAATGGGCTTTGCATCCGTTCCTTCTGCCCTAACAGTCCATTTCAAAGACATGCTGCCCACCAGCTTTCAAATTACAGTGATGCCACTGGTGGCTTTGTATCAATTTTATTCACATAACTATCCCTCCCTCCTATTTTGTAGTTCACCAAAACACCCTGAAACAACTTGAGTCCCACATTCTTATGCCACCATACACCAACCGTGCAAGCAGGCCAATGGCAACCAAGTGCGCAGTCCTTCCTCCCTCACTTTAAAAACAACCAGCCGCCACTGGTGTGTGTGTGTGTGTGTGTGTGTGTGTGTGTGTGTGTGTGTGTGTGTGTGTGTGTGTGCATGAGCATGCAGGTGTGTGCGTGTGTGTGTGTTCAAGTCCGAAATAATCAATAAAGCGTGATAAAGTATATCTGTATTCACGCTTGCCTACAGCTCCCAAGGTAGAGTCCAAGAAACACTAAATGGTGGATGAAATGGACCATGAGCCCACTCCCAGCATGCTCCGCAGGTACCCTGGATGCTTTAAGGTGCGAACGGTGAACCCACACACAGTGTTTAAATATAGATAGGCCTTGTATTAGTCCTACACCGGCTGCTCCGCTCAGGGCTGTGAACACCTGCAGCCCGGTGACTGAAACCGCCACTCCTTCCTCCTTTTCTCCTCCTCTCCTCTCCTTTTTACATTAACATTTACATTTAGGGCATTTAAATGTTGCTTTAATCCAAATCAACTTACAATAAGTACATTTTTCATAAGAAAGAGAAATAACAATATGTCGCTGTCGGTACAATAAAGATGTTTTTTAACATTTTTAGGTTAACTCATGTATAAAACAAAGTTGTCTGGGATATTTTCCTGTCTGCATCCGCATTGTCGTCATTCTCCTCTGCCTCCTCCCTCTCCTCCTCTTCATCATCCTCCCACTCTTCCTCCTCCTCCTCCTCCTCCTCGTCTCCATCCTCCACCTCCTACTCCTGCTCTTCATCCTCCTCTCTCCACACCTCCTCATCCTCCTCCAACTTTTCCTCCCACTCCTCCTCCTCCTCTTCATCCTCCTCATCCCACTACTCCTCCTCCTCCTCCTCTTCATCCTCCTCATCCCACTACTCCTCCTCCTCCTCCTCTTCATCCTCCTCATCCCACTACTCCTCCTCCTCCTCTTCATCCTCCTCATCCCACTACTCCTCCTCCTCCTCCTCTTCATCCTCCTCATCCCACTACTCCTCCTCCTCCTCCTCCTCCTCCTCTTCATCCTCCTCATCCCACTACTCCTCCTCCTCCTCTTCATCCTCATCCAACTTTACTCCTACTTCTCCTCCTCCTCCTCCTCCTTCTCACCCTCCTCCATCTCCTCTTGCTCCTCCACCTCATCCTCCTCCCCCTTCTCCCTCTAATCCTACTCCTCCTCCTTTCCCTACTTCTGCTCCTCCTCCTCCTCCTCCTCCTGCTCCTCTTCCTCCTCCTATTCCTCCTACTCTTCCTCCTCCTCCTTCCTTCCATACCCTTTTCCTTCTCTCCAGGGTAGGGATTTCACTTCTCTAACTCAACGATCACACTGCATGTTTCACAAAATCACTTTACAGACACACACACATACGCCCACAAACACACACACACATACACACACACACACACACACACACACACACACACACACACACACACACACACACACACACACACACACACACACACGCGCACACTCACAGACACACATACATTCATGGAGACAGATACAGACACACTCTAAGACACAAATTATTTTCTCATGGAATTATCACTTGTGCGCCCTCTGATCTTAACATCTGTCTTTTGTCGCTCCATCCTCCGCTCTTCCTCAGGCGTGTCATCGTCTCCGACTTCACACCGAGCCCCAGTTATTTCACAACAGAAATCCATATTTCCACGAGGATAATTAGTCAAGGAATTTAATTTTTTGGTTGTGGGGATTAATGAGTGAGGCTTTCACATCTCACATGTTAATGAGATCCAAGTAAAGGTAAATATATCGTTTGTAACTGAAGCAATAAACGCACCACCCGAGGAATAATTCATGAGATCCTTGTGCATATTGTGACCTGCGTGATTAGAAATGCCCACATATCTTTGTGCTTGTTTTGTATGTTTGCACGTGCATATGTGCATGGGTGTGTTTGTCTTTAGTGTTATTTGACTTGTGTAGTGCAGTGTCTTGGTGACTGACATCCATCCTGTTATTAGTAGTGTTAGTCTTGGCCCCTTGCCATTACTAAACTGAGTCAAAGATAATGCAATAAAGCGGCAGCGAGCAATCCAACTCTTCCTGTGTTGGCCTACGAGACGCCTGTACAGACAAACTCACTGGGCTGCTCCCCCATTTCTGTCTGCGAGGACACATTAGCATCTACGCCCACCTATACCACATCCCCCCCACACACACACACACACACTCACTCCTCCTGCATAGCATCTCTCCCCCCTCCATTCTGATCAACAGATGGAGGCGCCATGCGTTTGATACGTGGAATGAGATGCAGGGAAGGGAGGAGAGCATCGGAGGCCAAGTCCAATCGGAAGAAGAGCTGGTTAATATTTCATAAGGCCTCTGTCTCGCAACTCGCAACAGACGTCGGGACATGACCCCGGAGAGTTGATTGCTGCCCGCAGTGGTAGATCCTGGCTCCTCGTAGCATCAGTCAGAGTCAGGAAGGGCTTACGTTCTGGTCTGGTGCTCACGCTGGGGAACCGTGGGGTGCTGAAGGGCAATCTCCTCCTCTGTTCTGAGGGGGCGTGGAGTCACTGGACGAGCATACGCTCAACACACTGTGCATAATATACATACATAAGTATGGCTGCACACACACTCACACT
>NC_136941.1:12147723-12230223 GCF_949987615.1 Pollachius pollachius
TCATTGGCACTGGCTTGACTTGAAATGATTAGAAGATCCGGTGAAGGACATAATATGAATTGGTCAGGAGGTCAGTCGACTCAAGAGAAGCATATTTCAAAGATGAGCAAATCAATTGTGTGCACATACTTTGGTCATCAGAGCAAAGGCAAAGGCAGTGGAGTATAATTAATTCAGCTGATATATTCTGTCTTGCCCAAATGAAGCTCTTGGAGATATTTTCAAAGAGCGGTGGGATTCTCCCTGGTGCTTCTCTGTCTAGCCCATTCTCGTGCACCTTATCTGGGACTTCACCTCACACGCAAACAAACGCATGCACACAAGCCACAAAAAACAGACACACGCATACACACGCACGCCACACAAACACACACACACAACACACGTACGCACACACTGCATTGCTTTTATGCCAAAAAAGGCTGATTAATTCAAAGAGACTAGTGTGTTCAGGAAACAGCCACATGTTTTGGAGAACTTTAATAAGCACTTACAATATAGATCAACTATGTTATGCCGTTATCCTCTTCCCACTTTACCGTTTAGCATTTTCAGAAAACCAACCTGTGACAGGGGGAGGATGAAAGGGAAATTAGGCCAAACAAGGGGGCTGGATGTTAGATAGTATTGCAGTGAAACACACTATTTTACATGTCATTTTACATCTATATGATATATATATCCGTCTATCGATCTTTTTTTTCCTGTGCAGGAAGGAGTTTTGTGAGCTGTGCCTGGCGAAAGACAGACAGACAGAGAAGGTGTTTGTCTGTAAGAAATTCCTGAAGAAAGATGGCAGGAAAGTCCGCAAGGCTGCCAAGAACGAGATTATGATCCTGAAAATGTACGTGCTCAGTCGGAAGGTTGACAGATGGAATGGCTACAGTAAGATGCAATACCGAAAGCATTCAGCAAAGGAGAGACATAAATGGATGTGAGAAGATAAGGGGATGTTTCTCTTGTCTCTTGTCTTCTCTTAAAAAATCGCCTTCTATTTCGCTGCAGAAGCTGTGTAGAACTGTTTACTCTCAGATACAACTGAGGTGTCTACTTATAAAGTCTGTCCAGAAGTGATTTCAGCCTCACTGGAACATCTTTTTGTGTGCATGTCCTAACCTTTTACATCAATAGATGGTACACTCTTGGTGTTAGCGGTTTGAAAGATTTGGTCTTTTTTGTTTTTCCAGGGTCAACCACCCAAACATTCTCCAGCTGATAGACACATTCGAGACTCGGAAAGAATACTTTATCATCCAGGAGCTGTAAGTGTTTATTTTACAGACCTTTTCCTTTTTGTGTCTGTTTATGTGTTTGTGTGTGTGTTTGTGTGTTTTGTGTGTGTGTGTGTGTGTGTGTGTGTGTGTGTGAGTGTGTGTGTGTGTGTGTGTGTGTGTGTGTGTGTGCCCGTGTGTCTGTCCACGAGCAAAATAGCTTTTATGTTTAGTACGGTGTGTACAGTATACGTATAAAGTATGTATGCATTTATTATAAATTTTTACCTAGTTCAGGGAATGTTGCTATAACATGAAGGTGCTTATTTCAGATGTAATTGCACGTTGACACGTAATATAAAAGCATGATTGAGTTTTAAAAAACAATAAAGATATACAAACATTTGCACAAGACGGAAAGAGAAAAAGGAGAAAGATGAATTGTAAGATGCACATCCATCAGGTCCCAAGACGGGAACTTGGCTACGACCTCTTATTACTGTGTGCTTTGGTACCCCCCTTAGCAACAGAGGATGATGTTAGTTTTGATGAGATATTTGCTCGTGGTAACACTCCTATCATTGAGTGGCCCTAAAGCACTAATTTGACATATGAGACCTCCACAGGGACCACAGAATCAACGCACGGGTGCTACTGAATCATACCCACTTGTAGACACACAAGTACTCCTTTCACCTTTTGAAATTGTAATTTAAATATCATTTGAATAGCATAACATTGAATGAAAACTAGATAGGAATAAAC
Source organism: Pollachius pollachius (assembly GCF_949987615.1). Taxonomy (NCBI): domain Eukaryota; kingdom Metazoa; phylum Chordata; class Actinopteri; order Gadiformes; family Gadidae; genus Pollachius; species Pollachius pollachius. Next base: position 12,149,700 of record NC_136941.1, read on the forward strand.
ACACCTCTTTTGGTTTGTGTGTGTCTGTGTCTTTGTGTGCATGCTAGCATTAATCAATATTAAGGCTGACCTAGAAGCATGTGTATGTGTGTTTGTATGTGTTTGTGTGTGTCTTAAATTCTGTGCTTGTGTGTGTGCGTGTGTGTCTTTGATTGTGTGCTTGTGTGTGTGTGTGTGTGTGTGTGTGTGTGTGTGTGTGTGTGCGTGTGCGTGTGCGTGTGCGTGTGTGTGTGTGTGTGTGTGTGTGTGTTATGTAAGGTTTATCAGGCAGTCTAGGCACAGTCAGCAATTTTCTATTATTTCCTTGTTTTTTCACCACACTAGAGCCCCAGGTAGTCTATTTATAGTTTACACAAAATACTGTCTGGGCAAACTGTGAAACAATCCAAAACAAAAAAGAGAAAAATACATCCAGAAGAGCTGACATTCGCACAAGGCCCTTCTGGGATGTCCATTTAAACATTCATCCATCAGCGATATGTCTGCTCTCTCCCTGCTACATGTTGCAACTTCAAATTATAAAAAACAAAATGATAAACTTTAATTAATGCATAAACGTTTAACCTGAATCAAGAATAATTACATACAACAGTATTTATATTTTACACATGTAGATAATAGTATTTTGACACATAACACAACAAGGCCTACCAACTGTACTTCTTGGCACCTAACCTAGAAACCCCTTCTATAAATGGAACTGGACCGTCCTTCCACTGGCTTGGCAGGTCGTAGGACTAAACAGCGCATGTGCAGCAAAGAAAATAAATGACTCCTTTAATAAGCAGTTCATCCAGAAATGTTGGAAAATATATTCCCATAAAATCTTCTATGGAGCCCATGTGTGTCAGTGTGTTCAGTTTCCGTGAAATTCAGTTTCGGAGAAACTTTCGGTGAAAGAGAGAGTGAAGGACCCTGATCCTGTTGCAGGCATTCCCTATTGAATGTAAATGTTAGTGTTTAATATCCTACACTATTGCCCAGGCAATCACTGTCCTGCTCAGGGCAGTGCATGATAATCACTGTAATCTTTTTTCATCTCCCAAAGTGAAATCGGAGTACTACATTTCGCATGTTGAATTGCCCGGCAGGGTCAGATCTGGGCTCAGGGAGACCGGTTACTGGAGTTTGTATGATGAAGTGGCTTTGATAACTGAATGGTAGACCATGTGGTCAGGTGTGCTTCAATGGTATGATTTCATTACCGAAATTGAAATAACAAGAATATTTGTTGTGCTTGTATTGTGTGTGTGTGTGTGTGTGTGTGTGTGTGTGTGTGTGTGTGTGTGTGTGTGTGTGTGTGTGTGTGTGTGTGTGTGTGTGTGTGTGTGTGGGGGGGGGGGGGGGGGGGGGGGGGGGGGTGTATGTGTGTGTGTGTGTGTGTGTGTGTGTGTGTGTGTGTGTGTGTGTGTGTGTGTGTTTAGGGCCACGGGAGGAGATGTTTTCGACTGGATTCTGGATCAAGGAAACTATACAGAGAGGGATGCCTCAAACGTAATCAGACAGGTCCTAGAAGCAGTGGCCTACCTGCACTCTCTAAACATAGTCCACAGGAACCTGAAGGTATGTGTGTGTCTGGCTATCTATCATATGTGTGTGTCCATCTATAATCCATCAACTTTAATATATTTATATACGACATATGCTTCGATATAGTTTTATTATTTATTATTTTAGCCTTTTATTATTGCCTTTTACTATGTAAGTTATGCAGGTATAAGACAAAAATATTCAAAAATCATTTTAGAGATGCCTTCTTCCTGTCTTAGCCCATAAAGCAATTTTGGGTAATTTGTCAACAGCCTCTCTATGGAGACAGGTAAAAGCAATACACAGCTGCCTCAGTTAATTACTTTACTTTTAACATTTTTAACAAGGGAGTAGGTACTGCCATAATGGTCGTAATTTGTTCTCTAGTCTAGTGATACAATGTGTGTAACACACAAACACACACATACACACACACAAACACACACACACATGCGACAAAAACACGTATACACACACACACACACAAAAAACACACACACATACACACACACACACACACACAAACACACACACACACACACACACATCTTCAACCTGTTAGGAGGAACTATCAGGTTTCAACCTCCCCCTACTGGTAGAAAATGGTACCTCCCCTCCTATAACCAGGACTCAACTTTGTTCAATAAAACAATTACATTGCAACTAAATGAAAGTATTATACCAGCACTATAAGTGCAATTAAAATAAGATTGAATCCCTTTGCAAATTGTTCTTGCAAAATCAGCTCAACTGAAACCGGAGGGCTATTATTTATGCACTGTGTATTGGGATATTGGGTGGAAGCATATTTGATTGTGTGTGTGTGTGTGTGCGTGTGTGTGTGTGTTCGTGTGTGTGTGTGTGTGTGAGAGTGTGTGTGTGTGTGTGTGTGTGTGTGTGTATGTGCATTACCTTGTGTTCCAGCTGGAGAACCTGATGTACTACACAGAGAACAACCACAACAAAGTGGTTCTGCGAGACTTCTACCTCTCTAAGTTTGAAAACGGATCCATCACGGAGCCCTGTGGAACGCCAGAATATCTCGGTACAGTCCAATGCCATGCGTATCTCCCCCGCCATCTCCCTCACACTCATTTCTGCTTTATTTCTTTGCCTTGTGCTTTGACTTTTGTTTGGTATTTCATAGCAGAACATCTTCCACTTTTTTATTTTCTTTGAGAGCCCCAGCCGCCAGGACTTTAAAGTTCATCTGTGATGATGTGTCAGATGGTTGCTAGAAAAACTGTCTGGGTGGAGACCGTCAAAAGAGTCACTTGTCCTTACCTCTCACGTCAGTTCCTCCTCCTGTCTGCTGCTTGCCTCGCTGGGAGATTCATGCCAGGCCGAGCTTGGAGTGTTGTGCTGAGTTGGTTTGGACCCAGTTGTCCCCCATTAAGGGCCAGGACATCCATTCACAAGACTGGGCAGAGTCATCGGAAGCATAAATAAGGAATCAGGGCACAGGCCTTGGGCGAGGAGAGATATGGAGGGATTTGGTGTGTGCAGGCTAAATGATGAATTTGGCATATTAGTGTGAGAATGTATTTTTAGCCAAACCCCCCCTGTGTGTGTGTGTGTGTGTGTGTGTGTGTGTGTGTGTGTGTGTGTGTGTGTGTGTGTGTGTGTGTGTGTGTGTGTCGTGTGTCTATGACTCTCTATCTGTCTCGTTCCCTCCCTCCCTCTTTGCATTAGCTCCTGAGGTGGTGGCACGTCACCGGTATGGCCGGCCAGTGGACTGTTGGGCTGTGGGTGTTATTATGTACATACTGTAAGTCAACGTCATTGTACCAACACCAAAGTCTTCCTTGAATTGATCATAAATATGATAGAAAATTCACTTATTTTCATTATTTTTTTTATGATCATTGCTTTATTTCCTGTTACAGCCTATCAGGTAACCCTCCATTTTATGATGAGACAGAAGAGGAAAACACGGATCTACACAACCGCATTATTTTCTGTCGCATTGTTGCTGGCGAGTTTGAGTTTGACACTCCATACTGGGACGACATCTCACCTGCTGGTACGGTCTTTATGCATCGAGCAATAAAAAAACTGACTTCTAAGGAAATACTTGACTTCTACCCTGCCAAGTAGTCGAGGACAATTGAGATGATGTTCATTATTTGCACTAAAGGGACATTTTTGAGTTAAGGGGTTGTTTACTCCATCCTTTGCACTTTATATCACGTTGTACACACTTCCGTAGAGAATTCAAGGGATATTTCTTGTCCGTTGCCTTTAGCTAAAGAACTTGTGTGTCGACTGATGGAGGTGGACCAAATGTTAAGAATCACAGCACAAGACGCACTGTGGCACGAGTGGTGAGCACGCACTCACACACTCATGTATAATAACGCAAACGACTAACACATTTTCCTTTTCAATCAACGTGACCCATTTTTTACTTGAATAATTCTGTGCCCTGTTTGTCAGGATTTCAGGCAACGGGGCTTCGGAGAAGAACCTAAAAGACGGAGTGTGTGCTCAGTTTGAGAAGAACTTTGCCAAAGCTAAGTGGCGGGTGAGAATTCATTTACATTACTCTTCCTCCAGCAGTAAAGGTTGATAATAATAACCAAGAGCATATACAACAGTTGTAGGTGCCCGGGAAAAGAAGAAAGGGTGGGCAATACGAAATTGCAGAGATATATTGATGCTGAGTGTGATGGAAATGTCCCCATTGAAGATAATGATGATTGGTTTATATTTTATCACAGCTATATTCTCTGCTCTTATCCTAATGTGCAATTCAGTACAAAAGCACCTTTTGTATTATGCAGATATTACAAAAGACACATGGAGTTATAGAAAGAGGCTATCATGAATAATGGAGTTTTCGATGATGGATAACGAGGAGTTAACGAGTATGTTAATGATGCTCTAATAGCACACATAACCTTAGTATAATAACATTCTGCTCTCTCCCTCCATGTGGTTCCCAGGAGTTGAAGGTACTGTAGCTCAGTGTGTGAGAGGCTGGGAGGCCAGAGTGCGGGCAGAAACTCACAATCAGCCTAGCATGACTCAATACAGAAATGAAATGCGTAGTACCGCCTAGTTGTCTGGTCAACTAAACAATAGTGACTATAATTTAATGAGAACAGGAAAAAATATATATACATTGAATGCTACCTTTGACAGATGTAGAAATGTATTGATCATGCTGGAGGATGGTGAGGCTCTCTTCATTAGCTCTGGTCCAACCCACTGCTTCTTCAGCCTGTCCCAGAAGAGTCCCATCCACTCTGCCCCCTCTTATCTTCATAAGATAATACTCAGACATTCCGAGTGGCCTTCTTCTCTGTCCCTTCCCTGCTCCTCGTCCGCACTCATCTATTATAATACAATTATCGCAACCAATCGAAAACTGTGAAAACCTTTGGTGAAACCAAAATGGCAATGGTAAACGTAAAGAAAAGGCTATTCATGCCTGATAACTCATTTAAGATCAGTGAAGATGAGGACAATTTGAGTGTCTACCAGCCGAATCAAAGCCACAGTGGACTATTGGGATGCTCTTTTAGAAGCAGTTCTGGCCCTCTGTCATTCCTTTGAATTGGTTTTCCCGTTTCATTGCCCCATACTGTGCCTCAGTGTTCTAGTCAAGTCAAGACATACTTGACACCCTTAAGCATCTATGCAGCCAAGCCATCATGTGGTTGGTGACACAGGTAAGTGTAGACATGGCTTTCCTGAGTCCATGGGAGCTGCTATCTGGATCTTCCCTTACCCTCTGATATGGTCCAGGCAGCTGAGAAAGAATGGTTCTGTGGGTGGTTTTATACCAAAACTCGTACGCCTATGCCCCTTGAATTGTGTAGCTGTCAGATCCCTCTATAAGAGACGCCTCACGATCTACACCATGCCTAATCATGGTGCCTGGACAGATGTATTTTGTCAAATGCTTGTCTTAAGCGCTTCTCTGTGTTGCTTCGCTAAAAGCAACCAAGGAACTGAAAGTAGCTTTTTGTGCTAGCTGTTTATTAATAAGTCACTGTTTATGATAACCATCTCTTCCTCTGATAGTTGTGGTCTCTCTCTCTCTCTCTCTTTCTCTCCACCTCTGCAGAAAGCCATTCGCGTCACCACCTTCATGCAACGGCTGAGAAACACGGAATCAGTGGTTGACAGTTCAGCAGAGGGGCAGGTAGGGGAGGAAAAGGGGGAAGCAGATGGAGAGGGGGAGCCGCAGGGCAGCAGGGGGGAGAACCAGGGAAAGGGGGAGAGTGAAGACGACGTGACAACCAGTAGTGTTTCTTTAGAAGTAACTGTTGAAAATTCAACGTTGAGTATGGCCCAGGGGGAGGGCAGCACGCTTGATGACCCAACAAGCATGAGTGTAGGTCCATCTTTGGACATTTCGCAATCAGACACAGAGGAAAGTTTTGTGCAGTCTAGTCAGCTGAACTCTACTCCGAAACCTAAAGAGGTGGGAGCGAATAACGTCGGGCCAAATAAAGAAGCTGATGATGGAAGCAGGAGAATTGCCGCCAATGTGAGCCTAAATAAACAGGCTGCCGATCTCAAGCCAGCCTCAGTGTCGACTACTGACCCCTCGTCAACAGCCAATGCAGAAAAGATCCACAAAACGGCCTCCCCTGGCACTAGCAGCAAAGGGAAGATCGCTGCTACACTCCATGGCAATACTAGCACCCCTGCAGATGCTGGTGCACCCGAGAGGACTCCTGCAGTGCAGGGGGAAGCCAAAGCGGAGAGCGATGGGAGTTGGTGTCAGACTCAACTCCCAGAAGCAATGGCAATCGCTGTTGGCTCTGTCGTGCCAGGGGTGGAGGCTGCAGTGAGTGGGGATGTAGTCGCAGGGGAGAGGTTAAGGAGCGATACAAGTCCCATGGTCAGGAGGGACAGGGATGCTAGGAAAACCGACAGATATAGTGAGTATCACCTGGAAGGCACTGGCCCAACACCGGGTCATGGTTCTTACACAACAGGCACTTCAGCTAGTCTGGGCCGCCACTCACCCCTTTACCATCCAGATGTTGGCACGGTGGGGCTAGGGATGTCGGGGGCCTACGGGAACCCCTACAGCTCCCTGTATGCAAGCGGAGGAGTGGGACTGTACGGGACGGGGCTGGACCACGGAGGCCGAGGACTCACCGGGACGGGGAGCAGCAGCAGCTCCACCAGCGACTGGCAGATGGACAGCGTGATCGAGCAGATCGAGAAGCAAATGGCCGCCGTGCTGGAGAAGATCGAGGGAGACATGCCGTCGTTACTCGAGCAAATCAGTGACTGCCCCGCCGAGCCGCCGCGCGCACGGAGCGTGCACGCCTCCCCGGCGACCTCTCGCGCACGGACCTCCGCCGCCGCCGCCCAGTCGACCACCCCTCCACCTCTGCCCACCTCTCCCAGGCCCCCGCTGCCTTCTCTCCCTCACCTCACCATCCCTCCTCCGTCCTACCCTCCTCCCTTCCCGCCCACGCAGGCTTCAGGCCAGGGTGGCGGGGAGCTGGAGGAAAGAGACGGGCAAAGGGCGGCTGCTCGCTCCAGCCAGTCTCCCAGAGCCATGCCTATGGGCAAGGGACTATGAAGAGAGCACAGGCCGTGAGCGACACACGCCATCATGAACATTGGATCTATTGACACTTCCTCATTCACAATAGCATTTATGTAAACCCATTTATCTGACTCTCGAGGAAAGGTTAGCCATGGAATACTGTTTGATTTGTTTGCGGGCTATTATTGTTTCTAAAGAAAATACACATTATGCCGGTCATTAGCTCTTTACTGCATTGAATTGCTCTCTCGGCCAGAGGGTGGATAAATAAAAAGCATTGTGTCCATAACAGAGTTATGATTATAAGGATTATTAGACAATTGCAACATGCATAACTATGCTGTAGGTTACTTTATATACATATAAGAGAAAGGCAATCCCTACACCTGCAGACATTTTAAAAGCGGCATGGTATACATATACGAGAATATAAAGTAATACAAGGTATAAACCCTATTATTACCAACAGGTATTTTTGTACTTAACAAGGTGAAAAACCAAACAGAAAATATATTATAACTTGCTTTGTCCCTTACAAACTGTAAATAACTAAATATTTTTTCCTGCTATATCACTCTTGACTTTTCATGGCCAAACTATGTGTTTATCTGAATTACGCAAATCACCTGTCTCTTACGTTTCTCCTTTTTAAAGTTTATGTAGCCATTTCCTAGCTCTACCACGAAACCATGAGCTTTGAATCAATAGACTACCTGTACATAATTATGGAGGATTTCAGCTGATCAATTGAGCTTTTGTGCTTATTGAGCTTTTGACAGTCATCCTTTTGTATGAAGTTTAATTTCTTGCCGCAAAAAAAAAGTTAAATGCTTTGTATGATTAACATAAATTATATATATATATACATATTTACACATAATCCACACTGGAAACAGCCATTCCATTGTTTTTTTTTCTTCAGGCCATCTACTATACAATTCCTCATAGCATTTGGTGTGCATTACTTTGTTTCGTTGATACTATTGGCTTATGTTACCTGGACTGTGCAATGTTCCCCCTAAAAGCTTTAAAACGTGTTGTCTTTCTAAAATTCTTTCTCTTTTGATATGTAACATATGATTACTCATGGTTTCTTCTTCAAACGTATGTGGCTCCTCTTTTCCTGTGTCGCTGTATTTGTGATGTCTTTCAATTAAAGTTTCAAAAGTGTTGGTTTACTTTGGACAATTATTATTTGCCTTGGCATTCAAAGTTAATCCATAATTCAAATCGGCAGATATAATCACAACGGCGTAAACGATTTTGCCGTTGTGGCTACGGGTTATGCCTAGCCTACATGTCCCATCTGTCCATGCGTATTGGACTGGCCTATTAATATCTACGTGTGGGGTTCGCTTTTATTGAAATATATTTTGCTATCCAATATTATATCCCCATGCAGGTATGGTAAAAATGAATACAACTTTAAAAATTATAATGTATCCTTGTTAAAACGTACACTTGTAAATCCTCTATAGCTAAATATGAATCATTTACATGTTTAGCGGCACCCCTGACCTAGACGTCGGTTGATCCATCGCCGTGCACATGTTGCTGCTTTGCTTTGCTATCAACTGAAATTTTGGTCCTGAGACGCTCGTGCTGGAACAGCCGGGCAGGCACTCGTCCAGAAGCTCACGGAGAGTCACTCAGATCCCGCCACCCTGTCAGACTTCTGGGGAAATCTGTAGAGTTGTCACATTTGTTGTCAGATTTCTTGTTTCAATACAAAGCGTATTTTTTGATACTCCCTATCAGGCCGAGTAAGATCGGATGTGGTAAGTTCTGCACACTTGTGAACGCAAACGTATCGCTGTTGGTAGCTTCAGCTACATTGCTAAGGTTAGCTCGCCTGCTAACGGGATGGCAGAGAAAATGCTGGGTTGGTTCTGTAGCTCTTCAGCTAAGCTACATGGGCTAATAACTACGCAATCGTGAAGACAACGAGACTAGGTGGTTAATTCATGGCAGCGAGCGTTTCTAACGGCCGGGAATGTGTGTCCTGCATCATACCTCCTTGACTAAACCCTCCGCTCGGCTGGGAGTACTGTTTAGTACTGGTTTGCGATATGGATGTGCACAGTAGAGGAACCTTAGTCCATTCAGTGACCAACAACGCACTTTGGGACTATAGCTTCTTAAAACCAAACGTTGGAGATAAGGCCGTCAATAACTTAACTTGCTGACCATATTTAAACTTGGCCATGGTGCACTTTAGCAAGTCCACTGTGACCACAGTCATTGTGGTCCATTTGTGTTAACTGATGGAGCTGTTTACTATTGTTGGCCAGTTATTGTATGCCAATAATGGCAAACGTATCACTTTCTGGGCATATTTGAAAGCATGCTGTGATTTATGGAGAGGTGGATGCTGGGTTCCCCTAACATGTGCACAAGAGAACAAGCGGCCCGTTTCCTTGGGCCTTTGTCATTTGCTAGACACCCCCTCCCCCAACACTCCTCCTGCTGCAGGAATGCTCACCCCTAACCTAATATGTCTGGGTCTATAATGTTAACGTCATCATGGTATGTTACAGTGGCATCTGCTGATCTGTGTATATGGTGGTATCTTGGGCTTTTTGAATGTGTATACATGGATGTGAACGTATTGCACATCTCTGGTCGACATTATGGTGGGATAACAATTAAGCAGGTGCTACACGCATGGTCTGATTCAGCTTCATATATATTAAATGGCAAGTTGACCCAAGTCTGAAAGACGCCATGTGGCTTTAGTCTGCAAAGGGGTTGACAATCTCCCTGACACAAAGATGCTGCGTTTAACCTTTCGTGTTACATAAAACCATCGCCAGTTGCTTTGCAGCGGTGTCTTCAGCATTAGGGTTTCAAAATTGACACAGCACTGGTACAACATGGATTATAACTTTTTTTTGTAATGCAGAGCGGTCCATCAGAACCGGTGTTTTTTGTATTACCGTTAGATAATTTCTCTACTTCATTGTTGAGCTACGGTGCCCAGGAAGCTTTGGTGCCACACATTTTCTGCGAGAGGCGGGATATACACACACTATGGCTCACAGGCCAATGAGAAAGGAGCGGGCACAGCAGCTTCCCTTGCTGGTGCACATCTCAGCTTCTGCGTCACAGCCTCCGCCCCTAGGCTCCGCCCCTTCTCTATCTGCCATTTTGGTTTTGTTCCCTTCTGCCGTCGCAAAGCCAACAACACGATTACACAGGACTCGGCGAGACGACATAGTGACTCGACAAGATAGCGAAGACTATTTGCCCCGTTACGTTTTTTAATTTCCCGAGCTGCGCCATCATCATCCTCTTCATCTGTTGTTGACGCCATAAGCAGAGCGAGGTGGTTTGGTTTGAGAAGGGCCAGGGAAGGATTATTGGTAAGAAACCGATCAATGGGAAGCGGGTGCAATGCTAGTCAATCGTTTGCGAAGATGGCTCGTTCAAATTCATAATTTCGGTTTGATTTGGACCGATCAGACGTACGACATTATGAATGTTTATATTGGCCAGTAGTCGTGTTTTCGTGATGATCATGACGACGGTGTTTTGTATCGCAGCGTGCAGCCACTAGCTAGCCAGTGAAGTTGTGTTCCGCACTGGATGAGGCCTGGACCCGCTGGGGGAGAAGCTGTCAGGCTGCTGGGTTTCTGCTCCTAAGTTATTAATGCTCCGATCGGTTCCAAAAGTGATCCATTGCTAAATCACTTGTGTTACCGTGGTTAACGACCTGCTACGTCCATGTAGGGATCTGAAATAACGGCTGACAGTAGCTACTTTTTAATATATATATATATCAAAATTGGTTAACAGCAGCAAATCAAGTTTGTTGAGTGAATTTTATATATTTATTGAATTTCTGCGTTTTCGAAGCCTACATCAGTGAAATGTACTTTCGGTTCTATAACGGGATCAAATGTAATCTTTGTTTCGTTTATAAATAGCCTGACTTCTTCCGATTTAAGTTTCATTTAAGTTACTACGGACGAGTTCTTGTGGATTAATCTGATTTTCAAGGCGGAGGAAACCGCAGAGGATACCAGATTTTATGTTATTTTGACTACATTTTCTGGAATGAGCGTCATGTCGAATTGTTTGGCCATAAAAATAAATGTATATCTTTTTGTTAGTTGTGCTTATAGTTCTGGTGGCTTTGACGGGTCATTGCGTCTACACCTGCCAGTCATTGAAGTGTTGCTGCCTTTACCGCAGTGAAGTTTTAATGATTCAGCTGTTTTGTGGAAACTGGGTAGGCGGTCCTTGTATGTCATAAACAATACCGGTACACAGACAAGCAACTCTGTCCGATAATGAAAGGACTGATAATGCTGCTATTCATGGCTCTTCCCAGGGCTCAGTTCGTTTTCTACTAGATTTGTGCTTGGCTTAGAGCCATCCCAGCTGCTGCCCTGAAAATCCCTTCACCAACATGAAAAGGATGAAGTAGAATTTAGCTCTTCAGCTTCTTAATGCAATTTATTACTTGGAATGCAAAACAATTACTTCAACATCTCGTCTGAAATCACACAATTTGAAGTCTTCAATTATCTCATTGTAAAACTAGCTAATGCATAATAATTTGGTGGCCTTTGTTGCCACCTAAATACATTTATCTGATGTTACCCATCTATTTTGTTTGGGTAAAAGCTATTGATATAATACGTCAACATAGGAACTGTCCAGTGCTGAGGTGCGTCAGTGGAGGTTAATTGCAATTAATTTGGAACGGACGCTAACTCTGGCTTGTGCACCGCAGATGTCCAGCTCGCCGCTGTCCAAGAAGCGTCGCTTGTCAGGAACGGAGACGAAGACGGAATCCAACTGCTCCTCCTCAAACTCTAAAACGGAACTGTCCCACACACCTGCCAACGTAAGTGTGACACCCGCAAGCATAGTCAACACACTCTTAAACTGGTACACTTAACTAACAAGCCTCCTCTGTTGTCCATCTGCAGGGAATGGCTAAGAATGGCAATGATGCTGAGATCGATGAAGGGCTGTACTCCAGACAACTGTAAGTCTGTCACTGCAAACCACACCCAACACAAAGGTTATTTGTCTTCCTGGTGAAAAGACTGAGTTGATTGAAATACTTTTGCCATGTCTCACACTTTGTGTTCCCGTGTAGCTATGTTCTGGGCCATGAGGCCATGAAGCGCATGCAGAACGCCAAGGTGCTCATCTCTGGCATGAGAGGCCTTGGAGTGGAGATTGCCAAGAATGTTATTCTGGGAGGAGTCAAAAGTGTCGCCGTGCACGATCAGGGTTTGGCTGAATGGAGAGACCTCTCCTCACAGGTGTGTATCCATTTTTGTCTTGCAAATCATTTTATCGGCCTGGATTACATTTTAAGTGATAGAAGCTGCCCTTACTGGCCGGCAATGACCTACATTCATCAGCGGGTTGCTTGTCCCAGGGCCACATGATGATGATAGAACCAAGATCTTGAGGGAGAACGCCAAGCTCTATTTTGACCCCTTCTAAACTAAGTTGAGTTAAGGCTGCTGCATTTTAGCCTAATTAAATTGGTTGGTAATTGGTGTGCAGTGTAGTAGACGGGTTGTGATGGCAAAGCAATATTTGTATAATGTCATTCACGTTCTGTATTTCTGGTATGGCTTTGTTTTTGGTGTGCGGTAGTTCTACCTGCGGGAGGCGGATCTGGGGAAGAACAGGGCTGAGGTGAGCCAGCCCCGTCTGGCAGAGCTCAACAGCTATGTCCCTGTGGTCGCCTACACAGGAACCCTCACCAATGACTACCTGAGTCAATTTGAGGTACTTAGTTTTCGTATAACGGCAACACTGCGTTTTCCTTTGGTCCCACGATCAAAGACCCTTCTTTGAATGCAATGTCACTTTCATCTTAGGTGGTGGTGTTGACCAACTCCCCACTTGAGGAGCAGCTTCAGGTGGGAGAGTACTGTCACAGCAAAGGCGTCAAGTTGGTCATCGCAGACACACGGGGCCTGTTTGGGTAAGCCTTCTGCGCCTTCCCCCAGTGTCAGCCGACATCCTCTGTCGAAGCATCCGTCTACCTCTTCCAACCCTGTCTGTAAACCATCTGGTGTGTGTGCTTTGTCTTGCAGTCAGTTGTTCTGCGACTTTGGGGATGACATGGTGGTCTTTGACACCAACGGAGAGCAGCCTCTGAGTGCCATGATCTCCATGATAACCAAGGTGGGTCCCTCCGCTCGCTATGCCGGTCTGCAGTGCTCTCGTGAGCTTCTGAAGGAGCCGATTGAGACGAATGTGTGTATTCTTTTGCAGGACGCTGCCGCTGTGGTCACCTGCCTTGACGAAGCCCGTCACGGCTTTGAAAGCGGGGACTTCGTCACCTTCACCGAGGTCCAGGGTATGACGGAGCTCAACGCTTGCACGCCCGTTGAAATCAAGGTTCTTGGTACGTGAGTTGTGTTCACTTAGTTGCTGCGTGTGCTGATGTATCATTGGATTCATTCATTATTAAAATGACCGACTTGTGTTCGACAGGCCCCTACACGTTCAGCATCTGCGACACCACCGGCTTCTCTGACTACGAGAGAGGAGGGATTGTGTCCCAGGTCAAGATGCCAAAGAAGATCTCCTTTGTAAGTGACTCACTTAATATTTCAAGTCGACATGGCACAATGACATGATGGTGACTTTCAAAAAACTGAGCAAATCCTTGTTCCTTCGCAGAAATCCTTCCCTTCCTCCTTGGCTGAGCCAGAGTTGATGATAACAGACTTCGCCAAGTTTGAACGTCCAGGACAGCTCCATGTCGGCTACCAGGCTATCCATGCTTACCAGAAGAAACACAGCAGCCTGCCCAAGCCTTGGTGCCGGGTGAGCGTCCACTCTGCAGCTGCTGACTCCATGATTGCAATCCATGTTGGCCACTGCAGTGTAGTTTGTACTATTGTAACATGCTGACCTTCTTGTTTGGGTTTCCAGGCTGATGCTGACGAGATCGTAGCTATGGCTAAGGAGGTGAACTCTTCTCTGACTGGTTCAGCAAAGGTGGAGGAGCTGGATGAACCGCTTATCAAGAAACTGGCATTCGTCGCTGCTGGCGACCTTGCACCCATTAATGCATTCATTGGTGGGCTGGCTGCACAGGAAGTCATGAAGGTAATTCTTAAAACTGAAAAAGGACAGTACACCAGATCCAGGCGATGGGAGTGTGTAAAATGCATTCCCCCCTAAAGTTCAAGTCAATACTTCAGTCCTCCCTAATCAGTCAGGTTGTTTCAGAGTATTGCTGTCTGCATGTCAGGACATGTCTTGTGGTTGCATTGTCCTTGTAACTGTTCCTAACTTATGTGGTTATGTCCCTTTATTGTTCAGGCATGCACTGGAAAGTTCATGCCCATTATGCAGTGGCTTTACTTTGATGCACTGGAGTGCCTGGCGGAAGAGGAAGGAGTGTTGCTCTCAGAGGAAGAGTGCGCACCTGTAAGTGCCAATATAAACATACACTCCATTTATCTCACCAATAAATCAGTGATCGAAACTGCAGCTCACCTCTCCTTATCTCTCCCCCCCCTCCCCCAGAGGAACAGTCGTTACGATGGGCAGATTGCAGTGTTTGGCACCAAGCTGCAGGACGAGCTTGCCAAGCAGCGCTATTTCCTTGTGAGTCAGCCCGTCGTGAGGTTATCAGAGAAGTTTGCTTGGATCTTGTTGCTGGGTGTGCTATACTCTGTTCTGGAAGGATCGGATAGAAATAGAAATCCCCAGCTGAATAATCTGGTATTTAAAAATTTGTAAAAAATGGAAAATGCCCGTAACCATTGAAGAACCTCTTAAATGGTAAAGTAATGTTGTAAATGTACCCGTTTCATCTGGAAAGCAACCAAGACGCACTAACCCTAATTTTAAAACGCAATGCTACCAAATAGAAAAAATGAAACTGTAAACAATCTATTATGAATTCATTGACGCTTAGTTTTCTTCTGTCCGACTCAATTGTCTTAATAAATCTGTTGTTAAAATGTCAACGTTCGACCCAAAATGTGACCGTCAGGTGGGAGCAGGTGCAATTGGCTGCGAGCTGATGAAGAACTTTGCCATGATGGGGTTGGCCAGTAAAGGAGGCGAGGTCATCGTGACAGACATGGACACCATTGAGAAATCCAACCTCAACAGACAGTTCCTCTTCAGGCCTTGTGATGTCACGGTCAGTATTTCAAACCGGTTTTCTTGACGATGAAAAGCAGACTCCAGGATATTGTAAATGTTGAGCACAATGCTAAGAGCCTGAGCTGCACTGCTGGGATATTATTCTCTGGGTTGAAATACATTGAACCTCCAGTTTCCTATTTGTATTATTCAAGTGCATCTGAAGCGACTGCAGTTGAAGCATTGTTCAGGAGCCATATAATGTACTAAAACAAATGGCTGGGTGTGGGCTGTTGTAGTCAAGCAGGAGTAACTCTCCTGCTTGATGGACTATCTGTTTGGCTAGCAGGTGCAATGCTGTGAAAGTACGCTCAGGAAATGAGCCGGAAAGCAGTTGTAAAAGCCACCTGGAGGATCTAGGGCTGTAGCACAAACCTCAAAGCATTTATTGTCTGTCTTGATTGTCTTTTCATTTTGTCAAGCTTTTTGATACATTAACTCTGAGAAGGGTCATTACATAAAAAATGTCCTGTAATGGTGTTTTCAGTTAATTTGGCTTTTATTTTAAATTCATGCAGAATATTTTTTAGATCAAAACATTTTAGACCTTCCAGTGACGTTGTATTTTGGGCTGTGCAGAAAATGAAGAGTGAGACTGCGGCGGCGGCGGTGAAGCTCATGAACCCCTCCTTCAACATCACGGGCCACCAGAATCGCGTGGGCCCCGACACAGAGCGGGTCTACGACGACGACTTCTTTGAGAGCCTCCACGGGGTGGCCAATGCACTGGACAACGTTGACGCACGTAAGGGAGTGCTCCTCAATGCTATGCATTCTGTTTTATAGGGTGACCTGCATGTATTCACCTGACTGGGGTGGTGCGTCATCAAGACCCTGCCCTTATTCTGATTCATATTCAAGGACTTTATTTACTTTGTTAAGTATAAAATTGGTTCCCCTTTTGGTAAATTCCCCTTTTGGCTCTCTGTCTGTAGGTATGTATATGGACCGGCGCTGCGTGTACTACCGCAAGCCCCTGCTGGAGTCAGGTACTCTGGGCACCAAGGGCAACGTGCAGGTGGTCATCCCCTTCCTCACAGAATCATACAGCTCCAGCCAGGACCCTCCAGAGAAGTCCATCCCCATCTGCACCCTCAAGAACTTCCCCAACGCCATCGAACACACACTACAGGTCAGTAGTCCAGACGCAGGTGTTAGCACACAGTACTCGCTTTGAGAACGTGCAGGGAGCAAGTCCTTCAAAGGGGTCGTGTTTTAGCGCTCTTTATTTTGGTACCATACGTTCTCTTTATGTGAGATACACCCTGAAGCTGTGTTTGCACTGCTGTCTAACTTGTGTCCTCTCTCCCTGTTTAGTGGGCACGCGATGAGTTTGAGGGACTATTCAAACAACCTTCAGAGAACGCAATGCAGTATCTCACGTGAGTCGTCCGTCCCCCCCCCGATGACTTTGGGTGTTGGGAACTATGATGGGATGGACATTGCACTCCACGGTAGAGTGGTCGCCAAAGCCCAGCAAACCCCCCTTTGACCTGTCATTACTAGACTGTGGCCACTAGTGGAGAGCTTGTTGCAATGTTTTACTTTGTTGCCAAGCAACACTTGCTGAGCAATAGACCCTAGGTGTGGTTTCCATTTTGCCCAAACATTTGGTCTGAAAAAAGAATGTTCTGTCATCCACTTTGAAATGGCTTTGCAATATACAAGAGAAGTCTGAATTGATGAGCTGCAACAAGATTGAATCTTGTGTACTTGGGTGTGTGCTCGTTTATATTTGACGTTTGTATTTTGCATGAGGTAGATTCTAATCTGTCGCTGTACAATGAAAATGGATGGACAGAGGATTTTCTTTTTTCACAGGCAGGGCGACGATTAGCAACAGTTTCCGTCATTGAAGGAAATAATTCAGAAGCCTTGGCAGGAATTCTCAGTGTAGACCAATAGAGGACTTGTCCACCCACCCTGTCAGGGCTTCAACAAAAGAGTATTTGGCTGCTGGTCCTTCAACTCTACAAAAATGCGATGGCAAAGACTGCTGAACAGTTGTGTCTGACACAACACATACTCGAATTTAATAAATGTAATATCGTTTCACACCTGCCCAAAATGTATGTGGATGTGAGGTAATTCTTTCCGGTGTCCGTAAAACATAAATAAAGAAGAAATGCTTTAAAATAAACAATGTTACCATTTAATGTTGTTTGGAGGAAGTCGGCAGCTCTCGCGTAAATTTTTTGTCCGAATCTGACTCTAACCAATTGCATCAGTATTTTCATGTTCTTGCAAAGAACGTGCCATTTACGGGGAAAAAAGGCGTAATCTGTTCGGGTTCCAACTAATTCAAAAGATGGTGCCAACAGTATATGGTATTAGTCTTGATCTATGAATTAATTAGGATTGAAAGTGCAGCATGTATTTTAAAGCAATATCGTTTTTCTCAGGAAGTGATTTTTGTTTTGCAAGCGGATATCACCAAATTAAAATCTCTGTGACCATCTGCCGCTCCGAAGACTTTTTCCATCAAAGTATCAAGTCGTCGCCCGGTTGGGACCATGTGTTTTTGGCCCGCAAGGCATTTTACTCACGTTCTGTGTGGATCAAGACATGACATGGCCCACGGCTTGACTCAGCATCCGTCCACTACATCAATGTGGGTGATATGCTTCTTCTCCTCACAGAGACCCCAAGTTCATGGAGCGTACGCTGAAGCTTCCAGGAGCTCAGCCCCTGGAGGTGCTGGAGGCGGTCTACAAGACCCTGGTAACGGACTGCCCCCACAGCTGGGTGGAATGTGTGACCTGGGCCCGCAGCCACTGGCAGTGCCAGTACAGCAACAACATCCGCCAGCTGCTGCACAACTTCCCCCCGGAGCAGGTACGCCCAGCGCCCGCCCCATCGCTCCACTTCAAAGAGAGTCCAAACACGGTTTTAACGCTGCGTGTTTACTTGTAGATGGCATCAAAATTGATGCAGAGCTGTCTCTTTGATTTTACAGCTGACCAGCTCTGGCGCCCCCTTCTGGTCTGGCCCTAAAAGGTGTCCCCACGGCTTAGAATTCAGCACTGACAACGTGAGTTTCCTTGACATCTGTGCATGACTTTCAGGACGCATCGGCCCTCTTTTTCCATAGTCACCTGCGTGGCATTTCTACAGCGTTAACTTTTGATCACATTTTTAAACCCTTCCAGGAACTCCACATGGACTACGTCATGGCCGGCGCCAACCTGTACGCCCAGACGTACGGCATGCCCGGGAGCACGGACCGCGCCGCCCTGGCCAAGATCCTGCAGGAGATCAACATCCCTGTCTTCACTCCCCGCTCCGGGGTGAAGATCCACGTGTCGGACACGGAGATGCACAGCGCCCACGGCTCCGTTGGTGAGGCCTTTCTCTGAACAGCACAGACACATCAGGGTTCTCGGCCCGGTTAAAAGGGGTGCTGGTGGTCTCACATTGGGTCCACTGGGAGTAATCCGTCACTACTCTTAATTATTCTGTGTTTGTGTGCACAGATGACTCGAGACTGGAGGAGCTTAAGACGCTGCTCCCCAATTTGGAGTCTACCAACAAGTTTAAGTTGAACGCCATTGAGTTCGAGAAGGTAACGCCATTACCCACTGACTCATTGTACACACGACTGAGTTATTGTGTTCCAACACCCTGCCCATTTAAAGAGTAAATGGTAATTGAATTGTTTTTCTTCTGTGGGCTTCAGGATGACGACTCTAACTTCCACATGGACTTCATCGTGGCCGCCTCCAACCTCAGAGCGGAGAACTACGACATCCCACCTGCGGACAGACACAAGGTCGGGCCACGTGATCTTTGTTAGGCCCTAAACCAGCTCGTACTGTGTGGTCTTAAGATGCAGGTGTTTTGAATACAACTGTACCTTGGCTACAAAAGGCCTCTTGAATAGATAAGTAGCATCCATAAGTCCAACCCTTTGTCACCGGTATGGATCCTTACTACAGCTGCTAATTTAGGCACTTTAGAGCGTTGTGCTATAGGTCAGATCAATGGCGGAGTATTCGTAGTGATGAGGCCTTTTTCATTTGAGCTATGGCCGGTGTTGTGCTAATTTGATCAGTCTATGATCAATCAGGTGGCTCGGGCGGAGCCACCTGTGGTATAATTAATTGAAACCCCACTTCTCTCTCCTGGGGTGTAACTTAACCAAACGCCTGTCCCTCCTCTCCAGAGCAAGCTGATCGCTGGTAAGATCATCCCGGCCATCGCCACCACCACGGGCTCCGTGGTGGGCCTGGTGTGTCTGGAGCTCATCAAGATCGTCCAGGGACACACCAAGCTGGAGTCGTTCAAGAACGGCTTCATGAACCTGGCCCTGCCCTTCTTCGCCTTCTCTGAGCCCATCGCTGCCCCCAGTCATAAGGTAGGGGTTGTTACTCTTGTGCGCCGTTGCTTATGGTATTTTAAATATGGCCATCAAACTTGTCTGGCAAACGAGGCTGGCTATTTAAATGACTTAAACGTTGGATTCTTAAATGTTTTTTTTATGGGGAAACTTCAGTCTTAAATACCTGATGGTATGTTTTGTGTAATTGAAAGTCAAAGCAAAGAGCTTTGTAGCATTTGGTAAAATGGATGGATCGATCTCCTGTGATGAATCAAGCCATGCTAATACTGATGCAGTTGGCGGGCCAGTGTGCCTGCCTGCTGTAAGTGAGTTCAAATGAACTTCTCACGCTGATGGTTTCAGTGTGGGCTGAGGAGAAGACTCGTATCTAGGTCTGTCGTTCACCACACAGGATGGACTAATGGAACACTAACCTCCTTTCTCGCCCCTGCTCTGATGCAGTATTACGAAATCGACTGGACGTTGTGGGATCGCTTCGAGGTGAAGGGAATCCAGCCCAACGGCGAGGAGATGACCCTTCGGCAGTTCATCGACTACTTTAAGGTACTCCCCCCCCCCCCCCCCCCCCCCCCCCCCGCGCCTCACCATGTCCCTGTCGTGTTTTGTGTTGCCTTGTTGCGTTGTGTAACCCCGCGTCTTCCTTGTGTGCAGAACGAGCACAAGCTGGAGATCACCATGCTGTCTCAGGGCGTGTCCATGCTGTACTCCTTCTTCATGCCCGCTGCCAAACTCCGGGAGCGACTGGAACTACCGTAAGTGTCCCCTCTTGGTTTTGACGTGGCGACGTCTGACTCACGGGCACAGTTTAAAAACCGAGAAGCGGAACTCGCCCGGCGGTCACGTTGGCAAAGTGTCTGCTCAATGGACTCGTGGGCAGTGTGGACCCTTGTTATTTACTAACTTTGGTTTCCTCAGGATGACCGAGATCGTGACTAAGGTGTCAAAGAAGAAGCTGGGCAAGCACGTGAAGGCCCTGGTGTTCGAGCTGTGTTGCAACGACGAGACGGACGACGACGTGGAAGTGCCCTATGTCAGATACACCATCCGCTGAGACGCATGAACACACATACACGCACACACACACACACACATACACACACACTGGGGGAGAGATGCAGGGTGGAGGGTGGGTACAGCCATGGGTTTTGGGGAGGGGCAGTCTGAAGTCGTTTCGGCCCCATGGGATCAATCAGTTCTCCCTGAGGCCTGTGGTTGTAGCCCGGTGCCCGTTTGTACATAAGCTCCGCTGAGCTGACCTTTCAAAGGCTGTACCTGTCCGCACGTTGGGGAGACAGTGCACGGCTGTGTAGACCGGAGTGTTGTTAGAGGTGGGGAGGAAAGGGAAGCCTGTTTACCGGCCCTCTAGTGAATCTCTACCAGAAACATATTCCCACCCAGTTTGACAATTCTGCGCCTTAGTGTTTGCCTTCCCTTTGTGCCTCACAGCCCGGCTACTGTCTCTCTAACCTCCCCGAGCTTCTCTCTCCCACCTAGGCCTCGGTAACTTCAACAGGGCACCCCCTTTTTATCTCCTCCAACCCTATCTTATCTAGACCTACGTTGCGGCTTTTTTCCACAAACACAAGTCATGGAAGTTATACAAGTTTCTCATCTCAAATAATGGTAAAAGGCAATTAAGATTTATTTTCATTATCGTTTGTTTTTTACTAACCTGAAATTTGGACCTTCCTTCTAATTGAGATTGCAAATTGGAATTGTTAGATGATATGCAAATGAGATGTCGCTGACGGTATAATAATCGAGTGGCTGCGCCAGGACAAGGGCCCTAGCTGACGTGAACCAGACCCCCTCCCCCGTCTGTCTCTGTCAGGTCACCTGCGCACCGGCTTGCAGAAAGGCACTTGCACATGACTTGAGTTTCCACTTATCTTTATTTTCCATGTGGTGTTTATTTTTCTATTTTATTTGGAGGCAGAATTGTGGTGCACAAACCTAGTAGATCACAAACTGTCTTCTTTCTACTTTGTTAAACTCCAGATGATATTACAGTGTAAGAGCAAGGCAATGAGTTGTATCCTGGAATGGGAGCACTTCATGTGATAGTGAATAAACATGTTAAAGATGTTTCCGTGTTTGTCTTCATTTTGCAGATTTATTACTAAAACCTATTTCTCTCAAAGTGTGGTTTGAAATGTGTGGGTTGTGTTCTATTGAAATTAAGATTAAGCCACATTTCACCTCCCGAAAATGTAGACTTGGCAGACTTGGCAAAACATGTAAGGTTTTAATTCACAATCAAAACTCTCAATCTTTTACACTCGGTTTCCCTGTCCCTTACTTCAGTTCTGAGCATAAGGCTTTATTTGAAGGGGGAGGGCTCGGGGGGTGGCGGGGGCGAAGAATCACTTCCTCTATTTCTCAAGTTTTCACATTAAGTGCTCGTCTGACACAACTTTTGAGCGTTAGTGTTCAGCTCTGTTCTTAAGAGCACCATTAGGTACGGCAAGATGTGAAACCCGTCAAGGATGTGGTCAGAGCAGCAGTGAAGGGGAAGCAAGTGCACGCTTGCTGGTAGTTGTGAGCAGGTGAACCACGGAAAAACCTGCTCGGGTCGTTGGGGCTACTAATTCTCAACTTTGGCAAATATTTGTTTGAATGAGGATGAATTGATGAACAAAGATTGCTGAAGACAATGGAAATTGAGGATTCGTTGACTTCCCGGTATGTCAAAACTGGTTAGAGTCTTAGGAATTGTTAGTCTGTATTTTAATTCACAGGCCACACTTCGGTTTTAGGCTTTCTGACACGCTGTAATAGGGTTTCTAATGATGCTGATCTAATGCCTTATGTGATGAAATTTAAGTTCTAACTAGTTTTTATTCAACATTTCCATGTTTGCATTTCAACCCAGCAAGATAAACCCCATGTAGACCCAATGGGCTGACAGATGGGACTTAATGTATAAAGCGTGAACTATAATGTAAATTGTTACCTGGTTCTGAATGTGTGCTGTGACTGTGCCTAATATAGGTCTGGTTCAAGAGACAGACAGTGTAACCTCTTGGACCATACCTGTGTAAGTCCACTGCAATGCATCTGCATATCTTCCCCTTTCTCTTCTGTTGAAGCCTTTGTGGTCAGCCCTTTAAAAACCTGTGAACTTCACTTCTAAACTGTAGAAAAAGAGAAAGCAGGAGCCGTTTGTGAATCCTGCTCTCTGCATCACAGAGGTGAGTGATGAGGGATCACTGAGGAGTCTTCCATTCTTTCCTTCTTTCTCTTTAGCAGTTTGTCACTGCTATCCTGAGAAAAGAGCTTGCCCTGTACTTTGATTAAGATCCCCGACTCCGTTGCCTTCTCAAAGTGTAACCACAAAAACGCATGCATGTGTTGGTCTTTGGGAAATTGATCATGCCCTAATGGTGTTCTTTGAAGCACACGTTTGTGATTCTACACAAAGCAAGGTTTCCTTCTCCTTCCTCTTTGAAGGTTCACACAGGAAGTGAGCGATCTGCATAATGCAACAACGTTGTCCTCGACACCCTTCTCAACTCTTCATTTTCCTCGGCTTTCTGACCCCGTTCATGTTGCTTCACCTAGTTTCTCTCTTTGGGGCTGCAATTGTTCTTCTTCCTTAAGTGATCATTTAATAAAATGCGCTAAACTTCTGAATCCATTTATTCTGCCATTCGATTAGTCAAATCACCTCAACAATGCACAACCAAATTCCTCCAAACCAGTTGTTTCCTTCATTTAATCTTCATGATTACTGTCTTCTTGTTGAAAGAAGATACATTGTTTTCTCTGTGTTTTAGGATGAGGAGGATGAGGAGGATGACCGCGAAAAGACCACAGAGCACAAGAAAGACTCAGAGGTGAACATCTCTGAGACAATAGTCAACATCTCATTCCTCTTTATTATTTCTATCAATCCAGGAAGATCTGGACAATTGGTTTATCTTTCTGTGTTAAAACGTCACGTAAACATTATCCCCAGGAACCAAGTACAAAGAGGGTTAGACCTGTGGCGAAGTCTAACAGCCTGACAGGCGTCATAACCCCCACCAAGACCCCAGCCCTGAAACGCTTCGGACAGTCTATCACGGTAACCTGCACCCACATGAAAACATACTGAAGAAAAACCAACAAGCAGCGGTTTCTGTTGTATGTCTACTGACATAACTCCCCGTGACACCCAACAGCGCTCCATCAGCTTCCGAACGGAAGCGCGACCCTTGCCCCCAGCCAACATGCGCTCTCGGCAGAAGCCCTCCTTGTTCACGCGGAAACACAACAGCCAGTGCTGGAGCGACACCGTGGAGAGCCATGACCTCACAGCGAAGGAGATCAAACGGCAAGAGGTACAGCATGAGGCCGGGTGAAATACATGACATGCTAAATCCACAAGCTGATTTAGGTTTTTGGGAGGCGGTCATCGGGGAATTCCTGACTCCAAAAGTGAGAAATAGTTTGTCAAACCTTGGGTATTGCACAACTTTGGTAGTTGTAAAATGTTGTGTTTGGCTTTAGAGATTTTTACTCAGAATAAATGATCATTTTCTGGATATATGTGGCAGAGGATGTTATAAGTTATAAAGATGTTATAGTACACTTAAGGCAGTGGTTTTAGAATATGCCTGTTCCCAAGTGTCACTCTGTGTCACTCAGAGGTATAGAGTGCAGTTGTGAAAGAGGATGTGAGTCGGCATGGGACACCATGCTTCCTGTTTGCACCAATCAGCTGTGCATGTGTGTGCGTCTCTGTGTGGGGTGTGTGTGTGTGTGTGTGTGTGTGTGCATTAACTTAGATGTGCTTAAGTGCATGTGAGTGGTTTGTTCTGGGAGAGAGCTGGGAATGTCAACATGCTTTTAACGTCACACTCTCTTTCTGCGTGCAGGTTATCTACGAGCTGACACAAGGTGAAAAACAGCTGATAGAGGACCTCATTCTGGTCAAGAAGGTACAACCCCAGGACAGGCCTTAAGCCAATACAGATTTGATGTCTCAACTAGAGATGTAGCCAGGGTTGTAGAAATAGGGCAGGGGGAAGGGGGGGTTGTTGGCTCACACACAAACTGCACGTTTCTTAGTACCAGATGTCACACATAGTGGAAACAAAATAACAAGTCTACACTGAATGAGGCATGCACTCATCTCAAAGAAGTTCTCAACCGCAGATTAATTGTTATAGTTGCATTTAGTTTGTATTTAATTTTTAGCTCTAAAAGAAATGACAGGGTCGACCTTATAGCTGGCTATGGGCATGGTGACAACTTCAACATCAGCCAACTGAGGACAACGCTGTCATCATAGATGCGCTATGAAATTGAACCAACACTGTAACAGCAGACATAGAAAGCGCTTATCTTGCCACACCTCACCTGTACCTCCTGCTGTCTTGGTGGTGTGTCTGCCAGGTGTACTACGAGCCAATGCTGAAGCTTGAAATCATGACCGAGAGCGAGCTGGGCCAAATCTTTGGAACTTTGGATTCGCTCATACCACTTCATGAAGGTAAGATGTCTCCTACTGGAGACTCGCCAATGATGAAGATACGTAATGATCAGTCCAATGGTAAATTTGCATTATGGCCGTTGTTTAGGTTGAAATATTTACGATATTCTTAAGAATTCTTACCATGAGGTGCATACACACAGTGATTATAAAGAACTGCAAAGTGCAAAAGCAAGTTTTAGCAGTCAGTATATCTGTATTACGGCACAGAGTTTGCGTCTAACATCAGTGTGTTCATTGTGGTTACTTAGTGGTTTTGTTTCAGCATATCTGTCCCCACCATGCTATAATAACTATGTGTATTTGCTGCTGCAGACTTCTTGACTCGCCTAGAGAAGCTGCGAGGATCAGAGAAGACTGTAGGAGAGGTGGCGCCCACTCTGATGAATTGGGTGAGTTATCGCCATGGCAACCATGGACCATCTAAAAAAGGAGAGAGAGAAAGAGAGAGAGTGGTGAGAGTGGAGAGTTTGTCCTTCAACTTATTGACTTTATATTTGTCTCGCGCTCTCTCTCTCTCTCCCTCGAATGGCCCCCTGGAAGTTTCCCTGCCTTGAGGCCTACATCACCTACTGCTGCAACCAAGTCGGGGCCAAGGCCCTGCTGGACCTTAAGAAGCAGGACAAAGCCGTGGAGCGCTTCCTGCTTCTCTGCCAGGAGTCCCCCTTCAGCAGGAAGCTGGACCTGTGGAACTTTCTGGATCTCCCCCGGAGCCGATTGGTCAAATACCCGCTACTGCTCAAAGAGATCCAGAAGTGCACTCCACCGGAGCACCCTGATGAAGACATTCTACCTGACGCTGTGAGTGGTTCTCAGGGGGGATGGATAGTCTAGTTGTTAGGGTGTGTTGGATTCCCAGTCAAAAAGGTGTTTGTGGTTCAACTCCCAGTATCGGCAGTCAACCTGCAGGCATCATTTAAGAAAAAGCCTCATCCCGATTGATGAAATCAAAAGTAAAATCGACATGGATAAGTCGACTGCTGAATGACTACAAACCATTCCATTGAACAATCCACACTTCCCTGGACGTCATTCTTTAGGCCGGACAAAACACTTAAATCCTGTTCTTTCTCCGGGGGCCGTTCAGTTGGAGCTGATTCTGAGCATCGTGGAAGAGGTGAACAAGAAGACGGGGGAGGCAGAGTGTCAGTTCTACAGACGGGGTCTGGCCTACATGGAGGAGTCCCAGAGAATACCAGAGATCCAGCTCTCCCGCTTCCTCTACTGCCAAGGAGAACTCAAGAACAGCAAGGGACAGGTACTGCTGCTTCTCTTTCTGCCCTCTTTTTATTCTTTGTATCAATTATATCCAAGTTTTTAAAATAATCCCACATCCATATTGAAGGAGAACACGCAAATTGTCCTCTAAACTTAGTGCAACTAAATAGGGGACTATTTGCGAGGTTGCTTTGGGTTTGATGCCTGAATGTTTAGACATCTCAACCAATATTAAGAACCTAAAACCAGCCTGACATCTCGTTTCCCTCAAGAGCCAGAATGTGTCTTCTGCGGAACCCAAGCCAAATGGTCAGCGTTTTCTTGCTTTCATTTCTCCCCCCCTCCCCCTCATGTGCCTTCGTCTCCGTCCCGCAATCTGCCCCTTAGCGGCTCCATGTGTTCCTGTTCGAGCTGGCCTTGGTGCTGACCCGGCTTGTGGAGGACCGGGAGGGGGGCCACGTCTACCAGGTGTACCGCCAGCCCTTCCCCAACGCCCTGCTCAACCTGGAGGACATCCCGGACACAGAGGCCGGAGGGGGGGGCACCTTCCGTACCGCCTTCACCGGAGGCAACGACAAAGGTCAGAGTTGTGGGGGGGCGGGGCAGGGTGGTGGGGATCTTCTTGTGGTTTGGGTGTTCGTCGGTAAGGTTGGAGGGGTCGAATCCCACTGTCTCCCACTCTACAGACAGTGGGATTCTGTGCTCTAAGCCACTTTGACACCTTGAGCAAGTGGCTTCCTTCCTCCTTCATGACGTTTAGAAAATTGTGGGGACAAATTATTATGTACAAGGATAATGTAGAAAATTATGTACTTTGGTTTAACATACAAGAAAATACTAACTGTGGAATAATACTATGGTTTAAATGACAAATTGGTGTATAATATGTTCTGTTATGTTCTGTTAAGCCTTAACAGACACACACACAGTTAGCTGTTAAGGCTTAACAGCTAACAGATATACCGTATCTGAACAATACAATACAATACCCGTAGGTCACGGTATTGTACATTTAAGGCGACCAAAAGCCACCTTCCACTTCCATGTCTGTAACTTTCTCCATCTCTCACACACAGTGAGGAACTGCTTCCGCGTGAGTAGCAGGGGCCGCGCCAAAGCCCAGTCCCACAGCCTGCAGGCCAACGATTCCTTCAACAAGCAGCAGTGGATCACCTGTCTGCGCCAGGCCATCATCCAATCGCGGGACAGGAGTTCCCTGACTAGCCAGAGTCTGCAGAGTCCGCCCCCTGACCCCACCCTCAATAACTTAGCTGAACTCAGCCTCAACCCAGCTACAGAGATGACCCACCACCCCACGCACTGACAGATACATGTCATGTCAAAGTGATGCTGTGTGTCTGTGTGTATGTAATGCATACATGGGTAAGCAGTGAAAGGATATGCAATAATATTTTTAGCAGAGATATTTGTAAAATATTTTTTCTAGTTACACCCACCTTGAGAGACAACCAATGTTTTCCTTTAATGTATTTTATGCTGTGGATGTCATGTTACAAACTGTGCAAAAGGTACTTCTGTACATGTCTTTAAGTTTTGTGTCATATATTTTTTAAATAAACGTACGCTTAAAGTCTTTTGAGGCCCTCCTTTGGTCGGTGTACTTTGTTTGGGCTAAGTAGACGTAGCGAGATTTACATAGAACAGATTAGTGCAGATTATCTCTCTCTCTCTCTCTCTGTCTCTCTCTGGCTCTCTCACTCTCTGGCTCTCTTTCTCACTCTCTCTCTCTGTCTCTCTGTCCCTCCCCATGTCTTCCATCCAATTGGCAGGGGGTGTAGGGGAGGTAGACCCAGGGAGCTAACCTACGGAAACTGTAGACGGTCCCTTATGCATTTTTAACAGCTCAGCAGGTGATGGGAACAGAGCGGAGGGACAGTTTGTCCACAGATAGAGTGACCAGCAACTGATCGGGTAGGTGCAAGCACTTCTCTTCGGCCGGGCTAATGCTACAATATTCGTACAGGGTTTGTGTAAGATTTACAAAACCCTTTATTTGGATTGAAGTGCATGTTTGACAAATGTATTGCTGCAACAAGGACGCATCTAGCTAAGGGGCTTCCTAAAACACTAAGCTGTGCTGTGCTCTGTTATGCAATAGACCTGTTCAGTGTAGGACAGCCCAGGTCAGGGGTAGCGCTTACTCAAAGCGTTTTGTGTAGTTGCTTTGTAACGATGCTTCAATGTTCATGGCTAGAGAGATTGTGTAGTGAAGATGTCAGAAAGCCGGGTGACCTTCCGGAGAGACACACATTATCACAACGGAGAGCAGCACAATAAACACAGAAGGGGATGCATTGGAAAGTTGAGGGGATTTACATCCAGGGAGCGTGTGTGCATCATTCTACACCGCCGTGGCTTACAGGCCGCTCTTCCTCACTCTGCTATAAATAATCTTCCCAGTCTTATCACCTTGCCGGGAGAGAACAGGAGTATAGATGACTCCCCAACTGTTGTTTGTTGAAATCAAGACACTCTTTCCTGCAGGCTGGTCATGTGACACACACCCTGTGTCTTGCCCTGCCTTATCGTGACCCTGGCCGTAAGGAGACGAAGTGGAAGGAGTTCAACCATCAAGGGCCTCGTTGTCATGTATCTGTTCCTCGATAGACTGTGTTGAAGGTACTGAAGCAGAAATGCCGGGGGCCAGTGGGGGCAACGTGGAGGGCTCGTGCCAAGCCCTGTGCCAGACGCTGATATCCCAGAATGGCCTCCAGAGGGAGACGGCTGACATCTCTCAGTCGGTCCTCTACACCTCGCTCATGGGCCTGCTCCTGGTCACAGATAATGAGGTGGGTTCGAGGAGCGTGATTGACATGAGAACATCATCCTTAGTTGGCGGGCTCATGAGAACGTCACCTCTGGTTGGATATTGTTTTTTTTGGCTTCTCTTACACATGGTCCATGATTCTGATAGAGAAACGTTCAAATGTAGAATAAACGTATACTTAGAAAAGGGAATGAGTCCCACACACTTACAAACACATGTTTAGCGCTGTGTGCATGTTGTCTTAATAGGATGACTCCTCCAGCATTGACCTTCTTTTAGCTTCCCTGGCTAGGCTATGCTAATTAGATTAGTAGGCTAAATCTGTCCCGCCCAGCGTTGTGTACACACACACACACACACACACAAACCTTCTGAAATGGACATGTTGTACGGACAAAAAGGTCAGGTACAAACTATGGGAAAGTTCACCCCGTGAATTGACTCCTCTCAATGCTATTTATGCTATTTTTTGCTTTTTATTCACAAATTCTAGTGACGGTGATAGTTGAATACTGTTGATAGGACTGGTATAACATTAGCCTCTCCTTCTCTTGCCTTGCTTACAGAAAGAGCTGCTAAACTTGGGGAGTGGAAGAGTTGGCCTTAGGAATGTAGGAAACACTGTAAGTTCCTAAAGCAACTAAATTCTACTCAATTCGAGTGTTTCAAGCTCTTTATTCAAGTACACGTGACCCAAAAATAAAAACATTCCCTGTCTCCATTGTCCCCGGGTGCTAGTGTTTCCTGAACGCAGTGGTCCAGTGCTTGTCCCACACGCCCGGCTTGAGGGACTACTGCCTCCTCAAGACGTTCAGACAGGAGAAGAGCTCCAAGGAAGAGGCTAAACTCATGGAAGGTACGCTGTCCACGCACCAAGCCATCCTTACAACTATGCTCCTATTTGGCTCCAAACGCCATTCTTCTCTGCTTGATCGCCATGATCTTCATGTTGATCGCCCTCCTCCTCTCTCAGCGTTCTCTCGGGTGCTGGCGGGCCTTTGGGAGGTGGACGGGGAGGACACAGAGGTCAATCCACGACAGTTTTACTCGATCTTCAAAGAAACAGTGCCTTACTTTAGCGGCTACAGGTAAGGATACACTCGGTCCCCAGGGAGTAGTTTGTTGGACATCATGCAGAGGTCCAGGTGTTCTCTTCTGCATGAGCGTCACACATTGTGTTTAGGAAAAGGTCAAATATAAAAACATCCATCCATGGTGTTGCTCTTAGAGCGACATCATCAACATTTCGCTTCTATCTCTCTCTCTCTCTCTCTCACTCTCTGTGTGACCTTTAATGTTTCCAGTCAGCAGGATGCCCAGGAGTTCCTGCGGTTCCTATTGGACAGACTACACACTGAGGTCAACAGACGAGTGTGTGTGCGACGAACAGGCAAGGAGCCTGTACAAAAATATGCCAAATTCAGGTTAGCATGCAGTATTTATTTACTGACCTCCGTGGATTTTTTTTAAGATTCTTCCTCACCTTTACACCAGCGCTCACACCCCACCATTTGCCACCTCTCAGAATCTCAGAAGAGGCCGCGGCGATGTGGAAGAAACACTTGGAGCGAGATGACAGTAAAATAGTGGGTCAGTTAACAAGCCATTACGGCTGCTGCTCCTCTTCCCCTTCTCCCCGATCACAATCACAACCACGATCATCCATGGTTCTCTCCCATCTCATCATCCTCTCTCTCCCACGGTCCTATCAGACCTGTTCTCTGGCCAGCTGCGTAGCTCCCTCCACTGCTCCGTGTGTTCCCACCACTCCAACACGTTCGACGTCTTCTGTGACCTGTCCCTCCCCATGCCCAAGAGGGGCTCCGCCGGCGGGGTCACCCTCAGGGAGTGTCTGGACCTCTTCTCTCAGGAGGAGAAGCTGGACAAGGAGAACGCACCGGTAGGTCATCAGCACACAAGGACACAAGGTGGGCCAGATTAAAGGAGGTCAGATACGGACACAGAACGGAACGCTAGTCACTTGACGGAGAAAAGGGGTGTTTTTTACGCTGTTAGACCTAGGAGAAGTACATTTAGTCTTTATTTATAATTATGATTATATGCATTATCAGCAGCAGCAGCAGCAGCATCATCAGCCCCCATCATCAACTTCCGTGTCATTTTAATGTATTTTGCGGATTCATGTGTGTGCTTTTCACAATGTC
This sequence comes from Pollachius pollachius, assembly GCF_949987615.1. Taxonomy (NCBI): domain Eukaryota; kingdom Metazoa; phylum Chordata; class Actinopteri; order Gadiformes; family Gadidae; genus Pollachius; species Pollachius pollachius. The sequence goes on from NC_136941.1 coordinate 12,180,876, forward strand.
TTTGTCTTGGTGTCTGTGTCCCTGTCTGTGGCTGTATGTGTGTCTCTAAGATGTGTGAGCGGTGTACCAGGCGAACACAGAGCACCAAAAGGCTTTCCATACAGAGGTTCCCTCAGGTCATCGTTATCCGTATCCATGGCAACCATTCCATTCCTTCCTTCCGTCTGATTTGAATGCTATGGACTTTTCCTGTAAAATATGAATGACACAATAATTTGTTTAGGTGCCGATATTAATGTGGGTGTAGATATTGACGGAGATCCATCTTGGAATAAGATAAGAACCTTAATACCTCGCATCAGACCTGAACCGTTTCACCATGTCCCGCTGGTCCATCAGTAAAAGCACAGTGTGTGTGTCATTCCCACTACTCAACCTTGACCTTGGACCCTATGGACCTGTTGACTGTGGTAACAAACACTTCTACATCCATTCCCATCCTGTGCGACTAGTCTGTCTTCCCTGTTTGTTTTTGCTTGCTTTACGGTGGTTCGTTGGATTTTTGTGATTTTTGTGATCGCCACTGTGCGCACGTCTATAAGAGAATCTGTGTCCTCTTGCAGGTGCAGTGTTGTATGACCTATATGCCGTATGTAACCACTCTGGGACAGTGAACATGGGCCATTACACGGCTTGTTGTCGGGAGGACAATGGATGGTGCTTCTACAATGACTCCAGGTGACAAATACCCACTATATACCCACTTACGAACAATGCAATGTCTGGTCTTCAATACTGGAAACAAAAGCAGCACATTATTCGACAATAATATTTCTTGATCATGAAATTTACTGAAGAAACTAAAATCTGTGACCTTTTATCTCAGGCCTTTCTAATTGTGTTCTTCTCTGGTTCTCCCACCTCTACACCTTGTCTCTTCCTCCCGCCCCTGGCAGTGTGACTCCAGTCTCGGAGAACCAGCTCCAGACAAACCAAGCCTATGTGCTCTTCTACCAGCGCACTAACAGCAATTCCACTTTAAGGAAATAAACCTCAGGCTGGCTGGATGACCTTATAACATCTTGCGCAGCCAATCAGGGCCGCTTTACCTCATTGTACACCAAACTAGTAGACACAGCTTTACACTAGCACTGGCACCTCTGACTTTGTCAGCTAATGAGGACTGAAGTGTTCAGTTTTCTTGTTACTTAAGGGAAATAATGAGGATACCTGATATGTAAGAAGGCATTCTAGGGAATTTAGAGGGAAAAGCTATTCTTGTTGCTTACAGAATATTTTGAGCTGTACTGGCCAGCTCTTCCCTCAAGGGACCTAGTTCTACAAATAGACACACTCTCCGTTTGCTGCTATGATTTATTTAGGTTGGCTAGATATCAATGGACTTAATCATGCGGATATAACACCTGGAGTATGTAGAAGTTAGAGGATTAACTATGGCACAACTTAAAGATTGAAATCAGGTTTAAGAAGTCTTGAGCTTTAAACATATAAACTGAATGTATGCCATTGTAACCCATGTTACAATATGACAGTTAGTTATGTTGTGCACTCTAAAAAGTGTTTTGTGTTATTTGTTCTTTAAAGGACTTAAATACAGTAATTGCTTGACTAATGTATACATTGGGTTAGACACCTTTTTTTAAGATATATTTTATACTTCACTGTTCCCTGACAAAATACTGAATAATGTGACATTTAGATGCCCGCAACTGACCTCCCTGTATTATACCACTCTGAACCAAAAATAAAGTTCCATTTTACAATTTGCCTGAACTCTGCTTGGAGTTTTACTGGCTGCCTACGGGGCGCATGCGTAGTGTGTAGTGGGCTGAGCTTCTAGTCGGTCAGGAAGAGGAGAAAGGCGGACACAGCAACTTCAAACGGTAATATTACATACTTAGTCGTAACTATTTAGTTCTTTAAAACTAACGTCAGTTCCTTTATGAAATTCGGATGGACTTAAGGGTTGTACAATTGTCTTTAGTAGCATTGAAAGAACCATACATCAGATACTCGTCACTAAAACAACACAAAACACTATTAGCTTCGATGCTAGCTTACGCTAGTTGGTTTGACAGGCCTGGGCCAGAACCAGAACCCAGCCCGGGGTGTTCCGTGTTAAACACCCAGAACCAGAACCCAATCCGCGTTGTTCCGTGTTATACACCAAGAACCAGAAGCCAGCCCAGGGTATTCATTGTTAAAACACCAAGAACCAGAACCCAGCGCGCAGTGTTCCGTGTTATACCACCCAGAACTAGAACCAGAACCTAGCGCGGAGTATTCAGTTTCAAACACCCAGAACCAGAACCTAGCGCGGAGTGTTCCGTGTTAAAACTTCCAGAACCAGATCCGAGCCCGGGGTTTTCCGTGTTAAAACACCCGGAACCAGAACCCAGCCTAGGGTGTTCCATGTTAAACACCAAGAACCAGAACCCAGCTCAGAGTAGTCTATGGTCTCTAGATGTACCCCCAGTCCAAAGATTAGTTGTTTCAGAATCACATCTTCTCCCCTAGGATCGCTAGGAAGGTAAACACAATATGATCCTGATCTTTTCTTATTCCCTATAAACCAACACAGTACGACTGTAAAGTTATTCCAAAAGAAAAGTAGGCAAGTAGCGAATGTTATAGCAACACCACTACATTGTTAATGCTTCTGTTTTTTATAAGTGTTCATTTTCATCAATTAATTTCAGATGGCAGCCATCAGGAAGAAGTTGGTGATTGTAGGGGACGGAGCCTGCGGAAAGACCTGTCTGCTCATCGTCTTCAGTAAGGACCAGTTTCCAGAGGTCTACGTCCCAACCGTGTTTGAGAACTATGTGGCAGACATTGAGGTGGATGGGAAACAGGTAAAAAAGTATTTGTTATTGTTATTTAATGATGTTTGATTTACCAAATAAAATCTATATATTAGTTCTAGAATTATAGGCAGATTTAGCGATTGGGCGATATGACAAAAATATCCTATCACAAGTAGGGGTGTAACGGTACACTGAAGTCACGGTTCGGTTCATACCTCGGTTCAGACATCACGGTTCGGTACGAGTTTGGTACAATGAAGGGAAAAGAAAAAACAAAAATGCAGAAGGTAATTCTTTTTTATTGTGCATGTCTCAGGTTGTACCACCTAGTGTCATACAGTCTCTCCCCTGAGCTAGCTGCAACAGCCTGAACTGTGTAATCTAAGATGTAAACAGTAAACATTAAGTACCACACATCACCTCCAGACTCCATCCGTAACTTGTGAACAAAATTAAGACAATTAGTTATAAAACTGAAAATGCAACATGTCTTATTTATGAAAGTGCAAAGTACATAGAGTTGGCGCATTTCCACCGGAGGGTGCGGGTCAGTTCAGTGCGGCTTGGTGGAGTAGTGAAGGTGCGGTTCAGCGCAGCTTAGTTCCGGCTTGCGTTTCCACCGCCGACAGTACCCTTATGGTGGGGGGGCGGGGGGGATTAAAAGAAGAACGCGCACAATGAACAAAGATCAACAATGTAGGACGCCCAAGATTGACTGCAAACTTTTGTGCGACATTTTCATTTTCAATAAACGAAGCTTTCGACATTGTCCAGAAATACCTCGCGGATAATGTGTTTGTTTGTTATTATCCCGCTGTCTCACGGAAGTGTGATTCTGTCGACCAATCAACGGACAGCGTGATTAGCTCGAACTTACCGGCACCCTTTCAGGCGTCACAGTACCCCTAAGGAGGACGAGTACGGCTCAGTCCGGGTCACGCCCACTTTTGGCGGTGGAAACGCGGTCCGTGCCGCACCTTTGCGAACCGAATCCTCCGGTGGAAACGTGGCATTAGCGAACTGAACCGACCCGCAACCTCCGGTGTGCCATTAGTTGTCCCTGAAGAACTCGCGTATCTAACATTAGTTCCGCATTACATTAATTAATTCGCATTTTATACCATGTATTCTCCTTGTAAATCCATGCACCGAACCGTAACGTCCGTACCAATACGGTTCAATACGAATACATGTATCATTACACCCCTAATCACAAGGCAGGATCACAATCCACAATCTTATCATGATTCTTTTTCATGTTTTGCTAGTTACAGTATAATCAAACTAATTTCCCTGTTAAAAAATATGGCATTAGATATGTGTGAATGAACGGCTAGATGGATTCCCCAGACAAATAGATTCCCTGATTGGTCAGAAGAAGGCAGGAGTGGTCTAAAAGCTGAATTGTCTAATACAGCACATGACAGGTATGAGACCTGTCAAATAGAAACAGATATTCTTACATTTCACGCTCTTAATACCTGACAGAATTCTTTTCTTAAATTATAGTGTCTAGATCATGCAATAGATCTTGCCTATAGTACATTCTAATAGGTCCACATCCATTGCAATCGGCTTACATAGGCTATCAACCATAGGTAAGAAAATTATTATTACTAAAGATTTTGATGGAGGAATGCTCCGCAGTGTTAAAAATAAGAAAATAAAGTCTCTCACACAAGCTGTACATGTTTACTCAATATTCATGCTCATTAAGAAGCAATGGGGAACAAATGGGTCAATCCGCTGTCTAGTGTTGTTGAAACTGAAACGCAGAAAGGCTGATGTTAAAGATGGGCATAAGGAGAGACGACAGCCAGTCAGGTTCCAGCTATCAACACAGGTAGACCTGGATCGCTGAGTCTGCCTCTCGGTCCATGTTAAGACCGCGGTACCTTTGTGCGCTTTAAGTACATGATTGCAAAAAACACAAATAACTACAGGAAGGGATTACGCAACTCACTCGCGCTGGTGAAAATGGTTCTCTCCGTTGGTACTTGGTATTGGATTTTCGCTGTTCTGCTAAATGAAATGGTACCATCTTTTTTCTAAAGTACGCTGAAACGCATCATTCACATGTATTTAAACTTTTAATCAGTCAAACGCTTTCTTTCATTATTCATTACGGCGCCTGGCCTAGAGGCAGCTGTGGGAAACTCACTGTTTCAGCTAGAATTCGAACACTAGAAGAACTTCGATACTTGAAGTGTCCGAGAAGCTTAACCGCTGTTCAGACGGAGCTTCACAATCCACACACACCGTTGCGTTATACTATCGGTGTCCGGAAAGCCTAGCCCTTAATGAAGGTAATAACCCTTTTTGAAGAAAGTGTGATTTGATTTGGCAGAGGAAACAACTTTGGGTGCGTGTACGAGCCATAGGACTATATCTGTATTGTGCTACAATGCATATTCTAACATTCTCTCGGTAAAGGCAGATCATGGCAGATCGTGCAACATTTTATCTAGGTCTTGTCGTTTTTTTGGTTACCTTGAAGTAGGGATGGGCATTTGAAGAAATTTCCTTGATCGAGCATCGCTAGAGTTATCGATCAATTATCGATTAATCATTAACTTTTTTCTATTGAAATTCCCGTTGGTAGAAAATACAAAATGCAGCATGTTTTTATCAATGAAATCTTTATTCCAACAATAATGTATGGGCCAACATTAATACAATATAGTTAACTTGAAGACCTACAACTGTTTAACAGTTTTGAAATAATAAATACAGGCATTATAGGTTATAGGCCTATGCGGCGCTCGTAAAGTCCGAACAATGCGCCTACAGTCGCTCTTAAAGGTTTGGATACGATTCAACAAGACTAAATCTGTACCCTATTCCAATTACAATAAGTAGCCAACTTATCGGACAACAATAATCAAACAAAGGCAGTAGGCTAAACGTGGGCATTAAACTGTATAACTGTTTTGAAAAAAAGGGGGGGAAAAGGCCGACATATAATGCCTATAGGCTGCAGCCGGCGTGCGGAAAAGGCTCGCAACAAAAAGATGAGCCACCCATTTACCAACAATTGCATGAACAAGTCTATCTAAAAGCAATACCTTATTGAACATATACAAGGCTGAACTTGTTGCTAAAATATCACAGTTTTGGCAAAATGTAACGACTCCAAGAGGCACCAAGCCGAAAGAATAGCGGAGCGAGAGACAACACATTTAGAAAAAAAAGAGCGACTCACATACGGTGGTGACTGTCCCTACTGTCTCATAGCATACAGTAACTCCAGCCTACATATTTTTGTTTAGGAATATAAGCATGTTAACATGCTCGGGGGTCAGACGCGAACGCAGCCTTGTAACTGTCAGTCCAGCAGCAGAAAACACCCGCTCTGACGGGACCGAAGTTGCGGGGATGCAGAGGTATTGTCGCGCTAACTTTGACAGCCTGGGGAACCGTCTTCAATTCACTTTCCACCAGTCGGCAGGGTGGTATTTCTCCCACATAGTGATATTCAATTAAATGCTTCAAGACTCACAGTATGCAACACAACGTCCTTTTGATCGATAACAATATAAATTGATCGACGCATTTCTTAACGATCAATTATCGAGCATCGATTAATTATGCCCATCCCTACCTTGAAGTTTATTTTGGAAAAGGTAGCTGGTTGGATTGTGGGAAGGTCTAAATAATCAGATGTTTGTGAATCAGTTCAACTGTAACATGGTACATTGGAGCAATGAGAAGGAGATACATCTTATCTTTTATTCTCCTCGCTGCTTACCCCTTCTCTCTTGGCCACCCCAGGTGGAGCTGGCATTATGGGATACAGCCGGTCAAGAGGACTACGACAGACTGAGGCCCCTCTCCTACCCAGACACTGATGTCATCCTAATGTGTTTCTCTGTTGACAGCCCTGACAGTTTAGGTAGGGAAAGCATTATTAGTTCAACTGATTAAATGTTTTCTTTACAAACTAAACGAGTATGGTAAAATTAAACATTTGTAGATGTTTGGGGCATGGTTCCCTTGTTACATAATCATATTCTTATTAGACAAAAACCGAAATCTGAGATGAAGTCATGCATATCGATAATTTCTGGTATTATGATCTATCCCCCAAATATTTAACTCAAATGTACAATTTCTAATGTTTATGTCATTTTTTATATGTATTCATATTTGTTCTAGATAATATTCCTGAAAAATGGACTCCTGAAGTGAAACACTTCTGTCCAAATGTCCCCATTATCTTGGTGGGCAACAAGAAAGACCTCCGCAACGATGAACACACCAGACGAGAGCTCGCCAAAATGAAACAGGTAGCGATTTATTTTTGTGTGTGTGTGTGTCGGACCCACTAGTGCTAAACAAACATAAAATGTAGCAAATAATAGTTTCCCATTAGATATAATTCCAGAGAGCAAATATCATGCCAAAACGATTTAAAGGATAATGTAGTGGGTTCATTCCCCAGTGTCCATTGTCTAAACTTCCTTGAGCCAATTATACCCCTACCTGCTCAATAATGACGTGTATCTATATTAACAGAAAGTCGCTTTGGCTACATGTGTCTGCTTAATGACTAAATAGTAAACAGCGAAGAGGTCAAACGTGTTTAAATACCCCACCCTTCACACCTTCAGCTAACCCTTTGTACGGTCTTTTCCCGTGTTGCCAGGAACCTGTGCAATTTGAAGAGGGTAGGGACATGGCCACTCGCATCAGTGCCTTTGGATACCAGGAGTGCTCTGCCAAGACCAAAGACGGAGTGAGGGAGGTCTTCGAGACGGCCACCCGGGCAGCGCTGCAGGCCAAAAAGCGGGGAAACAAATCCAACTGCCTTCTGTTATAGGCTCACTGAGGAAGGGCAAGCAAGAATAGGGCTCTTGGGCGAGAACAGAGGGCAGCTTCCGTTGAGTTTATAGGGTAGGGTTGGATACTGGGGAGGGCTAAGAAAAATACAGGGGATGCCTTATTTCTAAACATCCAGTTACTCTTACTCCTGGCACATCCGAACAGGTCTGTTTTGATTGGGGATCTACTGCCCAACTATTACTCTATATGTTGATGACGTGCCATATCGCTTGCACCAAACAAACCCCCAAGGATCGAGTGTTGTGCAGGGCAGGTGGCGGGGACGATGGGAAACATCAGAAGAGTGTAGGTCCATGCCAGGCTTAACGCAGAGGGGGACACACAGGAGGAAAACAGTACAGGACGTAACAACGGATACTTCAGAATAAAGGCCATATATATATATATACATATATATATATATATATATATATATATCTATGTGTGTGGATCTTACATTGTATCGCCTATATGTAGTGCCTTGAAAGCAGCGGTTAGTGAAAGTGTGGGATAACCCGGATTGTTGGGGATTTAGTCATTATTGTCCATGCTTCACCTTTAGTGAAAGCTTCCTCCCCTGTCATTGGCTAGTCCTCTTTCCGGCTCATCTTCTTACTCAGGCGCTTTGAAAGGGGTATGCCTGAAAACCAGATTGTATGAGATGTAACCCATGTCACATTACTCATCGTGATGGACCTTTCCGTATGCGTGTGTATGTCCGTCTGTCCGTATGTCGTTTGCACTCCATTACAGGTCTGCATGCAGTGAATATGTGAATATTTGTACTTTCTCTGTGTTTATGTATTGTAGGTAAAGGCCTTTTTCGAGTCATTAAACCCCTTGTTCCCATGCCAAAGTTACCCCCAATGGCCAGGTCTGATGGTTCAAACGGGTAATCCAATCAAAACAGCTCCTCAGTGACATGGAAGCTTTCACATGCTTACTGGAAGACATTGTATCATCACTTGAGGCACAATCATTTGACAGTTAATCATTTGTTCAGTTTATAGGACCTTTTTTTATGTATGCAACAGATGCATGTCATTGTTATTAATCTGTGGGTTTAGTCATGAGTGGTGTAGTTGATGAGAAGGATTTGCTTTCAGATACCTGAAGTTAACATATTACAGTGTCCTTTATGTACTGTATGACGTATAAGGCCTTGTTCTGACATGCGTCTGACATGTATTTCCAGATTGCCTTTCACTTGACTCCCCTTTTATTAATTTGTATCTTATTGTATTATCCAATTCATGGTTCTAATTTGCTTAGTATATTTTAATAGTTTTGTTTAATCCTGCTGTTATGATCATCTTATGCCAGTTGAATGATAAATTGTAACCAGAGCATGTTCATTCAAAATTGAAGGTCAAGCTTGAGGTGAAAGGATTTTAGGGGGGAGGGCAAATCTTATGTTTTTTTTTGTACTGTGATATCGTCAAATATATGGAGGTTTTTTTTCCAAATAAACGCTGGGAATAGGGTTTACTGTTTTGCATCTGTTTCTTTAAAGTTAACACCTAATTGTGGAGGATTATGTTCTAAATATATATCCCCAAAAAATTGTGCATGCCAGTTTTTATCGAGAAAAATGTAATGCACATTGTAAACACCTTCGTAGCTGTCCAATCAGCACGGTGTGAAAGTGCACTGCCGTTTACAGCGCCAATCAGGTAAGCGGAGAAAGGCAGCCTTCCCAGTCGGTCACGCCTCTGCCCCCCGGCTACAAGCCAGACTCTCTGTAGCCATTTTATTCTGTTGGATTCTGTGGAAAATAAGTTCTGTTCGAGGTTGACCTACATGACAGTCTAGGATATAGTGCAGATCGAGTGGCACTGGTAAGGATTTGTCCTTATTACCTTTTCATCATGACGTAAACAGTTGATATCTTCACAACTTGACAAGGCAGAAGCTATTGCTAACTAGTTAGCGTTCTAACAGCAGCTCGCCGTCCAGAAGTGATGACCGCCAGACGTCATTGCTTGAATACTTCACTAATATGGTTTTGTGTATTTGAGTTATAACGGTTTAATTAAAGGGCTAACATTGACATCAACTACTGTATATTCGTGTCATTGCCATATTGCCTAGTGAACAATACTAGTGTACTGTTGAGGTGTCAGGGCTGATGCTGCAGAGTTGCAGGTGAAATTTGTGCGCAAGTTAGATACAGCTGATCTTACATTATACACTACTAACACGTTATGCATTAGCCAAATGCATCGTGACAATACACGATTACATTCATGGTACTAGGTATTTAAATTGTTCTGTTTTTGGATCTGAAGCATGCATTTTAGAGACTTTTCACAATTTGTTTCCATGTCCCATCCTACGTGTCCCTTTTAAAATGTGCATTCTATAGTGTGTAGTAGATACGAGCTGGGGCTTTGTATTCAGATAAATAAAATGCATTTCCTTAGTTTTAAAGCTGCCACAAAAGGGGAAGGAGGACAATCATACAAACTCAGTGGCCAAGTATGGACTATGAAAGAAGGTACGCCGACCACACCTGCTGTTCCAACCAAATCCATCTACATAAGGTTTACATTTTTCAAATAAACTATTTGTTTTTCCCTGAAGGGGTGGGCGTGGTGACCGAATGGGTCGCTATGGCAACTCCTCCAATGATCACAACTTTCGAGACATGGACTACCGAGGCTATGGCCAAGAGGAAGAGGAGGCCGGAGGAGGCTATGACATCAGAGACAAGGGCAACAGACAATATCGCCGCGAGGATCAACCCGGCGTCGTCTGTGACTTCCCTCCAGGTCGTCTCCAGGACCACCCAGGTTTTGCTCAGAGAGGAGAGGTCGGACGCGAGGCGGCAGGCCCGTGCCCCACGCTTGCCCCGGCTCCCCCGGCTGATCCCGCCTTCCCCAGGCTCCAGAGGGACGAGGACGGACCAGGCCGCAGGGAGGAGCCGTTCCGGACCGGCCCACAGGAGCAGGCCCGGGGCCAGGGCCCGGGCGCCAGTGGTTTCCATAACAACAGTGCACCCGCTCACCCGGGGCATGGAGACAGCAACTGGGGCCGGGACGTCGGGGCCCCGCAGGAGGAACCGGAATACAATGCAGCTGTAAGGCAAGAGGAGGACATGAGCAGAATGGTAAGCTAGACTGACGACGCATGCATCGCGACATGTTAAGCTGTTAGCTATGTTCCACCATGCAACGTGTTGTTTCACTGTGCCATATTTCTGTGATGTGTTGTGTTTCACTGTACCATATCTCTCTGAGGTGGTGTGTACCCTTCGGTCTGTTTGTGTGCAGAGCTTCCCAGCGGGGTCAGAGGAAGGTGCAGGGGGGGCCGGTGGCATCCTGGACCTGTCCTTTGAGGAGTTCGATCAGCGGGACCAGGACTACAGGGCAGATTTGGATCAGAACCAGAGGCCCAGCAACATCATCATGTTGCGCATGTTGCCACCCAACGCCACGGCCAATGAGGTGTGTTTGCAGGCAACAGTCTCTTGTTCATGAATATCCATGGACTTTGTCTCCTTTGGTTCCCTCCTGGAGAAGCATAGATCCAGGTGTTGCCTTTTTAATAGTTTTTAACGCCCTGTATCCTCTTTAAGATCCGTGCCCAGCTGCTGGAGCAGGGAATCCAGCCCAGGGAGGTCCGCCTCATGAGGAACAAGTCTTCAGGTGAGAATTTGTCAATTGCCGTCATTTTGCCAACCATTTTCTTTTTCTTTTATTACCTATTTTCTCAATACTTTATCCCTCACCCTTCACGACCAAACCCTTTCATAGCTAAAGCTCTTTGCTACTTCTGTATCCTCTCTGCTTGGTCTCAACCATTTAGTTCCTTCTTCTTTTACCCCCCCCCCAAAACACTCACACCTCCCCTTGTACTGTCTTCCCCCATACTGTGATGGTGGGAGGGGGCGGTTCTTCAGAGAAAATAAAGCATATGTGTCAATATGCATACCTCTGGCCTCTGCGCTCAATTCTGCCTCAACTCTCAGCTTTTTGTTGAAACCTTGCGACGAGCACACATTGACCACAACAAAACACCCATGCAGACGGCAAAGGAGATACCCACTCAAACATATCCAGTTTTGTCGTGCGTGGCCTGGGGGTCTCCCCTCCATGGCATTCTATGTCCCCTCTCTTTCCACTCTTCTCATTCTCTTCACACCCTTCCACGCTCCCGCCTCTTCTTCTTCTTTGACAAAACAAATGTCTGATGTTAGATGAGCTACATTCACAGACTAACTTTGTCAATAGAGAGTATGCCAGCTGAAGCAGAGTGTGTTTTCTGTTTGTTTGTTATTTGTGTTAGAATGTTTTTTGGTTTGCATGACTGCGGCTTTACGTGTCCATTGCCTCTGCTGGTTAGGATACGACTGTCTGAGCTCCTCAATGTCTGCCATTATCCATATTACAGCTGAGGCTTTTTTTCATTTGAAAGTTTTCTCCAGAACAAACTCCAACAATCCCAGCTGCGCTACTGGTTTTGGGTAACACCTTCCTGTCTAGTTCCATTATGGGAAACCAATATTTTTTTAGCATGCTCATATTGCACTGTTAATACATTTCACTTCCCATGTCATTTTGTATTTGGTTTTCTATTTTTATTCATAAAGAACAAATTGCAGCCAAATTACATAAGAGAAAGACCATTGGACATAGCTGCACCTGGCCCATAACAATGTAGGAGTAGGATGGGTGTTTCAAAAAAACCTGTGCAACCATTATGTCCGAAAGCACCGTTGTGACGCTAGAATTGTAGAGCTGTGGGTGTGTGTGTTTGGTCCACATCTTCAATTGCTCATAAGGGTGTGTGTGTGTGTGTGTGTGTGTGTGTGTGTGTGTGTGTGTGTGTGTGTGTGTGTGTGTGTGTGTGTGTGTGTGTGTGTGTGTGTGTGTGTGTGTGTGTGCGTGCTTATGTGTGTGTGTGTGCTTATGTGTGCGCTTGTGCTTGTTTCTGGGGCGCGTTGTAATGGCATCGAAAATGAGTGGGTAGAGCTCTCTCTCTCTCTCTCTCTCTCTCTCTCTCTCTCTCTCTCTCTCTCTCTCTCTCTCTCTCTCTCTCTCTCTCTCTCTCTCTCCATCCCTTTACCAGACCCTGTTGAAAGACTTCCTACGTTGCATCCTCCAACCCTTGGTGAAACACATGCTGCTGTGTGTTATTTCAAGGGGGTTGAGGAAGCTAAATTGCAATGATATCAGTGCCGATACAGGGCCTCTCTCTCTCTGTACATGAAGCACTAACCCCTCACTGCGTTGTTGTTATGTTGTTGTTGTTCGGTTGCCATGGCGCTGGGCGGTGTCCAGGTCAGAGCCGAGGATTCGCCTTCGTCGAGTTTAATCTCATACAGGAGGCCAGCCGCTGGATGGAGACCAATCAGGTCACTCTCCCCACACAGACACGCATACATACATACACGTGCATACGCATTCATGGAGCTCACATCTTGCTCCATCATATGCAAATAATCGAAAAAACCCAAGTATGACACAGCCAAACTGGGTGGAACATTGTTGCGACAGAGGTAGGTTGGGGGTTTCATATTTCTTGGGCAAGTGGTTTTGATTTATACCTAAATTGAAAAGTGTTGAATAGAGGCACGCTTATGTTATATCATGCTGATGTCTGTGTGGGATCTAATGGCAGAGGTTATACAATGGGACCTGCCGGCTCCTTCCGCTCTCTCTATACCCTTCTTAAATTGATGACTCTCGAAAATTGAGTCAGTCTCTCTCTCTCTCTCTCTCTCTCTCTCTCTCTCTCTCTCTCTCTCTCTCTCTCTCTCTCTCTCTCTCTCTCTCTCTCTCTCTCTCTCTCTCTCTCTCTCTCTCTCTCTCTCTATTTCTATTTCTCTCTCAAAACAGAGGACTCTAAGCTTGCATTACACAGTAAGCCAGTGTCTTAACTTCCTGTTGCTAAAACGTTGTCCACCCCAGATGATGATGGATCAGAGGGTTGAAGCTGGTGCAAAGGGGGGTGGGACGTTGCAGCTGAATTTGACAGCCTTGAAAAAGGACATTTTCTATCCATGCTAAACAGGGCCAGCAAGCCGCACACATACACCAACTCAGTCCGTCCCAGTTTCCCTAAAGCTGAAGGTTGCAATTCTGTGGTGCTCTATTTCCGTCCTATTCTCTTTCTCTCCCTCTCCCTCTTCTTTCATCTCTCATCTCTTGTGAGATGAGGCCTCTCGCATGTTTGGCCTAATTATTGTTGATAATCATTCTCTGCCTCCCTCGCCCCACCCTCTCTTTTCTTTTCTTTCAGAGGGTGCTGTCGATTCTTGGACAGAGGGTGGCTATGCACTACAGCGACCCAAAACCACGGGCCAATGAGGACTGGCTCTGCAACAAGGTTGTGTGTGTTAGTGTGTTAACCATTTTCATGACAACCCATTTTTGATTTGAGTACGAGGGAGCACTTTTCGAGGGAAACACCGATGGTGTTTACCCCACTGAACCAGTCCATTTCTATTCCAACAGTGTGGTGTGCAGAACTTCAAGAGGAGAGAGAAGTGCTTCAAATGCAGCGTGCCCAAATCTGGTAGGTGTTGCACCCGTTATGACCCTACCGTGTCATGTAAGCATACAGTGTTTGCAAACGGCCTCCTCTGTGTGTGTGTGTTACCTCAGAGGCAGAGCTAAAGCTGCCCCTGCTGCAGAGGGATCTGACCTTGGGACTCAAAGAGGGGTCCCAGGGCCTGCTGCCCCTGCCGGCACCCTACCATTCCACCGGTCCCGCTGTGAGCACCACGCACACCCCGCAGCAGCATGCTGACGTAGCCAACGACAGTGAGTTCTCCTCTCAGTTGCCAACAGCACTTCCTACATAGACACGTACATCAGAATGAATCATCTGATTTTTTGGTGGCAATTCTCTTTCATATTGCGAAGAGTTGTAGTAGAGAAAAATCCTAAAGGCTAATGAGCTGTTTTTGCCACATCTCGCATGAGAGAACAATTTCAAACAATGACTCCATACAATGACAAATAATTTCATTGTAATTTACTAAACAATGACTTCACATTCCAGGCTCCTATTCTCCCAAAACGGTGCATTATGATGTGAGGTTGCGATCTACAAGCCCTATACAAGGTGAATTAATGTTGATTATATTCTTCCAAAAAATCCAAAATCAGCTCTCATCTTGAGGAATCTGGGCCCGCACACGTCGGTGGAGGCCATCCTGTCGGCACTGGCCCCCTTCGCCACCCTCTCGCCCTCCAACGTACGCCTCATCAAGGACAAGCACACCCACCTCAACCGCGGCTTCGCCTTCCTGCAGCTCTCCACCATAGTCGTGAGTGCGATCCCCATTGGTCACATCTAGTGGAGTGACTCACTGCAACATTACCAGCGCCAGACAAGCTGGTTTCGACAAACACAAAGATGAAAGGCTTGAATCTGAGAAGCTCAAGCTGCGGGGGGGGTTTCTGTTCTTGCAAGTTATTTTCTGCAACATGGATAGTCGGCAAATTCGATTCTCAAACCAAGGTGATCAGCTCAAGAGTGCATGATCAATGAGTCCTGGATCGTCTGGATGTATGTCTGGATTGTCCAGCTGACGTTTGGCATAGCGGTTCTGACCATGTGCACCTTATGTCCCCTGGATTCAGGAGGCGTCTCAGCTCCTCCAGATCCTGCAGGCGCTCCAGCCAGCACTCGCCATCGATGGGAAAGCCATCGCTGTGGAGTTTGCCAAGGGCTCCAAACGGTAAGGATTGGACCCAAAGTGAGAAAAGCAACGCTGTAACAGGCAATAGTTCACGGTGCATTGGACAAGGGAAGGGGCAAACGCATTCGCCAATAGAAACGTGAATAATGAATGATTTGCAGGGATAAAGCGCTGAATGGGTTAGTTTTGGAAATGGGCACTTTCAATGTGTCACAATGTAATCATATCGAAGAACAACATCAACAACAGCAATCTCCTGAAAGTGTCGTCACTCACTGACACTGAGTCTTTTCGGGGTTGTCGTTCTTGTCGTCTTCCTCCAGGGACGTGTTTCTGACTGACGGCAGCAGAGTGAGTGCTGCTACGGTGGCCAGCACTGCCATAGCTGCTGCCCAATGGGCTGTCACCCAGGTAACCTCTATGAAGCACTTAGTAGTACATAAGAAGGAAAGGCATTCATATACACATCGAGGTATACATGGTCAACTTCTCTATTTGAAACTAACTCCTCTTCTTCCTTTTATCTCTTCATTCCTTTACTAGACTGCTCAGAATGGATCAGGTGGAGGCCAAGGTGTTGATTCAGCATTGTACCAGCAGGGGGCAGCAGTGGCTTACAACCTGGATGGACAGGATTATGGCGATGGCACTGTGACCCCAGGGCCGGCCTTGGTAACGGCTGGAGCCGGTTTGATGGGGGCCTATACAGGAGGAGCAGCACCAGGTTGGAATCATCATTTTATAAAGTCCCATCATTGAATGATTTTTCAAAGAGTTGTTTTTCACAAAGATCTTTGTGCGCCTGTGTCTCACCGCTTACAGCAGTGATCTCTTGTGATGCTATGCCGTCAACCCGGGAGACAATGCAGCCGCCTCTTGTTCATACCCAGCCTCCCCTCCTCTCCATGGCAGACAAAGCTCAGGCCAGCAAGGTACAGCCTCTACGTTGCTCACTACACCAAACCACGCCACACCCAGTACCTGTTGCTGCTAGAGAGTGCGTCTCAGAGCTTGTGTGACCTTGTGAAGTGGTGCTGACGGTGGTTTTATCTCCTTGTTGTTATTCCCAGGCCTCGGTCGCTCAGCAGGTGGAGATCGTGGGAAAACCCCAGCCAGCCGCCCCCGGCCCCCCTGCAACCCCCGGCACTGAGCATGAGCTCCACCAATACCGTACGCATGCGAGCGGTCCCTTTGCTGCTTGTGTTTCCTTCCCTTTGTTTCTAGTTAGTGAGTTATTCTCCTGTGCCTCCTTCTTGCAGCCGTGCCGGATGTGTCTACGTACCAGTATGACGAGAGCTCAGGCTACTACTACGACCCGCTGACCGGCCTCTACTACGACCCTAACTCCCAGGTGAAATCCCCCGCGCGAAACGCGTCTTTTGAGTTGCATTGGCGGACGACATTGACGTCCTCTGTGGACGTCGAGGATCGAACCCCCAGCCAAAAGGTGCTGGGTTCGATCCCTAGCATCCGTAGCCTGTCTGTTATAAAAAAGGGATGCCTCAAGGGTTTGAATCCTACCTGTTTGTTAGCAGTACAATATGCAAATGTATTTTTGTTTGAATGCGCTCAAACTCATTATGTCAGGTAAAGGCTAAATTGATGGCTGCAGGGTTAATCTGTTTAACCCTGATTAGCCGAAGGTTAATCTTTGAGGAATCTATTTTTTTTTGTGGGTGGGGGTTTTGAGAAAATAGGGAGAGGGAGGGGTGAGGAGCACATCTTGCATATTGTACCTTTTACTGACATGTACCTGAACATGTAAGTTGCTTTGGGTACAAGTATCTGCCAAATACTAATGAACAGTTTTAGTATAACTGAATTTCCAGTTGTGTGTTCCCTTCTTGTTTCCCAGTACTACTACAACTCCCACAGCCAGCAGTATATGTACTGGGACGGAGAGAAACACACGTACGTGCCCGCGCATACGGACGGCGAGGAGACCGCTGCTCCAGGCGACAGCTCTGGGCCCTCCGACTCGCTCACTCCCCCTGGAGGCAAGGATAGGAAGGACAAGCCTAAGAACAAAACCGCTCAACAGGTTCGCCGGGTTTACTCTCGGGTCACGCTAAAATGGGAACGAAGGCAGTTGTGTATTTATTGTCACATGCAGTAAGTGGGTGTTAACCCTCAGGATTTTTTTTATGTTGTTTTATTTTTGTAGAGCATCATGAACTTTTTTTTTCAGGGTCCAGAACTTGACTTTAGAATTTTTTTCTTCTTACATGCCAGGGTGGAAAGATCATACGGTCGAGCAATTTGTGATAATTTTTGGACGTGTATTTGGCAATCACGTATGAATGGAGCGAGGTGTATGGTGCATGTTGTTGATAACTGACTTCACATCCAACCCTGTTGGCCTCGTGGAAATCTATTCTCAATCTATTCTCAATCCACTGCCAGAAATGTAATCAGTGTTTAAAAAATGAAAAACATTTAAGACCCAAGTTTCGGTATTGCACTTCCAAACTCAATGAGTTAGGGGGAACTGGGTGTGTTGCAAATCCGATTCATATTCCAAACATAAACATGGCCAGTATTGACTGTCGGTATAGGCCCATACTATAAACGGGTTCAATCAGGTATTCCCGGCCCCTGTAGGGAAAGACTTTCTCCGATGCATGCACATGAGCATGATCCTCAGTCCCCCAGTGACTCTGACCCCAGCGGGCTGAGGCATACGTTGTCAACTCATTGGGTGTTCCTGCTGATAGATCGCCAAAGACATGGAGCGCTGGGCCAAGAGCCTGAACCGACAGAAGGAGAACGTTCGCTCCGTGTCCTCCGCCTCTCCCACGGTCAGCTCCGCCGCGCTGACCGCCGCCTTCCCCCGCCCCCCCGGCCACGCCCGCCTCGACGAACGCAGAGAGGCCGCTAGCGCTGACGCCGGCTATGCGGTTCTCGAGAAAAAGGTGCGTTTGTGTGTGTTTGTGTGTCTGTGAAAGCGCCGTACTCTCACTCAAAGCTTCACACAGTAGACTGGGTACACTTCACTGTTCAAGGAGTATATATATATATATATATTTTTATTTTTAACTAGTGTGGGACCGTCTGTATTATATTTTACCAAAACATTGCTTCCAAACATTCCAATTGACCATGAGTTCTGTCTGACCTGTAGGGGGCGTTGTCTGAACGGCCTCAAATATTCCTTGACCAGATCACCAGACACACTGCAGAGGTAAGGTGTGTTTGTGTGTTTGTGTGTGTGTGTGTGTGTGTGTGTGTGTGTGTGTGTGTGTGTGTGTGTGTGTGTGTGTGTGTGTGTGTGTGTGTGTGTGTGTACTAACACACACAGACACATACTGACACTTGGATTAATCTCGGCTGACAGTCTGTTTGGACCTGTTGGCATATGGTAGAATCCGTCTAAGCAGGTCACCATGACAATAGACTGACTCTTAGGGTGTGAATGGCAGTTCAGGGAGGGGAAACAGATATGAGGGTGTGTGTGTGTGTGTTAAACATTTAGCAGTCATTGAATACTGTCACTTTGTCATTACCTCAGATCGTTGACCTTTTGATGTTTATTGTTGTTTCCACCATTTTCTTTCTTTCTAGCTTTCCCCCCCACCTCTGCAGGGTCTGGTCCCAGCCTACAGTGGGGAGACGGACAGCGATGAAGAGGGGGGAGAGAAAGAGGAGAAGGACGGCAGGATGACAGACTGGTCCAAGCTGGCCTGTCTCCTGTGCCGGAGGCAGTTCCCCAGTAAGGAGGCCCTCATCAGACATCAGCAGCTCTCGGAGCTTCACAAGGTGAGGGTCAAACGGCACCAACACACCAAAATAGGTCCACTCTGCTCAGGGGTTATTTATGGTTTAATGTAACTACAGGGATTCATTGGATTTTTTTTTTTTTTTTTTAAGTACCACTATCCCATCCATGATTTTATTTGGACCATGTGAAGAAGTTGTATTTTTTGATTCAACTGACCCTGACCATCGTTGTGTTTTGGTTGCCCCAACAGCAAAACCTGGAAAAGAGAAAGATTCAACAGGATGCTGCAGGGAAAGAGGTGGGTCTGAAGGCTCAGGGAGTTAGAATGTTGTGTTTCACTAGTCGTGTTTGTAAAGCATTTCTTTCACTGTTGTCTTTGTGCGGTTACGGGAAACAGGAACAGCGATGATCAATGTAATAGGTGTTGCTGCATCCAATCTTATCTTCTCCTGTCCTCGGTTTTTCCGGTTTTCAGCGGCAGAGAATCGCAGACAGACCTGAGCCTCCGGACGCAAAGAGGAGGAAGTTCAGTCCTGTGTAAGCTCGAGTGACGCTTTACACACACAAACAACGGCAACGTTCCCACACATGAGTCAGTTGGTTGCCTCAGGTTTACATAGAGTATGTCTCTATGCTCAATGTTGCAATGGAATTGTTTTCCGTACCATTGGTTGCACCTTGTCCGATGGACATGCCGACACCCTGGCAGGAACTGAGGAAGTGAGAAACTCACTTCCTGCTCAGAATTAAACGTTTTTTTCTCTCATGTGTTTTAATTTCCTCTCCATGCAGTGACGGAGTCACGGGCACCAGTCTGGGAGCTAGGATGCTGCAGGGGGGCTTGAAGAAGGGGCTTCTCCTGCGCAACATGCAGACGGAGTGAGCCGTCGCCTCCGACGCCACTACCTCAGGAACTGGGACGCAGCCCTGTGCACAACCCTCCGAGTGGACCTGTTGTATCAGAGACGGACCACCAGGAGATCACAAAAAGAAAATGGAATCCCAGATGAATTGTGGGTTTTGTAGGGAGTTTCTTCCACTCCAAAGGCTGTGGCACACCAAAGCTTAAGAGGAGGCTGAACTTTTTTGAGCCCTTTTCTCCACAACGGAGGATTATTTAATTCCGCGTGGACTCGCTGTCTAGGCCAATTATTGATCAGTTTATTAAAAAAAATAAAACGTGTCAAAATGGAGGCCAAACGTAAGCGTGCGCTGCAATACTCTTCAGTGCCACCTGCAGTGTGGAAGGGATCATTGGCTAACTTGGGAGTGGATTAAAAGCAGGTGTTCTCACCTCAATGCTTGTGCTCTGCCCTTGAGCTTTGGTGTGAAGCAGCCTTAAAACTGTTGTGAAATGAACAGTTGATGTAGGCTGATGGGAGTTATAGCACAGATTGCACCTTTTTACTTCTTAAATTATGCTCTTTTAATCTCTCATAGGATTAACTTTAGATACTTACTGTAAAATATCATACTTCTTATTTCTATGCACAATAGATTTGTTCCAAGTAGATAATTATATGCATTTTAATTGACATGACAAATGGCAAATCAACACTTTTGCACCCCAGCACTCGTGACACATTTGAATAGGACATTACCACACTAACAATAGTGTGGATTTAGAGATGTGTAAATATAATATTGTAATATTTGTGAATGCACAGTGTATATTTCTTTCTGAAATAAGATATTTTTTATTTGAGATTTGTGGACACAAATGTTGTCAAGATCCTATGTAAAGAAAAGTAATAACATTTTCCACTTTACAGCTTGATTGCAGGAGGAAAGTAAAAAAAATATGAATTCCTCTATAGTCTGTTTTTATTTTACGTTATAGTGGTTGACAATCACGGAAGCCAATTCCGGTTATTAGTTTTCTGTTGAATTGTATTTAAATCGATAAGGATAATGGTAAATTCCTTATTGTAGCTGATGAGTGGCTCCGATGCCGAGCTCTTCGTCCACCTATGTGTTCGTGGACGTTAGACGTTTCTATGGTTACGACAACAAACGCGGGCCCAGAAGCCAGAGCCGCTCATTGAGCTCGCTAGTTCAGTCATCCTCGTCTTCTACATTAACTGCAAATACCAGCACTTAGGTAAGTTATGAATGGGTATGCACATACACGACATGAGTCTGCACATATTGTCGTCTAACCGGCATCTGCTATTTTACGACTTTATGTTTGGACCAAATAGGAAAGTCAACGTCAATGTGTGGACCCTTCCACAACGAGATAAGATCATAAAAAAACAAACCTATTAAGAATAGTGAGAGCATCTGAGATGGACGACGATTCTCTGTCTGAAGGCGAAGGAGAGCTAGTAAAGGAAGTGGCAGAACCACCTGAGGTCAAGGTGCAGTCATTATTATTATCTCCATTGTCATCAAGGTAGTGAAGGAGTGCCATGTAATCTCAGCAGACGTTCTCCTTCTCTGATCGTCAGGTCGGCCCTTTGACCCGCAACATCATTGTGCCTTACCTCTCACTGCTGTGCCGAACAGGAAACGGACTAGCTCATGCCTTTGTCAAACTGGACCTGAATGACAAGTAAGATAATGGACTCAAATAAAATGCTGACTCTTCAGCACAGAGCATGGGTTTTCTTTGCAGCCAGGCAGTCCCCGCTGTCTGTATATATACCCACTGTCGGTCTCTGTCCTACAGGAAACTATCAGATCTAGAGGCCCTACGCAAATATGTACACCTCCGTTTCCTGGATGTGTCCAACAATCACCTCACTGACCTTTCTTGCCTGACATCATTGAAACAGCTGCTTTGGTTGAAGGCAAGTTTTGTCTGCTATGCGTCCAATTGTATGATTCAGTCAACCCTCATTACAAAAAAGAAAAGCTCTGAAAAGAGTAATTAAATTCGACTTTTTCTCTATCTCTTTAGATTGATAATAATGCAGTGTCAAGTTTAAAAAAGTTACCTCTAGATCAGTTTCCCTACCTGCAATGGCTGAGCTTGGCTAGGAACAAGTTGGAAGATATGGAGGGCCTGGGCGGAACTGCCCTCGAGAACCTCAATCTTAGTGGTTGGTCTATCAATCAATCATCATTCCCATCATTCCCTTCATGTAAATCAAATAAAACAATACAATGTCCTTATTATGTGTAAGGTAACAAAATTCAGAGAGTGCACGGCCTACAGTATGGTCAACTGACCAACCTGGGGATCCTAGAGCTGAGAGGCAACTGCTTGGACACGACCGATGGCATCTATCTTCCAAAACTTCGGAAACTTTATCTGGTAATCTAACCTTAATGAACCATTCAGAAGTGGCTTACTTACTTGTTATATGTCTGAAAAGTTAGGAAGTTGTTAAGACCTGATCTCTGTCTTTCTCGTGTTCTTCTTCAGGCCCAGAACGTCATAAAGCGCCTGGAGGGTCTGGAGAGACTAGAGCATCTCACCACGTTACATCTCCGAGACAACCAGCTGGAGACCCTGGAAGGCATTAGCCCCAGGATGACATCTCTAAAGTACCTCAATGTCAGGTAGGAGGGTGTCCTAAAAGAACAGGGTTTACAGCAAACTAACTCAATTCATCAAAACACTTTGAAATAGCGATCCTATCACTGTAAGATTGCTGTTGAGAGAGAGGGAAAAATACCCCAATAAGGCCCCCTCCTTCTCTGCTCCCTCCCTCGCTTGATTTATCCGTCAATCAGAAGTGTTCAGGCACCTGTGATTGACAGGCAATATGGATTCACTGAACCAACCAGAGATACAATTCTCAGATCGGCCAGAAATGAGCCAGAGGAGTCTAAAATCTAAAATGCCTCATACAGAGGCAGGCATACATACATACAGGATGGCTATGGCATTTTGAACAAATTACAATGAAATTATGCTCCTACAGTAACTTAAATGATCCGAAGTGAGTTCCAGGGAATTTGGATTGGCCTACACGTAATCAACAGCAGATGGGTGGACTGCAGACATGGGGGGTTAAACCAAGTGCCTTTGGCCTGGGAATCAAACCCCCTTACTGTTATACTATCGGGCCCCCTGTATCAAATCACAATGTCACCAAATCTTCTACTGTTTTAAAAATTCTCCCTTATCTCTCCAATCCGCATTTTTTTCCACATACATTATGTTTGACCATATCTCTCCCAGAGGTAATCTGATATCCAATCAGAAGGCCCTGCAGAGTCTTGTTCCTCTGCTTGGCACACTACAAGCTGTGGTTATCTCGGATAATCCACTGGCTGAGTCCGGGGACTACCGCGTTGCGGTGCTGACCTGTCTGATGCACCTGGAGCGGCTGGACAAGGAGTTCTTCTCCTCAGAGGAGAGGGCGGAAGCACAGGAGAGACTTAAAGTAACCCAGCGATTCATCGTGGATTTTACTGAAATGGCCACTGGTGGCGTTTGTTTGACTTTTCTGTTTTCAACACTTTAGGAACTTGCGGTGGAAGACGAAATACCTGAGACGGAGGACACTTCGTGATGGCTACATTAAGGGGAAGTGTTAGTCAACTTCCCATGATGGAACCGGTTTGTGGATATGTTGGTAAATGTGAAAAGAAGAAAGAAGACCCAAGTGCATACATCCCCCCCCCCCTCCCCAACACACACACACACACACACACACACACACACACACACACACACACACACACACACACACACACACACACACTTACACACACACACACACATACACACACACACACACACACATTTTATACAGCAAAAAGGGTGTCCCAAGTTAATTGTGATTATGCATTTTTTGGTATGTTTAATAAAATATACATTTTATGTTGCTACAAAAACATTCAAGAATATTTCACTGACTAAGAGTTTAAAATGGATATTTAATCTTTTGGTACTAGTGAGTATTACCATTATCCCTTAGTAAGAATGAGAAGGCGAAAATCAACCAGCATTTCCCTGTTGGCTGCCTTCCAGCCAAATACTCAACCGCCTTAAAGAGACAGTGACCAGTCTGCCAGTTATCTCGTAGTTAATTTTTAATCTAGGTAGATTTTCTAGCTACAAGTTGTCTCGCAAAGTGTTAATGCATAGTATTTACTTGAGTATTTTGCAGCCCCTGCTTTTCTCAATGAATACAACCAATCTTTGAATGAATTATTGTATACTTATACATCTACAGTAAAGCTGTAGGTACAGTAACATTTATGGGGTTATCTAGATGCATTCTTTTTTGATGTTTTAAACGATATATATCATAGATGTGCAATAATCTCTAGGGAGCACATCGTATATAGAGTAAAGTCAGGGTGCGATTTGCCGGTGGGGGGGATTATCCCCCCCTCTGGTTTACACGTCCTACCCTCTGCTGAATTATTTTTTTTTTCTCCTCGGTGATGATAAAAATTATCACCCCCACCCAAAGTATTTTCACCATTACATCGTAATAATTAACAACCAAAATACACAGGGTCCGTCTTAATTTTCTCAAAATTATCCCCCCCTCTGGTTTTTTCACAAATCGCACCCTGAGTAAAGTAATCCAAAAAGGTTCACATTTTGTACTTTCTTGTGCCACATGAGATCAGGTCGGTTGCTCCGATCCCACCAATGACTGACCGAGGTGGGAGTGGTTCCCGAGGAAGACATAAAAGTCCTCCTTCTCATCGCTACCTCTACCAGCGGTTGTCTACGGCTTGGTGCAGGAACACGGTTGTTACAATAAATTGATAATCATCTTCGACTATTGCAAAGCCATGGCTAGCTACCACAAACCCGATGAGAAAACTCTGCAGGGACTGAAAGACGTCGCCAACAAGCTGAGGATCCACTCCATTAATGCGACATGCGCTTCAAACTCCGGGTAAGTCCTTCCATAGGCTCAATGATGATGGACGTTCATTAGCAGATACTAGAAGGCAGAAGCCAGACCAGTGTGTTGCATAATACGTGCTGTAGCCGATACACTTCACTGTTCAAGGAGTATATATATATATATTTATTTATTTATTTTTAACTAGTGTGGGACCGGTCGGTCGGTCGTGCTCTCGCCGACCGACCCGGTCGGCGAGCACGCTGGGGCAGAGCTCGCTGTACTCGCGTGGGCCATTAAAGGCACGTGCGGCTCATAAACATGCACGGGCTCTATCCAATGAATGGTTGATACAAGTAACAGAACATGGGTCCTCATCTTCATCGTGTTACTTTGTAACTTTCCGGAGCATTCAAAAAATCAAAAATCAAGAACTGGTGTCATTGAGCTGAGGCTTTTGTCGCCTATCGTTGTGTGGGTGTGTTCAGTATGGCGGTTGTACTTTGTGCGTAATGAAAAACACACTTGAACGTAGTCATTTTTTAAAAAAAACGTGGCAAACTCAAAGGGAACGTGATATAAAATGGTCGTATTTCACTAATGTTCTTCTTCCTAACTCGAGTCACATGCTCGCGAGAGGGTCATGCGGTACGCTTGACGTTGATATTTAAAGTTATAGCGGCAGGGGTTTGATTTTTGGTTTTTAATTCATTATTTTGCAATCCGCCATATACCCTGTGACCTGCTCGATAAAATATAAACAATGTTAGTGGTAATGATAAACCATGGATGATGCTCAAAATGAAACCGTACAACTCCACCTGGAAAACCAGTTTTTTTTTTTTTTTATTGTACTTCCTTAGTCATTACAAAGGACAAGGAAATAGACTGTTCAAACCTATAGTTGATACCGGCTCACCAGGAAATGTTGTTTCAAGTCTTACCTGAGGAACTGATTCCTGTCATTGCTTTGATCAGTCACACATGTGTGATGTACAATTACAGCTTAGACTGCGTGGCACATAAACCAATAGGATAGTTCCAATATCATATTAATATAGACATCCAAAACATTAAGTTTGACATAATGTTGTTCGTCAGCAGGATGATGTCTTCCCGGGAAGGACGTGGGGTAAAATATCACTCGCTTAGTATTGTGGAATGGTTTTTGGAATGCAATTGGACACTCAATGTCTCAATGTTTGAATAAGATAACCTCGTATGTCCCCACAGTAGGTGAAATATTGACCCCTTTCAGATTAACACACATAGGGAAGTTAACCTGTTATGGACCAATGCATGTTTCTAAACCTGTCTGATTTCAATATTGAATAGTCAAGCCACAGTCCAGCAGCATGTTCTTGAAATTTTTATGCATAATGGTTCAGTTAAGGGTTACTCAAGACAATTTAATAATTTCTACAACAAACTACTCTAATGCAGGCCTAGAGATTTTGTATAAATTGCTTACTATATTTGGTTAAACTGGTCTTGCCGACCTGGATTCACCTATTTAATCTAATTGTTATTGGCCAGTACCTGCAAGACTAGTTGCCAACGAAGGAATATTAGCTGGATTCTTTTTCAGTAACGCATGGGTTGGTGTGTTCTAACGATGCAGCTCTTCTTGGGAGAGTAAACTGCTAACTTGTGTTTTGCCCCTTTTTGTCCAGCCATCCGACCTCATGCTGCAGCGCAGCCGAGCTCATGTCGGTGATGTTCTTTCACTCCATGCGATACAAAGCCGATGACCCCCGCAACCAGTGCAACGACCGATTTGTCATGTCAAAGGTTGGCACGTTCACAATGAATTCCACAATCACTATTTGGTAGATGGCAATCATGTGCTTTTTCTAAATGAATGATATCTATTCGTAGGGCCACGCTGCACCAATCCTGTATGCCGCCTGGGCAGAGGCCAACTATGTGAAGGAGGCAGACCTGCTGAACCTGCGCAAGATAGACTGTGACCTGGAGGGGCACCCCACACCCGTGAGCCATTCAACCATGTCCCGTCCCCATTTCCATGATTTCAATATATTTGTATTTTTTTATGAACTGCTGCTCCTTTGTCCACCAGAAACTGGCCTTTGTTGACGTGGCCACTGGCTCCCTGGGCCAAGGTCTGGGGGCAGCCTGCGGGATGGCCTACACTGGGAAATACTTTGACAAATCTAGGTGAGGTTTTATTCAGAGCTGGATATTTCTTATGGTGCTGACTCTTGCTGAAGTATTTATCTACATGTGAATCGGAACCTTTTGACCTTTGCCTTGAACTTGAACTTTAGCAGTTTTCTAGGGCTCTCCCCTGAGAGTCAATGATTCGAATTATCAGCCGGGAAACCCCGCAGTCTTCCTTTTATTTTTTGTCAGTGAGTGGTATGCATTCATAAAACTAAAAATAAAAAACATTAAAATGCACAGGAATAATATTTATATGGATAATAATTATATATTTTAGAAGGACTGATGCGGCACGACGTGTGCTGAAATGGATACAAATTGAAACCAGAACAGTTGGTGCACGGATGGTGGTGGTTTTACTATAGCAAATATTACCATAGCCTATAACCATGTCTCAGAAGACGTCAAAAGTGTGGTGACATTTATAAATAGGCCTACATATAAACAAACAATACAATAAATATGACTGAATTCGAAGAGACAGCTGGTGCCGGTTAGGAGCGTTACTTTGTGTATTTTCAAAGAGTTTTTATTTGATCTCAGTAAAAGACCCAACCTATAGTGTAGACATCTCAGACCATATGCATGAATCTACACATTTATTGTGAATTTTTATTATTCTGCAGCGGCAGTTGGTGCTGAAAATAAATTGCAAACTGTGGGTACAGATGCCACCGCAGGCTTAATATTCACCATTTGCATCATAGCTCTAATGATAATGAAGAGAAGCTTTATTTAGACACTGTCCATGTCACTGTGGCGATTCATTGTAACTTTGTTTGCTATATGCAATCAGATCGTGAACCCGGGGCTCATATAGTGGATTATCCACTAGCCTATACATGAGCCCCGTGTTCTTTATCGGACCTGCTCATGACCTGCATTGGCTAAGATCAATGGGTAGTACTTGGTTGTGGGGCGAATTTCTTTACTATTAAAAGAAAAGGGTATTATCTGGTTCCTAATGTCGTTTTTCCCTGTAGCTACCGTGTGTACTGCATGATGGGTGACGGGGAGTGTTCCGAGGGCTCTGTGTGGGAGGCCATGTCCTTCGCCTCTCTCTACAAGCTGGACAACCTGGTGGCTGTGCTGGACATTAACCGTCTGGGCCAGAGTGAGCCTGCACCCCTGCAGCACGACATGGAAGTCTACCGCAAGCGCTGTGAAGCCTTTGGGTGAGTTTCAACAGTTTGATGCAGTGGCGCCATCTCCTCTTCCTCCTTTTACCTTCCTTATTAATCTCCCGTCACTGTTTTACCTTCTGTGTTGGTGCTTGACTTGTGTGGGTAAAGATGTTGTAGGTAAGATTCGAGAGCTGTAAAAGAAAAAGGGCATGATTATTATTTTTCAATAAACTAAACAGAATTCTCAGAACGTAATTTAGAGGACAGATGGCTATGGCATTCCTAACCAATGACACGGAAATTGTAACTTGTAAATCTCCGGGCAAGATTTATTAAAAATATAGTCAAACTAAAATTGGTCACATTGTCCTGGATTAACCATTATTGTTAGGCGTAACATGAGTAACCATGGTGATGTCTCTCGGTGTAGGTGGAACACGTACGTTGTGGACGGCCATGACGTGGAGGAGCTGTGCAAGGCTTTCTGGCAGGCCAAGCAGGTCAAGGGCAAGCCCACCTGCATCGTGGCAAAGACCTTCAAGGGCAAAGGACTCAAAAGTAGGCCGGACAAACAGGGAGTGGACCGTGCTCTAGTGGCACGTAAAGCATGTCCTCCTATCTTCGTATGCAAGATCCGGCTCACACATTCCTCCTCTTTCCCTGGCTCTAGACATCGAGGACGTGGAAAACTGGCACGGGAAACCCATCCCCAAGGACCGTGTGGACGAGCTCCTGAAGGAGTTGCAGAACCAGATCCAGGTGCCCAACAAGAAGATGGTCGCCGAGCTGCCCAAGGAGGACACAGCGGTGGCGGACCTCTCTCCAATCCGCCTGCCCAAACCCCCAGCATACAAACTGGGAGACAAGGTACCCATGGGCTCCTCTCCATGCCGGGCTGAATTTAACTCAGTCTCTGCATGGCTGAAAATGTGCTTTTGTACTAAAGAGTGTTTAAAATATGATCAGTAGAACTACCATTTTGTATCTCAAGAATTTCTCATTTGGTCGTCTGCATACGCTTGCGATTATAATTTTTTTTCCTTCATATTTCCTCTGGTCAACCTCCTGTTCTCAGTTTGCGACCCGGCGTGCGTACGGCGTTGCGCTGGCCAAGCTGGGGGAGGCCAGCAAGAGGGTGGTGGCCATGGATGGAGACACCAAGAACTCCACCTTCTCTGACACCTTCAGGAAGGCCTTCCCCGAGCGCTACGTCGAGTGCTTCATCGCCGAGCAGAACTTGGTAAATCAAGCCCCCTGCAGGAATGATTCTACCGGCTCAGCTTGACGCCCATTATGTTTCATTGTCTCCTTTTTTAACAAGCCTGTATCTGTCTGTAAAGATAATGGCATGCATTGCCTGTATATTGTAATCGCATGCATTGACATCGTGGTAAAAGACAAGTTGCTGAAAAACCTTATGCTAGTTCGGGTCCTTCTTGTAGTTCCTCTTTATAAACACCAACCATAATCTGCTCCAGGTTGTCTTAATCTGTTGCTAATTATTCTCTGTCCCCATAATCCTAATTAGTTTACTTGTCCTTGTCTAAACGGCCCATTTGTGTTGCATCCCAAATCCAATGTTGCATACTAGTGTTTGTGACTTGGCATGCATACATTTTAGGAACATATACAATATATAGGAATTATACATTGACTAATCATTTAAATTCTTTAATGTTCACCTCTTTTGAGCTGACTTTCACCTGTATTAGGGTGGCAGTTTTAATCATTGAGTGTTGGTTTACATTGTTTGTTTGAATTTGAAACTACTGCTGTTGCCTGCAGGTCAGTGTGGCCATCGGCTGCGCCACTAGAGACCGCACGGTGGCGTTTGCCAGCACGTTTGCAGCCTTCTTCTCCAGAGCATACGACCAGATCCGCATGGGTGCCATCTCCCAGTCTAATGTTAACCTGGTGGGCTCCCACTGCGGGGTCTCCATAGGTAAGCTTCCGCCAACCAGTACTTCCAGAACTCTTATTAGAAATGGGACAAGCCGATGGACGTCGTACAACTGCACATGTAAATAATGGAAGGGTTTGGCTTATTTACTGTAAATGAAGACCCATTTCCCCGGGTGTCTGTTGAAAGCCCTCTGTCCACTGACCTTGGTTGGGCTTGTCCCCAGGTGAGGATGGGCCTTCTCAGATGGCCCTGGAGGACCTGGCCATGTTCCGTGCCATCCCCACATGCACAGTCTTCTACCCCAGCGACGCGGTGTCCGCAGAGAGGGCAGTGGAGCTGGCGGCCAACATCAAGGTGGGTGTTCCCCTGGCAGCCGGCCTATCTTTAACTGGATGGGGTTGTCTGTAGCGGGCCCTGTTCTCATGCGGCGTGCCCCTTTGTCTTGCAGGGAATCTGTTTCATTCGCACTAGCAGGCCAGAATCAAAGGTCATCTACGCCCCAGATGAGAAGTTTGAAGTGGGCGTGGCTAAGGTAAGTGCTACTCTTCGACTACCTGGTTATAACGAATAGACTGTGTATGTCGATTTGACGGGAACTTGACTTTGTTTTTCTGAAGGTGGTGCGCCAGTCTGACGACGATCAAGTGACGGTGATTGGAGCTGGTGTGACTCTGCACGAGGCGCTGGAAGCTGCCGACATCTTGGCTAAAGAGGGTGAGTGACTGGTGTCATCTAGTGGCAGTACAGAAACACTGCAGTTAAAGGCGACTCTCGATCGCAGGCTTGTCTTAATGCAGGTCTTTGTTTTAAATAACCATGGCCTGAAACAGTGGTCTTGTTTTTAAAGTAGCAATCAATGATGAGGTTTAAAGAGAAAAAACACTATAAAAGCCTTGATGTATGTCAACTTGGATTTCTGGGTTGCTGAATGACCTTTCTGACCTGCCGGGCGTTCCTACTGTTCTCCTCCAGGGAAGAACATCCGTGTGGTAGACCCGTTCACCATCAAGCCCCTGGATGCTGCCACCATCCTGTCTGCCGCCAGGGCTACAGGCGGACGCATCATCACCGTGGAGGACCACTACAAAGAGGGTACGCTCAAATTGTTTTTGCTCTTCAGATTGACTGCAGGGCTTTACCATCAAATCATTTCGACGACCAAGGTTGTAGTTTTTTAAGAAAATGACACTTGTATTTTTGTTAAGAAAACTACACGATGGCGGTACACTTACTGTGCCGCCATCGTATGAAGAGCGCTTGGGTTCCTCCCAGCTACTGGTATTCAATTTTGGCCACCCTCACTCTTGTCCCATTCTCCCTCCCAAGGTGGTCTCGGGGAGGCGGTGCTGTCGGCGGTGGGGGAGGAGCCCGGCGTGGTGGTGACCCGCATGGCGGTGAGCGGTGTGCCCCGCAGCGGGAAGCCTGAGGAGCTGCTGGACCTCTTCAAGATCAGCGCCAAGCACATCGCCCAGGCCGTGCGCCAGACCTACGCCAACTAGAGGAAGCGGAGGAAGGAGCTCTCCACGCAGCACTTCTGCATTCCTCATCCACTGACTCCCAGCAGCTAAAAGTCCCGCAGAACCTTTTGACCTCACCTAGTACTCTGGCGCCCCCTTGTGGCATTGACTACCGTGTGCAGCCTGTAACTTCTAGTATCTGCTACCTAACCTTTGTGGATTTCAGTAATTCAAGAGTGGAGGGAATAACGGTTTTAATTTGTAGTGCCCTAGCTAAGCGCCATGTTAACTTTTCTTATTCTGTAACCCACCGCAACCCTAAAATGACCTATTTTCCAGCGGTTTTTGTTGGTTTCCAACAGCTTGCGGTGTCTACTTATTTTCCATGCACTTGTTTGTATGTTCACATGTTTTTGTTCCGTCCAGGTTCTGCTCTACTTGACAATACAATCGGCATTCCACTGTTTGTTTGCTGTTCATTCCATTTGGTTTAGTGTTGAACACTTGGTAGTCCTTGCAGAGTTGAACCAACTGTGTACTATGGGCTGTTAGTGTGGCTGTACGTACTTGACTGCTTTAACTGTTACTAATGGTAGTGAAAACTTGATCTGTCATTTTGGCTTGCAGTGCTGCGTACTGAAATAAAAAGACTTGAGAAAATCCCCAGTTTTTGGATGCAATACTATATATTTTTATCTGCGTAAAAGGAATTTCGAATCCGTGTCTGTTTATTTAGGGAGTATCGAAAAAAAACTGGTGCTGTACCAGCAGCAGATCTTGTCAAGTGCTGCCTGAAAGCCATTCTGTTCCTTCTCTGGAACCTAGGTGAACCAAACCTAAAAGGATGCACTAGCCTGAGCCAGCCTTTCGCGATCTCATGGTGACTCAGTGAAACTTGAACAGGGGTTGAGACCAGTAGTGAATGCAGCAAGAGGATATCAGCTTGCCTCCAACTTGGGTTACTAGCCAGTGGGGAAGCATGATACAGAAGGGAATTTCATGAATACAGAACACAAACTTCTCCACTCTTTTTCCTTTGGTTCTCACCTGGTCAATTTGTTTTGGCTTAATAGTTTCCACAAGGACCTCATTCCCCCCCCAGTCTGTAGGCCTTACCAATTCACACTTCACAAATGGCCTTTTTTAGCCTCATTGACTTGAACTGCAGGAGGTCTCACCGATCCTGACCTGAGCCTCAGATAGCACCTCCTGCAGTAGGTGCTACAGATCCTGAGCCTCAGGTCGCACCTCCTGCAGGAGATCCTGACCTGAGCCACCGGCAGTCGGCACCCAAACCAGGAGGAGCTAGCAGAACAGCAACATTTTGTTTGTGTTTGATTATGGGTCATTAAGCAAGAAGAGGTCCAGCCCAGAAAGCGAGCAAATATAACATTGTTTTGTATGATTTAGTGAGTGTTGGGTAGTGTTAGTGTATAGTAGTATTGATTTGTGTTACACAAGTAGTTCCTTTTCTTGAAACTTTTACTTGACACTTTTACACTTACCCCTAATAGTTGAACGAGTAGGATTCATACTTCAACCTGGGTAACGATCACTTTAAAGGACTTTTGGTTCTGCTTTGTTAGTGTTTATGGTTTATCCCCAGGGTTGTTGCAGTTTACCTTGGGAATCCAGGTCAAGACATGGGTGTTTCAGAGTTGAGTGGAAAACGGTCAACACAGCGCCGTTTACAGCACAGCTCTTTATTATGTGTTTACTTTGACCATCAACGTTAACTTGCAGTACTAAGAGTTGTGTTCGCATCAAAACCCAACCCCAGAATAACTCAGAGTAAAAAAGCCCAATGTCAACATGGAAATTGTAGCAACTGTAGCAGCTGTTTGTGATCCTCCCAACACGGCTGTGTGTGTACAAGGTCAGCGAGGCACATGAGTGGGCAGTG
Source organism: Pollachius pollachius (assembly GCF_949987615.1). Taxonomy (NCBI): domain Eukaryota; kingdom Metazoa; phylum Chordata; class Actinopteri; order Gadiformes; family Gadidae; genus Pollachius; species Pollachius pollachius. Next base: position 12,214,167 of record NC_136941.1, read on the forward strand.
AATTGAGTTTCTATCCACAGTGAGAACAGCAGTTATGCCCTTCTGTCAGTCGGGGGGCTGACTCAGCGTGTGTCTCCGGCCCAGGGTGTGGACACTGCACTGTCTCTACTCCATCGCACTGTGGCTACTGTATGTAAACCACGACTCCTCCTAGTGTGTACTCATACACACGAGGAATCTTCCATTTTTTTTCCTTTTTCATACAAAGATGCCAACAAGGGCCCTAGTCAAACAAGGAAGACTCCAACTTGAACTGCGGCTGTCTAGGCGAGCGTGTCTAGTCTACATAGCTGGCTGCCTTGCTCGCCGCAGGGTCGGGGTCATGCTCCCCAAGTCGAACCTGCGGTCAAGGAAGGTAAACACAAAAAAGTCCACCTCGGTTGGTATGTCCGAGTGCTGTGCCTGTCCACAGTCTGACAAGCGCATGTCATGAGCACTATTGTGTTGGAGACAACTCCTACCTTGACCGCACTTGTGTCAATGTGAATACATCTCTACACCCCCCACCTCCTCCACCCTCATGCTGGGTTCTTCCATACGGCGTAAAGGGCGGGAGGAAGAGGTGTGGTCGTGGGGAAGCTCGTGTTTACATTGTGTTGTCATTTTTTTTTCCCTTTTCTAACCTTGCTACCTCCTACTTACCCTTTCCAAGATTTCTGTGTTCTCTCTATTTTCAGATGCCTTTCAGCCAGGCAGGTGCTGTCTAAAGAAGAGAACTCATAAATTCCTACTTTGACTTTGACTCTTTCAAACCAAGTCCTTGTATTCACAAGGCTCCGATGTTGGTGCCAGGGTGTAAGACATGGACCTGCTGCCTTTCTCTCGCTGTTCTGGTACTGTCTGTACGTCATACGGATGGATCCGCTGGCCCACCTGGGCCAAACGTGTTAGAAATTGAAGCGGCCCCCCTACCTCTAGTGATGCCTAGAATATGGGACGGTCAGCAGTCAACCATTCCGCCTTCTAACGGTACGTTGATTTGATCAAGTTCAGGTCCTTCATTTGTGTTTCAGCTCTCCACTGGGCCCCTCTGGGATTCCTATGACCTATCCATTGAATGTGTACTTTGGCTATGTGTTGATTTAATTTGATAGCAAAGAATATGACAAATACATTAATGAATGAAATTAATTATTGTCACTAATATTCATATGGATTTAAATGAATAGATGTTTAAAAACCTGGTGTATTTCACTGGGCAAATAAGGGTATGCCATTGAAATGTGTAATGTTTCTCCCTGATTGGCAGCTGTGAATGTAGAAAATAGTGGACATGACCATACCCAAACTGGGGCAGAGGCGAAGGCGGAAGGAGCACCACTTGGGATGGACCTCCAAAAGCTGGAGGAGCGCAGGAAGAAGAGAGGAGCCTGGGGCATGAGGAGACACGCTGCTACTGTTGAGGCCACTGCATACAGACTGGTCAGGAAATCACACTTGCAATATTATTGTCAGTGAGATATAAATCAGCCTGAGGATATTTTTCAACGTAAACTTCTTATTAAAGTATTCGGTCGTTTAATTTTCTGTTTGAATGTCTCAAACATCTCACTGCTTTTTTAACCATAGCTATGAAGTCAGCGGAGATAATAAGCGTTGACTCTTTCTTGGTGGCTCTTTCTTGTGGTTCTAGGCGGGACTGGGGCGACCCCTAGCGGGCTGGAAGAGGCACAACAGTAAGAATCAGCTAACAGGGGCCCTGATGTCTGTACTAAAGGAGCTTCATACAGAAAAAAACAGGCTGCTGGACGCAGAACAAAACACAAAGGGCAAGAATGGAGAGGAAGAGGAAGAGGATGATGATGACGATGAGGAGGATGACGACGACGACGAGGAGGAGGAGGAGGAAGAGGAAGAAGAGGTTTGGTTTCTTGCAATGAACTAAAAAACAAAGGGCAGAGCCACATATTCATTATACCGTTTTTTAAGAAGTATTCTTATTATTAATGAGGATATTTTTGGCTGATCTATTCTCTGACAGGGAGAAGAAGGACAGGAGGAGGAGGAGGAGGAAGGGGAGGAGGAGGAGGAGGAGGAGGAGGAGGAGGAAGGGACTGAGGTCCCCTCCAATATGACTCTGGCAGGCTTCAATAGCTCTCTCCCTGAAGCGTGTCAGCCTACCAATGGAATCATCAGCTGCAGGGGGATGGGCCTGACGTACCTGCCAATCATCTCTGACCTGGAGGTCACACAGCTAGACCTGGCAGGTGTGTGTGTGTGTGTGTGTGTGTGTTTGTTTCTCTAGGTGTGTGTGTGTGTGTGTGTGTGTGTGTGTGTGTGTGTGTGTGTGTGTGTGTGTGTGTGTGTGTGTGTGTGTATGTGTGTGTGTGTGTGTGTGTGTTCGTGCGTGCATGCGTGCGTGTGTGTGTGTGTGTATGAGTATGTGTCTGTGTGTACACATGTGTGTGTCCATGAATGTACATGCACAGCAGATGACAGCAAATACAATATGTTATGCATATTTAAACTGCACATTGTACGGTTTACTATGCCTATGCCCCAACAAGTGGGGGCAGGATATATATATATATATATATATATATATATATATATATACTTTAGTAGCTTGGGTGTTTGACTTCCAGCTGAATTTTCCTGGGTTTAAACCCCAATTCACTTTTAAACCAGTAGACGTCGTTAGCTAAGATGTCTGCAGATTAAATATGTATTGACATGTATATCTGAAACAGAAAATCCTGGTCGCAAGTCGCTTTAAATAAATTCATCGTTTAGTGTAATTGATGTATGATGATGATGCTGATAATGCTGAAAATGAAGATGACGATGATGCCGACCCCATTGGGACGGGCTCCCCCTGTTGTCCATCCAGAGAACAACATCAGCCACGTGGCCCCGGTAGCCCTCTCCGGTCTAAGGCTGGAGACGTTGGACCTGGCCAGCAACACGCTTGGGGATGAGTCACTCGGCCCGGATGCTCTGACCGTAAGACCCAGCCCTGCCACCCTGCTCTGCTTATTTCACTGAACCTCCTGTCAAACCGCTAACTAGTGACTTCACTGCGCCAGTCCCAACATATCTGTCGGACTTATATTCATGTTCAGACTGCGTGGCCTTTGTTTTGCTCTCTTTTCCGTTTTTTACGTTGTTTTGTGTGTCTGTAATTCTGCCTCAACCGCCTGGGTTCATGCATACTACTCGGCTCGGCTGGCTGGGGGCTGGGGCCAGTGGTTCTGAAACGGTTTTCGATTTTTCTTTACACAACTTTATGGAGAAACCAACCAGCACAGGATTTGATGGCGTTAAACGTGATAAAAAAAAGTATCCATATAAAGATATGCCCATTCATTAGATTGTATTCATTATAAATAGGGCAATAAAAAAAAGTGCTGTATTTTATGTGTGATTTCCATAGCAGCTCTGTGAGACCGGTTTAGGAAGAATTGCTAAGAATGTCCCCATGCTGGCAGACTGAGGATGACCACAGGGGCCCTCCGACCACAAGGGCCAAATCCAGACTCCCACCGCAGATCCTCACCCACACTCTCAAATCAGCCGCTCTCCCAGGCTAGCCATTGGCTGCGTTGGCCCTGGGGGGACACAGCTGTAGCCAATGGGCCCAAGATGAAAAAGGCGAATTATTTTAAGAAAAATGAATATATGTATATTTTGTCTTTTAATGGTGTGCTCATTTCCGAGTAATGACAGAGGGCTGGTGAACTGGATTGAGGCATACCGGTTGAGATCTGGCCAAATGGCTTTTAATGGCACACATGCACCACACCAGCAGCCAATAAAGGCACACATATAATAAAACAATTACCCCGAAATACTGGATTGATGGTCAAAGAAAGACACCAGTTTATCACTCAGTAGTCCGGAGAAATCACATGACCCCGTCGTGGCGATTCTTGTGTTAGCCAGTGCGAATGGACTGGAAAATATCCCCTTTGCATCTGTGTCTTACTTTCCATTGAATTGTCGTCCATGCTGTGTTGCGTCTCAGAACCTGACCTCTCTGAGGAAGCTGAACCTGGACGGGAACCAGATCACCAGGGTACCGGCCGCCCTGCCGCCCTCACTGGTGGAGCTGAAGATGAACCGCAACGCGCTGAACGCCCTCGACCCTCACTCCTTTACTGGTACTGCGTGTGGGTGTGCTTCTGTGTGTGCGTGCTTGCGCTTATTGTTTGTATATTGTGTCATTGTCATGAGTGGAAGAACGATAGAAGAAACTGAAACTGATTGAAGAAACTAATCAGAGATATATTCATCTTCTATTCTGACCCCTCCGTCTAGGTTTGGGGAATCTAGTTTCTCTTGAGTTGCGGGACAATTCCCTGGACGACAGCACTGTGTCTCCCTCAGCTTTCGAAGCGCTAGAGAGCGTTCGGGAGTTGCATCTGGATGGAAACCGTCTGCACTCCATTCCATGGGGCCTGCCCAACACAGTACAGGTCAGTCCGATGTTCATCCAGACAGTCTCCTCTGTGTCCTTTTATTCTGTCTCTGACCTGCTGTGAATCATCTGTGTGTGTTTCTGAAGGTCCTGGGCCTCAGCAACAATCTCCTTGAGGGAGTGTCGACGGAGGCCCTGAGTGGGTGTGTACATTTAAAAAAGCTGGATCTGAGTCGTAACCAGCTGCGCGATGAAGCTATCGCTAGCAAAGCCTGGATCAAACTCACGTAAGTCTCCATTCAATACTATTGACGAAACGTTGATCCACCATTTTATCTATTATCTATCCATCCATTGACCTATCCATCCATCCATCCGTCCACCAACCTAACCATAATTTCCCCCTGCGGGTCCTGCTATCCCTCCACTCAACAGCAGAGGGGGTACTCTGTGTGTCAAACACATCTTATTTCTCTCTTTGAGAATTGACAGGGGAATTTGTCTCCTTGGGAGCCACAGAAAAAGTTTCAAGGTGTGCGGGCATGGGAGGGAGTGATGGTTACTTATACATAGCTATCATCTTATAACTTGTATAACTATATTGTATTGGACCTTTTGTTGACACTTTCATCCAAAAAATCCTACAATACCCTTAGTTCATATGTTCGTTCGTTATAATGGGTGGGGATGGACTCGGTACCCTGGCAGTGTTAAATGTTCTACTGTTCCACACTTTGACTGGGGACTCCTGACCCCCTGTCACTCAAACCTATACAACGAGCTAGCCTTACCACATGGTGAGCTTATTAGCCACCCTGTAATCTAAAGAGAAGTTTAAAAGAGCTTGAGAAGACCGCAGATTTTGATAAAGTAGCAAACACCTAAAGCTTGACTTCAATCCAACACACTAAATTCACACATTTGATGAGCAGACAGGACAGGAAAGGCTAAATAGACACCAACAAGACCCAAAGGGGCCCAGTGCCAGTCAAACGGTCACAATGGGCTTCGCAGGACATCAAACCTGTAATTAGATTAACTCAATAGTGCCACTTGGGTTGGATTCCCTGTTGAGGTTCTTTTTCTCAAATGCAATATTACTGAGTTTCTATAGCGGTCTGTCCGTGTCTATGTCTGTATCTTCATGTCTTTGTTGGTATGTCTACTTTGAATGTATGAGGACGGTTGTACATGTCATGTTTGTAGGGTATTCGTGGATACTTTACGTGTGTTATATAACCAAAGTAGCATCAACTGTCTGCCCTTACAGGCAGAACTTATTGCTTGGTTGCTTGTATCTCTATGCACCTAGGTCCATGGTATGCACACAGGTCTGCACGTGACTCGTTTGCACACACGCACACATACGCACGTACTCACACTCACACGCACACACACACACACACCTACAACTACACCTACACACATGCACACACACACACACACACACACACACACACACACACACACACACACACACACACACACACACACACACACACACACACACACACACGCACGCACACACACACACACACACACACACACACACACACACACACACACACACACACACTCCAAAAAAAAAGAGCTAGAATATGATCAATTACTATTAGTAATTTAGTACTAAAATGTGTCTTTAGTACAAAATAATCAAATAACCAATACACATAGGTCAGAATGGGTGTGAATATGTATATCCATGTATTCCTGTAGATCAATGTGTTAATGTGTGTTTTGGTAACACCTGACATTGTTCGCCCTCACCCAGTTCAGTTCAAACATCGGAGCATTCATGTGCTCATTCAAATTGTGGGGCACGTTGGGAGAATAAATCCTGTAGTTTTGCACCATCAACCAAATTACTCTTGTTGTTTAATGAGTCACGAGTGCAACATATGTGTCTTTATGGCCAAAGCGTGGCTACAAAGTAAAACCCTATGAGTGTTGAATTATTATATCAGACTCCAGACTTCCTCTGTGCTAAAGAATACAGCTCATTAAGTGACTGTATGAGGTGCGACAGAGGGGATTAAACATCAGACAATCACATTCTACACCTTCTATACAAACTCGTTAACTCTTAACTTTAATGCTTAGCGTTCACTTCATAACCTCTCCGTACTCCCAGCGCTGGGCCCTCCATCTTATTGCACTGTGAGTTCATTGGCGTCACTTGTCCCTGAGTAGTAATTGGATCGGCGTGTGTGTGTGTGTGTGTGTGTGTGTGTGTGTGTGTGTGTGTGTGTGTGTGTGTGTGTGTGTGTGTGTGTGTGTGCAGAGTACCACCGGGGTTTGGATAAGAGTGTCCTGCCCTGCTGTGTTCTCTAACCAACAGCAGCTGCCTGGCTCCTCGTGGGCATCCCCAGAGCTCTAGCGCACGCTCCAACAATTTAAACTAACTTCACGGCAGTTCCTGCACTCTCTAACTTAAAATCCTGATGTTTTCTTGGCTCCTGAGTAATACCAAATTGCCATCATCACTTCCAATTCGCTTTGATTTCAGCATTGCATTTCCTCCCCTTCTTGCTTGCGATCTCCCAAGGCCCGCACTCTCGCTGTGCCTTGTTGGCACCTCAGTCCTCCCTCGTCCACCCCCCACCAGCTGCCCCAGGCTGCGCTGCACTAAACCAGATCACATTTTGTACAAGTGGTTTCACGTAATGAAATATAAACTATATCGACGAGGCACCACATGTTGATAATAACCCACCAGGATCCTAATGAGTTCCGAGCACATTACGCAACTGAACTGGATTTCTGTTCTCTGCACTGGGAGACCTATCACTGGGAGCGCTTTATCTGGGTCTCAACAAGTGATCTTTCAATGTTTTCCTGTTTTCCAGTGCCCTGGAATCATTGGATTTGTCCTTTAACCACCTGGGTTCGATACCCGAGAACCTGCCCCGCTCCCTTCTGCATCTAACCATCCAGCACAACACCCTGCGTCACATCCCTGGCTTCTCGTTCCGCCACCTACGACCGGGTCTCCGCACACTGCGTCTGTCCCACAACGCGCTGGGCGATAAGGGCGTCGCGCACGACTCTTTTGTGGGAGCGTACCGCTCGCTGACTGAGCTCCACCTAGACGACAACGGGCTCACGGTGGTGCCGCTCAGCGTTCGGCAGTTTAAAAACCTCCAGGCCCTGCGGCTGGATGGCAACCACATCAGGTAGGTACTGGGCTAAGCTAGCCCCCTTCTGAGCCATGCAAGGCTACCATTATTGGATTATGTAGACTTGGGCCTAATCCAGTAGACTTGGAAAAGACGAACTGTAGAACCACAGCCAACTCAGTAAATGAAGTCCTGTCTTTGGTGCCTAGGGCCTAGGACACAAACAAATACAATGATTCCCCACAAAGCCTTTTTTTCTCAAAAAAACGAATGTACTGAAACTTAATATTCCGGCCTATTTATGCGATAAAATCGGACTTTGCGGAGTCAGAACCGCACAGAGCCCCAAATATATATGCAATATAAAAGGACCACTGTTTCCCTCATGCCTGGGAAACAAGGGCCCAATTAGGGCTCTGCGCACATAATCTCAGACTAATTACTCAATCACCGAGCTGGACTTGGCCTTATGCCCAGAATATCTAAAACACTCACATCCAGGTGCACTATTTCATGTATTCTACCAAATATGTTACTGCAAAATATCATCTAAGATAGAAATGCAAATAGAGATGCACCAATTTGGGGGGAATTTCAGAGAGATAAAACTAATAATAAGCATGCATATGGTATTACATCTTGGGGGAGTATTGCAGCTCTTTCTGAGCATAAAACACAAGTAATGCAAAACACACAACGCAAATGAAACGAGTTAGCCAGTTTCACTCACTCTCCATTTCTCTTAAGCTAATTGTGTTCTGTATATATCATGTAGTTGAGCTATTGTTTTGCGTATATCTCATGTTGTTGAGCTAGTTGTGTTGCGTATATATCATGTTGTTGAGCTAGTTTTGTTGCGTATATATCATGTTGTTGAGCTAGTTGTGTCGTGTATATATAATGTTGTTCAGCTAGTTGATTGTTGTTGCGTGTATATATATATATATATATACATACGCACAATGCAACCAGCATGATATATATATATATATATATATATATATATATATATATATCATGCTGGTTGCATTGTGCGTATGTCACGTGTTGCTGAGTGGTGTCGTGCATGCATAAAGTGGTGCACATGTGGTTGTGTAACCCCCAGGACGGTGAAGCGGTGGGCTCTGTGTCCTCCACGTAACGCGGGCTCCAGCCTGACCTCGCTCCACCTGGAGAACAACCTGCTGAGGGAGGACCGCCTCCCCCCCAAGGCCTTCTCCTGCCTCCCGGACCCCCAGGGGCTGGTCCTGCAGCCACAGAGGGCCCCCACGCCAGACCTATTATAGGCTCAGTATATCACAACCTTAAGGCTGCTGAGACATGCTTCTGTATCTGTGAGTCTGCATGCACGTGTGTCACGGATTCTTGAGAGCTGGGACAAGCCAGGCGTGTTTTGGAGAGCCCTAATAATGTTAGCAATAGTAACAGGGGGCCGGCCGATGTTAGCTCGACCACTGATACATATCACCTTCCAGCCACGTTATGCACCCAGTCGTACTAAACACAGTTTTTCCCGAAATGCCAAGGGTCAACTGGAAAGAAAATGCAACCCCCTCCACAGAATGGCGATCTTTGTGACGTAGTCTATGGGCGGATGCTGACTATGATTTGGTTAGCATCCAGTCCTCCTTCTACCGAAACACGATTTCTGTGAGCTGTGTATGTCAGCTATCCAAGTGGTCAACAATCAAAACAACCCCAAAATCTCCCTGTCCTGATAAACAGCCACAGAATCTCTACTTCATCATCCAATGCTGTACTCTGAGCTCTGCATTCATCTTGTCTGCTTAGCTTGTTCCATTTCTCAAGAATCAGTGGTGTGTGTGTGTGTGTGTGTGTGTGTGTGTGTGTGTGTGTGTGTGTGTGTGTGTGTGTGTTTTGTGTGCAGACATGTGCATAGGTGTCAGTCAAGACACATGTAATGTTAACATACTCTGCAAAGAATGTGTGCAAAAGCGTGTTTTAGCATTCTTTTGGCAATGCAGGTTTATTTATACATCGCCACCATTCAAAGTGCTTTTTTAGGTAGGAAATCACATTTTAGTTTTTTTTTTGTTAATATATATATATACTGCTGCTTTCACATCTGTATCCTACTCAGAATTAAATTAGAATACACACCCTTGTCTCTTTGAATTTCATTCTCCTGTATTTGTATCCTGGGATTTGAAAAGAAAGAAAATTATTGTCCAATATTACTGTCCCTTCTTTTGTTCTGATTATCAAATCAGACGTTTCCACAATATGATTGCTTATATTAAAAATATATCATGTTTTTAAAGTAGATAGTCCAGGGATTTCAGCTCTCAAGCTGTGTTACTCTCCTATAACATGAATGGATGGCCTGGATGGCTGTTCGGTCCAGGGCATGTGGAGGTGGTTTTTGGGGTATGTGGAGGTGGTTTTCTGGGGGTGTGGAGGTGGTTTCTGGGCATGTGGAGGTGGTACTCCTGGGACATTTTTGTGGATAAGTGGATGTCTGGGTTGATAAATGAGTAACAGGATGTGCAAATAGCTGACAACACAGGATGTTAAGGCAAGGAAATAAAACTTAATTAAGTTAAGTCATCTACTTAATGAGTAAGACCAATAGAATGAGAGACTATTTAAGTCATCTAAATCAGCAAACACTAATAGAATGAGAGACTGTTTAAGTCATCTAAATCAGCAAGGACTTATAGAATGAGAGACTATTCAAGTCATTTCATAAATCAGTAAGGACTCATACAATGAGAGACTATTTAAGTAATCTAGTAAATCAGTCAGGACTAATAGAAGATATTCAATTAATCTAAATCAGTAAGGACTAATAGAATGAGAAACTATTCAAGTCATCTAAATCAGTAAGGATTAATATAACGAGAAATATTCAAGTAATCTACTAAATCAGTAAGTAATTAAGATAGGAGTGTCACTCATAGATGGGGTATGTGTGCAATTATGTGTGTTTGTATATGTGTGTTCTGCTGTGTGGGCTTGCATATATGAGTGCTTGTGTCTAAGTTTGTGTATATGTGTGTACTTTTGTGTGTGTGTGTGTTTGTGTGTGTGTGTGTGTGTGTGTGTGTGCGTGAATGTCTGTGTTTCTGCATTCATGTGTTTATTTGCAAGGCTGTATGTGGTGTGTGTCTCAGTGTGCATGTGTATGGGATGATGATTACAGTGTGTGTGGTGCACAGCAGTTAGGTTGGGTAAATGTGATGATTTGGCTGAGTGACATGGAAACAGCAGGCAGGAGGTTGATGGGAAGCAGAGAATAGAGTCAGGAGGGCCGTGGCTAGACGTTCCCATGAACCATTTAACCCAGTGATTGCTCTCACAGAGACAGTACACGAGATACAACCACCCAGGTAAGGATAGCATCCTCTATATAATGTCAACTGCAAGTCCGGTCAGTTAAAAGCACAAAGAGGACCAGCGAGTAAGCCCTGGGTTGAGCTGAGATAAAGTGGATAGAGAGAGAGGGGAGGGAGAGAGAGAAGAAATGAGAGAGAGAGGGAAGAGAGAGGGAGGTAGAGAGAAGGGAGGGAGAGAGAAGAAGAGAGGGAGAAGGGACAGAGAGGGCAGGGAGAGAGAGGGGAGGAAGAGAGAGCGGGAGAGATAGGGGAGGGAGCTAAAGAGATGGAAGGGAGAGAGTGGTTAAGCAGAGGAGAGGAAGCAGAGAGCTGGAGTGCGTTCAGAGATCTCTCTGAGACGCGGCTGCGGTCTCCTGCCAGACGTTTTCACACAGTGACTCCACGTCTCCCAATGTTCCCCCCAGCCTCTCTAGTTCTCCCCAGCACATCCGTCCCCTCACTCACGCTTCTCTCTCCGCGTGCCCCCTGCTGCACCCTCCTTTATTTCCCCCTGCCTCTTACCCAACACTTTGAGACAATGCTCCATTCTTCTGCGCAGAGCTGCCTAGCAAGCTCTCTCAGTAATGTGGGTGGGATGCTCACAAGAGCGATTAGTGTATTGGTATGTGTCTTAATGGTCTGTGCATGTGTGTTAGTCGCCTTGTGTGTGAGTAGACATGTGTGTATGTGTGTGGGTAGGGTATGTGTGTGATTGGATATGTGTGTGAGTGGGTATGTATGTGAGTGGGATTGGGTTTGTGTGAGTGGGCATTTGTGTGAGTGGGTTTGTGTGAGTGCACATGTTGGTGTGTTTTGTTTCAGAGTTTGTGTCAATGTTTTACTGCTTATGTTGGTGTGTGTGTGTGTGTGTGTGTGTGTGCTTATTTTAAGTTTTTGTGTTACTGCATATGTTACGTTGTATGTATGTGTGTATTTAAGTATATGTTTTCTGTGTGTTTAAGGGTCACTATACACTATGGAATATGTGCTTGTGGTTTTTGCATAGCATGTGTGAGTGTGTGTGTGTTTGTGTCTGTGTCGCTGAGGCCTATAGTGGTGCAGCCACATCCACACTGGAGTCAAAATAACACTTATCTTATTTCATAGCAGACTGGACCTTATGCAATTCTTCAGATGAGAAAGACAATGTTTATTTTCTGGACAGTTCATTGCATATGTATGCAAAGTATCTTCTCAGGTATACGCTGTGGGGATATAGGGCAGAAAAAGGATTGCTTTTTATATAGTGGCGAGCTCAGCCTGGTTGGTATGAGTGTCAACCGAAAGCATTGGTCCACAGGAAGAATTGTCCAAGACGGAGGAGGGAGGGAGGGAGGGATTGCAGACGAGAGAGAGTGAGCAAGCGAGAGAGAGAGAGAGAGAGAGAGAGAGAGAGAGAGAGAGAGAGCGCAAGTGAGAGAGCAAGTGAGACAGAGAAGGGGGGAGGGGCAAGGAGGAGGAGAATGAAACAAGATAATAAACTAATGAAGTGGTGGTGGTGGAAAGTAGAACGGAATGATTCAGAAACAAACAAAACAAAATGAAGACAAAGGAACACACACAAACATTCTTCACTTTCCCTCCATGGACGTGTAATCACACATTAGTCATGCACATATGGCGCAGTTGCTTTAATAGTACAGTCCTGTATAGAGACAGCAGTAGCAGCAGCACGAGGGGTCTAAGGTACTGCTGTGTGCACATCTCCGCAGCTGAACTTGCACATACATGCAGTACTGTAAGTGCACCTGTTCTTGTCTTCACAAAAGGGTTGCTTAATCATCCTTCTATGTGAGTGAGGCCCCAGGGATACGGATGTTTCCCACTCTTGACTGCATTATACACATGCATATTCTTATATATTTGGATATAGGGTCCATGTAGGAGTGTGTGTGGATGATGGCCGGTTTAAGCAGCCTCACCTGGCGGAGTCTGATTGATTGGACTCTGGGGCTGGCTGAGGCTGCACACCTGTTGCACATTGAGTAATCAGTGTGCACAGGTTAACCAGCCATCTGCACGTGAACTCGAGTGATCTCCTGCGAGGCTGTGTTCATTAACTACAACTACAACTTTAACCATAAACCGGTTTTAACACCAACCCCCAGTGCATGGGTGATTTAGGTTTGGAGGAGCCCAGAATCGTCCCTTAGTTGGAGTGTGGCAGCCAGCTAGGTGGAGAGTAGCAAGGACATTTTCTACAGTCCATGTTAAGTTAAAATAAAGTCCCTTGCCTGGCAATGTCTTATTTGTACAGAAAGAGTCGCGGCCTATTGGTTGTAGCTTGAGCTGTATTAGAGAGCCCTCACACTTTTATTCACCCAGATAGTGGCTGTCACCCCCGGCGACAGCCACTTCCTGTGTTTGTTATTGGAAGAACAGAGCACTGGCTGATCAAATAAAAGCCCCAGACACACACAGAGCAGGACCTGGGGGAGTATAACAATGACCAATCAAAATAAGTAAAGGCGTTAGTTTGGAGAGCAGAAGGAGGATGAGGAGGAGAAGAAGGGGGGAGGAGATGAGGAGGAGAGAGGTGGAGGACAATAGGGGGGGGAGGAGGAGGAGAAGAGGGGGGGGAGGGGTGGAGAGGAGAGAGGTGGAGGAGATAGTTGAGGAGAAGAGGGGGGGTGGAGAGGAGAGAGGTGGAGGAGATAGTTGAGGAGAAGAGGGGGGGTGGAGAGGAGAGAGGTGGAGGAGATAGTTGAGGAGAAGAGGGGGTGGAGAGGAGAGAGGTGGAGGAGATAGTTGAGGAGAAGAGGGGGGGTGGAGAGGAGAGAGGTGGAGGAGAATAGGGGGGGAGAAGAGGGGGGGGTGGAGAGGAGAGAGGTGGAGGAGATAGTTGAGGAGAAGAGGGGGGGTGGAGAGGAGAGAGGTGGAGGAGATAGTTGAGGAGAAGAGGGGGGGTGGAGAGGAGAGAGGTGGAGGAGATAGTTGAGGAGAAGAGGGGGTGGAGAGGAGAGAGGTGGAGGAGAATAGGGGGGGAGGAGAGAGGCGGAGGTGAAGAGGATGAGAGGGAGGAGAAGAGGAAGGGAGGGAGAGGAGAATGATGAAGAGGAGAGGGAAAAGCAGGAAGGGGACGAGGAAGAAGGTAGAGAAGGAGGAGATGAGGGAGAACGAGAAAGAGGTATGGCAGATGATGAATAAGTTATAATATGAGACAGATCCCAATGGAAAAACAAAAGGTCCGGTTGCAATGAAAGGAGCTCAGGAATCGCAGTTCATTCTAGAATATCTAAGAGACTTCCCATCCTCCATCAGCCCAGAATATTGTCCTAAGCAGTCTGACAGACGATAATAGATGCAGGAAAAAAGTCCAGTTCAACATAACTATACATAGCGCTTTAAAAATATAAGCAGTATTTTTCCATTTGTTCGTTTTTTTTTTTACAGCCGTAGAGCCACACACAATATGTGTGTCATGTCTGTGTGGACGCACTAAACACATACACTACTGCACATGAACACACACACGTGCCTGCATGCACACACACACACACACACACACACACACACACACACACACACACACACACACACACACACACACACACACACACTTTTAAGTAGCACCCTAGCACACTAACGAATAGGCATTTTAATCTGTGGAGACACTTACTTTAGGTTAGACACACGTAGGATAAAAAGAGTTTAATTTGAATGCCAAGCCCTCAAGTTACAGCCCAACACCATAATCAACCTAACCGCGGAGAGAGAGAGAGAGAGAGAGAGAGAGAGAGAGAGAGAGAGAGAGAGAGAGACTGAGAGAGACTGAGAGAGACGGTTAGACACAATTATGCAGGTACAGAAGAGCAGTTTAAATCGACATCAGTCGTTTTGAGACATAAGAATCAAAATAGCAAGAGATGAAAGGACTAGATGTGTTTAATAGGATACCAATCCGTCACCTCTGATGAACCCTGCTGGCTCTATGGATGAAAGCGCTCTATCATGCCCTGATAACAGATTTGAAGTAAGCATTGATGTGAAAAAAACGAAATGGCAAAAAATATTTCTCAAAGGTCTACATTTAAGTTAAGTTAAGGTATCCTTTATTGTCCCTTTTTGGGGGAAATTCTTTCTTTGAAACTTTTTGTTTGTGTAAAGCTATTTATGAGATAATATTATATAAAATGTGTTTATTTTTTACTTTTATTTCAGTCGGTAATTTCGGTCCAATGGACCCCCGAAATGACAGAGAAGATGCTTTCCAAGAACCCAACGGCAGCAGACGCCAGGTGTATCCATGATGAGGCGTTTCAACGACTCGTCAAACGGTGCACGCCGAGAATGCGCAATTTCATATCCTCGGGTGCAATTTTCACTTCCAACCAAGCACTGCTGTAGGATGGACGAATTGACGCGCAATTTAATTTTAACGTGTGTGTCTGTGTGCGTGCGTGTGCGTCTGTGCGCGTTTGTGTGTGCGTCTGTCTGCGAACAGCATGTGTGCATGCTAATTTAGAGAGAAGGAGGCTGCTTGTGAAGTTCATGGTGTCCCCCCCCCCCCCCTCCATCACGCCAAACTCTCAGTGGCTTTCCTTCGTGTGGACTGAATTGTCCACAGTGGCACAGAGACACGCTGGTTTATGATCTTCTGGGGGCTGGATGTCTGTGGACCGGAGGCGAACACAGCACGTTTCTCCAGAAGTAATGAACGTGAAGTCGTCCCGAGGATAATCTCATCTAGATTGGGGGAATAGAGTCCGTCAACAACATTTTTTTTCGGGTGAAATTTGGAATTATTTATATATTTTTTTCGGACACAGGTAGGAAATATCAGCCATGTCACTTTGTTTTATATAGTTCTCTTATTTTGTGAATTTCTTCACGCTTTTGTCCTAATCAAAGATGGTTAAAGAACTTGCTGGGTTAGGCCTTTTTTTATTGAACATTGCCGAGTATGCTATTTAAATAAAGTAGGCCTAGTCTACATATTTACATGTTGCATTTGTTAACATTTAGATTTTTGTGTGACTTTAATTAATTAATGAAATCCAGTAGATGCAATAAACGAACCTGTTGCACCGTCTGCTGCACGGTCCGTCTGATGCTGTGATTGAGTTTTAACCCCAGATACCCAGTAGATGGCGCAAGAGCAAGCAATCTCTCCGATGATTAAATAAGCATTGGGCATGACTTGAAAAGCAGACTAAAACCCTATGTTTTACTCATTTTCTTCTCATCGCAAAGTTCTATTTTCATCAAACCAAGCATTTAAATGCATTCCGATGCAAGCCTATTGTCAA
>NC_136941.1:12235223-12255223 GCF_949987615.1 Pollachius pollachius
TTGCCGAAGAAGCAGACTACAGGCGTCTATAAGGGTCGTCATTTATTCCACCATCATCCTCTCCCTCCACAGGTGGTGAATGATGCTGAGCCACTACCTCCCCCTGCTGCTGCTGTGTCTGGCCGGGCTGCCCGCCAGGTCTCCGGCCCTGCCCTTTGAGCAGAGGACCTTCCTGGACTTTGCCATGGACAACATAGACAGCGACGTGGCCACCGCTTTCATGCGTGACGAGGAGGAGGGCTCGGGGACGGAGGTGCCCGACAGGCCCACCTGCCCCTTCGGCTGCCGCTGCCAACTCAGCGTGGTCCAGTGCTCGGACCTGGGTCAGTGTGTGTGTTTGTGTGTGTGAGGGAACGAGAGAGAGAGAGAGAGAGAGAGAGAGAGAGAGAGAGAGAGAATGTTTTTTTTTGCGTTCCAGTCTATTAGTTGCACACCCAACCGAGTGTGCAAAAAAATGTGTGTGTTAAAAAAACAAACCTTGCACAGAGCTTTTTCCTAGGCTGCCTCATGCACTTGAATTGGTTTTCTCTCAGAGATAATGATGGTGTAATTTAATCAAGAAAGGCCTTTTCCACTCTGAGTATGGTGTTGAGTTGGGTGATTAAATTGAGACATGGGTGAACTAAACAACAACACCAAAACCAACAACACCAAAACCACCAAACGACTGAGATACTCGTAAAAAGTAAAAAAAAAAAACAACACCAAAAATAAGAGACATTGCAACGGATTTAGGGAAGCAGGAAGTTACTAAATGTAGGGTCAACAAAAAAAATAGAAGCAATGCAGACATTTTGGCATGGAGATGAAACAATGGTCATATCCTCGCTCTCCTGTTTTGATGTTGGACATGTGGGCATGCAGGGGGTGGTTAAAGGTAGCCCAGCCAGAGGAGGAAGGGACTACAAGGGGAAGAAGAGGCTTAGTGCAATGGTGGAGAGGCTCAGAGGGAACCAGGAGTCTGTCAAGAGGGAGAAAGCACAGCTATTTATTAACGCGGCGATAGGAAGGAGATGACGGGATTATATATGTCAACAGAAGTCAGCCGAAGGGTGAGACTCATTGACAAGAAATAAAACAAAAATAATAATTAGTATTTATGCTGCAAAGAAGCAGATCCAAATTGGAAAACCTGTAACCTTTTGATGCAAAAATTGTTCAAGAACACTTTTGCTTTATAGTATCTATCTAACAGTATTGCAGCTGGTTTGAACTGTTGCTGAAGTTCCATACAAACTGAATACAACGACCTTTGCCTAAAACAAAGGATTTGTTCAATTACACAGCACTAACTCTAATAACCCTGTCTGGGTTGAGACAGTTCAACGGTTTTGATGAATCATCATTAAAGTCTCTGCCTGGATATGTCCTGCTCCAGACTCTATGGCAGGCCACGGGGTAAATGTGGAAGTGTATAATTTGCTGAGATGTCAGTGCTTATTTGGAACAGATGTATTTCGGCCATGGCTTCGGTGCTGTTCATCCCAGCCTGAGGTGCAGTATTTATGTTTGACAGTAGTTAAGGGGCACTGGGGTTTTAGGGGGTGCAAGGTCTGTCGGGAGGTGGTATCAACTGTGGGATCTGTGGCCGAGACGGCTGAGCTGTGGTCTGAGGGTTAGCTCGCTGAGTTTTTTGGTGGTGGTGGTGGTAGGGGAGGGGGACAGATAATTCAATCCTGGGATTAGTAAAAAGCAACTTTGTTGTAAGGCAGTTTTCTAAAACTTAATGCAAGTGTATGACAGTGAGGCTAAATCGGCTAGTTGCAATACTCTACAGCTTTTACCTACGAAGGGAATGCTAACTGTAACATTAGCCTCACCACTAGCATTCCTGGATACATCATCACAGCTGTCTGACGGGGACGTCAGAGCCATTAGTTTAATATTGGATCGGGTTCTTCCCATTGATGACATGGAGGAGGGTGGGTGTGTCCTATAAATCTAAACTTAACATCAATGGGACAGCGTCAGGCTCCTCTAGGGACTGATGTGGTCAGAGGCGGGATTGATCCCGGTGCCTTGGTAGCATGACTGGTGCGGAAGGTTGACGCAAGCCCCAGATGCTGATGTTGCATGGCACCAATTGAGGGCTTTCTGCACGACCGACCCTGGTCTGTCTGCTGCGCTGCTAACCACATCGCTCGCACACCGACACACCAGCCGCTCTCATGTGGTCCTCATAATGATCGGTAGCCGTTCCCTTTGGTGGCTGCACAGATTCAATTTTTTTCCAGTGGTAATGCGGCCGTGCTATGGCAGGTGTATTCTTAAGGCTATGATTTGGGTTTCGACTAAATGTTTAAACTGAATGAGTTGCTGGGTTAGGGTAAGTTGCCGGGCAACACCAGTGGGACATTTGTTCTTCCATTGTATATCTTTTTGAGAAACCACTCGCTAGAGCCTGAGGGATTCTCTACCTACCTAGTGGATCATAAAGCTGCATTATATTATATTCTATTCCATGGCAACTCAAGAGTCTGCCATTGGGTGTGTTGTTTAATCACAACTCTCCCATTTCATCAATAAAATATCCCATATTTCCCACATAAACCATTTATAAGATTAAGATTGGTTAGGATTCTGGCATTTTTTTATTTGTCATTAAGCAGATGTTTCTAACATCTTTTGCAACTTTGGTTTTATTGAAAACATCTGCTGTCCCCATCTGGCATTAGGGTAGTTATGTCACTGATTGGGTTTAATGGGTGTGACGTGTGTGTGTGACGTATGTATCATTGTGTGTGTGTGTGTGTTTAATGTCCATGTCAACGCCTTCCCAGAGATAAACTGCAAGTGCCTACTGCGCCTTGTGTATTTGACCAACATGGTGGTGTGTGTGTCTGTCAGCATGTCCTTCTTTAAAATAACAGAGCAAGGAACCCTGGGATGTTATTCCGTGGAGTGGAGGACGACGTGAAAAGTTTAATTTCAGGCTCTGATGACCAGTTTTAAAAATACCCACTCACCATTTATTTTCATTAGTCTAGGGCTGAATGAGACATTAGCAAACGTTTGTGTGACATCTCTGCGGTGTCTCTGTGTGTACGTTTATTTTCCAGGTCTGACTGAGGTCCCAGAAGGTATCCCCTTGGACACCAAGTTCCTTGACCTGCAGAACAACCGCATTACTGAGCTCAAGGAACATGACTTCAAGGGCCTCACTAACCTATATGTAAGGAACAAGACTTTCAGTTACGGTTGCGTCTTTGCATTACATTCAGTGGCTCTTGAAGCAGCCTTGGCGGGCGTATAAAGTAGCATGCTTTGGCTTGCACCGTGTGAAACGTAGCCGTGGCTGTGCATATCCGGAGAGCTTATGAAAATCCCCCTCTCTCTCTCACGTTTTTACATCTTTCCACTTGGAGCCTTTATTCTGTTTTAAATTGCTGCCAAATGCAGAAAGGGGAATATTCTCGCTCACATCCTCTCGCATGTATTCAAAGGCGCCAATAAAAGCGCAATATTGAGACTAGCAGAGAAGGAGACGCCCAACATGACCTTGCACAATAATAACAACTCTCTTAAAGAACTGTTTACCTCGGTATCCATCTGTCTCCGACCCTCAGCACTGGCAGGCTGGGAGTCTCGTCTCGTGGGTGACAGACACGGCTGTACTCTGTTCACGAGACATATACACACATATATATACAAATACATATAAACATATATATAGAAATATATATATCGACATATATTGAGAGAGGGAGAGAGAGAGAGAGAGAGAGAGAGAGAGAGAGAGAGAGAGAATATGTGGGTACACAAGGCCAGTTTAAATCAGCATCAGTCGTTTTGAGACATTAGAAACAAAATAGCAAGAGATGAAAGAACCAGCATCCGTCAACGAGAGAGAGCGCGAGAGAGATTTCAAATACTTCTATACTTCTATTGAACCTCTCTGCATCATGGCTCTGCTCTTCCCCCTAGGCCCTGGCTCTGGTCAACAACAGGATCTCCAAGGTCCACCCCAGGACATTCTCCCCACTGAAGCACATGCAGAAGCTGTACTTCTCCAGGAACCACCTGACCACCATCCCTAGGGGCCTGCCTCCCTCCCTGGTGGAGCTGAGGATACACGACAACAGCATCAAGAGGGTGTCCGCTGGAACCTTCAGTGGTCTCTCCAGAATGAACTGCATAGGTAAAAAATGGTCCAATCCCCCATGTGTTAAACCTTAGTGTGAACAAGCTATAGTGCACCTGACCAAGACACACATACAATTCAATCTGATGCCAAAGCGATTGAGTAATACTCTATTCTAGTTGGAAATAAGAAACCAGTTATAACACATACAATTCTAGACTCCAGGTTCAATAATAATGCTTCAATATTAAGCATAAAATGATTTGGACTTGGACATGAACTTGGATCTATGTTCAATAGAGATGGGGTCGAATCCAATCCAGAACAGCGACTTCGAGCCTGGAGCCTTCAAGGGACTGAAACTGAACTACTTGCGCATATCTGAAGCCAAACTCACCGGTGTGCCCAAAGGTATTTTTGATATGAAGAAAATATTCCAATCATCTCTTCTTTTTCAATAAAATTCCATCAAGTGCTATGTGGTTTATGGGTCCGAGATGTGCGGCCACAGATGAAGTATTGATACAATTGTGTTATATCAGACCTGCCCGACAGTCTGCAAGAGCTCCATCTAGACAACAACCAGATCCAGGCTGTGGAGTTGGAGGACCTGAAACGCTACAAAGAGCTGTACAGGTGGTTTACTCTATGTGTTTTAATGTTCACTGCTGTGCCCGGAGTCTTTTATTGAAGGTTTTTCTAGTCTTTTATTAAAGATCCGCCGGTTGCAGTCTCTTCCTCTTCTCTAGACACAGACATTTACCGCCTACTCGTTGTTAATATAAATAATAACATTCCGATATCAGTACACCAATAACAAGCTTCATATGTTTTTTATGTAAAATAAAGTCATCTCCAGCCTACAGTGCCATGAAGGGGCTAAAGTAGGAACTGCAGAAGTCTTCTCTCTGACTATTGGTTCCCTGGGTGTTGCTGTTGGTTTGTAGGTTGGGCCTGGCCCATAACCGTATCCGTAACATCGAGGACGGCAGCCTGGCCTTCCTGCACAAGCTGACTGAGCTGCATCTGGAGTACAACCGCCTCAACCGCGTCCCCCAAGGCCTCCAGAGCATGAAATACCTCCAGGTGGGATAAACACCACAAATAGAATCACACATCAGGGCTCGCTTCTTATTTCCTGCTAAGTTTTTTGCCGGCTAATTTCTGATGGAGGAGGACTGCATATTTGTTTATGCAGTCCTCCTCCATCTAGACCTCATCTACATCACATTATATAGATCATAGGTGTCACTGAATTAGAGAGCTTGCATTTTTTGGCAGAATACACTCAAAAAGTACACTATGGCAGTCAGTATTTCTAGCAGGGTATTGTATTGTTTGTATTACAGTAACTATTACCTCTTCCCCATGTATATGGGTATTTTCTAAAAACTGTATTGGTATGGACCAGTGAAGCAGAGGTTTTACAAAATGATGACACCATGAGCTCGATTTCATTGAGCATGTGCCAGAAAGCTACAAACAATGGCAGACTACGGGTGTGTTTACGTGGGGCTAGTACAGATGGGTGTATTCACATGTTAGCAAGTCAACCTAGTGTTTCTTCGTCATAACACCGCCATGCTCAAGAAGAAGCCCATCAATGTGCATGCTCCATGTTCTTCTGTGCTGTGGGACATAAAGTTGTTTCGCCACCTACAGGCCTGACATGCTTATGTGAATGTTTTAAATCTTCTTGCATTCTTTTGGGAACAACGATATATTCTATAATATCGTTGTCTTGACAGGAATTCTTTGGGAAAACAAAGGGCTTTTAATATGTTTTTTCATATACGTGTGGACGAAAAACACTCAGAAACACTTTATCATGTTACATACTCCATCCCCCTCCCTCTGGTCACTCTAGATGGTTTATCTCCATGTCAACAACATCACAAAAGTGGGAGTGGACGACTTCTGCCCCAGGGGCTCTGGAATGAAGAGGACATTCTATAACGGCATTAGCCTGTTCGACAACCCCGTCAACTACTGGGAGGTGCAGCCTGCCACCTTCCGCTGCGTCACCAGTCAGCAGGCCATTCGCTTTGGCAACTACAAGAAGAAGTAGAGAGAGAGAGGGATAGAGGGAGAGGGAGGGAGAGAGCGAGAGAGAACAGGCAATTTAGAAAATACAAAAGGAGAGAGCGACGGAGAGAGTGAGAAAAGGATGTAAGGGATGACATCTAGGATTTGTATAAGGGTTGGAGAGAGAAAGAAAAACCTGAATTATTATTAAGGATGATTATTAATACTGGCTTGGCCTGATTTCATTAAGCAAGCTTTTTTTTAAGAGAAAAGGAGACACATGGAGAAGATAGAGAAATTAACATAATTAGCATGATTAAATACAAAGGGAAATGTGTCTTGCACAGTGTGTGTACCTGCACACAGTGGAAAGGGATGTGCTTTTAGTACAATCATTATGTGTTATATTTTTACAAAGTTTTTAATTTTCAGAGAGTGAATTTGGATACTAAATAACGAATATCCTGATCTAAAATAGTTGAAATATCTTTTTAAACTTAACACATTTTTTGAACACATACATTTATTGGATTTGTCATTTTTTGTGTCTTACCATTTTGGTAAAGATTACATTTACAAAATACATATCAAAAATAATCTTTTTTGTATGGATAGATATTTGTACTGTGTGCTGATTTGGTTGTATCAGAATTTGGGAAGTTGCAATTGTGCTGGTCTGAGACCTTTTCGCTGGTCTGAAATTCTGTGATCCAACTGTACTGTATTTCAACAATAAACTATCAGTGAATAGACAGCATTTTCACAATTTCCGTTCTCAGTAATGAACATAAAGGAAGCTTATCAATAATGTTTGCATCACAGAGGGTCTTGACGACCCACAACATGCTTGGCTGTGCTTTCTATGATGTTATTTTTTGTGGACTACTCATGAACGGGACAATATTGTATAGTTTGGGCTTGCCCCAGATAGAGTTAGCACACAAAGACCTGCTTTGCCCTGATCCATTGATAGCAGTGCATCCACATAAAGGACGGCCACAATGGTATCTGATGCTTTTTTTTGAACATTCTTCTTCATCTGCTTAGGGGGGCTCATTTGAGGGGTGGGGTTGGGGTTAGTTCTATACATAAGGTATGCTGATGTGGTATTACCATAGCCATAAATACTATTTTTTTCCCTGTCCTGTAATCTGAGTACTGCTACTGCTGCAAACCTTTTTTGTTTTGTGAGAAATAAAAGCGAATATCAACAGGAGCAACGCTTTCAATGAATGGATACCTTCAAAAAGCAACCAGATCAGATCTCATCATCCGTCTAAAGTGAATGGACTACAGAGAGCAGAGAGAGTTGTAGGGAGGGAGAGAGAGGGAGAGAGAGAGAGAGAGAGAGAGAGAGAGAGAGAGAGAGAGAGAGACAGAGAGAGAGAGAGAGGGGGATGGGGCGAAAGATATGGAAGGACAGAGACTGAGAGAGTTAGAGAAATAGTGAGAGTGAGAGGGATTAAGTCAATGTTCTATTCAGTCATGCATCGGTGGCTTAATGAAAAGGTTAAAGCTCATATTTATTTATGTATTTTTTAAACCTTCGATATCGTTCAGTCATGTGAAGTTTGAGTGAAGTATCCCTGCACTCTATCTGCCGCCACCATCAGCCTCTGATGCGCTTCGCTGACTATCGCCTGGCTGGATGTCACCGGGACACCCCCCTCAGAATGTCCTCTGAATGGTACAGTCGCGATGCAAAGAGGGAGACCACCCCGATGCCTGCTGTGTTGACATGGATGGCATAGATAGGGACGATGATGCTCTTGCGTGTGGAAATGTCTGCAGCGGTTGATAAGCACCATTGGGGATTTGAGTGCGAATGAGAACTAGAAGCAGCAGGAGAGACGCTCAGATATTCAAGAAACAACACGTTTTGAACCATTTGGACGTAGTTCCTCCTGATGCGGGCCGTCGATCATCTATGGAAGCCGGGGGCTTGATTTGATATGTCGCAGGAGTCAGCCGGTGAGTAGCGGCGTCGTGGTGCATCGCTGGACCACCAGCATGGTTACTGGTAGTGTGACAAATATTGACAATGGACTTACTGATAGCCATGCATCCTGTCAATGAATGGGTTAAACAGCCTGTGCATTAACAGTGTGCGTAAAGGCCTATTGATGGTCATTATGCTGAGCATTTGAAGTGTTTTAGGTATCTGCTCCATAACAGTTCTATTTATATCTAGTATAAACCCAATACTAATCGACAGTATGCACAGTAGTCGAATAGGTATGATGTGCGCCTAGTGTAGGTGATATATTATTTTGTATTACTTATTGACCACACGTCTCAGCATGATTTCGGTTTGTGATCCACGGCAATTTTTACCAGTTCCACTGAGAAAATAGTGTTACTATACAAGCAGGTAGTTGTTTTGCTATTTAGCTTAGCATGCTACCTTGTGATTTCGAGACATTCATTCAGCGTTGGTTAATTAATAATGCCGTGTTTTATTTGAATTGGAAGAGGAAGAGAGCCGGGGAACATATAATCTCTGGTCCAGGACAGGCCGTGAAGCCGCTCGAAAGAACGGGACACTCGGGGTAGATAGATTTAAGATGCAGATGTTGACGATCCGCGCATGCGTAGCCGATATGCATTATTTTTTACCTTGAAAATGTTTTATTAATTGCATGACGTGTGTTTGACATTGCATTTGGTTTTATCTGTAAGATACACAATCCAAAAATCACTGCTTTACTTTTTTTTCTTCTTCTTCCCCACAGTGAATAGTTTGGTCAAGAGGAGATGGCAGTCCTGACTGAACTTCACCAGTACTACTCTCCATTCAAACAGATGGCCATCCCCCCCTTTCAATTCTGAGTGTACATAGAGCCCCCCCGCCCCCACCCCACCTTCTTCTGCTTTTCCCTTTCCTCCTCCTACCCTCTCCCAACCCCTTTTGTCCCCTGCCCCTTATTCTTTCCATTGTTCCACCCTTTACTTTGACCTCTCCTCGCCTTTAAGTCTGTCGGGCTCATCATGGCGTGCTACGGTCGTTCCCTGGACTCCCCTTGTACTCTGGCCCTGCTGGTGGGATTCCAGTTTGCCTTTGTCCTGTACTTTTCCCTGGGGGGCTTCCGAGGCCTGGTGTCTGTTTTGGTCCACACCACAGAGCCAGAGTTCGATTACTCCCGACCCCATGATGTGTACACTAACCTCAGCCACCTTGGGCCGCCGCCACCACCTCCCCGCAACACAGGCACCGGACCTCCCGGAACAACACCTCCTCTGAAGGAGTGCCAGTTGCCCTCTCCACTGCTGGGTGAGAGGATGAGGATGAAAGGGAATGGTAGATGATGAAGGCTCTTGCGTCTATTTTAATGATGTTTCCATTTCATGTTTTCTGTTGTTCAATCTTGGCCAAGAGAGCTGAGTGAGTGATTGTGTTTTGGCGTGTCCGTGGCGGATGGCAAATTGCTGGTTGTGTTCTGACCAAAAACAGATGATCAGTCACATGGACCACTTCAATCCCAGAATGAAATCTGAAACCTTGCCCTTCCCTGTGCTCCTCTCATTTCCCCTCCTCGGATATCCTTCTCCACTGGTTCCTTCTGTTCTATTCTGCCCTTCTCTCCTCTTATCCCTTCACTCCTCTGCTTTGGTCTCCCCTCCTCTTCCTCCTCCTCCTCCTCCTCCTCCCCCTCCCCCTCCTCCTCCCCTCCTCCTCCTCCCTCTTCCTCCTCCTCCTCCTCCCTCCTCCCCCTCCCCCTCCCTCTTCCTCCTCCTCCCCCTCCTCCCTCTTCCTCCTCCTCCTCCCTCCTCCCCCTCCCCCTCCTCCCTCCTCCTCCTCCCTCTTCCTCCTCCTCCTCCCTCCCTCCTCCCCCTCCCTCCTCCTCCTCCTCCTCCTCCTCCTCCTCCTCCCCCTCCTCCTCCCTCCTCCCCCTTCTCCTCCTCCCCTCCTCCTCCTCCTCTTCCCCCTCCTCTTCCTCCTCAGTGGGTCCTGTGTCGGTCCACCTGTCCGCCCCGCTGTCTCTTGAGGAGATCCGACAGAGGAACCCCCTGGTGTCCCCGGGGGGTCACTACAGCCCACCGGACTGCGAGCCCCGCCACCACACGGCCATCGTGGTCCCATACCGGAACCGGCAGACCCACCTGCGGGCCCTGCTGTACCACCTGCACCCCTTCCTGCAGAGGCAGCAGATCCACTACAGCATTTACATCGTACAGCAGGTGGGACTGGCTGTGTGTGTGCCAGTATGTGTGCACTGGAGCGTCGTTCATATAGAGGACAGGGTAGTGTATTGGTTACTATGGTGACACCATCCTGGTGACTCCTGGAGGGTGTTCTGAGCACGACCCTGTCCAGCGGAATTTTGGTTGCATCCCAGCTGGATGTGGATTCGATCAGGCATGTCCGTAGCCTACCTGTAGGGGGAGGTCCTTAGCAAGATGCCTTTTCCCTATCTCCTCCAAAAGGACCTGTATATCCGGGGGAGAAAAATCTCTGGATGGATGTAGAGATGTTTTGTAGACACAATTAAATAAATCAATCACCTAGATTATTTTTTTTGCCAATTCTAGATTCATCAAAACATCTTCTGAATATGAATGCATGATTAGATTATATATGAAAAAACTGTGTGAATATCTAATCATGCAGTGACTGATTGGTCTGGAACCGCCCATGTTATAGTCCCTCGTTTATAATATAATATTCTTTAATTCTATTTTATATTCAGAATGGTCTGTTTGGGTATCTTGGACGCACAGCAAGAGCTGATGCCATGGATGTGCCTCCTGTGTAATATGAATCTGAATAAATCGACATGGTCAAAGATTTCTGAAAACGCAACAAAACCCATTAAGCCCTGAATTCTAAAAGTATCTTCTCCAACCCCCCCTCTCTGTCCAGTGGGGGAACAGTACATTCAACCGCGCCAAGCTGCTGAACGTGGGGGTACGAGAGGCGCTGCGAGACGAGGACTGGGGCTGTATCTTCCTCCACGACGTGGACCTGTTGCCCGAGAACGACCACAACACCTACACCTGCCACAAGCAGTTCCCCACACACCTGTCTGTCGCCATGGACAAGTTCCGATACAGGTAGCCTTTTTACAACCGTATAAACGTCACCCCCCAAGCGTTAAGGTTTCCATTTAAACAGTCAGATAAAAAGGCAACCCTTATAATTAAGCGAGGGTTGCTATGCTCTTTTCTGCCACACGGTGGAAGCAATTGTCAATGACTTTATCCCCATTCTGGTTTCATACATAATAAACCATTGAAAATCCTAAAATACGATGATGAATTATGGCCTTCATAGGCTTGCTATTCATAACTTTGTGCTACCAGGCTAGGCCCGGCCGAAAGGAATTATTTAATCAGCATTGTATTGGAAGAAAATTTTGTTGGTTCCCTCAAACGGGATAATTTTGCGAAGCCGTTTCACTAGGAGATGGAACAACGTCGCCAGCTAGCTTGAGAACAGCAGTAGCGTCTTCTTTTATGTTATTTTTTTCCATATACTGCAGATGTTCTGATATAGTTTGAGACCTACAACTTACTCGTTAGAGCTCATCCATAAATCTGCCAGTAGCACTTTATACCTCGCTTTCATCAATATTGATGCAGCCGATGCTTTGCACTCATCTCGACCGTGAACCCATAAAGGTAGGGCTAATTTCAGATCAAATCACCGAAGCTGACAGCAGATGGTATGACCCCAGATCAGTTGCTGTGAGAGAAATTTAAATTAGGTTGGTTGGAATCTAGGCAAATCTCAGTTTATCCAGTTTGTTTGCTTACAGTATTTCCATGGCTGCAGAATGCTGTGTTTGTGTGCCTATTTGTTACATATCTGTAAAACCGGAGTATTCTGAGAATAGTGAATAATACATACACAAAAAAAGAAAGGTTATCCGGAACGGTAATTTCAAAGAGAACATACTGTTCACCTTCGTCGAAGACAGTATTTATACTTGGAATGTTTCCTTAATTTCCGATGACATATGGTCATTTATGATTTGTACATTTACATAATATATCTTTTGTTAGCCTTACTGCTAGGATTCAAATCTGTTATTCGGCCTCTTTAGGATGATATATCAATCATGCAGTCTCCTTGGCACAGTTTTCATGTTCACTTTGTTTTTCCAGGTTACCGTATCCTCAGTACTTTGGTGGCGTGTCCGCAGTGACCCCAGACCAGTATATGAAGATGAACGGCTTCCCTAACCATTACTGGGGCTGGGGAGGGGAGGACGACGACATCGCCGCTAGGTAAGGCCAACACACTCTGCATTATAGGGCAATGGGGGCTCCATGCAATGTGACTACAGTAACATTAACAACATTAACCTAAACCTTTCTGTACTTGAGATGTGCATGGTTGAAGGGATTCTAGGCAGACCAACAGGCTCCTTTGTCCTATTTTATACTCGTTTTACATTCTTTTGATACTTAATACCACACAATGAACCATTCTAATCATTAGACCTTTTGATTCTGAGACCCCACAACTTTTAGAAGCATCAATCAATAATTTCATGTTATTTTTTATGTACACTCTATAAAGTCTGCTGAGACCGTTACGGTTCTAACGGGGGTTTGGTAGACCTCCTCGCCTTCCATGTCTGATCGTATTTCGGTGGCCCGCCTCACATTGACCGCTCCCCGCTTCAGCACATCTTTCTGGTCTGTCAGCTGTTATAATGTTTTCCTGCTGTCGTCAGTGTGATCTTTCAACCTAATCTCCCGCCCCTCTGTCATGGCTTTGCCGTGTGCTCTCGCTGGAGAAGACCCAGTGAGTATTCGGATTACGAGATCAGCTCTAGTGTGTGCAGCTATGTCCACGCGGATTGCCTGTCTAGTTTTCTTACGCCCATGCCTCTCTTTTTTCCAACTCCACGTGCTGCTCAGAGAGGCACTAAGATCCTTTCATGAATAAATGGAAGAAAAGACAATCCAGGGGATTTAGGAGAAATGAAGCGAGACCCAAGGTTGCTTCCTATTCTAAATCTGCTAAGGTTCACCGGCATCTTCGTGTTCTATCCCACCTATTAGTTGGGATATTCTGGGTTTTACGTTATATGCAACGGTTGAATGACAAGGTTGGTCTACAAGATGACTGAGATGGAAATAGGTTTCAGCTGGTTTTTAGAGTCCCTTAGTCTCCCCTATGTGTTGTAGCTGGTCAAAATAATTTGAAATAATAATGTATGCTATCTTCCAAGTTTTTCTTTACCGTTTATATACGTGTACTTGAATGTTTGCTGTAAAGTTTGATAGTCTTTTCCAAGTTTCTGTGTTTTAGTGGAATGTAGCAACACCCATCCTCTTCCTAGCATATAGCTGTAGTTTAGCATTATCATGGCACATTTCGATTTACAGATTACAATCTTTCAATACTAAATACTACTCTGCTGTTTTGTTTCTCTCTGCTTTCCCAGAGTGCGTCTGTCTGGCATGAAGATAGTGCGCCCCCCAGTGGCCATCGGCCACTACAAGATGATCAAGCATAAAGGAGACAGGGGCAACGAGCAGAACCCACGCAGGTACAGCACAAACCTGGGCAAGGGACACACACGTATGAGTCCTTCTCCAAAGCCGAAGGTTCTGGGACACTAATGTCCTGTATCTACCTGTATAGCGTCCTAGAAGCCCTAACCCCTTACCCTTAAAGGTCAAACCTGGTGGTATATTATGTCACCTTTTAATGACATTTGAATACGTATGAACACCCTCCTCTTTCCAGATTCGACCTGCTGAAGAGGACCAGGCTCAACTGGCGCTCGGACGGCCTCAACTCGCTGACGTACGACCTCCTGTCCCGGGAGCTTGAGCCCCTCTACACCAACCTGACGGTCAACATCGGCGAGGACCCCCACCTGCCCCTGCTGAAGTTCCCCAATCAGCGGAGATCGGGCAGACCCCCGGCGCCGAAAGCGGACACGAGGAAGGCCGCCGAGGCGCCGCCAAAATCGCCCGACAAACCGCCGGACGCCGGGACTCTAGCGGCGAACGTGACGCGGCCGGCGAAGGAAGAGACACGAGACCCCGCCCACTCAACAGCAGCCAATCAGACGACACAGGCGAAGCCTGGTGTGATCAAATAGGCCCCCGAAGACACGTCTTTGTATAGCACTCTCATTGGACGGCGGGGTTTATTGGCGGTAGTGTAGCAGACATCCTCCCTGCAGGCCAATGAAGTCGACGTCGATGGCACGAAACGAGGAAGTCGTTTGCTGTCCGCAGGGTTGTGGGGGGTGGGGGACTCTGGAGGGATCCCCTGTTCAGACCACTGTTCACTGAATGTGTCTCCTTGGCGGTGTTTCAACTTAGAAAAGAGCTCACCCGTAAAGCGTCGGTAGTAGTGTTAATAGTAGATCTCCTCCATGAGTCTCGGGAAAAGAGCACTATCGAACAGAAGGAGTGTTTTTGTGCTAGTGGTGTACGGCCTCATCCAGTCTGCTGTACCAGAAACTACTGCTGTTATTCTGCCCCTACCACCACACCCCACCACTCTACGCAGGGGGTGGTCTAGTTTTCTGTGCCTTCTCTCTCTCTGTCTTTTAAATGCACATTTTATAGACAAGGATAGGTGCTCTTCGATGCTCATCCTGGGATTGAGGGGGGGGGGGGGGGGCGAGATGTGGGGGGGGTCTTTAGCTGCCTTTCTTACTCTGCTTGAGCTAGGTATCAGACTGAAAGTTTGTTTGGAGGAAGCAAAGTTGTTTCCCAGCAGGGGAGGAAGGCAGAATAACGACAAGGACACTTTGCCACGTTGATTTAAATTTTGTATTCTACTTTTGTGCATCAATCAGCGCAGAACAACTCCCATACATGTCGAGGGTAGACGTTTAGATTTATATAGAGATACTTATTTGTTTGTTTACCACTTTGTTGTGAAGTCTGCTCTGGTGCCTCGTTTTTAAGTTTCTAGACAATCAGGGCCAATCTCTCTCTCAGACACACACACACACACACACACACACACACACACACACACACACACACACACACACACACACACACACACACACACACACACACACACACAAAACCTCTTCTACGTACAGCAGCTTGACAAAGTGGGTTAAAGTAAATCCTTATGATTCCACTGAATATTATCATTCCATTAAATAGTATATACATATCTCAGATATGATATGATATTTTAAATACAGTTGTAGGACATATGGTAAATGTATAGTATCAAGTGTACTATTTATCAAAGGTTTTGTTTCCCAAAAAAGTAATGGTTTTAGACTTCTAATACGACTTCTATACTTGTTTCTGGCCCCTGAAACCCTAAAACAAGATTGTTATTTCCACACCAGATCTATATTTACACAAACGGCGGTATGTGAGCTCTATGAAGGCTTTTGTCGGGAGAAGCACTTATTTTGTATTCCTTTTCAATCTTTGTAGGTTTAGGGGACTGAGAAGCGACCGTCGCGGTTCTTTGCTACACTGCCTCATAGGAAGGTATCCACTCGGTGGTAGTGTAAAGGATTATCACCCATGCCTAGGACAAAGCAATCACCTTCTGTATTCCACTGCTTGATCTACTCGTAAGCCTGCTGTTTGATTTCCATATTGCACATTTGGAATGTACTGTATTGTTTTAGACACACAATGCTTGTTTGTTAAGTAGTACTATTTATTGTAAGATGAGGCTCTTTCGTATATGCTTAATTATGTAAGGGACTTAAAACGGATCACTGTTAGACCACAGAACTTCCTGCTGCTTACTGTTTGGGAGGAATTACTAACTCTACTACTGAACTGGCTTGAAGACCTATTGTAATGATGTAGTGGTCATGTGTTATTTTATGTTTGTTGTTTTCCGATGATATTAACATGGGATAGATTACATAAAGTGAACTGAATGTATTTTACTTATTCAATCATCGGGTAAAAATATATTGATACCGTATGGACGGTTGATATCTCCATGCATAGGTTATGTTTTTTTTTAATGGATTAAGACTATTTATGTCACGGATTGCTGTAGCGGGAATGAGGTATTAAGGGGTGCCCCCTAGTGGCAGAACCTGTTTTGGCACCACAAGCCACGTGGACTCACTGACTGAATGGAAATCTGCAGTTTTGTGGCATGAATATTTATGCAGAGTCATTCACTGTTTCCTTTTTTCTTTTTTCTATTTAGCTTAAGCTTTGCAGTGGTTCATGGAAGATGCTTTCGAGTCACATGATTCATCCATGCATTTCTAAGGTACAGAACCAACAATCCATTGAATGGGTTCATATGACATTAACGTTAACAGTATCTGAACATGAGATATGTGAAGATTATACTTTATTTTCTACTTTAATAGTTTTATAGAGGCAATGTTTCTTTATAGAGCAATACTATATCTGCGTCTTACAAATGTTACACATACTGTCTGGACTAAACATTGAACTTTCTTGACATGTCATCTCACAGATCATTACGTACGGAGGATGTTTCATTTAATTATTACACATTTTGTTAATATATATATAT
Organism: Pollachius pollachius; assembly: GCF_949987615.1. Lineage (NCBI taxonomy): Eukaryota > Metazoa > Chordata > Actinopteri > Gadiformes > Gadidae > Pollachius > Pollachius pollachius. Next base: position 12,251,789 of record NC_136941.1, read on the forward strand.
TTAGCATATAATTGAGTACATATTCAGAAGGCAAATGCGAGCAGCCAGATTTGCACCGATTGTTAACACCTGTATAATTATACAACCATCACATTGTAAATCTCGGGCCATTGTGATTGTATATGCCTGGCTGTCAATGTTTTGATTTCTTAAAGACGAGAATGACAATATAAGAAGTGAGACGTGGATAGGTGACACCCATGTGATTAAAGGACTGCGACAGTTATGCTAGTGTGATGATGTCGCATGCTGTCATCGCTGCTCCCATTATTTGCTGACCATCTCGAAAGAAGGTTTGATTGAAAGGTTGGCCGAGCCCATCCTGGTGTGTGTGTGTGTGTGTGTGTGTGTGTGTGTGTGTGCATGAAACGGGTCAATGCCAACACAAATGTAGGTGACTGTGATGGACTTGGCTAGTAGAGTTGTAAAACTGAGCAAATACATGTTCAAATAAAAAAAACATAACCCAAAAATATTCTGTGTGAGTGGATATACAAAGAATATGCGCTAAACCAGAACTGAACTTTGAACTAAAGCACGAGTAGATAACGTTTACTGAACCAATCCTAGAGCAGAGAGGCTTAAATCTTTAACACATACCCAATTGTTTCTGTCATGGTCTCTTGCCAAATCTCACTCACTCACACTTACACACACACACACACACACACACACACACACACACACACACACAATTGTTTCTGTCATGGTCCCTTGCTAAATCTCCATCCCTCCTTCATTCACGTACACACACACACACACACACACACACACACACACACACACACACACACACACACACACACACACACACACAGCCGGCACCTCCTTTTAACACATATTCCTCCACCAGAAAGTCCTGGCAACAACCAACCCAATCCACCCACAAATATTGTTCAGCATGAAATGTTCAAACATGATGATCAAAAAGAAGCCGAGAGTTGGTTCAACAGCGGCGCTACAGCCTTTGCTGCTACAGTAGTTACTGTCTCCCTCCACAATACATAGAACAAGATTCAAAACAAACCTCACAAATGTTCAGTCCTTATCACCCTGTCTCTTCCCTGCCTTTTAATCATTCCACTTTGTCGCCAAAAGTCAGTTGTGTACACACTTGACGGTTGGATGTTTTCTTATCTCGGACTGTACATGGGGAATTATTCAGAGGGATCGTGTTTATCTCAACCGAGAGTGCACACAATTAAACACATAGAGGTCGTAATTATGGAGCGCATAAGATGGCGTTTTCTCAGTGTCTCTGATCTAGCCATTGTTCAGTTTGTCTCATCGCAGCTGTTGTGTCCGTAGGCCTGTCGTTCCGGCCGTGCTGCTCATGAGTCACCCCGCTTATTTCACGCTTCCAGTTTTCTTTGAAGTGGGTTCTCGTGATGGTGGGAGAAGGTTGTGTAACGCCATGGTGCGCTGTACTACTTCATACTGCTGCTATTTCTGGAGGTCCTATGCTCTAATGGACACCCACACTGTGCTGTCCATGGTGCTGAACAGAGGTCCATGGTCCAGTCTTGTTACCCAGCTGTTATCGACTGCTGTACCACTGTCGTGCTGCTGCTTTTCCCAAACCAAGAATATAAAATGGAAGCTAAATATTTAGAACAATGACTAGATTTGATTCATTGGGGCTATCTTTGGTTTTGAATAGAGGACCAAGACATAAAACTGGTTCTTGTGTTGTGGTAATACTGTACGTTCTATCAGTAGGCCAGCCTAGAGGCTTCCTCTGCTGATAGTTCCTTTAGTGTTCCAGAAATACTATTGGTACTTAATAATATGGCCATATGCATTTGATTGAATACTAATCTCTGCCCTAAGTATAGCAGATACAGTGTTTGATTTGCAGTTGGAAACTGCATGGCCGTTCTGTAATCTGCAACCATACAGTATTACCCATGACATCACCCTGTATGCATAATAATCACGCTCGTCTGGAGCATGCAGATGGGGATTAAAAAGTCAAGGCACAAGGTCATGATTGCGGCAATAAATAGACTAGAAATGTTTACATTTTGAACATGCTGTCTTTCTAGTTTAGTTTAATGAAATCCAAAGTCACGTTCAATGTTCCTGCCGGGACACAGCCGTCGACATCATGGGGTTGAAAGTTTAGGAGACTGAAACCAGATATTTGTACGGTGAGTAATGTCCCATCGTAGCCTCCAGCTAATTGGTCATATTCATAGTAGTCGGCTAGTAGTACGTAACCTAATCCTCACTCTTAATGGCTCTCATACCGAATCAATTCCTACCGCTGCAGATCCAACGTATAGATTACCAGCCCCCTCTGGAATGGTCTGAAAACACCCAGTGCATGATGTCATCCTGTGACATTCTATATTATCGGATCACAGACGACCAGGAGAGAGCTATCTGCCCGGTAAACAGCCGCGTCAGTGGCTACCCTTTATGTGTGTTGGACGGCTCCCGCGGTGAACCTTGACGTCCAAACTCTCTCAGCCCGTCTCCTGTGATCCTGTCAGCCTTTGACGACGGTCTTACTTACTTTGCACTTATCCTTCACTCTCACCCCCTCCCCTCCAGTGGACGGACACACCGGCCCGAGGTAGTGACAGCAGAGCCGTCGCAAGACACACAGAGGGCTGAGGGAGCCCGCAGTCCCCTTCTGTTACCCAGCGGCCCTCCTGGGCAAGTCCGTCCGCTGTCCTCACCACCTCCTGCACACCCAACCTCCCCCGCTAAGTGGTCCGGCCCACATGGCCTCATGAATACAACCACACATACACACACACAAACACAAATACACACACACACACACACACACACACACACACACACACACACACACACACACACACACACACACACACACACACACACACACACACACACTCACTCATGCTCACACACACACACACTCACTCATGCTCACACTGATAAGTGCTGTAATGGGCGTTTATGACGCATAGTTCATCCAAGGCACCGATATGTGCCCACAAACCTAATGAGAGGATTTATTTAATACTTAGTGCTTGTGAATAGAGAGTTGACAGAGATGTGATATTGTTTTTGTTCAGTTTTCTTCGTATAGTTGCTACCGTGTTGTATTTGCAATACTTTGATTACTGCCAGCAGGCAATCCCAGTGTGTTATGTAATATGATCCTGCAGCATGCCAATCTGAACGTTGGCCAGTCATCATCAATCAAAAGTGTAATCAATAAGTAGAGAGGAAGAAATTGTTTTACCCTTGGAGTGTTACTTAATGACTAACAAGTGCGTTGCTGTCACTCCACCTGTGGAATTTAATTTTAGGATGATAAAAATAACAATATTTATATAAGTATCAGGTACGATTAGCTAGCCGGAGTGTGCAGTGTGCACCCTCATAATCACTTAACTCAAGTGAAACAGAAAAAAAGCACGTTCTAACTGGGATTGTTGTGACGTTGTGGCGGTGAAA
>NC_136941.1:12257723-12277723 GCF_949987615.1 Pollachius pollachius
TCGGGCTGTATAAGTTTGTTGTCATCAATAATAATGACATAAACACATGACTGGGAGTGATGAAAACACGATCATGGTCGGTTCTACATATTGTTGCACGTTGTTATCAAGTGTGCTTGTGTTTTGAGCAAGCACAGATTCTTTGATTATTTTCTTATATTACAAACTCCCAAGAGTTTTCATTCCAGCTCAATACTGGTGTGTGTCATTGATTGTGTCAGCATGTGCAACAGACATTTCTCTATTCAGAGACTTCCCTAGCTGAAGATCCAGCAGGGGAATGCTGCACTAACGTATTTTGGTGGTCGGGGGTTTAACTGTCACTATGCTCTGTAAATCAAGACTTCATGTTTGTCTGTGTGTGGGGGGGTGTGTGCACGTGTGTGCACATGTGTGACTTAAAATGTGTGTCAGTGTGTACTCTTAACAGTTTGGGTCCCCAGTCAGTCAATGCTCCAGTCTCACAGCTCTGACACACTCCCAAGATTTTGTTATATAAGAAGGGTTTTCATTTCTGTGCATTTCCAAAGAGCCTAGTAACATGCCATTAGCGGGAGCTGTGATCACAAAGAGTTAGGGGGCCCCTGCGGGGAGCCTGGACTCAGAGCACTTTTCTGGGCCATGGATGGACGCGACGGTATAGCTAAATAATGAGCAAGCTAATTAGGCATGGCGAGACAACCGGGTATGGGCAACGTGACAAATATTCAGTCGGACTGTCCCTGGTTCACTAAGGCTAAATGTCAAAGATTATATCCTTAATATGATGTTGATGGGTAATTGGGGTATTGAAAGATGCATCTATTGGAGTGGAATATCATTACTCATTAAAGATCATTGTTATGAATAGATTGGGACACAAGAAATCCACACACCAATCCATTCAAATTCAATTAATCATAATTTTGGATGTAAAGGTAACTTTTATCGTATGAATAACTATATAGCAGTTACATATAGTAAAACTAAGCTAAATCTCAAGTTCTCCACCAGTGCCGTTAAAGAATATATCTCATGTATTTCAATTGGATACTTTCTGTTGGTTTCGAACCAGTTAATGCACTTCTGACATCTTAATACCCTTCTCCTAATGGGAATGCATCAGTACATGTCCCCAAAGTTCTTACAGTCATGCTGGGAACACAATGTCAGGCCATTTAATCAGATTGCTGCAAATTGGATTGGATATGTGATCGCTTTTTCTTCAATATGAATCTAATCTTTTTCTTCAATTTTAATTCACAATTCATCTTAATTGTTTTCCCTGTGTGGTTGTAAAATATGATGTCTCATTTTGCCATCATTTTCTTCATTGGAAACCAGATCATTATGAAGTCATGTTGATTCAGATCCCTTCTCTGACCTTAAGGATGGCATGTGATGGCATTTGCGTGTGCCCGCCTCGAGGTCTACAGCCAGTCCTGTTTGCTAAATCTCATTACCAACACACTCCTGGCCTGTCTCCTCTTGAAGCCCGCCCCAACCCTGTTAACACAACTCCCAATCAGAGTAAGGTCTAATTAACAGAACATCCACTTTCACACGAAGCAGCACTTTCCTCAAGAGGAGATACAAAAAATATACAGCATGCATATGTTTTCAAGAAACTGTGTGAATAGTTATACATGTACATGAGCTTCTATTCACACTGTTTCTTTATTTCACGCTATCTACACCATCTCTGTTCAGGACTAGAGGGGGAGCTGAGACTGACGCCGGTCCTGGGCCTGCAGGTGTAACTCCTCCTGGGTCCTAGGGGCTGTGCTAATGAGCCCACAGCAGACAGGGATTTACAACGTTATATTGTCATTGCTGTCAATACTTCCTCGACTTGATGTGATGACACAACATGTTGTAATCATGTTGAGTTGTCTTGAGCAAAGTATTAACAAAGTTTCAGTGGAATGACAGCAGGTCAAGACAGATTCTTCACTTGGGAGACTTGTTTATCACTAGCGCAGTGTCTCTATAAACCTCTAAAGCTTAATCTCCACTAACAAAACTATTAGCAGACCTGGCTACTGCGAGCACTGAATGATGCTTGTCTACTTTGACAGGAGATCACCTGTTTGGCTTAAGCTAAGCTATCGCAATTCCTAGAAGCACAAAGTACTACAAAACAAAACTACACACACTTTTCTAAACTGATTTTATACAGTAACATGAACAGCAGGCCCCAACACATCACGACACAGATAGTTATGGAGCTCAACTTAAACGGCTAGTAAACATCATTTTTTGTCTTTGTTCAAACATACTATTTTGTACATTTGGCAGAAAGTGGACAGAAACCAAATATCCCAAAGCTGGATGTGTAAAATGGCGGGGCAGGAACTGATGCTAGCACAGAGCGCAGGTGAGACACAGAGGAACACGGAGAGAGAGAGAGAGAGAGAGAGAGAGAGAGAGAGAGAGAGAGAGAGAGAGAGAGAGAGAGAGAGAAAAGAGGGGAGGAGAGAGACTTTATTAGTTGGACCAGCAGGCATCACTCCTTCACTCTGGTAAGCTTTGAGGGTGTGTGAGAGAGTGAGAGAGATTCATGGTGAGATCCCCAAATGTTTTAACTAGATAGTGCACAGGAGTGCTGCATTGTCTTTGTTTGACTGTTAAACAGAACTGCACAAGTAGCACTCTCTCTGTGTGGGTGTGTGTGTCTGTGTGTATGTGCGCATGCGCGTGTGATACAGACACACAGGTTGGTATGAAACAAAGAGCTAAGGAGAGTGTGGTGAGTGCCAAGGAGTGGCTGTGATTATATAAAGGGCCTGTTCAGCACCCAGGCACCGTGTGACACCCACAGCCAATGGTGGGGCCGCAGCAGTACTGGGATGCTGACCTCGCAAAACTGGCACACGAACAAACGACTGGGCTTCGGGTTGCACACGTACGCACATACACACATGCACGCACACACACTTACTCACCTGAATACATATAAACAGAAACGCCTGCACTCAAAGTCATACTCACACACACACACACACACGCACACATGCACACATGCACACATGCACATGAGTGCATACACAGATGAGCTACACACTTACTCACCTGCATACATACAAACATAAATGCCAGCATTCAAACTCATACAAACACATATTTTCCTACACACATACACACACGCACACGCACACGCACACGCACACGCACACACACACACACACACACACACGCCTGTATATACACATATAACATAGAAAACCCATATTGACATACACAATCATAAACACACATCTACACACAAGCACGCACAAACACCAACATAGAACACTTTCCTCCACAAACTCACCCACAAAAACACAAACATGCACCCATCAGCACATGCCTGTGCATGTGGGTAGGTGTGTGCCTGGACAGAGACAACACACACACACACACACACACACACACACACACACACACACACACATCAAGGCACACACTGAAACACAGCTCCTCTGTCCTCTTTCAGCCAGCTGAGGCCAGGGCAGGTCTGGGAGATGTAGTCACACCTGCGGTCATTACTGAACTAGACTTATCCAGCTAGCAGAGGAGGCTCCAAGTAGGGCATTCAAATTCAAATCCTGAACAAAATCACTCATCGTTAATCGGCTGTGAGTGTTAAGTAGCTCAATTAATACACACGTGAAAAGGGGAATGTAAATCTGGCCTGTTCATCTGTAACATTGGACATAAGAACGGATGCACACAACAAAGCAGAAGCCAGTGTAGCGCACACACACACACACACACACACACACCGCTGGAAGGCCCCATCCAGGGCAGCCTTGTGCCAAATCACTCCATCAGAACGTTTTCATGAACCATTAACCACAATGATGATGAGCAACCTTTAGGAAAAATAATATTACACAGATTTCCTTAAAGGATCTATTGTTTGCATACACTGGGCCGCCGGGCAGGGCTATTGAGATCGTCAACGCACATAACAAACCCGAAGACATGACTCCTCTCTGTGGATCACTGCTCAACCATCGTTGCTTCCCAATTATATCTCAGTCGTATCCAATCGTATCCAATCCACTGCCCACATAATAGCCCCCACTGCTAATTTGAATGAAACATGTTTTTCAAGAGGAAGAAGCATATAATTGTGTTGCGTGGGAGATTTTCTATCCACAATGTCTTTTATACAAGTTAAACTATATTTTCATCCTTTTTTGGGAGATATATTGGTAGCCTACAGTTTGTTTTTTCTACAGTATTATTTGGAGCAAACAACGTTAATCTAATGCCATTTTGATGTGTGTCTACCATCCACGTGATATTCTGTGTATTTTTTCTCTTTTCTTTTCTGTACTGCTGTGTTTTCATTGTAATTCAAGCCCTTCTCCGATAACTGTACAGCAATTGTGTGCACAGGGAATAGTCTCTCCAGCCTGCGATTTTGAAATGATGCTTAGCGTTTTTAATATTAATATATACTACGATATCCAATAATATGCTGACTAATATAAATCTGGAGAACATGGAGGTTGGTGACATCATAGATTTAATCTCTTCATCTAATTCTGACAGCCTCCATATTCTGGCTACTGCATTCTTGGCTGGGTTATGTCTTTCCAGTCACCACTAATCCTAATCCATTTGGCACTCAACCACTCAATATGGCCTAGGTGGCAAGAGCACAACACTGATAGACGTAGCATCTACGTCCCTGTGCCATTGAACTAGCCAGGAACCTACCAAAATGACGTCTAATGCCACTGCTTATTCCTACCTCATAGCTTTTTAATAACGCCTCCCAGACCCCCATGGACTAGAGCTGCCAGCCAGTCTATGTTGACACCAGGTTTGGGACGTGTTTAGTAACAGAATTATTACTATACTAAAGTATAGTAATAATTCTGTCTACAAAATGCTACAGTATACCTCTTTAATATTGAGACCCCTCTCATCCCTCTTTTGTATTTTTCTTACTGCTCAAATTAAGACAACAATGCTGTTTGTAAGTTAATTTTGAATTGAGAGACTGGATCTTGTTTTCACAATAACTATGATTTGCCAGTTCGTGACCAAATCACAGCCATGATCGGCCTTTGTCTGCTACAGCTCTTTGGCAGTGTGTTTGTCACGCAAAACCTTTCAACTTGCTAAGCCCATTATAACAATATATGGTCCAACAGCAAAATGAACCCTGGCCAACCCAGATCATAGAGACAGACAAGGCCCTACTGCTTGTCCATGTCTAGGTCAATGAAGACAGGTCAGGTCAGCAGCTCTATGTAAGCCCATTGCTCGGGTATTACGTCTTTGATTAGACAGTTAAATGGATCGGGTCAGGATTAGCCGTCAGCGGTCAGAAAGCAACAGAAGATGTTTGCAGGCGTTGGGACGGCCCGGGCTCTTCAGCCACAGCACTGTGAGAGTCACTCAAACTTGAATCCTTTTGGAGATTGGTTATAGGGTTAGGGTTAGGTTATCAGTAAGCAAGATTGCATTGCATAAGACCCGTTTGTTGATTTTCTGAACAAGATGGTATATGGTTAAAATCATTGGACGTTTATTGGGAAGCAGCTAATCGCATATATCTCTATATTGGATTTGCTGGCGGTAATTATCTATCCTTGGAATTTAGTTATCCCCTGTCTAAATAAAGTACAACACAGAACCAAGAACTCATCTATGATGTGTATCGGTTTTTCGAATCTGAAAATAAGCTTTTAACTTTTCATTCGTTGTTCAATTTCTAGAACCGTGCCAACTTTCTTCTCTCTTTCTTTCCACAGCGATGACAATCCTCACCAAGCAACCAGAATCACATCAAGTAGGTAACATTTATCTCTGGAAGACTTCATTCCATCAAGCCTGCCATGGGGCACACCTAGCAGCCATCTTTGTTTAGTCTTGGTTTTGAAAATGCAGAATTCAGTCCCCCACCCAGCTAGCATTTAGAACCAAGATGGCTGCTTGATGAATAAGGCCCATGGTTATTTTCATGCTGACAGTGCGCTTAGAATATCTCATCCTTTATGCTGCTACTTTGTAAGTTGTGAGTGTGCACACACCCACACACACACACACACACACACACACACACACACACACACACACACACACACACACACACACACACACACACACACACACACACACACACACGCTCACACACAGTTGCACGATCCATGCACCACAGTAAGAATTCTTAAGTGCATTCGGCCATACTAAATGTAGTCCTTTTGACAAAACAACTTGAAAACAGAGAGGAGAAGATCCATACAGGAGAGGTGTGAATCATTTAGTAGCAGCAGCAGCAATGAGATGATGTAACTCTATTGATGAACACAGAGAGAGATCAGCCTGGCAGCCATCCAGCTCCTGATGAGTCATGGAGATGATGCAAAACATCTGGAAATAGCAAGGAGCCTATGCATACTGACCCCATTTGTGTGTATGTGTGTGTGTTTGTGTTCGTGTGTGTGCAAACCCTGTGAGTTTGATTGCGTTTTTGTGGGTATGCATGAGTGTGTGTGTGTGTGTGTGTGTGTGTGCGTGTGTGCACACGTGTGTGCGTGCGGTTTTCCTTTGTAGCGGGTAACAGATGGATAAGATGTTTAAATAGAGCATGAATGTCCAGGGTCCTCTAGTGTAGCTTGTTCTACACATTGTTGAATTACCGCTTCTGTGTATTATGGCATCTTTTGAAGTCGTTTCTGTGAGTATAATGTGTTACACTGGTTTACTGTAAGCTCTGTGTGTGTTTTTTCAGCTCAAGATGGTGGGTACGGCTTGGAAAGTGAACAGGTTAGTTTGACACCTGAAGAGGAAAACCCACTCAGGAGAATACTGCAGGTAACTTCTCTCTCTCTCTCTCTCTCTCTCTCTCTCTCTCTCTCTCCTTCTTACACACACACACACACACACACACACACACACACACACACACACACACACACACACACACACACACACACACACACACACATACACACACACACACACACACACACACACACACACACACACACACACACACACACACACACACACACACATATCTTAGCTTTAATTCAACGACCTTGCATATGGGTGCATTCAACATTTTTGTACAATTAACATTGTAAAAAATATTGCCTACGATATTTCACGTGTGTTCATTTTGCTAAATTCATATTCATACCAATACATTTTTAAGTCTCTTCGCTGCAGTAGGTTTGTCTTCAATGAATTGCCATTACGAAATTTAAAAAAGTGTCTTAAAACAGGCTTTATGTATAAAAATCCAGTGTTGATTGTGCAGTTCTTGCATTAGAGAAGCCTGTCACTGTGAGAGGGTTATAACAACTCTATGTTTTAATGCTATTGGATGCATTAGCCCTATAATGCTCTTCCATGAGTCCGAGCATTTTGGCTAGCCTCTGTCGCCCCCTAGAGGGCAGTGACAGATTGCAACGCGGCTACTCCTGAAGCTACTCTGCTCCCTTTCTTCACAGCCATTTAACTTGCATCAGCCAGGGATGTCCCAGAGCAAGAGGAAGTTACTGCAGTCTTTGATGGGCCCCTATGGGCCCCTAAGTGTGTCCTACAATGGGAAGACCTGCATTCTGTTCAAAGCCAAGCGCCTGGCCATCCGCTACAGGAACCACACGTTCATTGACCTGACAGAGAGGATCTTCAGCCCCGGCTCACCCGTGGACACCAAGGGCTCCATCTGCACTAAGGAGAAGGCGACGTAAGTGGTCCTATCCAAACCTATTGTGGAACATCTCAGTGAATATAATATACTGTAACGTGGACAATACTGTTGACTAACTAGAACCCATATAACCACATGCACTTATTTAATATACATTTTCTCCAAAAACGTAATGAAACGAAAATGTGTTTGACCATAGACTGTAAAATGTATAAATGTGAAAGTGCTTTAGTCAATCCACATGTCTTCGGTTCTGTCTTTCAAAGGCTTTCATTACGGTTCGGTGACGTGGAGGACCTGCGAGGACTAGTGATCCGGTAAGAGCGTCTGTCCCCATTACCCCCCTGCCTCACTAGTGCACTGTGCCCATGGCAGGAGCCCCGTGATGCAGCTCAGCTCTGTGCTGTAGCTCTGAGTGTAGAACTCCAGTTGTGAACAGCGACAACATCAACATCTGGCTGTCCCGCTCTCTCTCCAGGCTCCAGATGTCCAACACGTTTTACGAGGCGGCGGGGCAGAACTGGTTTACCCTGGATAGTGTTCACATCCACTACAACTGGACGCAGGAGGCTACGTTCAACGCCAGCGAGATCTACGCCCCTGCCACTTCCTCCTACCATTGCCAGCATGTCAGCAGCTTGCACAAATATGACACCCTGCTGGTGCCCAGCTCCCACACGGACACATCAGCTAACTGGCACATCACTTTCACAGACTTCCAGGTATCTGAACTAGCGCTGAATGAACACGGTTGCATTGTGTTTGTGTGTTTGTGTCTGTCTGTGTGTGTGTGTGTGTGTGTGTGTGTGTCTGTGGGGCGGCAGTAGCTCAAGAGGTAGAGCGAGTTAGCTGGTAACCGCAAGGTTGCTTGTTTGATCCTCGGCTCCTTCTAGCTGAGTTTCGAGGTGTCCCTGAGCAAGGCACCTAACCCTAACTGCTCCCGACGAGCTGGCTGTTGCCTTGCATGGCTGACATCGCCGTTGGTGTGTGAATGTGTGCATGAATGTGTGAATGTTAGGCAATATTGTAAAGCGCTTTGGAAGAAAGTGCTTTATAAATGCGGTCCATTTACCATTCTACGTGTGTATGAGGCATCAGCTTGCAAATCATTAATTTTAGGGATGTTCCTGTCCTAAACTAATCCCACTGCCCTTTTCCCCTCTGTGTTACTCCTCTCCCTCCAGATCCAGGCCTTCAACGTGCAGTCGGAGAAGTTTGCGTCGGCCAGCGACTGCGCCACCTTCCTGACCCCGGCCATCCTGATGGGCCTGGTGACCTCTCTGATCCTGCTTTTGGTGCTGGCCTACGCCCTGCATATGGTGGTCCACCTGAAGCACATCGACCGCTACGAGGAGCATAAAGCCACCGTCTACTTCCCTCGCAGTCCAGAAGCAGAGCTCCCCGACAAGAACAGCCTGTGAAGGGGGGAGGGGACGCGCCGCAACAGGGGTAGCGATGAAGAGAGAGAAACTAAAAGAGGGGCGAAAAGACTGAACGAGAGGGGGGGGTGCAAGTGGGTAAAAAGAGGAAAAGAGTATCCGGCACAGAGGTTTCCAATGCAATGAAGGCATTATGGCCTGTTTAATTGGAATCAAATAGTTAGTATTGTAAAGTGGAAGGGATGGTGGGACTGTGCTTTGGATATTTCTTCTGCTCTTTTTATGGACCTGCATCTTGGCATCCATTTTTTATAAGCCGAATGGATGTTTCAATACCCTTTCCCAGATAAGTTCATGATCTTAGGACCGAAGGTCAGAGACGAGACCGGGGACCCTGAAGGGCAACAGCATTACCCAGCTTTTACCCCAGCCGGGTGTAAAAAAGGCATCAACAACTTCGCAACTGCAGCTAATAATGCTAAAAACATCTGGTGTTCCTGGTTCAACATCTGTACTACATGGCTTCTCTGTGTCACATTACAAGCATCCATGTCACACGTCAAAACTTTTTACACATCCAGCTTCCAACACAGTGATTCTATTCAAGTACAGCTTCGATATATAACTTCCACATACACTTTTATAGCTGCGATAGCCATTAGCTGCATGCTATGATACGTTGATCTATTTGGCCTAGCACAGTGTTTCCTAATATTACAGAATACAGATAGTCTTGCATGACTTGCAGCTTAATAATACTACAATGTGGGAATGGATGAGGAATGATTGCTGGAAGTGTGTGACGAAGCGTGGGGGGGGGGGGGGGAGTATCAGGAACCACTGGTCTAGCGTCCAGCTGGAGTGAACAGACCAGCACTATCAGCCCTTCAGAGCCTCTGGCGTCTCTCAATCCAATCCCTGGACAAGACTGCTGCTTGGACTTAACTGTGAAAAGGCCTTTTACAGCCCGCCGGGGAGGCAGAGACGGGGGAGGGGGGACGGGACGAAAGGATGCGGGGGTCGGGTGGGTGTTTCTTCTTAAAACTTAGCACAATATTTGGGAGCCGCGTACGGCTGCTACCAAACTAACTCTCAAACAAAAGACATTACAAAAAGAACACTATGTTGCACAAGATGGCCGCTCTGAGGGCGACTGGGAGGGGGGGGGGGGGGGGGGGGGGGGGGGGGGAAAGAGAAGGTGAGCAGGGGTCCGAGAGCATCGAGGCGGTATGAGAGCCGGGGGGAGGTTGCTGGGTCCTCCTCATACACCACCAGGTGCACCACCCACACCACCGGGTTCGACTGCCAAAGCGAAGCGACGAGGCGTTGCCGTTGACACGATGTGAAGAACGGAGAAAGACAATACGATCATGGAAGCTATAAGTCACAGCTATGTAAAACAAAACACGACAAAATGGAAAAAACATGACAAAAAAATGACATACATGTACAGAAGTGTCACTCTGCGGAGGTCCTTTTTTTTTATATACAAACTGTAATCATGAAATACTACTAGGTACAGGACGACTATGCTAATCCTCATAACCAAAAAGGATACAAAGCTGTAGATACATTAATATCTCTATACGAGCATAGCTGTTTACTAACTTCAGATATTGCACAAATAATAAACATAGGTACAAGTACAGAATTGTTCTATGGGGGATTGGTTAAAGTAATAATGCATTTGAGTTTTCTATAAACTGTCTGTCTTATATTTGTCCGAGCTGTGCCAGGCAATTGTAAGGTTTAATTCAAACTGTAAATTACAGTACAAACCCCTACCCTAGAATGTGCACACTATGGAATGCTGTCCAACCACTGGAACCGAGAGGCCCTTATAGTCCAGGATCCACATTTGCAGCGGTTAATGCATCAGTAAGTCATTGCTACTGAGCAACAAAAAAAATAAAACATTCAGCATGACAGTAAATAGATATCTTAACATTGGATATGGCAGTTCTGTTCATCTGTAGCAGTGTGAAATGTTTTTTCTTTTCTTCTGTTGTCATCAATGTATCCTACAAACTATGAAGCAGATGGGGCAGTTTGTCCATGGACCAACTGGTGTAGATTGAACAATAAACGGTATTCGAAGACTCTGCTGTGTGCATATCTTCCCTCGGGCTTCATTGTTACATTTGAATGTGTTTTGTTGTGTTTCCATTCCTTTGGATGTTTTCTCTCATACTGTTGATCCGTGTCGTTACTCACAGTTCTGTCAGCCCCTGTCATAGTATCCTGCCAACTCTCTCTCCTCCTCCTGAGTGCCATCTGTTCTTCCATCTCACCTCAGCTCTCTGACCTTACATGGTCATGACCCCTCACTGGGACAGTTGACCTGTCTCGGCACACGTCCAAACAACTTCGTGGCTACTCGGTAGCCTATCACAGATAACTTAGTCTGGTGAGTAAATCAGAAATTAATAATAATATACTGCTGTAATAGTGTCAGAGTACTGGTCAGTTTAGAGGCCAAACTGTATTCTTATTTGAAATAATATAAATTTACAAGAAATCTGAAAATACCAAATGTTCTATATTGTATTTCTAAAACGCTGCAATAGCTGCACCAATAACTAATTTATTTTTATTACAGCTATGATATATGTTCTTTGTTTAGAATAAACGGCATTGTCTTCAAATGAGGAAAGCATAAGGTATAAACAAAAGGTAGGGCTTCTTCCGGTTGAACAGCTACTCCCACATAGATATCATATGGCAAGGTAATATGTCCCACTTAAGTTGAAAGAGCAAGGTCATTATCGTTGCATTTATCTGCAAATTAAGACTCAAAAAATGTGATCTTATTTTACCAAGATCTTAGATTGTTTTTTCCCACTTTTCTGTTTGTAGGGATCGTTGCCTCCAGCAGGAGGCGTACTCCATTCATTGGGTGGAGGTCCATGTCTAATGTACGTTCTAGAAAGACAAACAACAACAAAAGAACAAGACATTCCTCACATAGTAAACAGTAACTTTTTATACATTGAATATTATAATTCCCTTGCTCTTTGTAGTTCAATGGTACTTTAAAATATTTTAGCGAAAGGATTTCGTAGTTTATTTCATGTGATTCCTTACATACCGTCCTTTTAAGGAAACCAAGCGATTGTTTACAACAAAGTTATTCTGTTGCTAGATAGGTCTATTGGACCTGTTTTAAGGTTTAATTGACTCATTTGTTAACTTTTTATTTTTTACCAATATAGCTCCACCTTGACAAGAACCAGATAACAGCAAATAAGACGTTGAGCCTGCTGTTATTAGTAGAAACAGGCATTATTTGCACTATCGCTGTGTGCACACCAAAAGCACAAAATATTTGTTGACGTCCAGGAATTCTAAACAAATGATGGTTTCATCCAAAGCTTCTGACCATTTCTAAAGTTCACGGGTGACCAGATTCGAAACATGTGTGCAGTGTCATTGTGTCCATTCCCTGTTCTAGTTGAGCTTGACAGGATCTAATTTAATGTAGGGGATATTATTCGTCCTTCATTTCGTGTATAGAGGACACACGGACACATGAAAAGTTGTTTGCCCTTTCTAGTGGTGGGTGCGATTTGCCGGTGGGGATGGTGGGGATTATCCCCCCCTCTGGTTTACACGTCCTACCCTCTGCTGAATTATTTTTATCCTCGGTGGGGATAAAAATTATCCCCCCCACCCAAAGTATTTTCACCATTACATCGTAATAATTAACAACCAAAATACACAGGGTCCGTCTTCATTTTGAAACATTTTAAAATGTTTCTCAAAATTATCCCCCCCTCTGGTTTTTTCACAAATCGCACCCTGGGTATAGTATTGTATATTTGTTTGTTTATAATGGAGCCCACGGCCGTTTCTAACGCAATGTTGAGCTCTATTAGTGCACCTTCTCATTTTGGCCAGTAGATGGCAGTGTTTGAATAATCATTGGCGGACCATTGGCAATATGTATCGCCAAAACAATCAATAACATCAAATTACAAAATACATACAGACTGCACTGACCATGCACCGTATAACTTCCAACCTATGAGTATCGAGTCCCAATCAAAGGAACATATATGAGTAGCTCTTAAAGGCCCACTCCAAGAAGTCATTTAGAATTCAGTACCATGGACAGCTCCCTTTCCTTCAGCGGAAGCTTTCTTAAAAAAATATATATACAATTTCCTTTAGATAATAACAACAGAAACAGAAACACAACGTAACTTTTCAAAGAAAAAGTTTTTATTTTGACTATATCAAAGCTGTTTTTGTGCACGCCCCTTTCCTAAGTGATACAGCCCTGCTAAAGACAGTACGGAGCTGATATGAGGAGGAGTTGTGTTTAGTGTTAATCTCTCCCAGTCCAGAACTCCACTCTAACGATACTCGGAGTGCTCAAAGCTTGGGAATCAGACTTTGTGGCCGTTGCCTGTGCGGAGACAGATAGGCCCGCCTGTTTTATATGTAAAGCTGTTAGCTAGAAAGCTCTGGCCTGCAGGGTATTCCAAACCAAGTCTTTTGTTGCAACAAAATTGTGGCAGAGTCCCACTGTCTAAGCTGCTTTGCATTCTGGGAGTAGAGAGGCAGGGAGAAGGCACCCTGGATTGTGGGTAAAGTTGGAAGGGGTTTGATTAGAGGTGATTTCTTTTCAAATGGAAGAACAAACATTGGTTCTATCTGTGTCTGCTTTCTTCTTTTCCTTTCAATTCTTCCCTATATTTATTTTCTCATAACTCTCTTTTTCAGTTATTAGTTGGACATCAACACCGTCAATAAACTTTGTCTTTGATCCAACCTGAAACACCATTTTTCAATGTGCATTCCTATTGGCATGGCAACGCCTGGATGGGCTCTAACCTCTTGACTGCATGTTAAACTTTGAACGAGTTAATCAGCGTTCCACTGGGGGCCCAGAACTCAAGCAGGACTGTTAATCTGCCTATGAAAGAGAAGTTTAGAGTGCATTCAACTCTCAAGTGCATCAGTGGCGTGTACAAATCAAACGTTATTGTCTTGGAATTAGTTGTGGCTGGTTATGGTTTAGCCATTCACTGTGACAAGCATCTCAATGCCTGCGTGGGATTAATGGTTTTCTTCAGGGTGCTAGGGGTTTACGTTCAATGTTATTAAAACTGGTCGCGCATGTTGTGTTGTACATGTGACGATACAACGCATTGCAGCACAGTGAGAGAGAGAGTGAGAGAGAGAGAGAGAGAGAGAGAGAGAGAGAGAGAGAGAGAGAGATGGCAGAGGCAGGAGGGGGGTGGTTATCTGGTTTCAGTTTGTCCCTATAATTTCCTGTAACAACGAGCTTAGCACTGCCTCTCCAGGCAAACAGCTCGCCTTTGAAGGGTGATTCGAAATATACATTTTAATAAGGTGAACCCGGGCTGAGCCAACGGAACGCAAGGAATAAAAAATAAATAAAAAAAGATAGAGAAAGGAGATTGCCTATCTGAAATTAGCTGATGAAAGTGGGGAGAGTGGTTTGTGTGGGTTTGGGTTTTGTAAAGGAGTGACAGAATGTGGCGAGCAGGACTTGTAGCAAGGTGTTTTTTTTGTTTAATTGAAATTACTCGGGAAGGTAAAATGGATCAAGGAGCTTTGGGCAAAACAACTCCATGCATGATCTGAATGCAGAGCACTTCTAAAAAGCTACACAAAATAATGCATAGACCGCTTATTCCCTCCTCATAATGAGGCCACGTTTTCCCAACCATAGACATATTCCTCAGAAAAGCCCAATCGTTGTTTTGAAGATTGGAAAAAAATTAACATGTGTCTGACTTCTTTTTCTTGTGTGTGCATATTAATTGATGCATGTTTGCATTTATTCTTTAGTTCTATAATAGCAGTAGAAATATGTGACGCTTGAGGTCTTGCACATCATCCAGTCCATTCTATCATTCTATCCCCGTCTCTCATTTCCATGTTCCTCCATTCCTGCTATTTCTGAAGAGGGTTCCTTTAATTATGCATAATGTCATAGTGCTTTTTCTTTTGCTGTCCGTTCAAAATATATAGCTTTCTGGTAGAAATATGTGTGTTTTCTGTGTGCGTGCTCATGTGTGAACAATTCTGTGTGTGAGAGAGGACGAGTATGTGATGAGTGTGTTTGTTTTGACGTTTACATTACATTTCTGGGGGGAAAAATAAAAGTTAATCAGGCTTCACGGTTAATGTCGTTCTATAGTGAGATGCAAAAAAATTATGAAGATAATGCAGCCAATGACAACAGATATAATACCATTTTCTGCAGGTTCATTCTCACGTCTCACATAAACAGGAAGCAGGCCCACAATAACCCAATAAGTCCCAATAACACATAACTCAGTTTATAAAACGAGTTCATTTCTCCAATGTGCCCGGGCAGAAAAGTGATGGGCTTTCCTCATAAAACCCTGTGGCTAGAATTTATGTGAGCGGTTTAGTGTTCACATCAAGGTAGATGATCAATGAGCTCTCACAGGAACAACAGAGATCAGCTGATCGTGCACTACGGCTCAACTCCCGTTGCGCTTCTTGTACTCTTATTGGACGTCCCGGCTTCACCCCTCTATATCTGGGGGTTTATTTTATTTGATGAGCTCTTCCATTCCTCGTGTTTAGTATCATCTCTGATGCACTCCTACTATTCTGTCTCTGTGCGTCGCTGGGGTCCACCTGGGTTCTTTTGTTGCTGTGTTGTAGGCCTATTGCGTTCCATTGCATTGCTCATTGCTCTTCTAAACCCAGTGCTTCCTGTGTTTGCGAAATCTCAGGCTCCGTGGATTTGTCCTTATTTTCTGCCTTAATTGATGTTCCCGTTTCTTAATCAAACCAAGACGGGCTGTGTGTATGCGCGCACAGGCACACGCATTCACACACACACACACACACACACACAGACTCTGGGGGGCATATGTATGAATTGCTATGCACGCTTAACTACATGCAACCCCCCCCCCCCCCCCCTCAATTAGGCATAGGTATTATCAGGAGCCTTTGTCAGCCATCTGAAGTCAGGGGGTCAGCCAGATAACAGGGCCAATACGGAGCCCCCAAGTCTTTTACCCGGCTAATTCCTATTACATAAACCAAAATGGCGATTCTAATCTCTGAGAAGAAGAGATGGCTAGTGTGTAATTGCTTTAAATTGCAATTATTCTCACTAATAAGGATTCTATTCTAGACATTCTTGCAGGACATGTTAATCAGCACTTTCTCATAAGATACCCGGTAGCCAGTCTCTTAATATGGCTGCTTCTCCTCATGCCTGTTTCCATCTGTTACTTACTGCGTTGTTTACCTTTATGTTTTTAAACTTATTTGTAGTTTCTTTCTTTTTCTCAACTATCCCTCGTAGATCCCACATTGAGCATTGTTCTGCGTGTTTAGTTTCAATGGCATTTAGAAAATGTCAACATAGAGATACAGGCACAGGCACACACACACACACACACACACACACACACACACACACACACACACACACACACACACACACACACACACACACACACACACACACACACACACACTACACACTCTCTCTCTCTCTCTCTCTCTCTCTCCCTCTCTCTCCCCATTCCCTCACCTTTCTCTCTAATCACAACGTATGCTTTCACACGGTGCTGATGTTCCCAGATGGCTCCCAGCAGGCCAAAGGCAAAGCTCACCTGCCTCAGCATGGAGCTCACCGCTGCCCCCTGCTGCCTCTGGTGGGTATAAGCCAACCCTCTTGCATGTTGTGCGTATTTTGATTTATGACTGTGCATATTATTACAGACCACCATTCCAAGTACACGTCACATCCTCCAGCATGGACGGTGGATAAAAGTCTGGCTGTCTCATTATTAATTGAATTAAAGCAGGTATTCCTGGAGCGAGGTGAGCTGGGGGGCCTGGAGAGCAGGAATTATTCATGGCGGGTTGGAGGTTTCACTGAATGGAAGTGGTGGCTTGTCAAGGTCTGTTTGCATCAGAACCGACGACAGTCAGACAGAGACGGTCACAACAGCGACCTCCCGCCACCTTCCGTAAACACAAACCAGCTTTTTCACAAAGTCCCGCATGCTTAAGTTTTTAAGATTAAGTTTGCCTGCGTATTTACATTGTGAATTATGAATCCACAACAGGCAAGACATTTATATAAACAAACCTGGCAGCGTCCTCAACCGCGACACACGTGATGAAGATGCAATTTCTAAAGTAACTTTGGTGGATGTTGGTGATGTGTTGGTAATTTTAAACTGAAGGTATGGTAATAAATCACACATCTGAAGTGTACCTCATTAAGAAGGTCACAAAACCGCTCTACCTGACCCGACCTGAAAGATGTCTTCTCCTTTCTGGGATACTTTGCCTCTGAAAATCCATTGAATAGTTGACCTTAATCTTAATGAGCTGTTGGAGACGTAATAGTAAGAGGTCTCACCCGGGTAGCATGGATTATCACATCAGCCTCTGTTCAGTTCCACTGTATACATTCAAAGTCAATGTGTTTCTGGATCAGACTATTAATATCTGGATCAGTTGTTTTGATTAAAAAGCCTTTTTATATATTTTCCTAATGTTGCGTTCTTTTTGCCTTAACTCAATGAATATTAATTGATTACAATTTAGCGTAGCCAAATGTAATAGTTTTATTAATTGACTCCTTTGATAGACTGGAACTGTCTATCCATCAACTATCTATCTGTGTTATTGTTTGGGTAATGCTTGGCTTTATTTTGTAATAACAACGGTGGGAATCCTTTATTTTATTCTGTTTTCTTATTTTTCATGTTCTTACATGTTTCCATAAAAACAGGGATGCTGCCATCACGTCGTCACTTATCTTCACTTCCGTCGACACTGTGACCGTACCACAGTGACCTCGCTGACAACTGATCAATTTCTGGTAAACTATCGCACGGAACGCGTCAGCGACGTGCAAAACAGGCGCGACGTTGAGGCGCGTTGGACGCGGTGGAGCGGTGGCGCATGAGACACTGTGTGCACCAGTGCCTGCAGTCGTCGTCCATTGGATGAGAGTGTGAGAGAGGTGAGTGTCCTCCCCGATGCCCCCCCCCCCCCCCCCGACATACTTATTTCGTATTGCAGGCAGCCAAGGTTGAAAGTCGAAAACGGATTTACCCTCCGTCCCCGTACCCCATTCACCCGGTGTGTAGACCCCTGCCCGAGTATCAAATGCCGCGCGTAAAACCACAATGTGTGTCAATGTGCAGTCGCCAACCGGACCAGTGAGTGGTGGTCTCATGCTCCCGTGCCGACAAGCAGGTCAATCCCATCAGCATCCCTCCCCCCCCCCCTCCGAAGTCTCTCTCTCTCTCTCTCTCTCTCTCTCTCTCTCTCTCTCTCTCTCTCTCTCTCTCTCTCTCTCTCTCTCTGTGGCTTTTCGTCTGCACTTTTCAATACATCCCCGCTTCGGTGAACTGAGGATATCCTATAAAGTGCACGGGGTGATCTGAAGCGGAATGACAGCTTCGAGACGACCCGTTAAACGGAACACGTCACGGAGCAGTATGGATTGGGGACTATTCGTCATCAACATAACGCAGCAGCATCCTCGTGTGAAGCTATCCCCAGACTCCAAGAGAGGGAGAGAGGGAAGGCGGGGGGGGGGGGGGGGGGGGGGGGGGGGGGGGTGGAGAGAGAGAGAGAGAGAGAGAGAGACTAGCCGCGTCAAGAGGGGTGGGCGTGCTTTTGTTCGCAGCATCATTTGATGATCTCCCCCCAGTTTCCCCAAGTCTTTAATTGCCGCTGCCGCTCGCACTCTCGCACTCCGTGTGTTATCGATGAGAGGTACAGGCAGTGACAGGGGCTCCGACTGACTTTTTCCTCTTGGCGGACTCGAGCCCGAGTTCCCCTCAGCCCGCGGAGCAGCGATACCAGAGGGAAGTCACGCGACGGCGCACTTTGGACAACTTGCACCTATAAAGCTACCGCGCCAATCCAGGCGCCTCTGGCTCCGCTGCACCGGCATGAGGACGGCTAAAGCACTGCCCGTCCACTGATTGATAGAGCTTATATCTATGCATTTTTGGAGTGTCCCCGGAGGTAAACTGGTACACTGAACAATTTACGGAAGCTTAACACAATTACCAGCATTCGCATTGTGACACCTGCAAAATGCAAGTAGACCCAAGAACAGTTTCTTCTCGTGCACGGTGCGCACGCCTGTTCCTAGTTTGCCTAACTCTGAGCAGCGGGGTCATTGGGGTCGGAGGATCTCACCAAAGCATCCCGCCATCTGTGTGAGTAAACGGATTTTTTTTGCTAAGTACGACATAGGCCTATAACTATAGCCAATTAGCCTGATCAATGTATTGGTCAAGGAGTAGGGGGGCTGTTATAGTCATTGTTAATACATGTCTACTTTAATCAAAAAGCACATGCTACATTAGCCGCACAATCCTTCTAAATGTTTTATTTTATTTTTTTGTTTTGTTTTACGTACCTACATTCTTTCATTGATCAAACATAAAGCTATTTGCCCGTTGTGAATAATGCATTGTTGTGTGTCCATTGCCTGTTATTTAGCAGCAATTGCCGAATAAACATGACTGGGGCTTAAATATTTCCTATACACATTAAATGAAGCTGTATTTGCACGCTGCAGGACTATACCACTGTGGTCCATTCCATAGGTGTGATTAACGTGAGGTCTCTCTAATTGCATGTGGGCGCGTGTGTTCCTCGCGTAGGGTGAAGCTGTGGGCGTCAGCTTTCGGAGGAGAGATGAAGTCCATTTCAGCCAAATACTCTGGTTCCCAGCTCCTGCAAAAGGTGAGCCGTGGAAATATGTTGGAAATCAAACAGGGATATTTTGAGGGTTATTTCTGCTCATTCCATTGCATGGCAGCAGAACTTAAAGCACCATTGAGTTGAAGTGTATGGGAGATAGATCTTTTTTGCCGCCCACATTGTCTTTTTTTTGGGTGGGGGGAATTTAGGTTAGTTTTTGGTAAGCTCTCAAATGTTTAAAAGAGCTTTTAAAGTGACACTTTACATTTATAATG